>NC_089622.1:2400000-3600000 GCF_039881205.1 Euwallacea similis | reverse complement strand
GAAAAATTCAATAATTAAAAAAATCATAGCAGATGTTCAAAGTGACCCAAAAGAAACGTAAAAAAATGTTGATGAATTTTTATGACATTTTCGATGTGACGTCAGCGTTCACATCGACAAACGTCGATAATTATCGAAGGAATGGCAAGTTGTTGTTCTGTATGAGAAAAGTAAATAATTTTTTTCGGCATGAAATGTTAACCGTACGAGAAATTTCCAAGAGATAGAAAAGTTGGAGAAAGGGCTAATGTATCATCAGAAAAAAAACGACACGATGCAGCTACCCAATGAAAAGTTCTGATAATTTTTGTACGAAGATGGCTAAGAATTTACCACTTTCACATTGCGAAAAGACATGAATGTTAAATGAAAATAATCCCTGTACTAATGAATAAATGCACAATGGGATTCATTAGAATCCATTGAAGCATTCTCGAGATATAGCAAAAAGTATGTTTTTTTCCAAGAACTTTGACCGCCAATAGCATCTAAACGAAAAACTTTTTTCAAATAACTTTTGATCTAAATCTTAATGTTTCGACCCAAATAATCTCGTGATACCACTTTTGACATTGATTTTCAGGACACCCTGTATATTAAACACTGAAAATTTTTCGTCTCAATTGCTGAGGAATGACAAAAAAAATACATCGACAATCAACCAACTTGTTTTGACTAAAAATATTCAACGCTAGAGTTTTTGCAAATTTACCCTTCAATAACTGCAGTTTGGCCATCTCCTCCGGTGTCTTTTTCTCTTTGGCGATTCTCTCTGCTCGTCTCGCCGCTAACTCTACCGGCATTACTGGATGCTCAAAATCAATACCGCAATCGTTCAAAACTGGGGTATTCTTCGATTTATTCATCAACGGATTGTTTACCACCGTGCGCGGAGTCGGCAAACGTTTATTAGTTATGGCCTTCAATGTATCAAATCTAAAATAAAAATGTACAGTAACTATATCCATTCTAAAATTAACACAGACCTTTCTGAGAGAGTCTGCGAAAAGGTCGTATTGTTATCCTGCGTGTATAACTGCGAAGTTCTCAAAGTATGCCTCGATTTATTAGGCAGGGGAAGCTTCTGCAACTGAGCTGCCTTCTTCTTCTTCCTCATCACGCTTTCCAATGAATTGTACTTGCCCTCTTCGCGATGCATCAAATGGCCTTCGTATCTTTGCCTACATTGTTTGGGCGAACGATATGTAACCGAAACGGTATTCACATAATCCGCTACAAAATCCCAGTTAGGTGTTTGACCCGGAGACATTACAATCAAATTTAAAGGCAGCCCTTGAAACGATTTAATGACTTTTAGCAGCGCCATATCTTCGTGGATGGTCCAACTCTGTGAGATGGTTTGCTCCACCGGTTTTGCAGTAGCAGGTTTGCCTGGAAAATAATCAATAATACACTTGATTCTACTAAAGAACATCTTACCAGGTACTGTAAGCGATGGTCTGAGTAAGCCGCGATATTTTTGTAATTTCAGGTCACGCCGCAATTTTAACAAAGTTGGTGAATGGAAAAGGGACCTAGGAGCGTGTACTGTGCTTTCTTCTTTTCGAGGTAATTTTACGGGACGACGATAATCCATTCCGAAGTTTCCAGGATCAAAACGACGTTTATGTTCCTTCTTTACGTAAATTGGGGGCAGTTGCGATTCGGGCATTACGGTATTGTCGTACAGGAAGGCCATAGTTTGGTCAATGTAAACGTCAGTATCTTGTTGAGGAGGAGATGGAGGACACCACATCTAATAATACACGGAAAGAGATTTAAAAATCAACTCAATTGCGCTTGATTAATTATAAGATAGTGGCATCTTTAGTAGTAAAGTTTGATAATTCTGTTATGTTCGATAATTAGATACTTCCTGTTTTAATTAATTTTGGGCGTTGGCTTGTAAATGGGAATGACTTTTAAACCCATAATTTTTAATTTTTTGATTGATCGTTTTATCTGTTTTTCTTTTTACCCCAATAGTTTTTTTTTTACATTTCTACGCTACCGTTGAAAATAGTGACTTTTGATTCGTTAGACATGGTGGACAGCGTATAACAGAAGAAATGAGACTTGATCATGTCTTATACTAAACTTGTGCATCTATAAATAGGTTCAAGTATTTTGCATGTTTCGAATTTATTATTTCCTGTTTAGCCGATCATGCATTCTTTTGAACACTTTTAAAATGAAATTATTTAAATTTTCGCAATCAGTGAACTTAAGAAGAGACAAAAAAAGCACTAATTCAAGTTAGGAAAATTTTACTCGGTTTTGGTTTAAATTAAGTTTTTAGGCCTTAATCAAATTTAAGTACTTACTGGCATTTGTTCCATGGTATTATCAGACACCCACACCTAAAACGAATAAAAACATACTATAACCTTAATACTGACGTTTATAACGAATGCTACGTGAAATGCAAAAACCTGCGACCTTTATCTACATTTATAAAATTTCCTTTACGTACCTGTAACGACTCCAATACCACAAAAATTATTTTACCACATTCTGTTGCCAAAACTTCAGAAGTTTTAACGCGTATTAATGAAAAAATTCCCCCCATAATATTGTAACAAAATTCGTACATTCGCAACTATTCTCCACTTAGGGAAGGGTACAAGCAGTTGGAAAGGTCGCAGGTTTTGCATAAAGAAGCCCCCTTGCTCAGATCCGGCGGGGGGCAAAGTTTTGGTGACCCCTGAGGACAAATCTGAGCAAAGAGGCACCAAAACCCGCGGCCGATCCCGCAACTTTGAGAAATGAAACGCCCGAGTCGGATTCGCAAGAGAACTTCTTTATTTCCCCATTCATGATTTTTTTTGTCGTTTTAACCTAAACTTATTTCATACTACATATATACAAGTCAGTAGTTTTATTTTGTGTTGATGTGTAGGTATATAAAAATCTGCTGAAAACGAGAGCGCAAACTATAATAACGCTGCTACACTTCGACATTGTGAATTTGTACAGACATGGTCGATAGCATGAGATGCTCTAAAAGTGCTGCACAAAGTTGGACGCCAATTTAACCAATCAATTAACAAGTTCACAATTTACAAATTTAAGAAGAAAAGTGGGCTTTCAGAATGAATATACTAGTAGTAGCAAGCTAAAAGAAAATTAATTGATGGCTGAATATGGTGTGACCTTCAAAAATTTAATCAGTTCACCTTCAGCTCTATAGTGTTTCCTTAAAGACACGGCACAACTTTAAGGGAATATCCTTTGGCTATAAAAAAAAAGTTTATATCAATATATATCCGCAATCGCTTTATTTCCGAAATACAAAACTTAGACTGATACTTTTCAAAATTTTTTAATTCTAACAAATTTTCGATCATGAATTTCTTAAGTCACTTAGACGTAGATTGGGTTCATGTATCCTAGGTTGGTGGTAGTTATTTTACACCATTTTGGAGATTTTAAACCGTTAGATACATTGATTTCATTTTTTTGAGTTATATTAAGTTTAGTGAACTATAAGCAAGAGTTTTGAATGTAATTTAAATCTCGCAAAAGCAGAAAAGTCATATTTTTAGTCACTCTATTAGAAATAATTATGAAAATTACAAACTTCTACTGGGTGTTACAATTTTTCTGTAAAATCCGACAGTCCTGCCCCATGGACACGACCCTGAATTTTTTTAATAAACTATGATATGTCTAAAAAACACCTCACAATATTATTATTAAACGATACTTTTTAATTCAATTTGTGTATTTTGTGTATTTTAGGAAATAAAGCTATTCCGGACATATGTTAAAGAAAAGTTGATCTTATTTTAATCCAAGGTATCCCTTCAAAGTTGCACCGTACGTTTAATAAACACCCTATATATTGACTTCCGACTGGTATCTATTAATAAAAACGCAAATACATGTCAAAATATAACTGTAAAACGTTTCTTATGAAAACGTAAAATCTTATGAAAAAAGTATAAGTAGTAAAGAGTGGTAGTTTTTTTGTAAAGAAAAAACGACAGAACTCCAAGTATCACACAAAATCTTTTCTCAGCCACACCATCATAATCACTACTTTCATAATATACTACTCATGACCAATAGTTTACATTAGTAACCTTGGACTGCAAAGAGACTCAAGGGGATGAGAGCAAAGATATTGACATTACTCGTATTTTGCAGTACACACAGTTCAACAAAGTGTACAATTGAGTTCGAAGAGGCTCGGGTAAGAAAGTAGAACCTGTACCCACGACTGAGTAAATGTACGTATAAAATTTCTTTTAATATAAATGCCATATTGGACATCAGTAACGTCACTTCGTAACTTTCTTAGATTATATTCATTTGTTATGATTTTACAAATTTTTCATTTTTTCTTGACACTTTACTTTCAAAATAACAAGGTGAAGAGTGAAGATACTCCTCTCTTGACGGCAAAGCCATAATGTATCGAGAATGGACATATTTAGAATGATACAAGTTTTTAGAAAATTAAAAGCAAATGAATAAGTGTATATTGGCCGACAAGATTGTTTCAGAACTTCTTATCTAAGCAGTGATTTATAACTTTGAAAATATTTTAATTCCCCACCATACTATTTAAAAATGTATAAAATATTTTATGCTTATATTATACATCTCTAAAATTATGTAATGTACATGGATGTATTATATATTCCATTCCTGTCCCCACCACATTATGCATGCACTCACCAATGTGTTGTCTGCATTTTCACGAGCCACCATGACTCAAATATAAGACTAGTATATAAATCTTCCCTACATTCAACCAATTATATAATCGAATGTATTCAAGATCTGACAATGCAAGTATGTGCGGGTGCTTCATAGAGTACGGGTAATGTCATTTATCCCACCTTTTCAAACTATGATTATCAAAATGTGATAAGTATATTATGAAAGTATGTGATCACAACCACCATAAACGGCCACACTTGTGAGTTGATAAAACAGTTAAACAGGCCGGCGAAGCATCTCAGCCACACGTACACATTCATACAATATAATTTACAATTATCCGTAATAAAAATCAAGGCTCCTGTAAAAAAACTAAACTAATCTTTAATATATTTACAAAACAACCTATCTACTAGATCACATTATTCACATATTCTTCCATAAATCGCTTCAATTTACGAAAATACCAGGTAAACGATGATAGAAAAAAAAAGTAAAATAGGGATTATGAGCTGAATGTTTTAGCTTAGCCCTTTCATCAAAAGAGAATTACCTTAGTTATTTACAATATATGAGGGAATTTTCAAAATTGAACATTTTCGGTTCTTCCTTGCATTTCAACTGTTACTTAAGTTAACGAGAATTTAAAAACGGCTCCCGGCAGTTTTTAAAACTCCCCATATATGGGAAACAAATAGAAATAGCCAAATTCCCTTTGAATTGATAAACTCAATTTAAAAATCGAATTCATAACACCTGCTTTACTTTTTTTTCTATCACCGTTTGCTCTGTAACTCGTAAAACGAAATATGGACACCCTGTACAAAGAGACATTTACTGTTCCATGTTATTATGGGGGCCTCGCTTGGTCACCCAGCCATCCAATGTCTGTTTATTGGAATATTTTTTAAATCTCCTAAAAGTCTTTCTGGGTTCAGGCGGTCTGAAACCGCCAAAAGATCTGGACACTTTTACTCCAGCAGTGTTTTTCTGAATGTTTCCCACAGGAGTCTCTGGACGGTGCTTACTGCTAAACCGGTTTGTATTCACGTATGTGGTGACGTAAAACCCTGTTTTTGACGTCATGGCAGTATTTGACACAGTATCACAAATGTTCTCATCTTTTGGTTGGCTAGGAGACTCGGATTCGGGTTTTGACCAGCTACTACCCGTCTCATCGTTGGTCTTCTTGCAAGATTGGTTGAATTCTATTTCATATTCTGAAATGAAAGCATCGTCGTAACTGCTGGAAGTCTCTATTTGTTTGTTGTCTTCCAACGTTTCTTTTTCATAATAAGACACAAATGAGTCTTCATTGGGAGCTTCTTGGTCGAGTTCAGAAAATGAATTTTCGGACAGGTGATTAGTATTTAATTTCTTTTCTGAGGTTATTAATTCTTCGGTGTCTATAACTTCACGTTCAGTATTAATTTCCACCTCAGAATTGTTAAATTCGCCATTATTGTGAACAGTATCACTACTGACTTCGTTAGCAATGTCGTCGTTTTCATTTGTAATAACATCTGACTGTTCTTCTGTAAAGTTATCGGCATCAGTACCTGAATGTTTGGGTATGTCCGTGACATTTTCAGGCAAGGTGTACTGGCCATCGGCCACTATATCACTTAGGACTATCTTACATTCCTGAAATTCGCTGTTTTGTTCATTTTCCGAGCCCTTAGTTTTTTTAATATTCTCCTCCTCGTCGCTCTGACCCCTGTTCTCATCGTCCGAACAAGACTTTCGCTTCCTAATCACTCTTTTCGGACCCCCCAGAGAATTTGATAATCTATGTTTCACACGTTTAACTGATGGCAAAATAGGACTGACATCCAAAGTCCACAAATTAATTGCGACAGTTCCCCGGGACCTTGTCCTAGGAGAATTGTGATCCACATGATTAACGTGTGTTAATGCTGCTTTTTTCAGATCAGAAAGAGTCATATTAAACTCTGACCCAGACTGAGTGCTTTCCAATGAAGACTCGTCCACTTCAGGATGAATAGTACTCTCCACTCCCTCAATTTTCTCGCTTTCTTCCGGAGCATCAGACTTGCCATTCACCTCAACAATAGTACTATACAAAGTCTTGTCGCCTATTTTCTTCAGAGGTCCCGATTTCGACACTTTGGTTTGCAAAGTCGGTTTCTTTTTAACCACACCGCTCTTAGCACTGTTCAACACTTTCTTATCTCTAATTACCTTTCTACGTTTAAAGCTAACCTGATTGGTGGCGTCTTCGCGCGAATAGGTGATCATGTCGTTTTCTTCTTCCAGCTCACGCTGTCTTCGTTCTTCTTCCTCGCGCATAGCTGCCATCTGGTTTAATTCCCATTCCCGTTTTTGTTCTTCGATTTGTCTTGTTGCAGCAGCTAATTGTTCGGCTGACCACGCCGATTCGGTTTGTTCAATAAATTTCATGGCGTATTTTTCAATTGGAGATAACTGGAAAGAAATGTATGTTAAATAAGAAACTTGTTAAATTCAAATGCTTCAAAGTCCAAACAACTAAAAAGTAATCAATCTTGAACTTTGTAAAAAGGATTTGATATATTCGCGCCAATATTTGTAGCAAAACATCAAATGTGCAAATGCTCGCGACCTATCTCAATATTCGCATACCTTTTCAATAATATTATTTATCTCCATCTCTGCTTTACTGACTTCCGGCTCTTTCTCTGGTTCCTGATCTAACGGAATATTCTCATCGAATTCGGCCAAATCCGCCACCGCTTCTGCTTTCGCTATTTTTGCAGCCTACAAAGTTAACGTATTTAAATTTCTTAAATCAACATAATGAGCCTAATAAATACCTGAACATCTTGATCGTCTTCACAAGCAGCAAGAGCATTCTCAAGAGCTCCCGCTGCCCCTTTATCTTCAGACTGACTCGACGAACTGTCAGCAACTATGGCAATTTCCTTTCGACTCTCAACGATTTCAGACATTCTCTGGGCCGCCGTCTCTAGGGTTTGATCGATACTAAACAAATCTTGAATGGTGCTCTGTAACTTGAAAATAACAGTACCGGACAAAGAAAAAGAAAACTAACATACACTCTTGAAATAGGCTGTGGTGAAATTTCCGCCTTCGATAGCCAAATCTCCAAGCAACCTTTTCTGATTCGCCTTCTTTAAGATGTTCTCTTCCACGGTCCTTTCACTTACAAGCCGATAAATGTGGACGTCCCTGGTTTGTCCTATCCTGTGGCACCTATCTTGAGCCTGAGCATCCATAGTAGGATTCCAATCAGAGTCGTAAAATATCACAGTGTCGGCTCCAGTAAGGTTCACGCCTACTCCTCCCGATCGAGTCGAGAGAATAAATGCGAATATTCGTTTGTCTCCATTGAACCTTTCCATTAAAACCTGAAAATAGTCATTTTCATCAACTGTGACAACAAACAAACAGAAATCGCACCTGTCGTTGATCCACTTTTGTGCTACCATCTAGCCTCAAATAAATATGGCCGTGAAAATTTAAAAACGCCTCTAATACATCCAGCATCTTGGTCATTTGCGTGAAAATCAGCACCCGATGGCTGCCCGATTTCAGTTGTCTCAATAGTCTGTCCAACGTTTGTAACTTCCCGCAGTCGTATTGTATCAGTCTCGGATCGGGGAACTGCGTGACCATGGCGGAAGCGATAAGGTGAAGAGGAGTGGCCGGCTTAGAAAAGATTTGCTGAATTCGACGCTTTTCTTCTATTCGTGTCCAGTAATCGCTAGGCGGAGGATGCCACACCCTCAACTGAGGTTCGTTTGCTTTCACGGAAGGTACGTAAAAAATAAATCTGAAACGACATCTTGTTAAGTCGCAGCTTAAGATTCAAACGATTTTCGGATATCTTGAAAACTTCTTTAATGTAGGTAACATTCATGCATAAACCCCAAGTCAACAGGAGTCTTGCTTGGTAAGCTAGCATTTACTATACTTCCAGGTAAATTGAGGTTATAAAACAAATAATTTAACCTCATTGGATCAGGAAGAGCAAATCTAACTAAACACTACAGAAACACAAACCTATCACAAATTTCCTTCAACTGCTCGATCCTGCGCTCCGGATTGTACAAGGCATCACGCAGGAAAGCGGAAGCTTCTTCCAGATTTATGCCGAAGAGGGTGTTCAGACAGCTTATGTGGCCTCCGTCCCACGGATACAACGCGTTTGGCTTATAAATTTTAATGACGTCATGGAAATCTTTTCCATACAGGGGTAACGCAGAGCATCGCCGCTCGTTGATACGCAACATTAGTTGAAGCCTTTTTTTGTAGTCAGGATTTGAGTCTTCTTGTACCTGGGAAAAGTAAAATATGAGCAAATTTAGAAGAGTTCATAGCATAGTAAACCTATGATTGTTCTCTAGTTTTTACATAAAGAATATATAGTATGTGCCAGTTTGGATTCTTGGTAGGAAAACTCCCATGTCCCGGTTATATAAAGAAAAAACTAACTTACTATAACAAACCTTTGCTACTGTAAATATTTTCAATATATTTAATTTACAAGAATACAAAATTAGTGAAAACAATATTGTCCATTCGTTCTAATTGTCCTCGTAACTTTCTTACCTGACTTGATCCACGTCTGCCATCATCTTTTCTCCATCGCACGTCTAAACTGTTTTGTTTTGAATACAACTGTCCTAAAAAATTTGAATTCACAGGTCTCAGTCCCTCTTCTCCTAGCCCTCTTGCAGTTGCTGTGGAATTCTACAAGTTTCACAAACTGTTAGAAAGAATATGGATTATTAAACCTTAAAAAGTAGAGACACGAAAGAAACGACAAATAACAACTTAAAACTAGTGTAATATTAGTTTAATGGAACGGAAAGAATTTCAAACTTTGAATACAAATCTTTAGAAAGGTACTTTACCTACCGAGGTTGTAGTTGTGGTGCCTGTGGTAACAGAAGTCAATTGAAACTTCACAAACGCCGTGGTTACCTGCGGGCTATTTGAGTTAGTAACGATGGGCTGTTTGGTAGACAGGAACGTGAGTTTTTGGCCTCCTTGAAAATGAGTATAAAATAGTGGGAAAACAACTAAATATTGGCGGAAGTGAAGTTGAAAGAAATTAATGAATTAGATATGAAATATTTCAAATCGATGACGATGATTTTGATCTATTACCAAGAAAAAAAACCTTAAAGAGTGACCCAAAAAGCAATCATTGTTATCCGCCCATAACACAGTACACAGACATGTTTAGTAATAACTGATTATTTTGTGTATACATAGACACCGAAATAAATACAATTAACCACCCCAGAATAGGTTAATTTTCACTTCAGAATTATATCAAATAAACCTCCCCAACGATTCATTACCTGCAGACGTCTGAGTAAAGGGCACACTTCCCGTTAAATTAGCATTTGACGTCAACAAAAGATGCTTGCCCGTGGAGGTTTGCACCAGCTGCGCAAAACTACTGGGAACTTTGTCTGTGGATTTCAAAACGGAGGTGACATTTAGGGGGGTACCTAACTGAACCTGTCCGCCTGCTTGAGAGATGTTAATGAGGGGCACAGCTACAAAAAAGGGGTTAGTAAACATGGGAGGTGTAGGCGACTTGAATCTATGACGTTAGATGACGTATCAGACAAATGCCTCAAGCTTTCAAAGTGGGATAACCCCGTTTCAAGACTTATGGTAAGTGTTATCATCATGAAATAAATACTGTATTTTTTAACTTATTAGTGACTCACAAGATGCAAATTAAACGGGAAATTAACGGACTTACTTTTGACTACTCCTTGACTAAGCACCTGCAACCCTGCAACTTTCATTTTAACATTGGATTGTCCGGTGACGCTTCGAATTTGATGAACTTGTTGCTGCACCACTGGCGGATCTTTCTTTTCCTCTACTTTGGAGTCCCGCACTCTTACTTTCATGCTCAGTTTACAGGGAGGGCATAGTGGTAGAGCGTCGGGAATCCCCTGATCGATGGGAATTACTTTCTTGACCGACTGACGCATGCGGAAGCACTGGTAAGCACTCAAGTGCATTTCCAACATTATTAGAACCAGATTCATAGCATAAAGGTTGACATGCTGTAGAAAGATTTAGCGTTATTTAAAATAAATGTTTATAAAGAACTGAACTCACTTTGAAGACCTCATATTGGAGTGCTGAAAATACGATGGAGGGTATGTGCATTGCTATACTATCACATTGAAATGGGGAGATTGTGGGTCTCACTTCAAATAAATTTGGATGATTGCATACTTTCCTTAACTGCATAAGTACGTTTATCACGCTAAGTAAGTTGCCACTGGCAAGAGTTTCTCTCGTTCTAAATAGGAAAAAAGTCAAAATATTTTTTCAAAGCAAAAAAAGCATGAAACATACTTAGCTTTTGACATATAATCGTCATACAGAAATCTTTGTCTCTTGGACAACCTACACATCACCACATGTTCGTACTTTTTTGGCATTTGTTTCTCCACTTCTGACTTTAGTCTTCGAAGCAAGAATGGTCTTAATACCTAAAAAAAAATTGATGCGCTCTCAGAAGCATTTAAATAAGGGAAATCAAACCTTATGCAGTCTTTTGATAATACTGTCATTATATTCAGAATTTCCTTCAATCATCCCAGTAACTGGATTGGAGAACCATTCCTTGAATTCTCGGTGCGACTGGAAGACATTCGGCATTAAGAAATGCATCAGAGACCATAATTCCATTAAATTGTTCTGCAATGGGGTACCGGTGAGAAGTAGTCGTCTTTCTGTTTGGAAATTTAGTAACAGCTGCCATCTGAAAAAATGTCGTGAAGTTTGATGCAAAAAAATAATTCAGATTAATTCATTTTCTAAATTGCGCCACAAAAATATCGCCTCACGAAATTTTTTCCACCGCATTAAATGTTAATTTTTCAAAAATGCTGTTGACGATATCTAAAACCTACAGCTTCGAATTTAAAAGTGCAGAAAGTTTTGTGAGAACAGATTTTTCTTACATCATATACATATATTAGCAAATACTCTACATAAACCCAATAATTTATCTAAGAAACGCTGAAACTTTTAGTAAGACTGTTATTAATATTTCGGACGTATTTAACATTTTTTTTTGTTAATGCATAAATTACAGGGATTTCAAGTGGACATGGTAAATATATCCTACCAATAACAAAATTTTCCCTAGGCTGACCCATCCACAGTTGTTGACTTTTACAAAATGCCAATTGCTCTCTATTTGTAGACAGTAAGTTTCATTCTGAACAAACTTCAACAAGGTTCTTGTTGCAAATACAATAACTCACCTTTGAGACTTGAAGTTCTTAATATTCTGAGCCTCATCCAAAATTAAATACTTCCACTTCTTCCTCCGAAAACTCTGATGGTCCTGTATAACCAATTTATAGGAAGTGATGCATATGTGAAACATATTTGGTTTAGTCCATCCGGTTCGCTTCATTTTCCTCTCTTTTTGCGACCCGTAATAAGTCAAAATCTTGAAAGCTGGACACCATTTTTTGCACTCCATCTCCCAATTGAGCATAACGGACGTAGGAACGACAATGAGATGCGGACCCCAATTACCTTTCTCGCAAGCTAAATGGGCTAAAAGGGCGATGGTTTGGATCGTCTTGCCTAAACCCATCTCGTCAGCTAAGATTCCATTTAGTTTTCGGTCGTACATTGTCACGAGCCAGTCTAAGCCGATGTGCTGGTACTCCCTAAGAGGTAGTTTGAGGAGGAACGGTACTTTAGTGGAAACGGTAGTGGAAGACAGAGTGTTGCCTTTCGGCTGGATGCTCTCCGCGATCGCGGCAGCGTCATTTATAAGGTCATCCTTCTCATCAGTCTTAGATTTTTCTCCCTCATTTTGCGACTCTTCGTCCATTAACAACTTCAGACTTTGGTTGTCAGTTTGAGACCCTTGAGTTTCTGCAGAATCACTTTCAATTTCTGAGTCAAGTTCATCGTCAGAATCGTCAGAATCAGACTCTTTCTCAATAACCACTTTTTCTTTTACGGATTTTCTAGTGCTCTCTTTTTCTGACTTTTTACTCCTCTTATCCTCATTGTCGTCATCAGAATCCTCAGACCCACTAAGCCTAAAAATATGGCATGGAAGGATTATTTACCAAGAAATACATCATAAAAAGCACAACCACTACTGAATTAATCCATCCAGTTCATACCTTATATTATCACGGTTCAAAAGATAATCCCTCAGAAAATCGTCTTCAAGCAAATCATTTAATTCCAACTGAGATTCTCGTTGTAACGCTTCGACTTCTGCCGACTGATCCGCGTTCTCTAACGTCGCTTCTTCTTGTTCGATGGTTTCTTCGTCGTCTTCTTCACTTTGCGTTTCAGGATTAAACTCATCGTCAGAATGAGAACGAGAAGCGGGCCGTGACGATATGTTGCTGGAAGGTAGATCGGCAGCAGATCTGTTCATACCCTCCGCTAATAACTGCGAGTATTTCTCCGTCTGATCGACGATGAAACTCAATTGCTGGTCCAATGCCTTTTTCCTTTTTTCCTCTAATATGGTATTCTGTTTGTATTCCACCAATTTTTCCACATTGCTCCAGAAGACTTTAATTTCTTTCGCACAGAAAGCAGCTATCCTTTTGAGATGTTGCTCTTGGGCTTTTTCTGCCTTCTGAGCAGCTAATGCCTTTTCTTGGAAATACTTCTGCACCATTCGAGCGCACTTTTTTGCCGCCGCTTTCTTCCACTTGCGCTCTTGGGCAAAATCTGCTGCTAACCATACCATTTCTTCCAGAAGAAAATCCCAGTGAGCTTTTGTTCTTGGCATTTCCTGCAGCTTTGGTAGCCGTTTCTCAGACCACAGACCTTCCTTCTGCAGATCATTAATCCGTTGCACTACATGGGCCTCTTGTTTGGCTTTCTCCACAATTTGCTCTTGACTATTGCACGAGCCTAGTGAGGTTGTTGATTTCTGGGAAACTGAGGTGTCAGGCAAACTAGATGAAGTGGAAGCAAAACTGGTCTGCAGGGTGGATATTTGCTGCTGCTCCTGAATAGAATTATTCACAGAAATGCCTGGCAATGAGCTTACAGCTGTGGCTGATGGGGTGCTGGGAGTGGTGTGTGGGATTGAAACTAAAGACGTATCTTCTGCATACTCTTTAGGGTCAATGCCATGCTCCCTCATATATGCCAAGTAAGCCTGGCTTTTGGGCCTCTTTGCATATTGATAAAGATCAAGAATATTGCCCCCTGTCTCAAGATGAAAGAGTTCAAGCAAATGTTCAGCATATTTCTCTTTAACAAACTTTGATCTGACAATTCTATGGTTCATAACACGCTGCAATTTTGCAGAACAGTTATCTTTTTTTTCGGGGGATGAGGGAGCCGGACGTTTTAAGGGCCTTGAGTGAGTCGGGGTAGAAGTAGGAGTTGTGACTCCTGAAAAATGAATGAAAAAATTTTGATGTTCTGGGAATATTTAATGTGAATAAATGAAACTGACCTGATGATGTGCTAGCAATTGCACCATCAATGTTCGCAAACTGAAGACGGACATTAGGGGTAACTCTACCTCTAGTCAGTACATTTACAATGGACTGATTTGTTAAACTAGGTCTTAAAGGTGATGTTTGCCCTCTAGATGGGCTGATACTTATAATACGACTTACTCCCCCTTGAACATTTGAAAAATTCCCAGGACTTAGCTGTAATGATAAGAGTCACATCACTTTGCCTCATCTTCAAAAATCTTGTGAGTTTTACCAAAAAATATATTTATAGCAATAGCCTTACCTGTGCTAGTGCTGGTACTCCATGTTGCTGTGTGGTCAATACATACTGACCCCCGGCAACTTGGGTCAATCTCATAGTAGTAGGGCGCTCTGCCACCTGGCGAAGGCATTGGCCATCTCGCGGGGGCAGAGCACCCTGCCCTGCCCCCGGGGTGTCATCACTCATTACTGGCTATGCTACAATTAAAACTGTCTCATGTAAGAAGAAATTTATACAATAAAACATTCAATTTGTATAAATAAAAGTCAGACAAATGCCTCGATAGTTATCACAGGTGAAAGAGGATTGAATGGATTGTTTCCTCTTTCTCAAAAGTATGAAATCATCATATGGAATGTACAAATGGGTTTTCATTATCAACAGTTATCAAGAAGGCATTAAAAAAAAAATAGGTATAGAAAATTTGGTGAAGTTTGACATGTCAAGGACATACAATTTTCTAATACAGGTTGACCAGGGGGTCATTTTGGCCAAATCATTTAACATTAAAGTTCCTAAGAACTGGTTCCTAGGATCTAATAAACCATTTTAAAAAAATATTCTTTCTGAAAAATACAGGAAATCTACTATTTAATATTTTCCCATATATTAAAATGGGTTTAACCAAAGGCATATCTGAACAGAGAAAGTAATATAAAAATGTAGTGTACAGTAGTTATTAAATATTCAAACATATCAAATATTCAGCAAATGTTCTAAATGCGTGTTAAATAACTTTTTAACATGTTAAATCATAGGCAAAAATGTAACATGTCAAGCAAACATGGTCAAATGTTCAGAAAAATTGTCAAATGTTAACTATATATATTGTAAATGTGAAGGTCAGTTACTGAAAAATGTCAATCATATATTTTGTAAATATTAAGCAAATGTTCCAAATATCTGGCAAATGTGGAAACGGAAAACAAATTTTTCAAATGCCAAATGAAGAATACAGGAGTAAAAGAAGAAAGGTCACATTTTCATGTTTTCTTGAAATATCAATTTTAAACTTTGAAACTAAAGTTTGGATTAATGAAGGACACATCTATTAAATAAATGGAATAGTTTGGATAAGCACTGATTTGGTAATAAACTGCTCATCATCATTAACAGGTCAAGGTATTTTTTAGGTCATATTTAAAGTCTCTTAATTTCAAAACAGAGAATTATCTAGGATATGAAGTTACTAGATAAGAAATTTGGCCCAGTGATGAGGACATATAGAACTAATCACTGCCATACAGTATTAACCATGGAATTGTTTTTTGACAGTTTGTCAATTATTTCAAGCACCTTATCCAGAAATTTTCAATTACTGCAAAGCCACTGAAACTGATGATTGTTTAAGAGTTAATGTCACATTTTGATTTTATTTTTAGGACCTTTTTTGTATTATTTTTGCATTTTTGATTAGGTACCATTCAAATTAAACACCCACTCTGTTTTAGCAAATAACCAAGGCCCAGAAATGCAGAGAACTAAAATTTTCACACCGTATACATTGGCAAATACCCATTTTTCAAATAATTATAGGTTCCTATAATATGAATCATATGTACAGCAAACTATTGGAGCATGAGGTTAAAGTTTTAATATTATAAATGTTTTTGCTGAAAAGGTTGTAATTTCAATATGAAATGTGGATGCACCTTGTAACATTTATAGAACTTTTCTGCTTTGAGTAACAGCAAATGCTATGCAATATAAATTTTTTTATGAAACTCCGTATATTTTTTATTATTTTGTTTTTGATAAGTGAATCGTTTTATGTATGTTAGAACTGTTTTTGTTTTGCAATGTTTGATAAGAATTAGGAAGAGTGACTTATTAGGAAAAAAGAAGGAAGATTAATTAAGACTCAGCACAAAAATTGAAATTCAGTTCAGTTTATCATTAAGTATCATGTCATTAATATAAAATCCAACTGAAAACTTTTGCATATCAACGTTTACAACAACGGTCAGATCACTCGCTTACCGAAACCCTTCTAAAAGAATCAAAAAAGAAAAGGAAAAACCCATTAACGGCAACACTGGCAACACTGTGACGTAATGATTTTAAAAATCGCGCCCTTAATTGAAAGTCCAAAAATTAGAATAATTACTTATTATTTAAGTAAATTATGACAAAAAGTTGCGTAATACATGTTTAAGAATATCCCGGTTCCACAAATACGATTTGGCGGGCGTGTCTCGGTCAACAAGCGCCTAAAAACGAAAAAAATCAATAGAGCCACCCCGGAAATTTCAAGCCGACATTTAAATTTATATTCTAAATTCTCGTGTATAAAAGCGAGAAATAAGTTTGAAATTGAAGCCATTTACCTTTTTATATCATTTATATAGAATTTAAGCCGTTATAATGCAATAGAAAAAATTTAAACTAAATTCTCGAACAAAGAATGTTGGTGTTGCAACGCCATATTGATCCCGTTGTATATCCGCTAAACTTACCGTAATCATTATCACAAAATATCTCCAAAATTCGCAGCCATCCGCAACTAAAAACACTACGAACGACGATTTTACACTCCGAGGAATATTTAGATACTCCACGTAATCAAGAAATTGTTCAATCTATAGGATATTTTCGGCATTTTAGTACTCACAAGGCCGCATCGCCCATTCTAAACATGGCGACCAACAAGAACGGCGATGACGAAATCCGAAAGTTGAGTGCCTCGTTTGACGTTCCGATCAATGTTGCCAGATAGTTTTCCCTGGTATACACGCAAACGCAATGGGATTTGTGATTTGAATTTTGAATTACAGAAAAGAGGCTGGGATGGTTGGTTAAGTTTATGTATTAAGTTTTTTTATATATAGATGAATGTTTACATGTATAAAATCACATATTATGCTTTAAAAAACAGAAACTCCTGTCTAAGAAGTAATTTATAACTTTTAAATTTATATTTTTTAAGTTCCCGCCACAATATTTAAAAACGTATAAAATTATATATACTAGATGGGTGTATTATATTTTCAATCTCTGGAAAGGCGAAGGTTTATTGAAGACCGCGAAATTAAAAGCTGCAAGAGCTAAAAACATTCATTTGTCGTGGCCTTAAATTAATAATACATTCCGCAATAAAAAATACCGCACCACTTTTAGAAACTGAAAAGAATTTCAAAAAAATCTATTCTGATTTGGTCTTAAAGATTGACGTGTTTTTCATTAATAAAATATCTAATTGTAAAACTTTCAAAGTTTGACTGTATATACCTCGACGTTAGGAAATTTTCGTGATTATTGGCAACTTCGCAGTTTGTTTATATTTTTAAAGATGGCGAGGTATTGGCAATCTGGCAATGTTGGACTTAGCAAACACAAGTCATCGATCTTTTGAAGAAACATTAGCGACAGTAGAAGAGTTTAATTGCTCGAAAATAATAATAATACATATTAATGTTTTGTTTTATTTTATTCGGTAGCTAAAAATGGTCTCTTTTAAGTTGTAACTTTACTTTGTCCTTTTCATGGGAAATGCCATAAAACTATTGGCAATGACGCATCTGTGTTAAATAGCGTGGACCAATCAAATCAAAGAGGCGATGTCAAAAGTCAACTTCAAAATTAACAACTGCTTAAAATGCCTTATTTAAATCTCAAAGCATAAAATTGAAGTGGTTGAAATTTTAGTCATATGAACTTTTCGCTCCACTTAATTGCAGAATTTATCCATTCGACTTTTCCTTGAAATCAAAGAATTGGATTATTGTACTGATTTATATCCATATAATCGATTCGATTGTTTTAATGCAAAGTAGTAAAAACATCGATTCGATTATGAATCGAAACGATTTTGACCATCTCTACCTTAGTTTATTGAAGTAACGAGAAATCATGTAACCTCAAAAAAAACATAACCTTAGTTAAATCATATTAATCAGAAGTTGTTTTTAAAACTTTTTTAGCCACGAAACACTTAAAAGAAATTGATATGATGTTACAACGTAACTATCAAAAAAATTATCCAATTACATCTGTTATCACTAGATCTACCTGTTAGATCATCGTTAGATAGATATACTTAAAGATTTGGAACTAGAACTATGACTCCCCAAGACAGTTTATTAAGAAAATATATTACAATATTCTTTGTTGTTAGCGGATATTGGTAAGGTTTGTTTCTTTCTTCAAATACACGTTAAAATAATCCATTTTCAGGATAGTCTCAATATCAACAGTTTTTATGAACAAAACATTATTAAGTAACATTGAGCTTGATGCTCCTATGTTTATAAACTTGAGTCAAACGCTAGTGACTGCCCTTATATGTTTTGGAAAGAAAATACTTAGTAGATTGTATCCTGAGAGATTTAGCTTTCCAGAACAAAATATTTGGGACCCACAAATCATGAGACAAGTAGGTAGAATTGGTTGGAATTTAATATTATATTGTTAGTGGTTATTTCTCAATCTAGAAAAAGGATTAGGTAGATTTATTTTATTTGAATAAGGCAAGACGATAAGGATTTTTGGAAATTTTCATTCCTCAATGTGATATAATTACTGTAGATTATTACTGATCTTTGCTAAAGCATATTGAATCTTACGGAAAAGTAGAATATTATGTCACACCATATATCAAATATGGTTTGAGGAATAAGATTTCAATACATACTTAATGAAAACTTTGACAAATTTTAAAAGACAAAACCATTTTTAGATACTGCCTGTTTCTGTCATGTTCACATCCATGATAGCAACCAACAATTTATGTTTAAAATACGTCTCTGTGGCGTTCTATTATATAGGAAGATCTTTGACTACAATTTTTAATGTGATACTTACATTCCTTATTTTGGGAGAGAAAACTTCCAAAAAATGCATGCTTTGTTGTGTCATTATTGTTATTGGCTTTTGGTTGGGAGTGGATCAAGAGCACTTTGCAGGTAATCAGATTTGAAATTTGGAATTAAAGTTGCACTATAGAGAAATGTTTTGTAGGTAGTCTTTCAGTAGCTGGAACAATTTTTGGCATCTTAGGCTCATTTTCTTTATCTTTATTTTCAATTTTAACTAAAAAAGTGTTGCCAAAAATTGATGGTGAAATTTGGTTACTGCAATATGCCAATAATGTGTATGCTTCCATTCTTTTCCTGCCAATAATAGCTCTGAGTGGAGAAATACCTGTAGTTTCCTCTTATCCCCGTTTAGGGGATATATTCTTTTGGTCAGTTGTACTTGGAGGTGGTTTGTGTGGGTTTCTAATTGGTTTCTTCACCTCTCTACAAATCAAGGTAAGTACTGCTATATCATAGAATACAATAACCATTTGCTGGATCTTGCTACCTTTGAAATATTAATTTTTCTATTATAAATCTTCCTTCTGCACATATCAACGAGATAATATGCAAAAAATGGGAAAGTTAAATTTCCAAAGGTCACATGATCTCTTTAATAAATAAACAGAGTAGACTTATGGGTGATTCATTTACAGTACACATCAGCTCTTACGCATAACATATCAGGCACTGCAAAAGCATGTGCTCAAACAGTGCTAGCAACATATTGGTACCGTGAGACCAAATCATTTATGTGGTGGTTTTCGAACCTAATTATTTTAGCTGCTAGTGGGGCTTATGCCAGGGTTAAACAATTAGATATGGAGAAACAACATCGGCAATCACCGGCATATACCAAAGTTTAGTATTAGCAATGACAATGTATTAGTAGACAAAATAATTTATAATTAGTTTTATTTTTATTAATGTATATGTGGGTTTTTCTTTTATTCGGTTGTCTAGGGTTTATGTATAATTGGGATAGGGTACAATACGAAGCTTAAATGGTAACTTAATTAGTAAAAACTCGCGTCACTTAGTTCGTCGTTCACTCCGGATATCAAAGAGAGCGATTCTCCTTGTCACAAATCTTAAATATTAAACCTGGGGGTAATAAACCAGTGTCGTACCTCGAGTAGAGGCCAGCGACCGTTACAACATCTGGCTGCTGCGAGCCAGCACCACGAACCATCCTTTGTTTGAGCCCTTAGCAACCATCCTCAGGCCCTTCTTCCTTGGTTCAAACAAAGAGATGTTCGCTTTTTGGGTTTTTTCCGTGACACAGATTCTAGGAGGTTACTGGGAGAACCCAGCAACAGCCGAGAATCACTCGAACTCAGGTACGATACGCATGGGCGTAACATCGAGGTACCTCACTTTTTAATCCCCCTCGGTTCCTCAACCCTAATTTAACTAATACTATCTAACAAATATTCGGACTTTCCCGTTGGTGTCTCGATTTGGTCAGACAGTAATAATTACATTTAGAAGAGTTAGAGCGATCTGACGAGCGGATCCTACATTCGGCCATTCTGACTAGCAATCCGCCTCGGATTCGCTATCATTATCGACCCATGGCTTCATGTATTCGGCACAGGTAGAGGTGCGTCCCGGTCCTTCGTGGGTGCCCACCTTAATGACCTCGTATCGCTCATTGGGCAGAACCTCGATGACCTCATAAGGACCAAGAAATTTCTTACACAGTTTCAGCCCGCCCCCGAACTGCGTTCTTTTTATGGCCACTAAATCCCTCCGTTTATACTTTGTCGCTTTCTTCCGCCTTAAATTATATTGCCTCCTGTTTTCTTCTTGCGCCTTCAAAATTTGCTTTTTGCTATCTTCACGTAGTCTTTCCCTTTTTGCGTCGAAATTCTTGATTATCTCCTTTTCCAGCATTTCCTTAATGCGAATCTCCTCATTATGCCTCATCCGGACACCAAACAATACCTCGAACGGTGTAGCATCGATACTCCTTTGCAGTGTGGAATTCAAAGCAGTTTGCACCTTATCTACTTTGTCATACCACCTACTAGGATTTTCCATGCTCAGTTTCGTAAGGACAGGGATAATCGTGCGATTAACCCGTTCCACTTGACCGTTCCCTCGAGGTACTCCGGTGGTGACAGTGACGTGTTGGATCCCCTCATGTTCACAATAATCGCTGAATTCCTTCGACGTGAACGCAGTACCTTTGTCTGTAATTATTCTTGACGGATTTCCAAAATTTTTCTGTTGCGTTCTTAATTTGTCGATGGTTTCCCGCGACGTCGTCGACTTGGTAGTGTACAGCCAAACGAATTTCGAGAAGTCCTCTACTACGGCCAATATATGCTGGTAATTTTTATTTGTTGAAGGCAGAGGTCCTAAATGGTCAATATGGTAAGTGTATAGCGGTCCTTCGTCCTTGGCTATCGGGTGCAGCATTCCCTCTTTCTTTCCTTCTTTTCTGTTTCCCAGAATGCAGGCCACACAATTCTTAATAACAGTATGAATCTTTTCTTTCAACTTCGGTATATGGAATTCTCTTTTGACGATTTCCTCCACTTTTGCAATGCCAAAATGGCCTATTTCGTGCGTTTTCTTTATGACCTCGGACTGCATCGACTTCGGTACGACTATTAATTCCAACCCATTGTCGTATTTGTACAAAATACCGTTCTTTACTAAATAGCCTTGGTAATCTTCAGTGCTGGCAATTTTCTTGACAGCCTGGACGAACTCATCTCCTTCTTGCGCCGCTTTTAATCGCCGCAGAGTCCCTTCTTCGTCATTAATTTCAGTTAGAGTCATTACGGCTGGATATCGACTCAGAGCGTCCACATGGGCCATTCGACGGCCACTTCGGTGCTCTATAACGTATGAATATTCTTCCAACAGTAATGCCCATCGTGCTACTCTCGTAGTCAAGTCTTTCTTATCCATAGTCTTCTGGAAAGCGGAACAATCCGTGACTATCTTGAAATTACTGCCTAAGAGGTAGACTCTAAATTTCTTGACAGCTTGTATCACAGCCAGAACCTCCAGTTCGTAGCTGTGGTATCGTTCTTCAGCTGGTGTCGTTTTCTTACTCATATAATATACAGGGTGGAATTTATTGTCGTCGTTGGATTTCTGCATCAAGCAAGCGCCGTAACCATACTTACTTGCATCAGTATGTAATTGGGTTTCACCATCTTGCCTGTAAATATACAGGACTGGTTCACTAGTTAGTAATTCCTTCAACGTCTCATATGCCCGTCTTTGTTCATCGCCTAACACAAATTCCTTGTTGTTCCTCAACAGATCGCTTAAAGGTTTTGCGATTATGGCATATGAAGCGACGAATTTTCGGAAATACCCCGTCAAACCGAGAAAGGATTGGATCTGCTTGGGCGTTTTTGGTTCCGGAAATCTTCTGATCGCCAATGCCTTTTCCTCAGAGGGCTGTACTTTACCATCCTCGATGATATAGCCTAGGAATTCTACTCGTCTTCTTAAGAATTGGCATTTACTCTTCTTTATTTCCAGCCCATAGTCTCTCGCTACTTGTAAGACCATCGCCAGACGCTCTACCCCTTCCTCGAGAGTGCTACTTAAAATTATTACATCGTCCATATAATACAACACAATGTTCATAGAGGTTAACTCCCGAAAAATATGGCATATAAACCTCTGAAAAACTGCTGGGCTGTTACATAGGCCAAAAGGACATTTTAGGAATTCGAACTGTCCGTTATGAGTGACGAACGAGGTATATTTTCGACTGTCTTCGTCTACGGGAACGTGGAAAAATCCATTTCGCAGATCTATCGTGCTGAAGTATTTGGCTCCTTGCAACCTATCTAGCACGTCCTCAATCAATGGTAACGGAAAACGGTCCTTGACTATTTTCCTATTGATTCTGCGATAGTCGCAACAAAGTCTCATACTGCCATCTCGTTTCTTTACCAACACTATCGGACTTGCGAAATCAGAATAACTGGGTCTTATGATTTCTTCATCTAACCACTCCTGTACTTGTCTTTCTACCTCTACTCTCTCAACGGGTGAGAGTCTCCTTGGGTTCTGATATACTGGCTCTTCATCCCTCAGGACAATCTTCATCCTAATGTCGACATCCTTTACTTTCTCCGGCGAGTAATTTTCTATCAAGTCCTTAACTTTGTTTTTGCACTCTACATTCGGTATATGGTCAATTTGCGGGTTCTCTTGATCCAGACCGTCGGCAATCTTCATCTCCATCAAGAAATTTTCCTCCCTCCTCTTGTGTATGACCACGCCTCCTTCTGTGAAACTTACATCCGCCCATTTTAATAGGTCATTACCCACAATGGCCTTAAAGTTTGAGGCATTTGTTGGTATCACGTGGAACGTTAACAATATGTCTTCGTCGTTGATCCTTGCTTCCTTTTGGAAAAATCCTTTGGTCCTCACTCTATTGGAACCTATTCCTTTTATAATTATCTCATTCCCCGTTAAAGGGATATGTCCTAGATAGTCATCGTAAGCATCGCTCCTTATCGCACTTATGTCGCTACCCGTATCTAACAGTGCGGTCAGTTGTACATTGTCGATTTGTACCTTAACGGCATTATTCGGTACGACTTCCATAAGGCGAACATTGGCACACGGGCTATTTTTACCTGCGTCGTTTGTCCTCGTTGGGCATTTGGTTGATATATGTCCAAAACTATTACAATTATAACATTTGACCCCTTTGGCTCTGTCTGGGCACGCGTTGGATTTATGTCCTTTGAGCCCGCAATTGAAACAATTGGTAGTTCTCCCCTTTCTATCGTGCTCCTCCTTCTTGATTTCCTTTTTCTCATACTTCTTCTCTGAGCTGAACGTCGGCCTTTTTGTTCTGATCTGCTCATACAATCTGACCTTATCCTTAAACTCAGCGAAGTTTTTCGCTCCATAAAGCACACATTTGCTTGATGGATCATCCTGTATCCCGTCAATAATGTATTGTATCACGACCTCGGCCTCTAACGTCGCTCGGCTTCCGATCTCACGCATGACCAATACATATTCCTGTACTGTCTCAGCAGGACTTTTCTTTCGAGACATTAGCAACTTATGAATCTGAGCACTGCTGACCTTCACTTCAAACTCAGCGGTAAGTCTTTTCTTAAGAGTAGTCCAGGATTTAATACCCTTTTCTGATTGCACATATAGTTTCGCTAAACCCGTCAACGACTTTTTCGCGAATATTAATTTCTGTAAGTCGTTCCATCGTGTGACCTCTGCTATTTCCTCAAAATCTCGGATCCACTTTTCTATCGGGTAATCATCCTTGCCATCAAATGGTCTAATGCTGTCTTCTACGTCACGAAAGGTTAACGCAAAAGGATTATTTTTTCTCGTCTTCGTTTTGGTACGGGCTTGTGGCTGAGCTAAATTTCCCTCGTCAATTTCGTCCTCCTGTCCGGATTCGTCGCTACTTTCCTGACCTCCGGCATCCTCATCTTCGGTCTCCCCGTCTTCTTGTCCCTCAGTAATATCGTCGTTGACTGACAAGTCATTCAGGAAAGAGCATACCCGATTCGCGATGTCCTCGTGTTGTCCCGAATAGTCCAAGTTTAGAATGTGACAGATCGCCATCAAATCGCTTAAGTTCAACTGATCTTCGGTCTCTGTTAATTTGGTCTGATATTCCCTTGATTCCTTGTCCAGGTTAAAACCAGGGAATTTCCTCACATTTTTTCTAGTTTGCCGACCTTGACCTTCTTTGCCGTAAACAGCAACATGCAGCGCTTGAACCGCCCTCAGTTTAGAATTTGTGATATTTTGCGCAATTTTTTCAATATCCCCCAAAGTAGTCATAATTGGGTATGGAATTGATACTAGGCCAATATTCCAAGAAAATAAAAAATGAGATACGATGCGTTTTGCTGTTTACGTAGAATCGACTTGAAAAGACCAGTCAATAGAAGAAATCGAGACACAATCGGGATTACAAAGCAATAAATCTACTAATACAGTAAAATTAGACTAACTTCTGTATCCTACCTTAACTGCTTTTATCTGTCGGTTGCGTACACCTTTTCCGCACTCCACTTCACTTCGCGGAATTAATCACTATTATCACCCTAATCTCGCACTGTTTCGTCGTTATCGCCGTCGTCGTCGTTACCCGTCTGGTATTAGTGATTTCGTCGTTATCACCGTCGCCGTTGCTCTCAATCCTGAAGTGCAGAGCTTGGTCGTCCTAACTCGTTTCCCAAATTTCGGCTGAGTCTTCTAAACTATTACCCCAAATCTCGTAAAAGTCTCCAAAATCGTTACCCCAAATCTCGGACGAGCCCCCAAAGTTGTGGGATTTATCTTTTATTCGGTTGTCTAGGGTTTATGTATAATTGGGATAGGGTACAATACGAAGCTTAAATGGTAACTTAATTAGTAAAAACTCGCGTCACTTAGTTCGTCGTTCACTCCGGATATCAAAGAGAGCGATTCTCCTTGTCACAAATCTTAAATATTAAACCTGGGGGTAATAAACCAGTGTCGTACCTCGAGTAGAGGCCAGCGACCGTTACAACATCTGGCTGCTGCGAGCCAGCACCACGAACCATCCTTTGTTTGAGCCCTTAGCAACCATCCTCAGGCCCTTCTTCCTTGGTTCAAACAAAGAGATGTTCGCTTTTTGGGTTTTTTCCGTGACACAGATTCTAGGAGGTTACTGGGAGAACCCAGCAACAGCCGAGAATCACTCGAACTCAGGTACGATACGCATGGGCGTAACATCGAGGTACCTCACTTTTTAATCCCCCTCGGTTCCTCAACCCTAATTTAACTAATACTATCTAACAAATATTCGGACTTTCCCGTTGGTGTCTCGATTTGGTCAGACAGTAATAATTACATTTAGAAGAGTTAGAGCGATCTGACGAGCGGATCCTACATATATACATTTCCTTGAATCTGATTGCAGTATAATTCCTCTAATGTCCACAATGATTCTTTTAAATTATTATCTAAACAATCTGATCTAATTTCATCGCTGTGATCCCAGGTGAAGTATGTGAGTTATTAATACTTAGGTAAAAAATTTGGAGAATTGAGGGATAAAATAGTAATTTTTCAAGTTCTAATCAATATTCCCAAAATAACCTATCGGAGATGAGGAAATTAAATTTTTCCATTCTAAATTCAACTGGAAATAAAAATTGTTGAATTGCAATTCAATTGAACTGAGTTTAGAGATAGTTCAGAAGACAATAGTTTTGTTTTTAATCAATTTATGGCTTTCAAATATAAATTAAATATTGTTTATTTACTTATTGTGCTGTGTTCTTATTAACAACACGAAAGTTCTAGTCTATTCTGTCAGTTGAAAGAAACAAAATAGCTGTTTTATTAATAATAATAGTAAAAACTTTTTCTAATTTTGACAATAAAGTAACAATTTTTTCCATATAAACTGTGGTGATAAAACAGGTTTCATTTTGTAATTAGTTACATATTGGGAGCAGGTTATTTAATAAATAAGACTGTTAACAATAGCGGTTGCTGTAGGTTTACAAATACAGAGCGTAAGGTGAATATGTTGAAATTTATACCAATGTTTTCGTGATTTCTTCATCGAATGGCAAAATTAGAAAATTTTATGCAAATTGTAGCATATTGTAAATTAAAGAACCGTTCTGCGAGACATGATGCAAATATTGCTAGAAAAATTTAGGCTTTGGCTACTTCTGTTGCAGCGACAATTTATGCCTGATGGTCTCGTAATTTAATGCTACAAAAAGGGAATAATCATTGGACCACATATGATCAAGCCAAAAAAAACATACTCTCAGAATCATTCTTGTTGGCTCCTAAGGTAGCATTGATTCCAATTTAAACCTCCTTACCAAGCATATGAGAATATCACTCCGTTGGGAGTTCATTATGAAATTAACATTTAGGTCCCCATTAATCAAAACAGTTTGAAAATTAAGAGAATGATAATTTAGAGTTACATTAAACAATTGTCTAAAATTCTTAGCAGGACCATTCTCTTTTTTGCTTATTATTGACTCAATACATTTTATGTGTAGGTTATTAGGTTAATAAAACACAAATATTTTAAGTTGAATGTATAAAAAAAACAAACATATTTTAAAAAATTATGTACTTATTATAATATATCACAGATAAGTTGCACGTTATAAGTAAGATGACGTATTTAACAGTAAATGCCCGAGAATTAAATTAATTTGTTTAAGACAAATAACTTCCTACTTCATCATTTGTTCCAGCTTTGACATTTTCATTTTCAATTCTAAATCATCGTAGGAATATAGCCTCTTACCAGCAGTTATAATTGTGCGATCACTAATTTTTATTTTTCTTTAGATTCACTGAGACATACGTGTCTCAAACCCAATATAAATATGATTCCCCTCCTATACATCCACCACTGGAGACCTTTCTGTAGATCTTCCAGCCTTAGCCGTAGAAGGTTTCAGAATTACTTGATGCTTTTGCACTTCAATCACAATATTCTTCTTTTTCCGTCTCACGTAACACAACCACACAATTAACGGAGCTACTACCAAAGTAAGCGGAATAAGGAATAAGAAGGTTATCGAATTTCCTCCCCCGTTCTTTAAGTCCGTATCTGGCACGATTATAGTCACATTTTTGACATCTTGACCGTACTGTGTTACCGCCAAACAGGCATACAAGCCGCTGTCCAAATCGCGGGCATTGAAGATGTTCATCTTGCTAATATAGGTAATGCCCAGGTTATACCAGGAAGTTTCGACATTGAGATGGCAGTAGCAGATTTCCTCATATTCGACGTCGCATTTGGAGCCATAGCACTTCTTGAACCAGATTATTGTAGGTGGAGTGATGCTGGTGACGTTACATTGAATGGTAAACTCCATGTTTAGTTGACCTGTTATGTTGGAAGTAAGCAGAGATTGAACTGAAGGAGCTTCCCCCTCGTAGCTATTACCAGCTAGAAGTTAGCAACAGTGATATTTACCAATTGAGATTTCGTGAATTTAAATTTCAAGCTCAAGACTCACCTACAACTTCAATCATGAAAACTTTTCGCACAATGCCCTTTTCAATGCAACGATACAGTCCTGATTGATTCTTCTTCAGAGATTCTATGATGAAGCGATGTTTATTGCTGCGTTTCTTCCAGTTTTCGTTCGAGCTAGTGATGGTCCAGTCTTGGCGATCGCAGTCGAGGCCCTTGACGTGCGTCTTGCCACATTCCTGGAAGGCAAAACCATGTGGGTTTCAGAATGAAACACAGAAATTGATTATACTTGCTTTGTATTCCCAGGTAATATGGCTGGTGGCATTGCTGGCACATCTGAAGGTATATTGGGTTCCTTCCGTTACTCTGAAGCTTTTCATTTTCGGCTCCAGGTTGAAGGGAGAATCATTGGAATATCCTGAAACGGAAAAGTGAAGTCTTTTTTTGCAAAATTTTAGTCAATTACTTTAAACTTTCCCTAAAAGAGTCCAGATAAATATATTAATTTCAGGAATATACACAGCTGTAGATAAGATTAGAGCAAGAAGCAAATATTTAGTAAACTATGAACTTTAAATTTATAATAAAATGGCAGTATTATGCTTAATTTGCATACGACTTACAATGTTTCTTGAACGCTTATCGTGTAAGCTTTCTTAGAAAAAACTTCCATGTAGGAATGTTATATGTTTATGAACTGGAGGCTATATAGTTATTGTAACTGTATTGTAACTTGAAACCGAAACGTTTGTTTTAGTTGATGTTGGTACAGTGAGACGCAGGATAATACACGGTCATAAAGAAACGTATATATGAAATCATATTACTAAAAAGGAGAGGTACATTATCGATAAAATGAAAAAATATGGGTTTTAATAGATTTTGACTTTCACAAAACAACTCAGTTAACATGAATCTGAACGGTTAGCCCCTACTGACCCTCCTGAGAGGTGCAGACGCATATTGGACATGAACTAGTTGTCGCATCGTTTTAGACAATTCTTACGATCATATCTAATTTTTTTACAATTCTATAAAGAATGTGGTCGAGAAGTAAAGGATGGACACTAAAAAAAAAGTCAAGTGGGTGTCGCAATATCAGAGGCAGGTCTTGCATAAATTCATTAGCTGTTATCTATTTGCTAGATAATTCATGATAAATTGCAAAACGTGTTTTTTTTTAATTATCACCCGTTGTTTAATAGGCTTATGGCTAAGTTTATTATTGAAGGTAGGGTATATGTATACTAAGGCTGGGACTTGTATACGAATTATTTGAATAAACTACACCCTGAAATTCGATGATCATTCGAACAGTTAAACAATTCGATATTTCCCAGTTAATTTTCCATTTCATAATTTAAATCAACAAAAGGTTTATGTTTTACGAAAAACACGGTTTTAAACTTTTTATTTCGTTCACTTAGTTTATCACTGTTTAGATGCCTTATAACAAAACATTTAAAAATAATTATTTCACATTCATGTTCCTCCAAAATTGAAATGGTTGCACAGTGGATCCTGCAAATTTTACTAAATATGGTCCCCTGTAACGCGTAATTATTCTTGAAAAAAACCTCGTAGTAAGTGGCAAACACTAAACGTAGGGCGTTAATTAAATAATTTCTAATGCACCATCGAGGATCTGACTGACCAACTGATAACAGATGAATTTATCAAAGACATACTACTGATATTTCAATAACTACTTAAGGTTTTTTAGTAATCACCCTTTATAACGTGACAACCATTTTTAGAACAATGTAATGTTTTAAGGTATTTATTTAAAGAATTAGAACGATTAGAACGATTTTTAATTAGAATATATTATTTATGAACGCTTTTGTATTATTTAAATTTAAAATTAAAAAATAGTAAAAACAGAACGGAATTCATACAATAAAGTTCCCACGGATGGCCCCAACTGAAGTCAAATTGTGAAGATTTATGTTTCGAAACATTTACTATTTAAAGAAACTGTCGTTTTGAATTCAAATTGTTTTATTAGGGTTGCAATGATTTAGTGCTCTAATTTAATAAGCGCTCGGCCAGTTTTTAGAAATCATCAAGGATACCAGTGAAACTGCTAAATATTTCCAGAGCAACTGTACTCTAAGTAGGCCAATCTCATCAATAACATGAATCCCTAATTTTAAATAAATTTGCTCATTTATCGCAGATATTTATTATTCATTTGTTGCCTATCAAAACAAATCATATTTTATTCCGAATTTACGACGGTTTTACGATCCAAAAGTTTACTTGTTAGGTAGTAAAATTGTAAATTCAAATATACCCGACTAGTTATCGTCAGTAGCGTTCAGTACCACTTTCATCAACTAAACTAATGTAAAATGCTTACCTTCGGTATCAAGTAAGTCATCAGCTTGGCAGCCGATGGTCAAGAAACACAGGAGACAGTAGCGCACTAGCCCCTGCCAGACTACCATGGCAAGGAAATGACTTCAGCTTAGTCCCACTAGAGCGTAGAACATGCGAACTCCCTTGTAATCGGAATTCAGAGATGCGCGTTACACTCCAGTTCCCGAATGGGTTTATTTAAAATTCACCGGGTCTGTTTTCGATCAGACAATCCAAACATTTATCGAAACGTCACAACAAACACCGGGAGCGGGCATTTTATAGGCGAGCGTGGATATTTTCGCTTAAGACGCGCGCTGAATGTTTGTGGAAACACTCTATATTATAACAAACCGACATGGAAATAAATGGTGTTTGGTATTCGCGCCTTCTTTATGTTATCCTCAACCACCAGAGCGGTACTACTTCAAAAAACTAATGTCTTGGTTGTTTCAAGGCTTACATAGTTACTGCCGGTATAACTCTAGTTTTAGGGTCAAAGAAAACTAGTCCACGCCTCTGTATAGATAATCCCACCAATGCAAACAATTAAAAAAAAGCCAACACTGCGCTAATCTAATCAATTTTCGTTCAATTTAGAATTGAAAATTTTGGGTGTTCTATTCGACGAGCGCCCGAATAAACTACTGTTCAACTGCACGGTTGTGTATCAATAAAATAGGTAAATGACGATAAGGGGGAGATAAGACCATCTGACAATAAACTCTATTTAGAGGATTATCGATTAAGCTTATTGTGATAGCTAGATACAGATATATTTTTGGTTTAGACGGACCATCGCAGATAATCTTTTTATGACTACGGTCACCTAGGCCACCTAGTTGTACGTGCCTTTAGGCGCACTCTTGAAAAGCAAAATTGCGCTAAATATACGCCAGTATCTGTAAGAGGGGCAATAAAAAGTAAACATACCCGCAGATCCACGGTTTGTCGACATCGTTTACCACCTCATTGGGTGCCATATCTCTTGTGTATTTAGCAAGTCTTGATCCCGTTTATTTTAATTCGTAATCCCGGCAAAAATGTTCCAAATGTTTTCCAAACATTGTAAAACATTTACGATATTTTATCATCGTACGCATTCAGCACATTGCCGCATGTTCCGGTGTTTAAAGTAATAAAACGGTTCGCACTCTTAGTGACAGTAGTAAAAATATTTACTGAGGGATCATACAATTTAATTAACGTATTAGTTTTTTATGTAATCGAGATCTTAAACCATATTGAGAGGCTGATGTTAATTGCCCCCCAGTAAATGGCTATTAGATAAATATAATCAGGATAAATAGCAGTAAGAGGATCACTGTGTGGTCACAAAAAGTATTTATTTCCACTTCAAATCAATCCAATTGCCGTTATAAAATTTCAACATTTTTTAAATAGCCCAAGGTGACAACAGCACCCAAGCCACTCCATATGCCAATCAAAGTTGCTATCTCCAACAAGTATGTTGTTGTAATATGAAGTCTTGAAATTTCGTGTCACATGCAGTGATTGATTCTCTATTTTGTAGTCAAATACTTTGATTTATTAAAATTTTATTTACTAATCATCGATCAACTTCGCTATAATCCTTATATACAGATTAAAATAAACATTTATCAATTTTCCCTCACCTACTCGTAATACAACCTCTGTCTGCCTATCGACTCACATTTATTAACAATCATTGATTAAATTCAATGGGTTAAGAAGCGGATATGGCTTTAATCGAGGAAACGACATCATTTCTTCTGCAAACAACCAGTAGCGCTGTTACAAAAAGGCGTCGAGTAAATAAACTGAATTTAATGAGTATAATAACAGCAATATTTTGATCTAATATTTCACACAGTTTAGGATCTTAACGTTCGAATGAAATGCAGTAAACCACAAAAACAAATAAAACAATAACCCATTTTTTTTGTTTAATTATCACGAGACGAAAAATATTCCTGCGATCCTTTAGGATCAGGCTTTATGGTTTTATCTCCCTTTTTCCAATTTGCCGGGCACACTAGAAGACAATAATATCACCATATGGCTTTTAAAAGAAATGAGTACTTACCTTCGCCATGTTTTTCTACAAATTGAAGAGCTTCAATTATCCTCAAAGCTTCGTCAACTGACCTTCCAATAGGAAGATCGTTGATGGTAATTTGTCGTAAAATGCCGTTTGTATCGATAATGAACATGCCCCTCAAGGCAATACCTTCTTTCTCTAACAACACCCCATAATCTCTAGCAATATTTTTGTTTATGTCAGATAAAAGAGGGAACCTAAGTTGACCTAGACCTCCTTTCTACAAAATGTAGTAACAGAAAAGAGTTAACTACAAATTTATGGGACTTACTGAGCGTTCAGTGTTCATCCATCCTAAATGGGTAAAATGTGAATCAATCGAACATCCAATGACTTCAGCGTTTAGTTTTTTGAAATTTTCTATTCTGTCGTCTAACGCAATTAGTTCAGTGGGGCAGACAAACGTACTATAAAAACAGGAAAAATATTATATCTTCTTATCATTATGGCGAATACAATATACATGTTAAAAACACTACGTTCATTCCGGATTTCCATGCGAAGAAATTTTCGATACTTACAAGTCTAAAGGATAAAATGCCAGTACAACATATTTTCCTTTATAGTCGCTTAATTGAATTTTTTTAAAATTTGAGGAAATTACAGCTGTACCCGAAAAGTTAGGAGCTGGTTCTTGTACTCTTGGTGCCAAAAACGAAGATGCTAGAATTTTGTAGATCACATTATTGAGTTTATAAGTTTAGTGAATAACTTACAAAGTGAAATTGGTCTAACAACTTGATTAGATTTGAAATGGGGAGCTGCTATTTTGACTAACTGGGGTACCTAAAAATGGTAATAAATTAATAATCAGCATGTAGGGAAAAAATTATTTATTATCATGAAATTCAAATTGTAAATGTTTATATATTTTCACAAACTCAACTAAAAATCGATGATTAGGTAGCACCACAGAGTCAAGTGGTGATAAACATTCATCAATTTATTTTACATGAAAATGATACAGTAAGGTCAGGATTATCTTACATTTTTGTTTCCAGCATGTTTCTAATGAGATTAGACAAGAAAGAAAAAAGAGATAGTGCAATAATAATAGGTACTTATGTTGATCAAGCAAATGATCATATTGTTATGTCTACATTAACTGAGACAATCATAAGAACTAATGAATAAAATGAGCAGAGGTAAAGAGAATCTTAGAGGTAGAGGTTAATCAAATGCTATTCAATTCAGGTATACAGTCTTTGGTTACAAGTTACATTTGAAAGCGTGATAAATGAAGTCATAAGCTCCCTTATAAATTTCCACAGTACTGCAATTTTTTATTTATATTCCTTTTGTTGACTTGTTTTAACTTTGTAAAAGTAGAACAGTGAAATGTATAATATTATTACTAAATCATACACACCTTAACAATGTTCATCATATTGAAGTTTAATTAAAGATCTACAAAAATTTCATGATGTGAAAAATTCATAGACATCAGAGATAAGAATCCAACTGTACCCAAATATTTTGTTTAGACATAGAAATATGTGTTAAACTTGTGCTATTATACATATTTTTCATTAACATTGCTTGAATATTTACAACCTATTTATAAAAAACTTTTATTTTAAAAATACATAATCATATCTTCAAAAAAATACAATTTAGAAATGTAATAGAGAGCCATAATCTCCAAAGGCATCACTATAAACCACATTCATCATAAGACTATTTAATATGAAGTTCTGTTTTTTACATCTTCTCATCTGCATTAAACAATTAAAATAGTTTAATGACAGGTGAATTGTTATTTGTTGACTAGAGGATGTGGGACTGAAAATGAATCCTCTTTGTTATATTGTGCTTATCCCTAATTATGTGAGTGACATTTCTTCATAGTGTGAATTTTCATAGAATACTAGACAGAGAATTAAATATAGTAGCAGACCATGTTTCCTGAAATGAACTGAACATGTTCTATTAAGTAGGGACCGAGAACACAAAATCGTGTTATTGCATTGGTGATCCATCTACTTGCATTATTTACGATCATGTTATTTAAAAATTCACATCGTTACATACCTCAAATGCGTACTGCTTTTTGTAGGGATATTGCTATTGGATTTTCTTTCAAAGAAAAGTGCCATAAACAGTAAAATCTTAACAAAAATCCATAATGTAGTGAGAAGAAGTTTGAATTCTCATATAAACACAGGAACTTTAGGTTATGTTTTTCTTTCAGAGAGATCAATGATTTTCTTACCTTTTTATACACACTTCCCAACATTTTATCAGACTAGAAAACTAAAGTACACAAGATAATTTTAGTTTCCTGCTAAATGAGGAAATAGACTTGGAAAATTATGTAATTTCTTTAAATTTTGGTCTTATTTTAATCAGAAACTAAAAAACTTTTTTTTTGACTTTCTGAATATTCATGTAGGTAATGTCAAAGTCAATTAGAAGTAAAGAGGGTTTTACTTACATCACTTACTCGTCGTGCTGCACTACAGTTCTAAGTGCAGGAATTACCTTTAAAACCTTTCGAATTTACCAATTTAGATTTAATTTAATATTAACGGATCTTTAAAATTCTACTGCTGTTGAATAGATAGAGAACTTTCACCCACATAATAACTTACTTAAACTAAATTGCCATCGAAAGCTTTAACTCCATATTGTGGTCAATTCCATCCATAGATTTCCTTGTTTCCGAACTACCTTCAAACTAAACCGTAATTATAAAGGGTGATCATTAAAAAAAAACTCAAAAAAATGTTGAAATGTGAGAGATATATCTTGGAGGAATTCATGTGTTATGAGGTAAATATTTTTAAGTTTATTATGTTTTCGGTACACTGGCTACTGCGAGATGTGTTTTTTATTATCATCTATTAAAATAACTTATATACAAAAATAATGGGCTTGATTCGGGGCATACAATGATAAATTTTAAACATGTCTTTTGACCATATTTATTCTAAAGGACAATTTTCTCTTGTAATATTTAAAAAATTTATTGCTCAAGCATCTAAAGTGGCCTTAGTTGAACCATATTTAGCACAAGCGATGTCCCTGATACAGTACGTACTTTGCTAAATTTTGAACATCTCAAACCCAAGCTAAAAAATACTTAGCTCATTCATTATTTCACAAAAACCGATAGATTATATATCTAGAGTCACTTGAATTCAACAAAGTTACGAACAACTTATGCCGGTTAATTATTTTTTTCTCGTCAGTAAATTAGAACTTTTTGCATTTTTATCTGGTAGATACAGAATTTTAAGAAGCCGAATTAAATTTATGTGTTTATCGGCAACCATGATTATATAAATATATATATGGTATATATAAATCAAATGACCTAAACAAGATCCCAATTTCATTTCATTGGATTTATTGCAATGCATATAGCAATCGCCATATTATCAAGAGATTGCTTAATGAGATGTTTATATAACTTATTATTTTGTATAGGAAATGGTAGAATTTATATATAATATAAAGATGTTTAAACATTTTTATGTTAATTAAGAAATGTTTTCTTTAGCCAACCAGGGGAACAGCAGGCGGGTACAATTGATGCCCGTGTTCCCTCCCTACTGTAAGTTTGCAAGAGAATGAAATAGAGATATATTCAAACGTCGGGTAGGTAGGTATAGTAATTTATCGTGTGCGTGAACAGAAATAGCAACATAACACGGCACGTAACGAAAATATGGAAACACCGAGGGCGGCCGTTTCGGGGGCGGCGTGACAACCTTGATTAATTTATCGGCATCGGGGGAGCCGGGATCCACAATTGCCGTCGATAAAATGGCCGCTCGATAATCAGGGCTTTTTCCCTTGTTCCAGATGAAAATCGTTACGTTCAATTCCTTAAATATTTCACTTGTAGATGAAAATGTTCTCGCCTCGCTATCATACAAATAAACCACCTCAATCTAGATATTGTCACCCTCTTTAGGCTCGGCTTACTAATCCACAAAGCTCGAAGCCCCACACTAAAAAATCCGCTAAAATTTCTCTGGAAATTAAACCCGCTTCAATCAGAGCTCACCCCCATCACGTGGCCGTGCCTACAGATTACAGTGACGTTTAGTTACAAAGAGGGAAAGAGACAGATGTAAATGAATCTGGAATCCAGCTCTATATAAGTAATTACTGCCTTTCTCGCTCTTTGCTCATCCAGACGTACATTTGTTGCATGGGTGATGTCGTGTGGAAAATTCCAAAGGTGTATTTTTGAGTGTTTCTATTTTTATTTCAAACGGCTTTTGATTTTGATTGTCTGTTTTTTAGGGATCATACTATTCCGTGCCATTATCTTAATTGCTACTTAAGGGTAGGGCTATTGATTCATAGCTAAATTTCGTCGCCATATTGTCAAGGTTAAGTATTAGCTATATTTACTTATAAAATCGCATGCGTAAAATCTTAAAACATCTTTTACTTATGGAAAAATGTTCAACCACTATTCCGCCATTCGTGAAAAATCAACTTTGTTCTTTATAACATCCCCGAAATGCGGAAAGCGACTCCTGGATGTCTTTTATTACTTTATTTTATGATCGTCGTAAATACACGTCCACCATCGACCATCGAGGGAACAAAAGAATTTACGGATTAGGCCTTTTGCAAACTTGTGATTGGCTAGACTGGTCGTAAAATCGAATCCAGCATTGGATACGTTTCGTAAATCGAAACTTGGTAGAAATGTGGCCGATCCTCAAAATTTGTAAATTTCGGGATTGTATTCGGAATCTTTTTATATAACAATTTATTCAGAATCCATCCAGGGCAATAGTATCATCTACGTATATGCAACATGTAAAAATAAAGCCAACAGCCCTTGCATTCTACGTGACGATTAATAAAAGTGGAGTCGCACGTTAGCTATTAGAGGATTGGTGAAATAAATTTAATTACCTAGGGCCAAGGAATAGATAAAAGCATATAGGTAGGGCTAGAAAATTAATGGTAAGTCATATCATAGGGCGTAATTATCTCCATCAGATAATACCAAATGTTGTGTAACGATAAAAAATAACTTCCCATATGCCGCTCTACACTATTTTAGGTGGGTGCCTAGTTATTTTATTTAGGTAATATGGTGCCATTTTTTACTGCCACCTCACCCATGGTTAAAATTTAACCCCAGTTTAACGGCCCTATAAGGGAAGAAAAGGCGGTTGCTCTCTCTTACTCAACGATTTTCGAGATTGCCGCCATCCAGACTGGAAAGCGATAGATATAATAAAAACCGCCGTATAAGGAAAACACATTACGACTTCCAGCCAGAACGAGGCTCTTGGGACGGCTGGAATAAAACTCCGGGAGTATTATTTCGCGAGGGCGGAGGTGCGAAGATGGGGTGCGAAACTGAGGAACCCATTAAACTGATCTGCAAATTTATTTGCTTGTTTTGAACTGTAGTTGGGGAAACCCGGTAATATTTCTTGTATAGATATTTCTAGCTTCAAAGTTGGATTGCAGTTTCGTCACGCTTGGGGACCTCAATAGAAGTAATATATCTCTCTGTCTGATACTCTAAATAAGTTGCATATTGAGGACTGAATATACGATTGGATCTCTGGTTTCCACGCCACTGGCAGTTGGAGTTTTAAGTCGAAAGTTTCCAACGAGTTGCTGCAAACCTGCTTTTACTGCTGCCTGTTTAAAGGCGAAACTTCCAGCAATATACAATTTAGACGCTTTTGTCGTCTCGGTTCAGGGAAAATAAAATTTTAAAGTGCTGAGAGCTCATTTGCTTTTGCTGCCATTTTCAGACCTCAGTTTCATAACTTAGTTAACTGGATTTGGAGTGCATGTGTCGCTCCCTTTAGTGGCATTAGTAGCCCCATCACATTGCCATCACGTTCAAAATAAATCCTTCCTAGTTCCGACACTTTGAATTCGACTCAAGAGGAGACAGAATGTTGGGTTCTTAGACATCCAAGGACCATTGAATTCGAACCTCCTCATCATTTGACCATTGAGGTTAAAACTACAAGCTTCTACTAATCTTGCGAGATACCCGAGACTCATTTCTCCACTAATATGGATCAAGTCATGCTCCCACGTTCTTCTTTACTGTCAGCTTACAATGTCGACCACTTACAGTTACTAAAAGTTATTTTTTCTTATCGAGCCAAATGTCTGCTTGCAGCTGCGATATCGCTTCAATTTGAAAACCGTAATATCAAAAATTATGTTTCTTAGTTTCATGGTGAGTGGGGTTCCCACGTACCAATTGTCCATTTAACACAAGCAACTAACAACTGACCCTTTTTGTTAATACGTCTACTTTGTACTTGGAATATTTGCAGCCGTGAATCTGAATCAGAATTTTCATTTCAGTTTCATGCTGAGTAGGGTTGTTGTGTATCCACCTGTCATTCTATTGAAGGTCCAAAGCCAACCTTCGAATTAAAATTTTTAAAACGCAGCACGAGCTTTTCCTTGTGAGAAAGATCCGGAGCTGACTTTGTTGGTCCAGGAGAAGCTGTGATCTCATGCACTTTGAATCTTGACTGTTTACCTGAATTCTAGTTAATGAGAAGGTGGATAGAGGAATAATCCCTGGTAATAAACCGAAACACACGCTCACTTAACTTCATATTGAGACTTTAAGGAAATGTGTGTAAAATTGGAAATATCACGTGCCCCTCGACTATTAAACCCACCTGGCTGGGGTTGACCGAACATAATAAAATGTTGGCATGTAGATGTCGGTCTGATAGAGCCCATTGCATCAGATAATTTAAATGAGTGTTAAACGCGGCCACGTGTCCGCATTTTTGGTGGTCGAGGAGCCTCCGAAGTCTTTCGCGGCCATCAGCTCGCAATAAAGTTGCATTCAAACAACCTGATTAAATCAGATGACCCTTAATGTTTTAATCAAGCAAAAGGAACCGGTTACGCAGTCGATAAAAAAGTAATCAATCTCGCAGACTGCGTCATTTTATTGTTGCGAACCCTTCAAATGATGTCTTTTACTGTGAGCTCCCTAAAAAACAACCCATCGGAGGGCGTGTTATTGTCTTGTTTACTGCACATGTGGTCTACGTACTTGTCACTCGTCCTCTGAGTGTCTAATATAGCTTTAGTATAGAAAAAGTTTCAAAATTACTGAAAGCTCGAATTTTCTTGACGGTTTGGAGAATCTGAATAGTAAAACCAAAAATCACAAAAAGATCTTTGCAGTGAAGCATACGAGGACCTAATCAAACGTCATAAAATAATAATTTATTTTACCACTTAGCCGGCCCAATAGCGCTGACAAAAGAATTTTCATCCCCGCGCTAACCCCAAGGTTAATCCTAAAGGGGCTGCATATGCGCCCATTGAGGCCCTTAATAGGAAAGCACAGATTAATCTGTCGAATCTTCAGTGATCTTTCTTTTAGCGGACGTATTACGTCTATTATATATGACTTCAGCGGGCCACCGGGGACTCCCCTGCTGTGAGGGGGATGTTGGCCCTGTATAGGTTTAAGAGATGGCACTCAGAGTGATCGGAAGAATTTTCAAGTTATTTGGAATGAAGCAGAATTTGTTTAGAACTGATAGCGAATTGGAGAGGTTCGGAAAGAAGGAGAATTCAATTATTTATAGAGCAACAAGATAAAAATTTTCTTAAGTTTGGGAAAAATGGAAATTCCGGAGTTTCCTAAATTGAAATCCTTAACTTAGTTTCAGGATCTAAAGGTTAAAAATTCCAAAATTAAAAAAAAAAGAAGCAAATTTTACAGCTCTAGTTCTGGGACTAAAAATTCAAAAATTTTCAAATTTTGGACACGTTCAATACAAAAATTCAAATTCTGAGTTTAGTTTCGGGGAACAAAGTTTAAAAATTTCGAAATCCTGGACAAATAAATAATTACGTTGAATCCAATTCCAGGTTTAAAAAATTAAGTATTAGCATGTAGTTAATTTTATTTTTCTTTTTAATACGATAGCATCTCAGTTTGTTTTTGCAATTTTAGAGCTACCAACAATGTCATGCAGGTTCAAGCGTGTTTCCATCATTAAAATTCGTGTCTGCTTAACTGAAAGTCTGCTTGGTATGTGTCATGGCCCCTTAAATTCCTCAGTTATGTCTGCAAAACGTAACTGTTCTTGTCTTTTCATTAAGAATTCTACCATAGGACCACGGCAAACACCGTTACGGTAATGCCGTTAAATTTGTACTCAGTTACCTGTATAATAAAAGCATTTCAAATGAATTTACAATAAAAAAACATATGTATCTACAAGTTCCTTTAAATCTCCAAATTTTCGCGAGTTTAAAGAAATAGTCAAACAATTATAAATTAAATTAATTTTTTACTTTCTCACCGGCTTTGAAGCCCAATGGTTTCATTAAAAAGCCAGATCGGTAAATAAATGACATGAAGTTGTGGCAACATTTTGAACGTCCCCTGTATACCCTATCCTTTTTGACCATTGCTTTCAGGACAGTCTGTATAATATAGAATCGGTGGCGGTGCAGTAATTTTTTTACACAGGGTGTCACAATTTAATGTCCATAAAGGAAATTTTGAAAATAATTAAAGATACATATTTGTATTTGAACAGTAAAAAATGTACAATGTGAATTTAAATTTCTGTTTTGAATCTAGTTTCTACTGAAGAAGAATTTCGTAATATAGTACGAATTTCATATATTCATCGATATTACAGGATTTTTAATATATTGCAAGTTCTGAATAGACTAAACTTAAAATACGAATTTGAATATTCAGATGTCCAAATTTTGATTTTTGCAAACGAGACAGTCTTAATATTATTGTGTTTCAATTATGCGTAAAACATTATCAATACATAGTCCTATAATGACATGAAGTGATTTTTGAAATAAGACAATAATTCTGAGTATTCAAAAGTTTAAATTCGATTTTTTTTTTAATATGGCACCCGTTATGCGTATTAGAACGTGAGATATACAGGATGATTTACTAACAATTGGAAAACAAAAACTGGAGATAATACATGTCAAATGGTGCCGATTGAAGAAAAAATATTCTTTATCGGAAAGTGATAATTTCGGATATATACAAGATTTTAAAAGTAAAAAAATTTAATTCATTTTTTGCCATTATTTTGAAAATGTCTAGGCTAGACACTTAAAAATTTGTAGTTATGTTTTTTTAGGTGACGTTTTACAATTTGCGTGTTGCTAATAAAGGGACCACTTACGGTCAATTTTACAGAACTTATTGTTAATAACTTTTTGCCCTGTATGTCTAACATGAATTTGATGCAAAATCTGAAAGAGTAATAATTTTTAAATTAATTATTTGTTTTTGTTTCATTTCTGTATCTCGATCTGGTTTCGAAAAAAATCTATTTAACAAACACTGTTTAAATTTGATATTACGTTCTTTATTAGTAACGCGGAAATTGTAAAAACTATTTTATTTGTTACTTAAAAAAACATAACTTTACAAATTTTCAAGTGGCTAACCTAGACATTTCCAGAATCATGGAAAAAGAAAAAAATGAATTGAAATTTTAACCTTCAACATCTTGTATATGTATATCCGAAACTATCAGTTTTCAGTGGTCTAATTGTTACTGAATCATCGTGTATTGTATAATGATGTGTTTTTGTATGTATGTGAAATTGATTTTCACGTTTTCGTGCATTTTAAATTCTATAAGTTCTCAACTTGTCTGAGCGTTCTGAGATATTTTCACCAAGTCCCTAATACATTTCATCAGTGTTGATCTGTCCATTTGCTTGTATAGGGATAGCTCAATTAGAGGGTAATAACTCAATCAATAAACCAACTCACTACTTGAGTTCATTGCGGATGTAATAACAATTTTGGTTCAATGCCTATAGTCTGTCCTAGATAAGGAAGAACAGTATGGGGAATTAGGCGGTTTTTATTTGTTGCAAATAATTCTTATACGGTTACAGTTAGAGGAATCAAAGTTTTGTATTATTAAGATACTTTTTTGAGAACTTCGCAGCAGTGTTGCCTGTTTTCTTGTTAAGTCCTGATTTTTGGAGATAAATTGTGAAACTTTTAATTTTCATATCATTATAATTTTAATATTCAATAGGCGCAAAATCGAATGTTTACATTTTTAAATCATCATAAAATTCCCTTTTCAGCCATATATAACTTTTGGTATTTTTCTCAGAAACCTTAAGAGTTATAGCCCTTAAAATATTCTTTGATAAGTCGACTATGATTTTGACTTATAGCATTGGTACACAATAAATAAATAACAATAAACAAGTGTCTTAAAAATGTAAAACTTTCATTTTTCTAACGGTATAAGAGTTATTTGTAAAAGACAAAAACCGCCAAATTCGTTTTTTTCTTGATATCTTCGTAACCATTAGAAATTTTGCCGATATAAAAACACATTATTAATTTGCTTTAAATTCCGCAACTGTTTTTTTTATTTAAGCGATTTTGTATCTACTACCGTTTCCGAGATTCCCATGCTGTTCATCCTTATTTGGGACTGGATACTGATATAACAATTATAATTGCAGTTTTTAAAGATGCAGGAGGGATATAATTCTACAAGGTATACAAAGACTGAATTTTCGTTTACGTCACGAGGTTATAATGGCATACACACATTTCTACTTAACGACAGATCACCTACGGCATAAGCCATCTCCATCATAATAAAAGCGTGAACCCGGAAAGCGTATTTTTATTAATTCTCACTCCTTTTTTAGCGCTATAACGGAAAGCATAACTGCTCTGCTTAAACAGGAAATATACGTTTGCATAAAGATCATTTTAACTCTGCCTCATACGTTATGATTTACCTCCAAATTGGACGACATTACACAAAAGAAAAATGTTTTCCAGCTTTAATATCGAACACAAAAACGGAGCAAAAATGGTTTTCCATGGTGCTGGTTAACAAAAAACTTTTCAAAATCTGAAAATGTTGCCTAAAATTTAGGTCTATTTCCAAGTGCAAGTTTAGTTTTTGGGCGTGAAAAATACTAAAAATTTTTCATTTATAGAGTCAGTCTGAAACTTCTAAATTTTGCCTTAAAGATGATTTTAAAGCGATTATAATGTTAATGAAAATTTCCTTTAATCGTTTTTTTAGGCCTAAAGTTTATATATACCTCTTGGTTTTTGTTAGAAAAAATCTGAGAAATATTTAATTACAATCAAAATCGGGAACATTTTTCTCAAAAATGAGTTCAATTTCTTCAAAAATCATGCCTAAAATCGAACATTTGAGGAACTTGAAATTGGAACTAAATACGGAGGGATAAACCAAATCCTTTTACGAGCCCCATCATGGGAACTCAGTTAACTTAAGAGGAACGAGATCGGCTAAATTAATTTAAGGCTCAGTAACTGTACGTTTTTAAATCGACAGTGTCGTCCATTCTTTTTAAAATATCCGTAAAAAAATTTAATTTCAATAGCGTTGTCAGTTTTCTTGTATCGCACTAAGTTTTCTAGATATTTAAATTGTATGCTTTGTCCTAATTTAACCGACCTCGTATCTTTTAAAATAAGTGAAATCCTAACGGTACCTTTTGTAAAACGGGCCCTTGGATATGTCTAAATCATCATCCTTAATTGACTCAAAGCTTCAGTAGTTTTTTTTTTGAGGTGGGGTCCACCAACCACTATAACCAGCAACAGTAGCAGCCTAATTACCTTTATTGCGGCCATACACGACACGATCAAGCCCATTGAGAATGGCACCCAACTGCTAAAGAAATTACTTTAATCACTCAATTTCCTTCGGTGTATGTGTTGACATGATGGAAAAATTGCCAGTATTTATGGAAAATTAAGTAAATTGATTTTGCCCTATGGCGTGGCATATTTTTGTGGTTAATATGACCTTTAGATAATTTAACGTACAAATATTTGAAATATCTGGAGGATTTGCTTCAAAACATTATTCCTTTGAAAAGATTCCTGAAAGGCCAATAATTCAATATCTGGAAACTCGGAGCCGCGTCTCTGAAAGGATATTCAATTAGATCGTTGAAAGGGCGAATTTCTTTGCCTTTTTAGAAGTGGGACGAATTTGATGAAAATGCTCTCGAATCGCGTCTCGTCGCTTTAATCGAATCCTCGTCGTCACTTCGCAATAATCTACCGATTGGGGCTCTATTGTCGACGATTTGTCTTCAAAATGGCGCCGTTGCCGAGCTAAATTGGAGCGGTTTTCTGGCCGTGGTTACCCGAAATTAAGCTCTTCATCAACCATTAACAACGATCATAACAAAAAAAAACTTTCGCGTAAGTCAGGAACGGACAAAGAAATCCTACAGGAAATGAGCGGAAACAAAGAATGGCAGTGAAGTAATGTGATCCCTAAACCACCCTTTCCATTTACACGAGTGACCACCGCATTGCAATGAGGTCATTAAACGAATATTACCGTTTAAACCCCAAAAAAGTGCAATTATCTGCGGCTACAATGTCGAAACCGCTAAATGTCGTCCATTTAAATGCACATAAGTTAAATTTCGGGGGGCACGCGACTCCAAACGACCCGTTTCCGGTACCTTTCTAATTAAATAGATGATTTTTGTTTGCTTAGATAATCATTTAATGGGGCATTAGCAGGCATGCTTAGTTGCCCTCCCCTTACCGACCATCACAGATACGATCAAGATGTTATCTTTTCAGCAACACGCGCCTTTGTCGTCGTGACGCACTTCTTTGTTACATCCTAATAGCGGATTTATTGATGCGTAATGACTTTCTTTGCAAACCTTATTAATTATCTTAAAGAAGTTTCGAAGAATTTTTATTATTAACGTCTATTCTGCGAGCCATGCAATTTTTTTTTTGCACTCGCGATTTGCATTTTCGAGTCCATAATACAGAGTGTTAAAAAAAGAGTGTAAAATATTTAAAGAGATAATAGTCTCGGCCAAAATAAACAAAAAAGCTTTAGAAAACATGGGTCCGCATAGTAACGGTTTCGAAGATATGGAAGGTTATTCTTTTTTTAAACATTTATTTGCAATTAATTATTACTTATGTATTTAGTTTGTACAGGGTTGGTCCGTATATTTAGGCAGTGCTTAACACTTTTATTATAAAGGGAGAAGAAAAACTTTAAATATAAAAGTTATAGGGTTTATACTAAATCGTTAGAAAATGTTACGTAACACAATAGATAAATATTGCGAAGATAAAAAAGAATCTAAAGTGGTAAAGTTATAATGGAATACACTGTACATTTTATAAAAGTTGAATAGATCTTTATTTTCTGGTTTCGAAAATATGTAACATGTTGACATTTGGTTTAACCGATTTCGTGGTATTTGCATTTAAAAATTGGGATTATATTGTTTTTCCAAATCGCAGTTGCCATGAATAAACAAATGGCTCGAACATCATTAGTAATTATTATTTATTAATTTATTATTTTCAACCTGGAAATAATAAATTTATTTAGAACTAATATAAACAAATTGCATTTTGATACCAAGGAACCAAAGTAAAATTTTTTTAAAAATAAATAATTTACGAAAATTTAAAATTCATAAAAATGTGACAACCAAATAAATAATAATTACTAATGACGTTCGGTCCATTTGTTTATTCATGGAAAATGCGATTTATAGAAACAATATAATCCCGATTTTTAAATGCGAATACTGCGAAAACGGCAAAACCAAATGTCAACATGTTATATATTATATTTTTGAAACCAGAAAATGAAGGTCTATTCAACTTTTATAAAATATACAGTGTGTTCCATTATAAATTTATTGATTTTGTGTCTTTTTTAACTTTGCAATATTTATCTGTTGTGTTACGTAACATTTTCTGGCGATTTAGGATAAACCCTACAATTTTTGTATTTAATATACAGATCAACCCTGTATAAATCAACAAAACTTACTCTGTGTTTATCTTTTTTTTTATTTTGCAAAAATTTGCATTTTCTTATCATGGTATAGACATTAAGTATTTGACTATTATCAGTGCAAAAATGTTCTATGGTTTGCTATGGCTTTTACTCTAATACAGAATTAACCGACATGCATTTAATTTATGGTCGTGCTAATGGTATTGTCACTAAAGTAATGTCTTTATACTGAAGCTTATCCAAATCGCCAGAAGAATCATATTGCATATTTGGAACAATTCTCCAAAGATTGCTTTATACCGGTTCATTGAGCAAACAATACTATTTATCCGGAAGATCAAGGTCGGTATCTATTCCTAGAGCAGAAGAAATTTTAGCACGGATAGGACATAATCCGGGGACGAATGTTCGGAGAATATCAATGACGGTAGGAATTAGTGCTCCCCTTGTTTGGAGAATCCTCCACGAGTGGCTGCTTTATCTGCACCATATACAACGATTATAGGCTTTAAATCCATTCAAACCCATTTAGTTTTTTGTCGCTGGTTTTACGCAATGATGTTTTCTTGCCAATATTCTTTTTACCGATGAATTCGGGTTTACACGGAATGGAGTTGTTAATTTTCACATTACGCATGTTTGGCCTGATGAAAATCCTCATGCTCTAATGAAATCTGGACATCAGACACGTTTTTCACTCAACATTTGGGTGGATATTGCTCGAGGCAGGGTGCTAGGCCCTGTTGTTTTACTAAACCGATTAACAGGTGCTGCTTTCCTAAACTTTCTGCCAAACACAATAGGTGATCTTACGGACGACAGTACTTTAAACCAAAGATAAGAAATGTGGTTCCAGCATAACAGTACTGCAGCTCATTTTTCGACTGTCGTTAAAAAGCATTTACATTAAACTTTTTCACGCAAATGGGTAAGAAGGGGCGGATCTGTATTATAACCTGCAAAATTGCCTGATTTGAATCCTCTCGATTTCTTTTTTTTGTATATATTTCAAAACATTAGCTTTTGGTACACTACTGTTAAGAGCCTCGAAGACCTGCAGCTCCGAATTAATAAATAAATGCCAACAAATCTGAGACAATCAGGGGATTTTAGAAAGATTTCGAATCTTTCAAACAAAGATTTTTATTGCTTGTTTTTACTAGTAGCTTTTTTTGTTTGTTGGTACATAATAAATAAGTAATAAATAATTGAAAATAAACGTTTCAAAAAAGAAAAACCTTCCATATCTCTGAAATCATTACTTTGCAGACTCATATTTACTAAGACTTTTTTGTTTATTTTGGTCCATATTATTACCTCTTTAAATATTTTACACTTTTTTTAATATGCTACGTGCAATGAAGGTAATTTTGCTAGTAACTTTAAGGGTGCAAGATCTTACTGCGAATTTCCTAGATTTTAATATTGAATGTCACCACTTATCAATTTCAGCTTGTTTTGTTGTCTGTAATTGAAAAAAGCCACTTCACAAAATTTAAAAAGAAGTGCGCCGTCTCAAATCACAAGTTAAACGTTAAAATTAAAAGTTTGTTCAACGAGTTTTACTGGAAGAAGAACCGCAACCCGCAGCAATAAATTGCAGGAATTGAATACAAATTGCAAAGCACTCTTCTGGACATTGAACCAACTGATAATTTTAACTACAACCCAACAACTTTTGGATGCTGACAGAACCTCGATTTTCCATTTATCCAGTTCATGCCGAATAAACTCCGCGGTTTGCGTATTGATCATTTCAGTCAGATTATATAGTTCAGACATAGCAGGCCGCATTTAGCCGACCTGATAAATCATGGTGTGGCGATCAAATGAGTTTATCTATTATACATAAAATTTGCCAAAATAAACAATATTGAAAATAAAAATTAGATATATTTTTTAATCTCTGTAATTGAAACGTTCAAAATGTTCACAATTTCGACTCAGACAAGCTTCATATCGATTTTTTAAATCATTAAACATATTTATAAAAAATGGTTGATGTAACTGTTGAAAATATTTTTTTATTTCTTCTCGCAGTATTCGCGATATTCGCTGGCGAATTTTTTGAGTGAAATATTTTGTCTTTCATTATGTCCCAAATGTATGCATCAGGTGGCATTAGATCAGGTGAATGAGAAGGATATTCGAAGTCTGTTCTCCGTGAAATTATTCTATTATCAAAATGCCGACGGAGTAAGTCTAGGGTGAGCGCAGCTGTATGGCTCGTTGCACCATCTTGTTGAAACCATTGCGTGCGCACCAGTAGATTTCGTGCACGGCAAAAGTTTTTTAAAGTTATCTGTCACAAAACGTACAATAATTTTCTCTCTGTAACGCTCTTGGCTGACAGTAAATGGATTCTGATATTCATCTTCAACGAAACAAGAACCAATCATTCCATGACCAGATATCGCGCATCAAACGATAACTCGAAGACTGAGGAGTGGTTTTTCAACAATAACATTAGGACGTTCAAATCCAAACAATCTGGTTGTTTGTCGATTAATATAGCCGTTAAGGTGAATTCTTGTCTGAAAATCATATGTTTTTTCAAGAATTCCAGATCCTCGTAAATTAAGCTCAACATGCGACCTCAGTACATTTCTACTGCGCGTTTGTCCGCAGCGTTTAGTTGTTGTCCAACTTGAATACTAAGGATAACCACTAAATGATTTGAACAATCAATATGTAGATGTTTTATTGATGTTGAGTTTACATGCACTTCTTACAAGGCTTCTTTGGGGTGATTGCACAATTTGGTGAAAAACACGTCCATCGTTTTCGTTAATACACATTGTTTTTCGACGATCTGAAAAATCTTTACGTTGACTTTTACGTTGAGTACACTACCAGTGTGACGAAATTTTTCAACAATAGCTGATATCACACTTTTACTGGGGTTTATTTTATGAAATTTTTTGTCGATATTTTATTGACTCCTGTTGTGAGCTTGGACCATCAGTGCGATCATTTCCGTATGAACGGAAATAATACTTCACCAAAAACACTTTTTCTTCCGTTGTTAGAACCATTATTAAATCAAATTTAACTGTAACGTACTATTAATACATCAACTAATGATAATTAATTCAAATATGACAAATGCATATTACATAAGTAACTCCACGTATCTCTTGTTTCGATACTGTTTATTTTGGCGGATACCATATAGTCGAATCATTTTTTCAAAAACATTGAAATACAACATAGCTATACAGAGCGATTCCGCATTTAAGGGGTAACAACTTCGCATTTAAATATTTTCTCATAGGGAAGTGGGAAAATGTAGTACATAAGAGAATACAGAAGTTCGTAAGGGCATGGATCAGGAAATGTTTGAGACTTCGAAGTTCAATGGAGGTCAACACGACAGAGTATCTGAGGAGTATCAAAGGTCGCCACATTATTATGCTTCAGAGTTGTGGTTAGAAATTAATATTTCAACAGCTGATATATGTGAATTTTATTTTTAATTGATCACTTTTGACAAAAGGTTAACATGTACAAGGCGATACATACCTGTGATGCCATATAGATATTTTAAATGGAAAAATTCGTGTGTTGAAAAAATCACATCTATTAACGCGATCTTACTATCTAACATATGTTGGTTTTATGCAAAAAATCCGTGGATTCGGGACGCATATTATTGTTCTTTAATTTCAGTTGAACCGAACTCTCTTTTCGATATTTTTTCGGATAAAAAAAGTTATGGAACTCTCTCTCATTTATCTACATATTTATTCAAAATCTTTCAAGGTTGAACAAGTCTTTTCCTCATTTTAAAAGTCTTAAAGGATGAAGAATCGATGTTTAATATTATTGGATAACGTCACTAGTTTTTTAACCTTAGTTGACCTAAATTTTGGTCAAAACTTATTAAACTTGGTCTCATTTATTAATCTATTTCGGGAACTTGAAAATATCATTTTTGACTATAGAAAATAGGAAATGGAAAGAATACTTTCCAGTTTTTGTTCACGAAATATAGTTCGATTTACTGCCTACTCATCCATTCTTTTCTTTCGCCCAAATGTTGATGAAATTTAAAATTGTTCAAAATTAAAGTAAAGAATTCATGCAAGTTTTGGTGAAAATATTACAAAATTTGATTATTAATACTTAATTTGAGTTCAGAATAAATCTCTCCACTACTACCGGCACTTAGTCGAAACTGAAAAAGTGAGGAAAAGTATTAGCATATTTACCCTTTCACATTAAGTATTAATGTAGCGTTAAACACTTTTTTGAATTGAATCAACTTTTCCTTTGATGCATGAATTAAAAAGGTGAAATATCTATTGAAGCACAAATATATTCCTTATCTATTAAGATACTTTGGTCCAAACGGTTTTGTTCCATTAATATGAAAATTGTAAATTACAAAATAATAAAAACGATTTTTTCACGCTTTTTGAACGGGGTTACCACAATGGCCGTTAAAATTAAAATGAAACATCTTTAAAAGCACTCAGTTTGAACAATTTATTTTTCGGACAGTCCCGATTCGAGTACCATGCAATAATCCTAATGCCGTATCTTATCGCCGGATCGAAATTTTATATTTTAATTTAGGACCCACCTAATATTTAGTGACTAATCCCGACAAAAGATAACATCGGTTCGGTTTTTAATTTAATTGAGGTGGAAGCCCTGAGAATGTGCACGCGCCCCTCCGTGTTTAAATGGCCATTTGTTTCGTGCCAATTAAACCGCTTATCAAAGATCGATTGCTTTAATAAAATTCGCGTTTAGTTTAAAGTAAAACGACTATCAGTTATGAGTATCGTCTCGGGAATTGCGTTATTACCGGACAAAGGGTCGTTGTCCCTTCAGATATTTAAAATTTTTGTTTTTGAGCCACTCGAAGTCTTTAACTGCCAAAATTCCTATTAAGCTAAAAATGTCTGAGCTTATCAAATTACAACCGATTTGATCCGTTTAAGCTTTTTTATTTGGCTTAAACAGAGGTGTTAAATTTGATGCCTCTCGTTTTGCTTTTTAAAGTCTAACAATGGGCAGATGTTTTTTGAGGGCTTAACAAGTCTAGAAATGTCAGGTTAATTGAAATTCTATAACCTTTCAATAATTTAGGGTCTAAAGAGGGCACCCATTTCCTTCCTCCAAAAAGGGCAAGGTTGTGAATCCACAATAGAAATAATACGATATAACAAAAATGTTTTTAACTATATACGTCACACACCAATTAAATTTATCTGCCACTAGTGAAACTTGAAGGGATCACTCGTAATTCCAGTTTAACTTTAATCATAGCCCTTTGCACATCTGGTACATTAAAGGACGACAATGGAGTGCCCGGTTTGAATGCGACCACCCCGTTTCAAGTTCAAATTACACGAATTATTAGTCGGTTATAGAGAGAGGAGATCCGTTTTGTGTTAAGAATCACACTCACTTATTATTTGAATAAGTCGTATTAAAATTAAAACAATATACATTTTTGCTTTTATTTTCCACATATTAAATCATTTTCAGGGATCTCGAAAATATCCTTAAAATTTTCAAGGGCGAGGAAGTAGCGATATTTTGATTTTGATTATTTTAATACCATAAAGGCATTTATTTCATGTTAATTATGAAAATTTCTTTGCGGATTTAGATATTCAAAACAATTGTTTTGTAATACAGAAATTTCCCTAAATCGTTTTTGAACTGGCACCGTCGCATCCCAGTTTTGTCACAAGGCGTGTCCCGCGATTAAAACAACAAGGTGTCACGTGATATACAGGTCCCCGTGTAACGTTGCCATTGTGATAAAGAAATTTAAAAAATATTGGTTAAAAATGTGTCTCCGAGGGATTTGAAAAATGATTAGTTATTGCAAAAATCTGTAATTTCCAGTACCTGTTGTTTCCATGTTATCTAAATATCTTGACTATTTCTTTGGTATTTTATATTTTCGTTCCGTTTTAAGAAACATCAATTTTAAATAACTCTTTGTTATCTGTTCAGGTGGATCTCAAAAGGGCGTAAATGAAAGCTCCAAGTATACAAATCGAACGATCGAACGAATGAGGGACTAATTATGCACGCCCTTAGTTAAATATTAATATGTGGTTAAGCTTTCGCTTGTTTTTCGAATGTTTCTTTTAAATTAGTTGTTCCGGTCTAGGCGAGAATAGAATTTTAATTACCTGGAAAGTTTAGCATATTAATGGGCATTTCCGGAGCAGCCCCCTGCACGTTGCGCCACTGGATCTTTGGAGAAGTTTAGAGGTACCGCACGCGGGGAGGAAATAACACAATTATTCTCACGAAGGGATTTAAAAGGGAACAGGCGCCCTATAAATGCGAACCCCACTTACAATAAACTACAGTTACGCAGTGCTAATCGGATAATTAGGGCTAATTAACTCAGATAGTGGTAATATGGTTGTTCACACATATTTGTGAAGATAGGAAACTCATGAAATGTCTTCCGGTTGAGCCTCGATGAATTACTGAAGCTTGAGGAAAGCACTTATACGACTTAGGGCTGAAAGATTTTTTTAAAACGTTACTCCCGCATTACTTACGGACGATATATCTAATTTGATTTTTAACGCAGTGGTGCGGTGGTGATTTCTTGATATTTGCTACGCCACTGCTTAAATACTTCATTTTTTATTTCTGAAGTGTAGAACCCCCGCGATTAGGCCAAATGTGTACCTAGCGATTAAAGCACCTCTCCAGCAACTAAAAATACATGCTTTCATTCAAAGGTGTTTGCTACGATTGTTAAAAACACAAAGAATGTTATATTCCTCTGAAGAGGGCGGTTTCTGCGATTGTCGGGTGGGTTTTGTGTAGGGAGAATAAAAACTTAATCCGATAACTACAAGCTTTCCGACGATTGTTGCCCCATTACAATAGAGTGAAACGTTTCACATGGTCAGTAAATAATTTTGTAATAATCCCACAATAGTTATCTGGGCTCCCATATAAGCTGTAATTAAAATGTTGGCATCCAGAGGTAGATTTAACAAACGCAAACTTTGGCAAATGCTTTGCAAATTATCCCCGGCAAAGGGGGATACAGAGGGACCAACTGCCGCCGCCGCCATCGCTTTGAATTCACGAAAGAGCAATTAGAATCGTAGAAATGAAAATGTAGCCACCATTAAAAGTGTGATTGTTAAAGGAATAATGGAGGCAAAAAGCGCAATTAAAATTTGAAGCGAGTGAGGCCGGTGCTGGTTTTGTTTTAGCCAAACAAAGCCTCTAACAAAGCAGGTAGTCCTTAACAATCAATCGACTGCAGAGTTCGGTCGATTATTGTTAACTTATCGGGAATGAATGAGACCCAATAACAAAAGAAAGGCTCTCATTTTCTAATAGGAAAAATTCGTTGATTTCCGCTCATGAATTAAAGATTTCTTTCGAGCGTGGTCCAAATGTTTCTCTTTCCAATTAATAAATAATTCGTCCCAATTACCAGAAAAAATGGGGTCCAATTTGCCGTAATAGCATAATACTCGGATTTCCAATCGTTTATTCAATATGTCATTTAATGCATCGAATTTGTTTTTTATCGCATTAATGGTTTGAAATTGGAGCGTCGGTTGCCGTAGAAGGGAAGCATCGGAGTTACAAAAGAAGGCTCATTTTAAGGGCGTTTGTACACAACGGTGTATGATTACTGACCCTGCGTTTTGTTATTGGGTTACAATGATTTTTAAAGGTTCACAAGATATGAAAATTAGATTTTTGGTGCGTAATGAAGCATCAGAATTAAGCCTCCGTCCAAATCCACTGGACGGATCAAAGAGTAATCTCAAAAGTTGTCCGGTATCATTTCAGCAATTAGGGAAATTAAAACTACTGCATGCGATCGACCTTTTCCCACCCGAAAAAATGCTTCACAATCATTTCCCCCACCTATTTCAGTAGAGACTATACAATATCAAGGGCTGTGCTCGTTACAAGGGCTATATCAGATTTGCACTAGTTCGTGGAGCTTGCATTTAACTTCATCCCAATCATTTCCCTACCCCCTATAGCATTTCAAGATGCCTGGAAAAATATTAAATTTGAAAGTTTTAATATAAAAAAGGTGCTCTTGTTGAAAATCGAAATATCCAACAGTTTTCGAGAAAATTGAGATTTAACAAATCGGTAGATACTACGTTTTATTAAATAAATATCATATTTAAAACCCAGTTGGCCTTGAAATGAAACAAAAAAATATTTTTGACATTTCCGTATGTGATAGCATTCATTAATAAAGTCTGGTGATGAAAATGATGATGATGAATGAAAATAAAATAAAATTAATAAAAAAGGGTTTTAAATCTGATGTTTATTTAATATAACGTAGTATCCACCGATTTGCAATATCTCAATTTTCTCGAAAACTATTTTAGATTTCGACTTTTAACAACCGTATTTTTGGTATGTAAAAATCTTCAAGTTTAATATTTTTCCTATAAAATCATTAATAAAGTTAAGTGTAAGAAAATTTAGATACTTTTTAAACACCACACCCCTGTATTACCCGCCCCTGGAAAAACATGGCAGTTATTTTATAGAGGCTCTAAAAAAGCAAAAAAAGTTATAAAGTACAAAATTTTATTGATTTATCTCGAATCGTTTCGAAAATATTAATAAAAAACCATCCTCAGAAACCAATTTTCACACCCTGTATAGGATGTTTTTTAAGTACGTGGCCAAACTTCAAGGGGTAATTTTTTAAGTGATTCTAAGCCGAAAAGTTTAGATAAACATAGGTCCGGTAAGGCTTCAAGCATTTTCGATTTTGTTAAAATTTGGCAGCGTTATTTATGGTAGAAAGGTGCTAATTTAGCACTAACTTGATTAAAATTATTAAGTCCAGTTGTGTCCCGGCGGGTACCTTAACTAACTCTTTTGCTAACAAAATGTGCGCCACTGATTTTTTTTAAACCTTTTATATTTTTTCTGCATTAAATAACTTAAAATACAACGTGTTTGTTTCTTGAATTTTTTTCGTATCTTGCTTTGAAAAAATTTAATTTAAGAAAAATCAAACAAAAAAAAACACTTTATTAAAGCTATACTTGAACAAATAAGTTGTATTTTTAGTTGCTTAATGCAGAAAAAATATAAAAGTTTTAAAAAAATCAGTGGCACACATTTTTTTGGTCAAAGAGTTGGTTAAGGTACCCCTTGAGACACCACTGGACTTAATAATTGGAATCAAGTTAAGGCTAAATTAGCACCTTTCTACCATAAATAACGCTGCTAAATTTTAACAAAATCGACTAAAAGATTATTAAGATTTTTACGAAAAAATTATTTTTGAAAAAAAATTTGACACCCTCTATCTTGAAAATGAATCCTTACCGGACCTATGTTTATATAAACTTTTCGGCTTAGAATCACTTAAAAAATTACCCCTTGAAGTTTGGCCACGTACTTAAAAAAAACATCCTGTATATCGGAAACGAAGCACCTTTTGATATATGTTTATATGAAGTTTTCGTCATATATTGGGACCTAAAATATGTATTTAAATTTACGGCACTATGTTCAGAGACATCTTAGAGAATCCAAAAAAAAAGAATGAAAAAATTCACTCCTTCCGTAACATGGATATAAGGATCGACTTAAGCGCCGGTTAAGTCATTTTAGGCCATTAAGTATTTAAAGTAATTATTATTTAACTGCTGTACTTAATCCTTTAGTTTGTTTAGAAACTCAAAATATTTTCTACATTTTAGCTTTCAAAGCAGCGATTGCATGTCGCTACAGAGCTGCTTTACAGTCACAAAAAGGATTACGCTGGAAAGCTGGAATTTTGAATATTTCCTTACATCAAGTAAACAACTGGTTATTAAACCAAATTTTTAGACAGAAAAAAGGTGTTAATTCAAGCTTCAAGTGTTGCAGCGCTCGATTGATGCAGATCCTCTGAATGCGTCCTATCGTATAATAACTTTCTCGTTGATCTGGGACACCCAGCGCACTTATTAAACTTATTCGAAAGTGAAGAAGTAGCGCTTATTCTAAATTTAGCATTTCAAGTAAAAAATGAGTCTTCGTTAGATGTGTTTTGACCCAAATTTGAATGCTAAGAATATCGGGAAATAATGAGGTGTATTGAATGAAAATGGATGTTTTTTATTTCTGGATTTAAATTACACTTTGAGAGCCATGGCAGTTAGGAGCCAAATTAAATGTAATTCTCTAAGATAGCCTTAACTGAAAATGGAAATCAAGTAAAAACTTGTTACTTATAACACGAATGAAGATTCGTTGCATTAATTCATTAACACCTGAAACGTAACTTAAACATAACTCCGGATGATCCTTGCAAGGTAATCGTGCCGACCATGGCCATAAATCGAACTTCTACCCGAAAAAAGCCCGGTGTCCTAATAAGAGACCAATAAATTAAGGGGTGTTCACCGTGCGTAAATCGCAATTAATTACTTTTAGCCTTAGGTGAAGGCCTGACTAATGCCGCTGCGGCTAATTAATTGTCCCAGATAACAGTTAAATAACGGCCTGATTTACATACCACACCGATGGAATCCTCCAAGTTAATTCCATCGAGCCAACAGTGAGGGGGTGGAGAAAAACCATTAATGTGTTTTATAATAATTTTAATATTTACGTAACAACGATTAAATTTTGCTACATAATAGTACATTCAATGTTATTTCCTAGAGAAGTTTTGGCATAGTAGGGTAACTGCAGTAGCTGCTTAGAAATATTTATACTATATACAGTAAGGATAGATAAATACAAAAATATGTACATCAAGCTTCCATTTACACTCACAAAGCGCCACTGACTTGCTAAATTGAAGACACAACCTGAATTATGGTATACTAAGTTTTACGGAAATACAATTGGAAATGAAAGAAACTAATATTAGATTATTGTAAAGTTCAACTTTTGGTATGGACCGTCTCCTTGTAGAAAATGGCTAACCTGTTAACCCGTTAACTTGAAAGTATCTGATCCTGACAGTGTTTTCCAATCCCTGTATTGCAGAGAATACCACTCATTGCATAAAACTGTACATTTCCTAACTAGTTACGAAATTATTTAAAAATTGATTTTTAAGAAAAATTCTAGAGTACTCCCACATGAAAATCATGAATGTTTCCTGTTTTCCGCAAAACTTATTACGTGAATGTTCAGGGGTACAACAGAATAAGCGAAATCTAATACACAATTTTAAATGAGCTTAAACCATTGATATGACTCACTTCTCATCGAATTATTCACAAGTTCAAACACATAAAAATTTTTGCACAGTACCCACAAAGCTTCTAAGTCAACTTTCAGACCAATCCAGACATCGGTGGCCTAGGACTAGAAGGTAAACTATGTACTGCCGCCGCCACTGCTGCCTGATGGTGGTAATACAAGGAGCTGGGGTACGCACCAGTGGAACCACCCACTACTGGAGACCCAGCACTACCAGCTCCCTCCCTGCTATCTAGGGAGTGATGCAGACTTAGTGCTGCGTGATTTTGCTCGAAGGGGTGTCTGATAGATGAGTTTGCTGATTCATGGTAAAGAATCGGTACTCGCACTAAACGCTGGGCAGCATGGGCCATATTGGCAGCTTCCAGCTCTGCAGCCAATTGTCTTTTCCATTTATTGCGTCTATTTTGGAACCAGATTTTGACTTGGGTTTCTGTGAGGTGGAGGCTTGCTGCTAAGCCTGCCCGTTCTGAAGACGAGAGATATCTGAAAAGAAAATATAAAAAAGAAGTATTGCAATTTCTGGGAAGTTCCAAAATAGTACCTCTTCATATCAAATGTCGATTCCAACTGGAACACTTGCGATCTAGAAAACACAGTTCTAGTCTTCTTTTTCCTCTTATTGGCCAGCGAACTTCCAGGGCTCATGCCATCGCCTCCTGGAACCTTCTTGTCTTTCTCATTGTCGTAATCACTCTCCTCATCCTCGCCGTCTTCATCAATAACCATATTGTCTCCATCACGGAATTGAGGGCTCTTTGAACGACCATAGTTTTCCATGGGACTTTTGGAGCGTCTCCCGTAGCCTGGATCCATGAAAGCCGGATGCGAGGCTAACATAGGGGATGGTGAGGTAGTAGGTGATCTTTGGTGGTCTGAAGGTGAGGAAGGTCTGGAGGATCGGCTTTCGTTATTGGGTGCTCCCCGAGGGGAGGGTGGTGGTGTTTGATCGTCGTTCGTCGAGCCACCTATAAGGAAGAAAATACATTGGAAATTAATAAAGCAATCGGCTTTTTAGAAAACGCTTTTATTGTTTGGCAAGATTAAGCTTTACGCCGACGGTGACGCTTTTACCGGGTTTCCCTCGATTACATCCCAAACTCGACGTAAGACTTCGGAAACCTTTCGGTGCCTCAGTTCAAATTTTCCTGCAGAAAATCTGCCCCGAGGCAGGAATTATTGAGGCGAATGTACGTCAAAACTAATCGGAAATGTAAGACAGACCGATAGTAATTTTATTTGGGGCGGAACTACGGCCTTCTGAAAGTGAGATTCGGGACTTTCGGAAAAAATTATTATAAATAGAAAGAACGAGGAGTTGTCACATTCTGTTAAAATGTTAAACTTCAGGAAATGCCATGTGCCTTGTAAGTGATAAAAACTGATCTTTCAAAATCAGTTTTTATCTTGAAAGATCAGTTTTTATCACTTACAAGGCACATGGCCGTTATGGGTAGTAAAACTCTTCAGAAGATTGACGTCAAAATGACGTTTATTTGGTCATATTGCCGCTGGTTGAAATGTGTTGATTGAACTATTTTGACGTCAGTCTCAGGGGAGATGATGCGGAAGAATAAATATTCGATTTTGGAGAAACTAAAGAACGATACAAGCTTTAATGTCGAGCGAAATTAAGAAAAATCAATCGATACGATGAACATTGTTAAAAGTTGTAATATCCAAGTCCAAAAATATCATTGTTTTTGTTATTTTATTATAACAATAAATTGATTATTTTTTTAAGTCGACCAAAAACGATCATTTGCTAAAAATTGCATTTCAAAACGAATTCTTTGGTTAACTTTCACAAGAACATAAAACAGCCAGTTTAATTTAAAATACTTACGTCCTTAGGGACAAGGCCATAGGCCTTCCTGAAGCCCTTAAAAACCCATTTTCATGTTTGACTTCACAACCAAGAATTAGACGACTTTACAGGTTGACTGGAGTTAAAATAATCGCTTGAGTGTTTGTGGAAAATGAAGTCCCCAAAGTAAACTACACAGCCGATTACTTAGCATGTTAGACGGCTTCGGAAGCGTTAAATATAATTATCTTTAGAATGTTCAGGGATTAGTTTATCAATAGAAGGAAATTGTAATGTAGTACCTGTAGGGCTGAGCTTCTCGCGTGGAACTTGAGGTGCAGGAATGCGCCCCCAATACCAGGGCAAAGTTCTAGGGTCTGTAGTTGCCCCGCAAAGGGCTGCGTATCTGCTACTTGCTGCCGCCAATGCCCCAAAGTGGGTCATGATTCCTAATCTGAAATAAACGAATCGTTTTTAGTAATTAATATTTATTTCTGATAATAAATTGGAGCATTTTTTGAGAATTCTAAAGTTCTTTGTAGGGATAATCTCAAGTTAATAACTCGTATTATGTCAAGAGTGTTTGTCTTTTTTTGGGTTGGAGGAGTGACGTCGTTAGTGGCAGATTTCAGTGGAACTAATTTCCCAGGCATAAAACTGCTTTTATGAGAAAAACGTAATATTCTTCTAGAAACCCTGTTAAACCACGGATTAGAAAATACATGAGAATGGAAGCTTCCTGGCATAATTCAAAGGTTGGTTTTATAGAAGTGCTTGTTTAGATTGTGATTTCTTCTGTAGATTTTAATTAGAGAAACTATTTTTTTTAAGTAGAAATCTGGAAAGTTCTTCTGAAGATAACCTATTTCTGTTGCTGCTTTGTATTTGTTGTATTTTGTTGTTGACGATTCAATGATCATGCTTAGATTTACATTGAGTTATAGAAGACAGTTAAGTGATTCCAATCGGAAGGTGGTTTGTTTCATTTCGCAACGATAAGCTTAAAGGAAAATTTAGAAAAGGCGCTAAAAGCCAACACTCGGAAATTTTGCTTAATTGGGAAATCTGGTTAGAACAAGTTAAAGGAATAATTAAAACCGACGGCGAAGCTCGGCTTAGAGCGAAAAGCCATTTCCCGACGTTTAGTGCTTCCCAGATGGGAAAATCGGCTCGTCTCGTTGATGTTCGCGTTTTAAAACTCTTAAATCACGTTTAAATATTTAGAAGTTAAGATATCAATCGATATTTTCTCCAGAGCCGTACTTTAGAGACTTCCAAATTTTGGTTTATCCTCTCTCACATAGGAGACTATTGTGCTCACAATTGTTTCATCATCTAGAAAGATCTTTGCAATGTTCTTCTTTTTTGGTTAAATGTCAGTTCTTTACATTTTTTACGATTTTCCTTTTTCGATAACTTTAGACCCATTAGCTAGCTTTCCGTTCAATATTAATTGCTTTCGGATTTTTCTAATGATATTATTCTGCTAAAATATTAACAGAAAAGGGATTATATGTACAATGAGTTAAATTCAGTGGAGATTGAAAAATATATAATATATCTTTTTTTTTGCAGTAGGATTTTAACCATTTACAGGGTGCTAAGTTAATTTTTTTTCAAATTTTATATCATAGTTGCTTTAGATCTCGAGAGACCAAGGTGACATTTGAGATATTATACACTTATTAGGGGAAACTCATGTGTATACTTTTGCAAATAGCTGCAAAACTGTGATGCATACGGAAATAATGCAAGAGATTGAAAAGTCTCAAAGAAAAGATCGAAAATTAAAAAAATTAACATTTCGAGAACTAAAAAGGGTCAGTAGCGCTCGACAAATACTTTTGAGGTAGTAAAAGGGATTTTGGCTCCTGAAAAAGTATCACCTTGTAGACAAAAATTTGTGATATGCAGTCGTGCGCATTTTAATCAGAAGTATCTCGAGAACTGAAGCAGCTGTAGATTCTTAATTTTTTTAGATGAAATGAGAGATTAAGTTTAGGTTTATCATCTCTCATTAACTCTCTAGGAGATGATTAAAAATCTATAATGTTCGAGTTTTACAATTGTACTAATAATTTAAATATTACAATAATAATTTAATAATTCCAATAATTGAACATTTAATAGATTGCTTTAATATCAAAATCGTTACATACAGATATGTTTTGATCAAAGCTTAAAAAAATCTTCAAACAGATTTTTTTTTGTTCAAATATCTCTAATTGAAATATTTTACTAAACTACACAAACAAATGTATCAATTTTTTTGAACAATCTGTATTCTAGAACACTAGAAGTCTAGAAAGTCGATAGCACTGATATGTTATTAAAGAGATTCTAGATGAGAATTTGCCTAGTTTTTTTCCCTAAAAATGATCATAATAGTTTTTTGAAAACGCCCACATAAGTGCACGTAGATGACCATAACCCATTGGAAGACCTTGTAGTGATGTGATTTGACCTGATTAAAGATTCTAGCAGAGAAGCCTGGATTAATGAGACTTTAGAGCTCACGTAAAACTAATTCTCAGGATTTTTTTAATGTTGAGAATTGAATTTTTTACTTTTTTCCCAGCCTGACGAGCTAGGACGCCTCTGTCTAACCAGGTCCATCTACAGCGTTTACCAACGAAGTTGGCAACATTAAATTTGCAGCACCAAGTTTCAGTGTTCCCTAGAAGCAGGAGAACTTCTTGAACGGAAGCAGCAACTTCCGCTGAATCTGTAAGCGGCTTATGCAGACCCTCTTAAGTGCTCCGATATATCGTTCCATGTAAGACTGCTAAACGCCGAAATTGCTGCTTTAAAAATCGCTTGAAAGCTTATTTGCCAACCGTCAAAATTGCACAGTTTGAAATAAACTACTCGCCAATAGCGAAATAATATCGCAATAAACAAACCGGCCATTATTATTATCAAAGAGCAGAGCGCAGTTTTCAATAATTTTGCCAGTTGATGCGTTCGTTTGGTTCAATCGAAGCTAAATTGAAACCATTTCATAGAAAAATATCAATCGTAAATTAATGAATTGGTCTGGAGCTTTATGTGTGGAATTCCAACAAAGTCGACAAAATGTTGAATAATAGTGGGCGCACAAAGCGCAAATTCAATTTTATATTTACTCATTAATATCAAACGTTTGGGATTTGTATAGGACCACCCTTTGATCCAGTATACGTTTTCAAATGATCCATTGATTGGAATACTTCAATTTGCAAATATTTTTTGTGTTGAAACTAAAAATTACATATGTTCACAACATAAACAATAGAAACGTTCAAAGGGATCGAAAATATGACAGGAAATCTCAGCACCTCTAGTTTGTGTGAGTTCTGATTTTCAAGGAATCGTTTTTGGAAAGAGCTGTTCTCTCAGCTATTCAGCTACCGACTCAGAACTCTTTAGATCATCCTGTGAAGAAAATATTTGGTTCTAAGTTGCAAATTGTTTGTTTATTTTCCTGAAAATTTACGTTTTTAGTAATTTGGTAAACTTGGTATTACTCTTTTACTCTTTATGAGTATCTTGATATATTTGCTGTTATTATTGAGGACTTATTGAAAATATTCACTTCTTGTAGCTTTGCAATTCTGGCAGGAAAATGGAGTCTCCTTAACTATTTTTTTTTTCAAATGAGATACCCAAATGAGATATCAGAACGTTTTAGGGCTATTGCACATTTTCACTGGAATTTGCAGTACTTATTCCGAAAATTTACAAGTAATCTCTAGGACTGCGAATTTTCGTTCCCCTGTGTATAAATTTACTACTTTAATCTTGAAAAATTTTCAAGTTATCTGAGGATTTGCAAAAATTTCATTTTTATAGTTACTTAGGAAACTTGGTTCGTATTTGAGTCCTTGCGATTGATTTTCAGCAATACATCACTAAATATTTTAAAATATTCATTCTATAGTGATACCTATACATTTCTCTACTCTAGATCTAGTTTTCAAGTAACTAAGTTTACCATTTTTGAAACATTAACATAGGGGTCAAATGGTTGGCATTCTTCTGAAGCTACGGGGAAAATGGCAGTGGCTTTCTTCGGGAAGAAAAATGTGATGAAGATCTTGAAATGATAAACTGTGGGATTACGTTCTCTCCAGGCCCGTACTTGCAGAAAATAGCAATACTTTAAGAGGAAGATAAAAGCATATGGTTTTGCTAGTTTCTTTTAGAAAACAAGCTTTGTGTCTCTTGAAAAGAGTTGACATCAAGGCCAGGTTAAGAAATCTGGTGCCTTGGACGACATTTTTAATTACTGTCTCTATACCCCCAAGAAAAACCGCCGACCAATAAAATCTGTCGTCCTTTCGTGTCTGTCGCCCACCCTCGCCCCATCATTAACCCGGTACCAGTTGACATAGATGATTAAGTTATACTTTAATGTTCAAACTCGATTTCCTAACCAAAGTACTTATGTGTAGTATCAAAATTAATTACTTTTTTAACGTGTATAGTAAATAAAAATAATATTAGTTGTGCGTTCCTAAATCGTAATTATTTATTGAACTTTTAATATTTTCCTGCAGAAATATAACACAAACTCAAAATATATTGATCGCAGCAATGAATAAATGTGTATTTCAATCACATCTAAAATAATTACTATCATGCGGTTAGAATTGCAGGGATATTTTGAGTTTGCAATAAATTACATATAATCGATAGGAATGGTGCAATCAGGGTCACTGGAATGTAAAATTTAAACACCGGCTCTTGTCTATTAATTGTTTATACGGCTATATAGCTTTTAAAGAATATATATTTTAATACATAATTTTAATTAACTATTGCTTAACTTAACAATACATAAATGCGATTTTTACTTTTAAACAGATATTTCTATCATAAATGCACTTCCCGTTTTTAAGGATTTTTTTGCTCTATAGTTTCATTTGGAGCCTCAAAGATTTGGGCGTCTATTTATTTTCTAATTTTACATATATTATATGTATGTTTCGATTTTACTCTCCCCATCTATAATAGTATGATCGTGTAATTTTGTTGCTATAGTAACAAAACGAATATGCATTTTGTGTAAATAGCTTTTTTATGTAACGATCCATCATTTAGTGGACATGTTAATATTGACAAATTGATTCATCAACTAACTCTCTGTTGCTGGATTTTATTAATTATAATTTTTGCTCTTCACTCTCTATTTTATTGAAATTTAAAATTTTTCATCTCTACAATATTTTTCAATCCTTTTTTTATCGGTCCGTCGAGCTGATCCACATCATTTGCAGCGGTCGAGTGTAAATATATTAAACATACAATGAACGGATATGTTAGATGTGAGAGACACAGTGCAACGCCAAATCCAACTTCAAGAATATAGATTAGGCTGTCAAGGTATGTTATGAATTCAGCCGACGTTCGGATCTGGCACCAAAGCCAAATCCCACGTCGGGTTTATACACCCGGCTTAAAAATTTGATGAGTTCAACTTGTTTGCCATCAGTATATATTATCGTATGAAGTCCTCAATGTGCACCATATGAAAGTTATTGGAATCGAGAATATAGAGCCATTCGAATTTGTATGGTGAGCTATGGATTTCTGTCATAAACACATTGTATTCCGTGCCCCTCCACATTCAAAGAATTAAGTACCTATAAAATGATTTCAAAAGGAGGCTTGAATAGAGCTGATTCCATTGCTGATGGAGAAGTTTCAATCATCCGAAGGACCTCAGATATAGCCGGGGGATATGAGTTTGAATTCCAATTAATAAACATATTTCCTGCACTTCGAAGACTAAATTATTAACTTCGGTCTTTCTGAACAGGGACTAAAGAGAATTATGATAAAGGCATGATTTACTCACAAGGAGATAAAAAATTACCCCATCTGACGTAATAATTCATGCGTATATCCAAATAAAAGGTCAAGGAAACGGAAACGTTTTTGTATATTTTTGAAGTATATTTAAAACTATACCAAGATCATTTGGACGAATTGCAAATTATATTGGTAGTTGACCAATACTTAAAAGGAAATAAATGTTCAATTTAATCAGATATGATTTTATCTACCTATTCACGTGTCGCAGAAGAAGTAGAAGAAGCTTGCTAATATTTGAATTATTTTCATATTCCTCAGTAACAGATCGACTTCTACAATCCCTCAATCACTTCAATTGTCCTATATTAGCGCCGGAATCTGCTAAATTGTAACAGATGTTCTCCTAAACTCCCCCGTGTAGAGATTGGTAGTTGGTAATTTGAGAAACGAGGCAATTTTTGTAGAAATCTCCCAACAGAGTTTTTCTTGCAGATTGATTAAGACATCTACTATTACTGTAAGTCAGAAAAAATTGATTGGGCTGTTAATCTACCCGGTTTCTGATTTCAAGGTAACGCAAAGAGGCTTTTGCCATACCAACTTTTTATTGCCAAATACCTTATCGACATTCTCTATACAATTATTAATGACAAATGATTGATTCACATGATTTTTCATGTTTTTGTCATGATTACTGAGATTATTAGAATTGCATACTACTCTCGGTTAAAAATAGGTGACAATAACATCCATTCTTTACTAAAGGCTCGGCCGAGCAATCTTGTTAGAGTTTTGGTGGCAAAGTTGCCACCGTCTTCAAAATCCGAGAAAAAGAGAACAGAAATACGAAAATAAACGGTGAACAATAAATATATATAATATAAATATATGAGAGGTGAATATTTAAATTATGTGAAACACCCGAAATTCTTCTTAACCGCCGAGGGATGCCACTTTTATGAGGTGATTCATGTTATTATTCCCAAAGATTGATTTGAGATAAATTGTTGATGTTTGATTATCGTATTAATCAAAGAAGCGTAAATAAAAATCGACGTGTAGCCTCTTGTTCAGCGAGCATGGATAACACTTGATTACCCATGCTTGAACAAGAGGTCAATCTCGAACACATAAAAAGGAACTAAACACTAATAAATACCACGTAGAGTAATAACCACCACAGAAAATGAAATTTTACAAAAAAGACAGATTTAATTAAATATAACAATCAAACAGCAATCACTTCAAAGCAACTTCTTAGAATAAGGACATGACTCCAAGAAACTCTGATTCCTCATCGATTAATGAGAGAGATTTCCGTGTTTCAGACAATTTAAATGGTCATCTTAGTTAACTGTTAATGTTCGTTTTTCTGCTCTTTTTGTTAAGTCTGAAGACGGTGACGAATTTGTCACCCAAACGTTAACAAGCGTGTTTATCCCAGCCCTTAGTAAAGGGTGAATGGGATCTCAGTTAGATTTAACTGAGAATGATATCTACAACCTTTATTGGTGTGTGAGGCGTTATTCCCAAATATTAAAAGAATGAAAGAACCTCCTTAAATGCATAGAACATATTTGGAGACACAGTTATAGGGGCTTTTCTCTATAGTCGAGTAGTTCATTGAAGTAGCGGATTGCGATACTTCATTGAGGTAAATTAAAAAGAAACAAGAATGCTTGATTTTGTCCCGATAAAGCCCGTTTAAATGATGATTGCTGGTTTATATTTACCTTGACAACATTGAACTATTAGGGTTGATGGGATCTAAGATACTTTGTCCGTTCGCCAAGGGGTTCGCACTAAAATCAGCCTTCTTCGAGGTGGGTTCCTCGCGGGACAAGATACTCGATATCGAAAAGTTTGTGGAACTCCCGGATATCTTCTGCGTGGCAGTAATTTTAGGGTCTTTATCACTTTTCTCCTCGTCGTCACTCGTCCTTATCACCGGGAAACACGTGGTCACGTGATGGTTCACCATCCTGCCAAAGTCCGGCTCCGGCGAGTTGTTTCTGCTGTTGGATGAATCCGGGGAGGACACAACGTTCACCTCGATATCCCTAACCGGAGAGCTCATGATCGGCCACCGAAACCACTGAGAAGACAAGAGATGAGCACGTAGTTCTACACATTAATCAAAAAACGCGTACGGACGAACAACCACTGTTCCAGCCGGTCGTGAAATAGCCCTTTCTGTTTGTTTAGATTGCATTCGCTCGCTTGGGGCGGACGAACGAAGGACACACCCCTGTACAAAGCGATACCGGGAACCACCCCTAGTTTATTCCTTTCTTTCTCGTGGACACTACGACTGCCATGTCGACGATATAGGGGTTGCTGATGCTGTTTCTTTCTCGCCCTCTTATTTCTTCCCCAGCTCCGCGATGGGGCTCTATTATATTATGTTGCGCTCGCACTTGGTCGGTGAGTTATTTGACATCTCTGTTTAGTCAGCGGCCTTTAAAGTGGTGTTTCTTGGCAGTTGGGGAATTTTTGTGTCGAGGATTATGCCATATTCGCTTTGCCTAATTTGTCGGGGAGGCGAGCTGTGAAATTGGCTGTTTTCTAGCTTACGAGCCGGGGGTTTTGTCGGGAAATTGCCACTCTTTTAGCGGAATTAAGCTGTTAAATGTGATACTTTTTTTCTGGGATAGAGTTTCTCAAACAGGACGTGACTTTGTTGCCTTATGTCTTTAAGGATTCTTCTTCCTTATATTACCTATTACCTTCGTCAATTACTTTATATCACATTAATTATTAAAATATCCACAAATATTCTTCAACTTTTTAGCAGTCCTGATTCGGTAGTTTGAAATTTTACACACTGTTTTATGTCAGACCATTATCTTATAGAATGACGGAAAAATAAGTAGTTATATCAGAAACGTACATATTCCTCGAACTAAGAATGTATCAGTCCTTGTAACAAGAATACAAACAAGATGTCGCACCTGAAACTGCATCGGAAATTATTTTCTTGAAAGTTTCTGAGAAATATTAATAGAATCATAAACTGGCGCGTTATAGTTATTTATGTAATTACTTAGGAAGCACATAGTCTTATGTAACAAGTGAGATTTTGCGGGATAAGCGAAGCGAGCTACCAGGCAATATGACACCAATTCCATAACATAGCATTTTCTAAGAGTTTCATCGTTTTACCGCACGATGAAGAAATAATAAGAAAAAAACAGAAACTTCAACATTTTCACAGAATGACCTGTGTGTGTTGAACTACAGCAACCACTTGTGTGTTACCGGTCCAATTTGTTAACTGAGTTATTAAATAAAAGTATATGCTTTCATTTTGTAACTAGTTACACAATGAAAGCTGAAGTTACGCCTTCAAGGGTTTATGAATACCATCAATTCATTGACCGCTTGCATTACGAGGTAGACCATAAAAACCATAGCTTTGTTAAATAGTCGTTCTGAAGCATTATCTGATGCTCATTACCCTATAGTATATGCAAGAGAATTTTAAATATTAATTTTTCCCATCGATGGTTTGGTGGAATATTTGTGGCCATCACGAGATCTCGACCTAAACCCATTAGATTTTTTTAAAATTTCGAAGTCATTAGTATATAATGTATACCTAACAGCAGAGAGGCGTTATGGAATAATATTTAAGAAAGTATAAACGCAATTAGAAGCAACCAAACCCTGGCACTTTATCGGTACTAATAAAAATGTTAGACTCACAAAAACGCCCCTAGGAACAATTTTAAGTGGGTACACTGTAGAATTTATTTGCTTATCATCATTACGATAATTTTCACCATGTAACTCTGCTCATAATCATCAAGAAATCAATTCCAATATAAATACATACTCATAAAAGTTGATATTACAAAATGAAGCAATTGAGCGATTATAGGAGAACACGCGCCCCTGATCGCAATCAACTCGTTGACGATGCAACTACTATCAGAAGAGTGAGGGCATGTGAACACGCGTTAAGTTATGGCCATTTATCGCACGACCGAAGACGACGCAACAGTTGTAAATATCGGGCCTTAAACGGGATTGGACGCCGGTGGGGTGCGGGGCACGGAGGAGGGTCCAACCCCTCTCGTAGAGGGGATGAAAGGCGCGACGCCGCCGTTCAGATGTTTCCTTGTTTAGCTGAATGGGTTTGGGGAATTAGGCTGATTGCCCCCCTGTTGACGGTGATGATGATGATGGCGGGGGTGGCTGTTAGTGGTTGCCATCGTAAGGGTTCGAGCGCATCATGAGGTGAAATATTTTTTTAAAGTTTGATAGTAGATATTGCAGCTGCGTTAAATCGAACTAAGGCCGAGATTGATTTGTGGGGTTCAGGATTGGGGTGGAGGTTGGGGGTGAATTTGCGGCCGGCCATTTGCTGACCCGCAGCAATTGAGTTCAATCAGCACTAATTGATTAAGACCGCCGCAGTTCGCTTGATCGATTTCGACCGACAGACACTTGAGCCGCCGGCCACTGATTACCAGTCTGGCTGATTGGCCTTTGGCTATTGAAACTAAGGAAAATCCAGTATAGGATGCATGGAAAATACTGAGAGAAAGTGCTCAGGGAAAATATCAAAGGAAATATTATGTCAAAATTAAGAGCGTGCATCGCTGGAAGACGTTATCGGGCGCTTTTAGAAACTTTTTAGTACATTATGAAACATCTAGGGGTAAGCTCTACTCTCGGTGCAAAGCAAATTCATGAGGACCCGGCCGTGTGTCCCCCAATGCACTAATGAGATTCTCAAAATGGGACTAGAAGACATAAGGGAAGACAAAACAGGAAAGAAATAGCCAACCTGAAAATATCGATCGAGAAGTAAGTGGGTGTCACCGTAAAGCAAATTCATGTGAGCATAGCACTGAACTGAAAAGTTATTGGTCGCCATTACTAATTACACAGATGTATCGAAACTTACATGATTTCTTATACTTACGCATATCTTAGAACAGAAAACAGTTTTTTTATCTACTGATAATACTTCCTAGAAAATTGTATTTTAACCATTATCTGTAGCCCCCTGAACACTGAAATTTATTCTACAAAGTCGCTCTAAATTTTCGAAATTTCCATAATATCTTAACAAAAAAATCATTGGCCCCCAAATCCATATTGTCTAAATATTATTTCTACCCTATAAGACATTTAGTATACAGCTCTTCGGTCATATATCTGCTCAAACCTATTATGTATCAACTGGCATCTGCTCCAGTTTTCACTGTTGAAAAATCACGAATAGAAATTGTAGACCAAGTAACGACCCTTTTGACAAAATTTGGTTTCAACCCAACGAAATTGCTGGGTATTGAGCTGTATTTAAGCCTTCACAATCATCACGATTATCGATTCTGACTAATATGATACATTTCCCTTTTAAATTCATGTCTTCTTCCATCTTCATTATACGCTCAAGCAAACAATTTCGGCTTCTGCATTTTTGTGTAAAAACGAAAAACAACCGCAACGTATCCATCGGAACCTAATTCGAGTTGTCAGCACTAATTGGTACCGTTCTATGGTTTCTTTGTAACGGACCGCATGAAATGAGCCGTTCAAATTTCGCATAGGTCCAAGACAATGATGGCGCCGGCTGGAACCTGATGAATTATCTTTAGTTCTCGTAATAAGACAACTCTTTTCTCTTTTTTTCTTCAAGCGTGGAAGTTAAAACGAACGTTTCTGGGTCGGGATGGCTTTATATTGAAGATGAGGCAGGAAGTTTAATTCATAAGTCATGTAGATTGCCGAGAAATAAGAGACAGGGCTAAAGTGTTATTCTAATGGATTAGGATTTCGTGATTTTTAATTTTTATATGTGACGAATCTCAAAACTATTGAAAAAGTTGCTTAATAAAATTGAAACTATAATTAGCAATTTCTTGTGTTATAAGTTTCTCTGATTCGAATTCGACTTTGCTACAATGTTGTTTAGAAATTTTCTGAATTCGTTACAAAATCTTTTTTTAATCTCACAATATTCTATAAATAACAGTTTTATAAAATGATGATGTTTTTTACACACAGGGGGTGCGTTAGTGGTACCGAGTGTCTGGTTTAAGAGTATGTGGTGCACGTAATTTAGGTCAGGTGCTGATTGTGAGTACCTGATTTACTTCCTTACTTGTTCCTTTTTAATTGATAATAATTAGTTTATTTATAGGTGTATTATAATTTGGTTGTTGTCATAGATAGGTCTGGCAAACCACCAATTATTATTATTTTTTAGAGTATTTGCGAATAGTTACTTTTTGTCAAATTAGTTTATTTAAGTAGTTGTCAAGACTAAATAAAAACAGTTCTTTACTACATTCGCGATCGTCAACATCTTTTAACCAAAAGAGCAAGTACGTTACAATGATAAGAATGATATGAATGTCAACTTATTTCATATAGTATAACGCAGATCTTATTCCAATTTTAAACTCCAATTCTGTCTCTTTGAAAAAAATTTTTTTTGTGTTGGTGACTACTCTAAGTTGTATTATTTAATTTTTTTCTTTTGCCTTACTAATAGATTTAGTATATTTAATAAAAATCTAGTCAGTGATGAATGAGTTAACGTACTCATAACATTAAGTTTTAAGGATATATAATTTTTGTCGATTTTAGGAATACCATACAAAAGAGGTGTTTTACGCTTGTAAGATGTCAATTTGTATTTTTCTATATCCGTAAAATTATTTTTATGTTTTTTTAAGTATTATAAATTTGTATCTCTAAGACTTTTATGGTCGTCATCTAAAAGGCTTTCAATTTTTTAATCGTAGACAACACCTTTACCTTCGCTTAAGCGAGAGGTCAGCCTCGGGTACACCAAAAGGAACTCAACACGGAAAATTAAATTAAAAAAAAAACAGTGGTTAAATAAGGTACTGTGATAAAGTATAAATCACTTACCTCAAATCTATCAGTCAACCACAAACTCCTTAGCGACTGAGAAGAGGACTTTTCGAGTATTTCACAAATTGTGAATTTTCACCTTCCACGCATTTTACTTAGCTACTAATTTTCATTTTTATGACAATTTTTCCTATGTCTTGAAGATGGTCACCGGTTTGTCACCGAAAAGTAAAACGAAGGTTCTATCCCGTCTTCGTACCAAAGGATAAACGTTATTCTCAGTTAGTTTTAACTGAGAGTAATGTGCAATTCCACCTCTCCAGCCACTCCTACTTGCGTGTGAGACATTATTCGCAAAAATTAAAAAAAGGATGAGCAATCCGCCTCAATCGCATTAAACATACTTAGTTATGTAAGTACTGAATAAATCTGAGCATGCGATGATGAGCTTAGAGCATGATCAATAAGTTTTAAATTGTTTCCATCGGAATAGGCAGATTCATACGATTCTCTTCAACTTCTTCAGGTCCGAAATCGGTCTATAGTTGTTCCCCAAAATCCCGTCCTAAAGCTGTTTCTAACTTCTCGGTACGTGTGAATAGAGGCATTAGATATCTAAATCAGGCGTTGCACAATGGCATTAACGTAACTAAAGGTGCTTAAGGTGTGCGAATGCCGACACACAACCACTTACTTTGGGTTAAACGTCTAATCCTCTCCATACAATACAACCGATTCAGGCGTACATAAGTGATCGTTCGTTAGCAAAACAGATCCATTGTCACCCCATTGTGTCGCCCTAAGTACCACCTTTCGGGATGCTTAAGCAAATTCTCCCGAAATGCCTTGTGAAACACTTAAAGGTCGATACTTAAAGAAGAATAAAAAAACCGCTCTTTGAAACTATAATTACTTTTCCGCTAATGAAAAATTCCTTTTAGTTATTACTTTGAAAGTGTTATTAATGCATGCATTTTCAGACGGGATAAGCCAACTAGACGAGGAGAGGCGTCATTAAAAGCGCCTTTCCAAAAATAATCCGGAACTTTTAAAAATCCTCCAGAGTTGGTAATCATCTCCATTTTCATTTCCTCTGGCCTGGGCCATTCATCGCTGATCAAAGCGCTGAATGGCACGACGATTCCCTTAATTTTACTTTTGATGTCTCGCCGAGTTAACGAAGGACTTGAAAAGATATCTTTCGAATCAAAACTTCTGTACGAAGTCCCCCTTTAACGTTTTCTTTGGCAGCTTTATAATTGGGATGATAAACATGCGATCTCCACGACCTTTCTTTAACGAGTTTCCCCCCTTTCAGGCTTCGATTATATATTTTTTATACATGCACATCTCCAAGTTGCCACTACTTGATTTTTTTCTACTAAATTAGTCGTAACAGCCTCTCTAAGCATCTATACTCAATTTGTCCCTTCTACGTAAACATCTCCACCTCGAGCTTTCTAAAGGCTGTTAATCCCTAATACGCTTCTTAGGCCCTTTGTGTGGCAGCCTGAAGAGTGTATCGAAGTGTACTTAAGAGCCCATTCTCGGCACAATAGGTGACAATGGACGTGTTTTCCTAACTAACGAGAATGATCACTTATACACGCTTCAACTACCTCTGAATGTTACTTATTGTCAGCAATGTATTGTGGTGTGTGAATGCGGTTTAGTAACCCATGTTTTACATGTTCAAGTATGGAAAGTGGTACACTGATTTTTAACAAGATGACCAGAAGACAGGACATTACTGTCTATTATGGGTCGAAAAGTTTCTGCCAATTCTAGTGAAAAGCTGTGGCGTTATCCCCATAAATCTTTGTTAGAAATAAATAACTTAAAATGAAATCAATTTGAAAAATTACGAATTCGGAAAATTTGCGACAAAAAGTGTATTCGACATACGCCTCTGAATTTTTGTTGTAAAATAGACACAAATGTTTACGATATAAGCAGAAATATGTTCAGACACCTAAATTTTGAAGAGCAGCGGCGGCCTCCACATGAATTTTTAAAAATATGAAGTCAATTTGGAAAAGGAGACGATCTACAAAATTTGAAAACAAAATTGTTGGCATACGCCACTGAGTTATTTGACAAAAATAACCGTCAGTGTTTTATATGCGCACAGAAAGTTTTTATATTGACAGTAGCAGTGGCGTTTTCTACATGAATGTTCCTTGGCAATAAAATATCATACAATCAATTTGAAAATATAACGACCTTCAAATGATAAAAAAGGAATAATCTGCATACACGACTGATTTTTTCAGGGAATATACACAATGTGGATGTCTTCTATAAGCAGAAAAAACCGCCGCTTATTTCTACTTAAAATAGAAGCAGTGCCGTTTCCTCCATTTTGTACAACAATAAAACCATGAAATCAGTCTAAAAATGAACGAATTTTAAACATTTGCAAGAAGAAACTTTTACACATTCCACTAGATTTTTGTAAGAAAATAAATATAAATGTTTTCTATAGAAAGAAAATTTTCCATTTAGTTGCATCAACAAATCGTGGCGTCGCCCAGATGACATTTTACGGAACAATAAAAACACGAAATCAGTTCGAAAAAGAGGAAAAACCATCGATCTATGTCAGTGAATATTTAGATTTGAAATGAACTTTTGAGACTTAGATAGGGTATATCAGTCTAAAGGAAATTTATTATGTTCTTTCAAATCCAAAATAGTCCGGAACACAAATCGAAAAATAGCAGATGTGTGGCAACTAACCTCTATTTAGTTTTTCAATAAACTGATGCTAGAAATGATCCTTTCCGGGAAAAATTATTTATATTACGTCATAAAAATGTTAGTGAAATTTTGATGTGCAAAAACCCTGAGGCGGACTAAAATTGTCGATGTTGACAAAACAAACGAGCGTCGCCTCCGTCGTTTGTTTTTTTCTCACTGCGTCGCCCTCGGAATGACACCGTTGCTCGTTTTATTACTGCGATGCTGCTTTGTTTTATTTGTGGGCAAAATGGTCGAACCATCAAATAAACGACACCGCTTTTTGGTGCAGATCTCCTCCCTCAAGTAATCAATTGAATAAATTGTAATTTTAAAAGGAAGTACTTGGATTGGTATTGTGCCGCTCGCCCCCAACAGATAGAAAAGTAATCTAAAACGAGAGTAGAGAATAAAAGGCGGATTACTCAGTCAAATGTCAAAGTTGTATTCTCGTTCTGATTAAAAAGCGAGCTGCGACATCAAAAGCCGCTGCGGGGTAAACGACGACAATCAGGCCCGACAATCGGGCCCCAATTTGCCTTCATTGTTGTCTTTTTTCAATCGATATCTACTCTTATGACTAGCAGTTTAATTTGTTAGTAGGTTTTGAATTTGTGGGGTCCATTTTAATGCCATTGGATGACCATAATTGAAAAATTTGCTTTTTATACGTGCCAAAATTTTAAGATTTGTATCTACCGGGTGTTTCTGAAAGTCCTGAAGAATAGAGAATCGAAAAATAACACGAGTTTGATTGTCAAATTTTACTCTTAAGACTTTCTGAGATATGGGATGTTAAAGTTTTTATCTTTAATTTTTTTTCATATCTCTCAAACGAACTACAATGTCAAAAAATTATTTAATAACGCCGTTTTCGAGTTAATAACAAAGAAAAGAGCCCCTCCTCTTGCAGATTCCCTCCCGATTTTTTTGAATCGATAATTTGACAAAATCGGAAGATTAGATTTGGTTTTGAAATGGGACGCGAAGTCGATATATGAAATAAATTAATAAAAAAAACTTACCTACTTTATAAAAGACTCACTGAAAGTAAAAGAAGATCGAGGTACTAAAAATGAAATCATTTTCTGCAGATCCTAAAGTGTGCCTGATTTATAAGTGTCTGTTCTCATACTAAATTTGAATAATAAAATTTTTAATTATGTTTGACTTTGCTTCATCCTTCAACATTATCAATGTTGTTATGGAAAGAAGACAGAAAAGGTAAGAGTGAAAAATTTTTTAGAAGGAACCAACAGATGTAACTATTTAGAGAGCTATAATGCGCCTACTGATGTTGAACTATATTCCATGCCTCAGGCAAACAAGGGTACATAGGTGCTACTTTTACTATCTTTGCTATTATTAATTTTTTTACTACTTTTATTACTTTACCATTGCTACTTTTTTTGAGATAAAAAGAGTAGTTCAATAACCGTGGGAGTATAAGCCATCGAAGTAGCTGTTTTGGTTGGTCTCCTCCAATTATTTTCCATCCTATCATGTATTACAATCAATGAAATGGCCGGAAAGGAGATTAGCTATAAAATTTCCATTTTTCGAACAGTCGTATTCGATATTCGGACAAAATTCTTTACCCAACACTGCATCGCCCTTAAATCAAGTCACGTATTTGTCAGCCGCCTGCGCAGCCTTAAAATTGACAGTTTTAAATTAAGATACAGATCATCGGATGTGGCGAGGAAATATAAAAAAGCGACAACCCGTCAACCCCGTGGAGCGTATCCCGGTTCCCCAGGGAAATATACCTGCCTCGACGCCTGGGAAGGTGACGCCAAGACACCTCGGCGCTGAAATATTAGCCAACTTTTCGTATGGACGAGCGCAGTCATTTGTTTTATGTAAATAAGTATCAAAAGTTTGTCGTTTGTTATTTTCGGGGTGTCGCTCTTCGGATTGGGGTTGATAGAAAAATCCTCCCTCGAGGAATCTTTAAGGGGATTGTCGTACAAATATGCAAATCATATTGGATCGGATGGAATCTGACATCTTTCCTGAACCTAGCTCCAGGTCAACCCACCAATTTTGTATTAAGAAAGTTTTATCAGTCTTAGCCTACATCTCTCTAAATCATAACGTAATCTTACAGTGAATAATCACAAGAAGAAAAATCGTTCTTAGAAAAAATCGCGACAATTAACAACTTAATATTTTTGCGATAAGATTAATTTTCTCATAAAAATTTGACTTGAAGATTTGCCTTGAGGTGATTTCATATAAATATGCAGACCTTGTTGGATTGGAGAAAATTTAAAGGGAGTATTTTTAGTCAAACTTTAGTCTATGTCGAGCCAGTTTAAAATATTTGAAAACTCCTAGCCTTGATCTCTCGGAAAACAATGCAAGTGTTTCAATAAAAATATTCCTAATCATTGCGATCCAAACGTTAAGTTTAACTCTAAGGTATGAGGACCATAAGTATTCCACAACTGCAGTATAGAGAGAGCCAGAATTTCTGGACCTCAATCATGCAAATCTCGGTAACCATAAGCTTATTTAACGAAGTAATTCATATGTATTGACACCTTATTAATGCAACTTTTCCTATTTTATAACATGTCGTATTTCAGATCCTACTTTCTGATTTTCAGCAACCATCATGAATTTTGTTTCTGATTACGATGATATTTCATATGTAAAGCTTCATTCAGTTTTACAGTTTGGAGCAAATATCAAAAATCGTATTTTGGCAAAGAATCCCTTGGCCGAACGCTACATTTTATGAAAAATTTGTACCATAAAAAGTGAATTCCAAATGCCTTTCTTACCTTTACATTCAAATAAAATTTTAACCTGATGTTCACAACATTAACATAAATAAAGAGGACATTGTAACAACACCAAGACCTATTATAAAAAGTTTACAAAAAAAACATGTTCTTATCAAATAGCAATTTTAATTAAATGAAACAGAATAGTTCACTTCACTACTATAACGATCACATTCAGTAGAGGTAAAAGTTATGTCACTGTGAATTTATCAAATAATTTTATTCATCTATCTTATTGGATAATGTTTTCATTCTCATTGTCATATATTTTTATAGAGTCGGATCCCAAACAAAATTATCTGGTGTCATTAAAAAGAAATAACATGAGTAACATGGTTTTCTTTAATAATATAATATTTAAGATCATTTGTGCTAGTTGTACCCAAATTGAAATAAAATTAAAATGTTAAGTAAGTTCAAAATCTCCATACCAACTATATTGTTGTCAAACATGCATTTAAATTTAAAAGTGTATTACTCTTACCAATTTAATTGGTGCAAGTGTCTAAGCAAAGTTTAACACCCACCTTAGTTTAAGCTTAAGGAGAATTGGTAAATGTAATTTGTTGCTAACAAAGAAATAAAATAGAATCGGAATTGGATAGTTGCTGACTCACCACAACATAACGGTAGAACTTTTAAAATTTTCCTTCTTTTGTATAAGTTGTTCTTTAAATACATTGAGCAGTTTTCGAGGATCTGTTGTCAGACTTTTTGTGTATAAATATACAGATCTTATTGAAATAAAAAAAAACTAACGCCTTTGATTCTAGTCGATCTTCAGTCTATGACCCACTTTTGAATCAAAAATTTGAAAATTCCTAGCCTAGATTGCTTTAAATAATCGTATAATCTTGACAATAAATATTTGCTGGGAATGAAAAAATATATTTTATGTCTAATTATTAATTTTATTATAAAGGGCTTTTTGTAATACTATTTTAAGGCTATAAACTGATTCATTGTAGTGTAAATAGTGGCTCCCGAACACATATTTTTTTAACAGGTGTTTAAGGTATTTCGGAGGTATTTTCATTTTAATTCAAAAGTTAAAGTTAATAATAAATTAATATGAAATCAATAGGCAAAAAACATTATATGTAACCCATATGGAATGATGGTTTATTCAATTCATACATTTACGGGCTTATTGATTCATGGACATTTATAGAAGAGTTTCTTTATGGTTCAAAAACATAAATAAGTCTGGTTGTCAATGTTGGTTTTACAAAAATTTTCATAACTATTTTAGAATTCATCCCTCGAAGCCAAAGAAATATCAAAAAAACTCAAGTCTAACCATAATTACCACCGCCCTCGTATACTCCCCGAAAGGACGGATAAGTCCCCCGTTAAAAAAGGGGAGTCCGGGGAACATTCCCTGCCGACATGATCCAATCTCAGGCAAAACGGTCCGTCCTTTGTCCGAGCGGTCGGTAATATAGTTGTCTTTTGTTATTGGATCACGAATTGGGTTTCAGCGCGCCCGGTAAAAGCTCTGGAAAAGCTCTATTAGCAGTCTTTCTTCTGGAAGCCGGCGACGGCTCAGGGGCTTTAGAGGCTTTTACATCGAAATGTGCTTATTTCCTTTGTAGCGGTCTTATATGTATTTTATACGAGATTCTTTATAGCATTACAGATGTGTGTTTGGATAGAGCTTTGCCGATGCTGAGACGGACATTTTTATTTACAGTCCGACGTCCTCGTATTTTGTATCGCCAGGCAAAGTCAGTTTTATGCTTTACGTCTGTGCATTATATACGTCACTCAATTATGCAAATTGGCACTATCGCTCCCAGAAACCCCCGATACAATTATTCTCTATCGCTTTCAAACCCATGCTCCGTTAGTAAATTCTACCAAATTACTGATGCCAATACAAATCCTAATTACCAAACGGACCATCGAAATGACATTACTCCGCTTAATTAGAGCTTAATTGAACTCAGGGGCGGAGCTTTAGGTGGAAATATGCTAATTGATGTAAGCTGCCGTAGCACGGCCAATTTCCATTTTAATGTCGGCTCCAAGTTGCGACGATGCGCTCTATGAGGGGAGAAAGAGGGGGGAGTACACAGTGACCACTATACGACACGATTTCGCAATTAGCAGTGTTGTCGCGTTTTCTTTGTTTCAGCTAATAGTCCCACGTTGTGTGCTGGAAACAACCGCACTGATTACGATGCTTGAAATTAAAAATATAGCACGAAATAAAAAGGTGGGTGTCATATTCTTTCAAATTATAACTAAAGCGATTTATCATGGGAATGTTTGTGTCATATGGTATGGAACGTACATTCTCAGTTGAAATCATTGTGGCAAATTTCAGTTTCTTATGGTAATTAAAAATTTGAAAAATTCTGTAGCGATATTCCAGATTTTGTTCATAGTTTTTTTGTTAATGAGACTCTGAAAAACAATATGTCTACATTCTGTAGCTGAAGTATCCCAAATAATTCTGAAAATGAAGGTCATTTATGCGACATTTCACCAAATTTTAACCACAGAACGTCAGTCTTCTTCAAGTGGATATTTCAAAGAATTGTAACTACCAAATAAAACTACAATGATTTCTTGGAAACCTTTAAAAATTAAATGAAAATTTTGAAATTTTAATAACATTTAGTAGTGACTAATCTTTATTTTATTAAGGATTTTTCTTCATTCAATAATGAAAGAAAATTTCAATATATCAATAATTAAGGAATGATGTGATGAATCACAACAGGTATCCATGGCTAAGCTGCTGTCGATATTCTGAACGCATCCCCCAAATTAGGTAAACTATGCATGTTTCCACAAAAGACTGAGCTAATGCCCGCTTATGATTCCGCCTTTTTCCTTACATTTTTTCTAGGCTACATCCGCAGGTATGTCTTCAGGCATGCGGAACATGATGCGTGTATGTATCTACTTTATACGCATACAATCCTGATAAAGCCAATAAGTAGAGACACGCGCCGCCAGATTACCCAACATCCTTTTTCCGCTTATACCTGAACGCTCACCTCTTAGTGCGAGCATGCCAAGATCTTTTTCTTACAAAATTTCTCGTCAAATTAATGTTTTTGAATGGATATTTCGAAATTTAAGTATTTTTCAAATACTTCCTATGATTTCTCCATTTTATGGCTGCAGCTTCCCAGCATCAGACTTTCACGCGTTATGGAATAATAATGAACAGGATAAAGATGGCTTCACATGTGCGCATGTTTACGGCACAAAAAGTGATTAATTCCACATCGTTCCGCCTCTTGTTCGTATCTCATCGATGTTGCATTCAAGTTATCATCGTTTTATTGCTCTTTTTATTCGATGCGATGCCAATGCGGCCTCCATTTTACATTTTCCCGGGTTTACACATGTGATTGATCGCCAAAGGGAAGGCTTTTTGCGTATCCCGACAGAAGCAGGCTTTTTTATTTTTATTTCCTCTCCAGGTATGGATATCTAAATTAATGGGATTTTATTACCTCTTTTTCGAATCCAACCTTTCAACCATAATCACATTATTGGAGTTTTTCGCTCAAAGTCTAGAGGAGAATTTGCCTAACAACACGTGTAAATTTTGCGAACTAAAAAATGAACTTTTTAGCTCATTCGTGATTATGCGGAAGAACTGAATCAGATAAAAACCCCGAATGAAAATGGCAAAGCTGATTAGGGCCGGTATACTTAGCCGCGATTAGGGCACTATGGGGTGTCTGTTTACAATGTCAACAGCGACACAAAGGGGGGCAGCAACAAAGAAAAGATTCACTACTGTTTTGCTGTATCAAAGAGCGGCTCTAGCTCTATTGATGGACGATCTCTTTTTAAGAGTCAATCAAGCGGGCAATGTTTTGTGTAACCGACACTCGCTTATATTCGAAAAATCATCGTTTCACTTTTTATTTAAATAAAGAGGGAAAGCAGACACCTGGCCGGAAAACAATAGGATCAGCAAAGCCTCCTTAATTCACTCAATTACACTTCACAACAACCAAATAATAAGGGAGGCTTCTTAATAACCCACAGCCGGAGGCTAAAAGTAAATATAGACATTACAGAGAATAACCCCTACGATCCTTTGGCTGGCCCTCGGAGAGATCTGATTTATCCGTTTAATATTCTTAAACCGGGGATCAAGTCGGTCGAAGAAAGAATCAGCCATCTTTGATATCAGAGCGGTGAATAGCGAAGGGTGGTGCCCTAATCTTAGACTAATTCACCCTGTTAGCTGTAAGCCTACACCCCTGTAAGGTATGTTCCCCTAACTTTGTCGGGAGAAAAGTTTTTCGGGTGGCAAAACGACAAGGGCGCACTTTTGGGGGGAGGGGGGTTGTACCGAAAATGCGTATCTAAGTTTTGTATAAAATGCACACTTATGTTTTCCGTCCATTAAGTATTAACAAGTTTTTTGAAGTATACAAAATAGTTCATTAATGATCCCCATTAATGCATAATTTTGAACGCGTTGAGGGTGGTTTGATGTGGTCATGACTGCTTGCGTCTGGCCAGTCACAATAGCTTTTTTTTTATCAGATTTCAATTTATAACATAAAAGTTTTCAATCTTGAACTAAAATACAAGTCCACTTCAAGTATGTAGAGTGACTTAAAGCGGTAGCTACGTTCACTCTTTATACGGTCTTGACTGTTAGTAGCCGTCATTAATAGACTTGTTCGTTAAATATAAATTTGTAAATGGAAAAATTTTAAATGAACAGCCGTGTAACAAACCCAGTTATTGTATGCTATATTTATATAATGTAAATATACATCATATTTAGTGAACAGAAGAAACATTGGGGTGACAGCTCGTCAGCACAAGTCAGTATACGTATAGGAAGGAAAGCTCGATCTAAACAACTCTCTGTTGAGTAGTGCACCAACTAAAAAAAACTTATTCAGGCATAGAGGTGGTGCAAATATACATTTTTGATATAAAAAAACCTGACAACATTTGCGATGCCCTTATTCCATTTTTCCAGGGCACCTCATTCCAACTGGTGGTATGGATCAAATCGGCGTTTTGGAATAGCAAAGTTACGGCATCTCTGAGAGACCTCCAGAAGAAAATCAAAGTCAATAGTGGCTCCCCATAGGGTAGCTGTTTATCACTGCGATTGTGATACCTTCTGATTGATAGTGTTTTGGAGAGGTTTTAGGCTGAGGGATTTCGTATATGGGCGTATGCTTACGACATGTTGGTGATGATACCGGGTAAGTCCGTCGGCAGCATTTATGACTGAATGGAAATTACGTGTAGGACAATAAAACAATGATCTACTGAGATTGAACTGTCTGCCAATCTTGAACAGACAGAGCTACTTCTTTACAGCAGGAGATAGATGAACAGGGAATTTAGGCAAACTCAGCTGTACGGGAAACCCCCACTATTGAAGCCAGAGGATAAGTACTTAATTAAATATTAACTCAAATTAACACAGAAATACTTAAGAGATGGAAGTCAATAAAAACTAGGTGAACTAGTGATATGAAAAGCCATAAGTTATTTTTCTTATTTTGTACCATTTTTGTGCCCCTCTGCCACTGGCGTTTTGGGTGTATTCATTAAGTCTTACCACTCACTCACACATAAACTAAACTACTTTATTAAAGATCCTACAAGTCGACCTGCCCGCCAAGCCAAATTACTTCCTTCCCTTAAATAAGGGGCCTAAAAGGCTTTGAAAAAGGGATTTATCCCTGATGTCTCGTTAATTTACCGACATGAGGTACGTCTACACTGGGCAAAGATTTTCCCCCTACAACGCATGTAATTAACATCAATAATTATAAAATATCCTGGCTATACTGTCTGCAAATAAGTTTTGTTGAGAGGAAGGAGATGTTACCATGAAATCAACAATACTCCCTAATTAGGCTGAAATGATTAATTCACTTGAACCATTAGCAAAGGTGACTTTACACCGCCATTCTAAAGATAAAACGTTGTTTTATTAACTCGAGGAAGACATGACAAACGAATAAATAATAATTAGCCTTACATCTCTAATTAGAAGCTTTGTACCCCGCGAAATTCCCCCTTTTATGACAATATCAGATCTAAGTCCCTTTTTGCACTTTAACCTCCTCCTCAGGCACAATTTTAGAAAGATAGAGGAACATGTACAGGGTTAGACTTTAATTTTGAATTAACTAAATTTCCTGTTAATGTTCGCAGAAAAGTGTGTCTTAACTCCGGTCCTGTCGAGGAGATAATCTGCTCCCAGAAACTCTTGTAATTATCGTGACATAAACACTGCTTAAGAGTCGAGCTACATTAATTCATTAATTAAAGCCGAAATCTGACTACCCAAAATGGAATGATAAAGTGAGCTTTACTTAAAAGTTAACTCGCTTTTATTCCGTTTAATGATAATTTTCTTGGGGCTTTAATTAGAGACCTCTGACTATCATAACGTAAATTTCCTCGTTAACCCTGATGAGGCCTAAAGTTTCTTGTAAGTAAAAACTATAGGAATTCTTTCAAACGAAGTTCGAGACTTGGTAACTCGTTCCACTTAAAAACGCCCGAGTTCCATTAGATACGTCTGAGGCGGCCATTAGAAGCCGAAACAAGGCAAGCAATTTTATTAAAACCGTCGAGTTTCGCTTTTCCCCTTGAACAACCGGGAAACCTAATAAAACACGTAAGAAGTTTGCCCGCTGAAAGCTTTATAGCCTTTTGTTTGTGGAAACTACTTTGTCTCCTCTAAGAAATGGCTGTGCCCCAAGAATAAATTGCTCAAACGAAAGTTGAAACCTGATGAGGAAATTGGAGTAAAGTTTGTATTTGTACATAAAATCCGGCCACTAAAGATTAATTGTTTTCAACGCCTTAGTAAAGCAAAATTTTGGGTAAGTAGAAGTTTTACGGCAGCTCCCGTTTTGTGAATTTTTCCATTTTCCTCCATGGGTTTAAATGCGTCGATGTTCTTGTCTAGGCACGTCCAGGTGTAACTGTTGGCGGTGGTATTGAACATGTTGTAAGGTTCTAAAATGCGAGAAAATGTGTCTTCACAGCAGACTTTTATGGTGATCTCGGAATGGGTGAGCGTGTTTATTAATCTCATGGGACGGATTCTTCTGTTGAGAAATGTAATGTAAAATGTTTCATTTCAGAAAAACGAGGTTTTTACCAATTACGGGTAGAAAAGCTCATTCTCAATCTGATCTTGGAACTAAAGTAAATGCACGAGGGAACGAGAACAGTATTTTCACAGCTATTACTTCACATACATCCAAATGAGAAACCCAAATTGAAGAAACTCTCCTTCTTTTCGAGAACCATCAAAAACTTCCCAAAAATTTTTGTACATTTTCGATTAGTTCTAGAGGACCCTTTCTTCCTCGAAATTCTTTTTTTTTTAATTCGCAATTTTTTGCTGATCTTCTAGATATATTTCTTCGTTACGTTGGTGTGGAATAGTTCTCAAAAATTGAATTAGGTGTAGTTTTAAGGAACAAATGGGTAAAAAGACAAATCCAACCAAAAAACGTTTATAATTTTCTCAAAAGTAACTCCCTGTTCAATTTCCCATGTTTCTCCCTGTTCCATGCCCCTATTTTAGAAGTTTTTAAAGGATTGTTCGGGTCTTAAGGATTTTTGGATATGTGCTATCATTGGATTAGTTCAAATTAACTCAGATTATGATATCTGTAAACGATCTTATTTCCAATAATTTGCTTATGTTTCAGGACATAGGATGACTCAGGCTTTCTTCTCAGTTAGAAAGCAACCTGAAAATTTATACCACTCCTGGGGGAGATACTCCCCGATGTGCATAGATTAGTTTAGGAAAAGTAGGTTTTACTTTTTTTCAAAAATACGAAAACCTTTTCTGATGTCTTTAATGAAAAATCTCCATCGTAAAACTCTTTTACATTCGCTGAAATATTATTCTCGAAAGGACTCTTTATCTACTGAGTTTATATTTTTCACATACATATATTTCGAGGTCTTTTAGATATGTTTCTACGTTAAAGCAAAAGCCCAAACCTACTTAATACTATTCATCCGCCAACCAAGACAACCCTTCCAGAGGCGTTTAATCAAATCCCGGAGCCTCAATAGCTACACAGGGCAAAGGGCCATGAGGCACTCATACTCCAGTTTCTGGATGAATATAATATTGAGTCTCCTATGTTCTCACATCGAACTAATGGCTTACATATTTGCCTGCCATGGCAAGCAACGGTTCTATGAATCTTCGTGTCCTTCGTATAACTTTATTAACTGGGTAACATCGAAGACCTTATTCAGGAAGGATATCCAGGGATCATAGGGCGTGCTATTAATAAGGACTTCAAGACGCGAATATGGACCACCCTTTCTGCTTCTTCTAGTCAATTTTGATAAATTTGACAAGATTGTCATTTATGGTTAAATGACGTTAAATGAATTTGCGGCAGAATTCTTAATTGGGCGAAATCAGCCTAAGGGCGGCTGCAACAAACGTTAGACAAGAGAACATCTTTCTATTGTTCGCTTGTCGGCGTAGACTTTGTTTCCGGCTTAAAATACCCTTATTTGTTCTCGAGTTGTAAGATCGTTTTAACCCTAATTGGGAAGATGAGCTCTTCAGCACTTGAATCGCATACAAACACCGAATTACATTGGAACGTAACTGAAAAGATCGTTAAAGAAGCACCACGTCCAATTTCAAGTAAAGCCATGTTTCCTGGTTTGCTGCTATATAAAGGTTTGGCCCTTGGGGCTGAAGAGGCCAATTAAATCTCTGCTATTCGCGTTTTCAGTACAAAACTTTAAAATTGCTCGGTTTAGTAGGAAGTTTGTAAATGATGATTTCAATTTGGTTGGAGAACAGTTTATTTGCTGAGGATGAATGTTTGTAAAATTAATGAGGGTTGAAGGGTGATTTTATTGGATGCTACACGTAGAATATCGAAAACGACTTTCGGAATCCAACCTGATTTAAATTTGCATGAGGCCATAATATCCTATCAAAAGTTTCCTGCGGTTGCTGCTGAATTTAAATGAAGTTAATAACTGAGGGAAATAATAAAATCAAAGCACGTTTAATATAAACAGAGGGAGTTCGAGGTCTCAAAGTCTCGAACCACCCCCGAGTGATTTCTTTAGGGAAATAACAAGTTCGGATTATGGAGGCAGAAAAAGAGTTTAGCCACAACCCCAGGGGGTTCTCATTTCATACTTAGGCACCCATAAAATGATTCAGACACGTTTGGGTGTAAGTACTGCAAGTAAAGGTGAGTTAACAACGAAGCAATCGTTTAAGCAGTTAATTGAAGTAGAAGTAAGAAATATGGGAAATCAGAAATATAGACGAAGAGAAAGGTAAGTTGAGGTTGAGTAATAGTAAAGGTTGGAGGAGGATTCAAATCACCAGCTGATGTCTCATTTAGTAAATTCAGGATATTGTGGTTTCTGGCATAAAAGAGTTATTTGGGGAGGTGCCAAGTGCGGGCTAAGTAACCGTGAAAATTGTTAAATCTACGTTGATCTTTTCAACGCTTGGATTTGCGGTTGTAGTAATAGCGCTAATTTTTTCTTCCAAGTTTCAGTTAGATGATTGCAAAAAATCCACAGTTTTCTAATAAATAATTGGAGTTTTATTTGTTCAATTCCTAGCTAAATCATCAACATTTACGGATCTTGACATATACCATATACCTCTATAGGAAAAGCTCTGTAAGATATAGATACATAGGTACTCTGGGAAGGATAAATACGTATTTGTACGACGAAGTCAAAAAAAAATGTTGTCTTCAAACGAGTGACAAAACCTATTGGGTTAGACTCAGTCATATTCGAGCGCGCAAGAATAGTAAAACCAGTCAGAAATATGTTTTTATTTCCCACCATCTGGATCTGTTTAACCGCCTGGTGCTGGTAAGGTCAACATTACAGGCAGTGGTAGTGTAATTTTGTTGCGCAGCAACCTCACTGTGCTCTAGTTCGAGACCTATCGCTTGAAGAATTGCAGTTACTGAAATTAAGCATTCTTTTCTTATTACGATCATAAATGGCTCTAATTTTGACTTGAAAATAATTTGAAACGTTCCAGTATTTACTTTTTTGCATGTAAATAGTCAAAAATATTTATAAATAAATGGTAGAGACATATGATACTAGCAGGTTTCAGTTAATTCCGAATTCCGTTCGATGCATCAGAGTAACAATTCTACACAAATATTGTATTCATTACATTTTTAAAAGAATCCCTCCTCTTCTAGAAAATTCCAAAATTTACATTCTTCAGGCACGGGCCATCCATAAAACATTGTAAAACGTCACTTACTAGACTTATGACGTAAAACACTATTCCAGACCTATGACCTAACTCAAGAGTCTCTCTATAACTAGTTGTTTATGCACTCTCCTCGAAACTTGAGCATCATCATCCTATATCGCGCAAATAGGGTTAATTCGGCCAAAAATGGACCGCACTCGTCCAAGAGCCTAAGCTCGTTAGGAACAAAAGCGAATATAATACAATTTCAGAGCGAAAATGGACGTTACATTAACAAACACGTGTGAGAAGGGCACCAATTAGGGCGCAGCACGCGTACCCAAGGACCGGCTAAGGTCGTCTCTAAGTGGTATTATGATTCGTTGCTATTGATACACCGCCCCATTGTCAGCCTCGGGGGTACACTTTTTTATACAATTAATTGTAATTGTTTGAGTTTTAACGTGAGAGCGAGGGTTTTAGTTTACCTCCCGGAGTGTTATAACAACCCTGCTACCGGGTTTCTTTGATGGGCTGAGTATCGCATTATATCGGTGCAGTGGGTATCATCGGTACCCACACTTTTCAATGGGAAAAAAACCTTTTCTTATTTTGGCGAATCAAGTGACAGTTTTTTGAATCAAAATCGGTGACCAAACGGGTTTTATTCAATTTCATGGAATGAAAATTTCGTGGGTTGATTTGGAAAAATAAAAGCTACTTAACTTTTACGCCTCTGGTGGCGGTCAGTATTATGGTGCGGTTATTATTATTATCGCTACTTAACAAAAAGAAATTAATGCCTAAATAAACATAACAAGCAGAATCAATTCTTTTCATTTAGGTACACACAAAATTACAGTGTTAGGGAATCGAGTTTTACGCCACTTTGTGTTTCATACCTACACAATGTACAGAGTGTCCCATTTTCGTTGTAATTGGGAGATATCTCGGTTATTAGCAAAAATAGAGAGATGTAGTTTTCGCGAACCTATGTCACTTTTTAGCGAAACTAACGATAACGTTGAAAGAATTGATCCAGCTATCTTCGTTTTTGCACTACAGGGCGTTTTTGAAAATATCGTATTTTGGAACCTCCCTATAGTTTGAATATACATCAAGTTATTGAAAATTTAAAAATGGTGTCGGATAGAGATTTTTAAGTAGAATCAAATGACATACTCAGATTTTATTTATAATTCATTGTTTTCGAGGTATAGACCAAACTTCCGTTTTTTTAAATAGGACACCCTGTATATTTATAGCTATTCTGGTTCCCCTAATTCTCCCCATTCCAAAAATACAAAACTCGATATGGTTACTTCAAATAATAATGTCACAAATTGATACTTTCTACTAGAATAGTTACTAGAGGCAGCCATATTTAAAGCAAAGTAATTAGTGATAATTATAATTGTCAATAATTATATTAACAATCACACACTAATTAACGGTATGCATTATGAAAGGGCTCAATACATAATCTTATTTTTACAATATGAATATATTACTAAAAAAACGAATTTGCCATTTTTTTAAAACTACACAATGATGTAAATTAAAGCAAATGTTCAAACTGATTTCCGTCCACGTTTTCATTCATATCCAAACATTTTTCATATAGTTTGGATATTCTGTTTAAAATTATTGCCGGGTGTTTTTCTAAGTATTACAAAGCTTCCTCTGTAGCAATGCGTAAACCATCCATATTTTCGTGTTGTCTTCAATAAATCCCGTTTTTTAAATACCCCCATAAAAAGAAATCTACGATACATATACATATAAATTATGTACAGGGGGTTTCAGAGTTGTAATGACAAAAGCCTAGGAGAGATTTCTGTGACCAAAATAAGAAAAAAAGTTCACGTGAGCATGGATTCGAAAGTGCTTTGTTTTCGAAATACAGGGTGTTAAGTTAAAAAAAAAGGTTTTTATTTATCGTTTAGAAACGCATTTACCTACTATTTAAATAAAATTGTTATGCTTAATTAAAACAATTATTTTACACCTACTGGACTAGTTAGATTTGATCTAGAATTTCCAGGACTGTACCCAGTGAGCAAGTCGGTTGTTTTTTTGCAGGAAAATCTGTCACCCTGTATTTTTTTGAAGTTTTTATATGATATTCAGATAACGCCACTATAACTTCATACGGAGAAATAATAATGCAATTTCAATTTGAGCATTTGTTGTAATAATGTTTTCACTTATTAATTAAAGAAAATTCTGATAAATTTCTAAAAATTGTTTTTTATTTAAGTTTAGGGATGTGCCGAGGTATGGCAATGTAATTTTTTTTCGACAACGAAGCAAGACAGGAAAAAAGTCAAGAGACAAAAATGTACTATTTTTAGTCATCTGAATATCACATAAAAACCGCAAAAAATACAGGGTGATAGGTTTTCTTGCAAAAAAACAACCGATTTGCTCGCTAGGTACGCTCCTGGAAATTTTGGATCTAATCTAACCGATCCAGCAGGTGTATAATAGTTGTTTTAATAAACCGCCAAAAATTTATTCAAATAGGTAACTGCGTTTCTAAACAATCAAATACATATATATATATATTTTTTAACTTAACATCCTCTATCTCGAAAATAAAGCAGCTGCAGACCCATATTCACATGACCTTTTTTAAATTTTGATCAGAGGAATTTTTTCTAGGCTTTTGTCACTCCAATTTTGAAACACCCTGTATATCTCAATATGGCTGACTCTTGACCATGGCACACTATACGTAATGCCCACTTTCAGAAAATGTCAATTTTGACATTATTATTTGAAATAACCATATCGAGTTTTGTATTTTTAGAATAGGGAAAACTAAGGGAATCAGAATAGGTAAAAATACACAGACTGTCCGATTATAAAACATAAGTTCGGTCCATATCTCGAAAAGTATGAATTATAAATAAAATCTGAATACGCCACTGGACTTTATGTAAAAATCTTTATCTAACACTGTTTTTAAATTTTCAATAACTTGACGCATATTCAAACTATAGGGGGGATCCCAAAATACAATATTTTCAAAAACGCCCTTTAGTGCAAAAACTAAGATAGCATTAGTTTCACTAAAAAGTGACAAAGGTTCGCGAAAATCGTATTTCTCTGTCTTTGCTAATAACTGATTACAACGAAAATGGGACACCCTGTACATATCAGGGGAATCCATTGAAACTTTTCCATCCCTAATATCATTAGGTTAAAAAATAAGAAATCAAATTCCGCGATAACCGTCGATTTTGTCTTCCAGGGTGAAGTTTTCGATGTATATGTTGACATACTTCCTGTTAGCCCCTCAGCCAGACAGGCTTTCACCAATAAAATCTTAAATGGGAGGAAAGTCGGAATCGTTAGCTTTTAAGTGAAATAATTTGAAAACCACCCGTGCAAAAGAACATAAACAAAAAAAGACATTAAAAAATATGGTCCCAAAAGGAATTGAGAGACTTTTGAAACGAGGTGCGACTTAGTCCCCCTTTCTATTTTAGATTTTAAACAAGAGGGCCTCCCTAAGGGACTGCAGGAAACAGTCTCAACATATTAATATTTAAAAGGTACGGCGCTTACCTTCAAGAGTTTTGGGAAATATTTTGGAAAAAAGCAATTGACCACCTTTTAGATGTCCAAATTTCATGGCATTTTGGGTTTTCTCAAAACGCGGAGGACATTAAAAAACTCATATATGTTTCCTGGAGTGATTTTAAGAAAGAAATGATTAATACAAACCGTATTCTTCTATTGTTTTTAATTCTCTCACTACGGGAGGTTTTGCAAAACTTGACTTTTGTGGAAGATTTGCAGTTCCACAACCAGATGTTGAAAATTTTAATTTTTTAAATGAGACACCCTATAACTTTAAAGAGCATTCGATTATGTTTCTAAAGGGGAATTTAACCACGTAAAATAAGTCCCAATTTAATTGACGAAAATTTCAAAAATTTCAAAATAATAATTTTTCTATTCAAATACAATAACACATTTTAAACTATCAAAATTGAAGTATTTTGTATGATTGGATTAATCTTTAAAAATGTAATCAAATGCTCTTAAAAGTTATAGGGTGTTCTATATTAAAAAAAAATGGCAATTACAATTATATCTCGGAAACGAAGGAATCTATGATTTTTTTGAGGGCAAGAGATTCTACTTAAAAAAAGTGCCCTTAAGAAATTATCGATTATTTATCGGTTCAATCCTGGATTGGCGAGCTATCGGACACTCCTACGAATAACAAGTTTTGACAAATCCCCCGTAGTGAAAGAACTAAAAATGATAGGAGAGGATTTGTAAGTATGTAGCATTATTTTAAATACGATTCAATTTTAAAATCTGGAAGTTTCTGTCGCTGGGCTTAGAGCTATCAGGGGCCATATCCTCGAATACCGAAAGTCGAACGTCCCCGGGGAATAACATAAAAGTGACGTAACAAAACATTTCCGCAATCTGCAGTGCCAATAAACATCCAGTACATTGAGATCCATCCTTGGAAATACTTTCCTTGGAAATACTTTCCTTGGAAATATTTTCCAAATTCGAGAACCTGGTCCTAGATAGAGAACGCGGGAGATTCTCTCAGCTGAGGTGTTCTTCAATATGCTCATACTTCGTTAATAAATTTGTAGAAAATCTATACAGGCTCTAAAGCATCCCAGACGACTATTTTTTCTTCTATTCCTTTATTCAATTTCCTTATCAACTCGTTTCATACAACACAAACGTGGTCCGTCTCTAATCTCTGATGTCCGACAAAACGGTCAATATTCGACGCGGCCTCAAAAGCGCACATAAAAATCACAAACAGGGCGCGTCTTAATAGACATTCAATTTGCTAGATTAAAGGCCAGGTTAAGTTGGAACCACAAGAACGATGTAACCAAGTTATATAACATGTGTGTGATGTTATTTTAATTGCAAAAGCTCTCAGTAAATGAGCACCGCACTGAGAGCTTTTTTCACTTTCAGCAGAGAACTGTAAACTTGATTTATGATGGAATGAATTAATGTCGTTCAATTATGATTGGACTTTTCACCATATAAATGGAAAACTAAATTTATTCCGTTAATTTAGTAAATTGAAGTTTAACTACGCCAGTAAAACACGGCACTGCTATAAAATTAATTACATGTATGGTGTGGGTTGGTGGAGCTTATGCTTTTATTTCATTGCAGATAAAGCCAATGATAATTTTTTCAACTGTTGTTGAAGGACGCGCAGAAATGTTCATATAAAAGTAATATAATATGAACTGATATTGTATGCGGATAAACTGATATTTATTGTCTCCCTCAGAGCTCTAAACGCACAAGAGCGTTTATCGGTTACGCGATCAAAGTGAAAATTTCGTTGGCCCATTCTGAACGCATCATCAAGTAGCTGTGGATGAGGTGTAAGCTGAGTTTTTGGCGGTCTAGCAACATTGCGGTATTTCGGCAATATAAGGGCATTGATCTATTCACCCCCTAGAAACGTCTGTGCTAGATCCGAGGACTTATTCAACAAATTGGAACTCAAAAGGGTTTCTTCGTTTTTGTTTCCCTCCGATCGACCACACACGCATACGTTCTGGCACATGTTTTAATGTCAATATTTTAAATTCAGCTCAATAGGCTTCAAAATACAAAAAGAATTCATAAACAAACGCAAACTTAAAAAAAGCTTTTTCGTTAATGGGTATCGGGAGGGCTTATCCCGGGGCCGCTAATGTAATTTGTTCATCTTAACATGTTTAGTGGGCTTTCGCGTGACTACTACTTTCGAAAAGGCTTCGCTTTTATTATTCTTCGCTCTCTTTTATCTTTTGTTAATTATTTTTATGAATCCCCGCTCTCAGGTTTAATGCTTTTTGTTACCGGGACACGTATATGCGAGGATTAATACTTTCCCATACACGGTGCGACCTCGGCGCAATGCGGTGTTATTAGGGGATGAATCTTGAATCTATGAATTTTTTTGTTGAAAACCCTCTCCTGAGAGTTTCGTGTTAGAAGGGGTATTTAAGTTATGTACCTACGCAATTACCGAGAGCCTGATGATGTAGTGCGGGTCATTATGGTCGGCTAAGTGGATTAAACAATCACTTAATTACGAAATCATTGATATACGGCCATAATAAGGGCAAAAAGGCTACTCGAATAAAAGCGTTAATTAGATTAGGTTCTTAATTTCCCCGTTCAGGCGAACAACACGCGAAACAACATTTTTATATGTGCCACTTCTAAACTATCCGGAGTGGATTATCATGATCGGAAGTCACGCGATTCCACTGCAGAATATATAGAAAATATTTGGAAGCTGGGAAGCTATTTACAACAATGAGGCGGAGGGGAAATTAAGGGGAGCTGCCTAATAGCTTTGTATTATGAATCCCCAGATGATTTTTAGCTTTAAATAAGCCAGTGGTGCATTTATGGAATGGTCAACGAGGCAGCAAACCAAAGTATTCTCCTGGGACGACCCCCTATTACCGCCGCTCGCGCCGTCTGTCGGGCACATCTGTTAATTCTTTCACCCCAACACCGCGCGATTAGTCCAATGTGGTTTACAGGGTAGTCCAAAATACACAGTACTTAAGGCTCGATGTCTTGCAGGAATTACTATAAATAAATAGTATCCTAATCAGTTATTTTCCATGATTAATTCGGGCGAAGCTCCAGTTGGTCCAGGTGGAGATTTTAATTCCCTAAATTATTCAGATTTTCCTGTAGATGATGTTGAATCGTTCAAAAATTCAACCATTTGTCATAAGGAATTCGGGCGAATTTCATTCGGGTCCTTTAGGGTGGTTTTTGGGCATTTTTAATCCTCAAAATTTCTCCCTGGAATTTCACTTGCTGCAGTAGCTATCTCTTTAAAATTCCGATTTCCTGATTCAGCAGTTTATCATGCGAAGTTCGCAATAATAATTACAACTTTAATAACGCTCCAAATTTTCGAACAAAAAGTGACCCTTATTCATTTGTTTAGTTATTCACCCTGTAGGGGTAAATCCTCCCGGGAGCCTCTTCTCACAAAAGGTTTTAGAGCCCGATATAAAGTGAAACATGTAATTAAAATGTATGTGGTGTTTTGACAGGAAGAGCCACCCTCCGCATTATCGCGACAAAAAATATAAGGGCTCATCATCCGGACCCTGTTTGGGTTATTAACTCGTTATAGGGCAAATCATTCGGTTAGAGGAGAGTCGAGTGAAGGGGCTTGATTTGGATAAGTCAGTCAGAATAAACAGGAAAGATAGCTTTGTTTGCATATTAAAATTCCATTAGATAATATCACCTAAATTTTAGTATTGGAATGAAATTGATAAATTGGGGTTCTGCTAATTTTAGAGATCTGTTTTTCGTTTATAATGGATAATTTGGAGACTATTGACCTTGGATAACTCAATTAAAACCTTAAGAGCCTGACAGTATCAATCTTATTACGGCACTGGAAGTGTCCCTCAGATGAGATCCTAGAGGTTTAGGGTGCGCGATTTGAAGTTGGCGCGATGGAAATCAAGAAAATAGATATCAAAACGATCTTATATCTCATAGACTAAAAAACATATTTCTACTTGAAAATATTTTTAAGTTAATTCTTGAACCGATTAAAAACTCCTCCACATGGAGTATGTTCTTCTCGACCTTAATACGTACGCCACCTTTTGGTAAATGGCATCAAAATTCAAAAGAAGAGTAAAGCTAAATGGCCATCTTTGTGACAATAGGCGAAGCAAGAATAATCATAGTCACCCTCAACAGTCAACGTATACATATACTTATTTCATCCACTCTTTATGTGTACAAAAGTATCATACAATTTATAACGTATTTCAAGTTAATTCACATAACTTAATTTGGCTTCATAAAGGAAAAAGATTTCCTTTGAAAATTGAATACCAATCTAATTCATAAAATCCATCAGCTTTATATTTATGCTCCACGTTCCGAGATGGCGACAGCATTCTTCCACTTCCCTGGTGCTGCCATCTTTTAAGGTGTAGCTTCGTTGATGCGAGTGCCCTTTAAGTATCGATTCAACCCCTGGACCAACCCTTAACAGAATTCCCTTCGAAATGCCTCACTACTAGTGATCGATAGCAAAACATGCCTTCAATTCAGATTTCTCTGTAGGATTGAAATACGTTATTTCTTGGACATGTACTAGATGGCTGAAGCTTTTCGATAAAACCTAAAAATAGTTTTCAATTTTAACACCTAATTAACTCTCAACAATCGATCGTTTATAATTAATTAGTTGAAAGATAATTAACAGCACTTCAAAGATTTCCTCTGCAAAAGCTGGAATAATTTGCAACTTGTAGGTGGTCTACGATTATTAATGGTGTGAGCCTATATTTAAGCGCTAGTTAACATTTTAGACATTCCCGAAATAATAAATCCCGAAGGAGTGACAAATTTTTATTTCGAGAAGCACTGGCAATTTGTTTGTGGTTAATTATCCGCCGTGATTAATGAACGGTACGGTAACCATTAAGGACATAAAGTTTGGTCGGTGTGTTAAAAATAACGTCTCTTTTAGAATTGGGCCTACAATATGACAAAGAGGCTAAAGAAGACCGAAATACTGAGAGAAGTATAAAATTTAATGAAAGATGAATTTCTTTAGGATGACTTTCATTAGAAAATACTGTCAATTGTCCAAATTAGGTTTCATTAACTAGATTTTCGTACTGTTGATTTATTAAGTTTCTTCTATTTATTTATCTTTTAAAGCCGGAACTATTGGAAGCTCGTTATAACCCGATTTAATGTCTAAAGTCTTAAGAGTAAGAATTTTGAATTTTCCATGATATACATTTAATTATTACTGCTTAATGTGGATAAGCGAAAAACTCGTTGGAAAATTATTCTAATAGAATTATGAGTTGATGACAATATCCAGGGCCTAGGTGAATCCAACAAAAAATGAGGTATCTCTAGATATCAATTACGTCACTTGGTAAAAATTCTCTCTTTTTTAAAAATACACAAACTATTGAAAATTCTTAAGTGGTTGAATTTTTAAAATTCGAATGTTGCTGAGAAAACTGTGGAGGTTTGGACTTTTCATGTGAAATAAGAATAAAGAAACGTATGTTTTTGACATTGGCGAATCCATAGGTAAATGAGTCAGCGGGGTAAAATCAAAGGAGCTTTGGGTCTCTAGGCATAATACCGAAATGTGCGCCACTGTTCACAGTGTTCCATCCCTTTTTTTAAAGGATTAAAATTCATTTTTTAAAATGACGGGAAGCTCTTATTGCTGTTATCAAATAGCATGTTATTATCGTATCACAATGTTTGTAAATTAATAATTTGTTATAAGTGATTTTGTCTAGCTCTAATCCCTTCGCCGCGTCTCAATTCAAAATTACACCTAACAGGTCTCTGTTTTTATTATACTTATAGGATATTTTTTTAATTATACATAACAATTATAGCAGTTACCAAACATTGAATCATTTAGATATGACTGCCTGTTTTCAGGAATTTTCCAAATTTATTTCTCCTATTTACAAATACCATAGGTATGTATTTTTATTAAATTTTGCAGGTAATATGGTATGCAGATATTGGCGTGGCAGATGGTTAATTATTAAAGTAATGTGGTGACAGGATTGGACACAGTTTCTTTTCGATATTTTTTTGGGTAAATAAAATAGAAGAAGTACACCCTGTATATTTCCGATATCGATATATGTAGCTACTATTTTTATGCTGCCGTCAACATTCTTTTCATAAAAAATGCCCTCTACTACGAAAAACATTTTTTTCTATCCTCAAAAATCAACTGCAAACTATACTATTTCACATTTGTAACGAAAACTGCACTTCTGTACATGAAAGTAGAAATTGTTGCTCGGAGTTAAGAGGATCTTGACTTTGCTTACTAATTAAATGTACTTGAACCAAAACAACACCGCTTTTGCATAAAATAGCTTACTTAAATGCATGAAATAGAAAATACCATCCCTTCATCCTTTCCCTTCTTATTCTTGTTTGCAGTTAACCCTGACTTGAATTCGAGTAGGTTGGTATTTAAAAAATTCCGTTCGACTTAATTGGTCATTCTCCGATGATTTAATGATCCCAATCCCATTTGGGAGACAGGAAGGCTCCAAATGAAACGATGACAAACATTCTTGTACCTCCCACCGCCGGAGCGCCGACAAAGGGCCGTCACATGTCTTTCGGGAGGTTTGCGGTGGCTAATTAAAAATCGGCAGATCATCAATCAGTGCCGGCGAGGTGTTGCTGCCAATTAACTCATTTAAGTTGCCGACCTGCCGTCAGTAGTGCCAGTTGGTCGTTAAAAGTTCCAACTATTTAGTTAATTCCTATTTAAATAAATATAATGGTTGAAAACTCTCCATCACCGTTGTTAATTCTCCATTCATCAATTTCATTGCCATTGTTTAAGTTTGTATCTCGTGATTTACACTTTCCAATTTAATAAACCACCACTTGGATAATGATATAGCCCAATCGTAACTCCACAAATAGTACCACTAATTAGCTATTAGCGACATAAGCGTTCGCGGTCCCAGGCCATTATACAGCAAATTGTTTTTGGGTCCCGTCCAGATCCGCATTATTTTTGATATACTGTGTCCTAATGAACCCATTTGTACACAACTCAAACATTGCGTTTAATTTTACCAACTGCTTAAGAACGTTCACATAATTAAGCTAAATTGCCAATAATATCCCCTAAACACCCTAAATCGCCGCCAATTTGTTTTAAATCACGTGCTGAATTTAGAAAAAGATTATTATATAATAGTATTTAAAAATTTATCTATTTCGCTGAACTTGACATAAGAATAAATTGTGAATGCATAAAACAGTAAGTGTCTAGTTGTCTCGTAGTAGATCACGCAATATCAGGTAGTATAGTCATGGCCAGTACATGGCCAAACTTCAAGGGGTGATTCTTTGTGTGATTCTAAGATGAAAAGTTTCTATAAACATAGGTCTGGTAACGTTTCGTTTTGAAGATACAGGGTGTCAATTTTTTTAATTGTTTTTTTATAAAAATCTTAATTTTCCTTTAGCCGGTTTTTTTGAAATTTAGCATTTACTTATTGTTAAATATTTTTTACTAAATAAAATTGCGAACCAGTTGATTAAGTGTAGTTTTAACAAAACGTTTTTCTCATTCAATTTTTCTTAAATTTCCTGCGTTACCCCTGTGCACGCCACTAGTAAAAGAAGACAAACAATTACTAGCTTAAAAGATTCCTTTGTACTACATTAAAAAATGTCACCAAGTTTCAACCTCATCTTAGTTTACGTTTTCTCGTTATTTAGAAGTATTTTTTAACATGTAACGATTTAAAAAAGAATTCACATCCTGTATCTTCAAAACGAAACGTTACCGGACCTACGTTTATTTAAACTTTTCGTCTTAGAACCACTCAAAGACTTGAAGTCTGATCACTGTAATAGTCTATCACTACCTATATTCGAATCATGAAATCAAACTCTTCAGAATTACTTCACCGCTTTATTTCACAGTCTCTCACCTACTGCCTCATCATCATTATTTCCCCGGTCACCCCGCCATGGCCCATGTTTATGTTTTTCAGCTATAAGTGATACTTATGTTTACTACAACCACGTACTTAAATAGTACTCTGTATAAAAAAGAATATAGATTTTTTTTTCTGGATCGCCCAGTATATTTTATTATTGTTATCTTAAACGGATACTGTTCGTAGATCTATGGAATTGTTAGAAAATACCTCAATCACTGTGAAAATACATGAAATAAAGTTTTTGGCAATTTATTTATATTATATAAATTTCAAAAATTCTCAAATGTGAGACAAGAATTTCGATTTACCCTTCATTTAAGTTTTAATCCTCATATAACTCCTCAGGAAGTCTTAACTGCAATGCTGAACCAGAAATCATTCAATAGCATCATATAGATACATGGAGATACTTATTTGATATTTTAGTGCGTTGCCATAAATGATGAGATCCTGAATATTAAAACCAAACAAAAAAAAACAAGTAAATGGAAAAAAGTATTAAACAATTACCTCGAAATTGCAATGTTAACTACAAAAACTTTTAACGAGCTAATTTGAGAGCTTCCTAATGAGAAATAAAATCAGGACATTTTTGTTCAAAAACTTTTAATTTTTAATTAATTCGTTTGTCGATGTTTCTGAATGAATCCCAATATGCACGTCGGAGAGAATTTTTTCAACCATTAATTACCTTCAAATCAAGTAAAGCCATCACTTCAACATACGTACGCTAATATGGGAAAACCGTTGAAGAGAATAAGAAATTTGTAAACAGTGAAACGAACAAAAATTTAATGTTTATAATTAATATATAAATAAAATATAAATAATAAAATAATAATATAATTAAAGGTGAAACTTCTGATGGGACGTCTTTACACATAGAACTACCAGCCAACTGTTGTAAATGCCGGGCAGCAAATCAGTTTCTAAAAAGATAATTATTAATTCCAAAATTCAGGTATGTTGCCTTGTTTAACTATCATACTTCGCTCCACCTCTTACTTCCAGTTGAAGTCAAAAGGGAATGAATAAATCCACTATGGTCCAAAGACACCGGAAAAGTGGAAAAAGTAATAAAAGGTAAAATATGTTAACTCGTTGAGTTATGAGGTACTTCAGAGCTTTCACAAGACACACACATTCACAGATTTTAGTACTCCTGAGGGGCAACTCTCATCTGATCTTGTCGAAGTCATAAAATGTTTCCAATGTTTTGATAAATTTGATGCTAAGACTCAAAAAAGTTGCATATCTAAAAATTTAATTTTAAAATTTTAAATTCACAAGAAAGTTTCATCAGGCATGTACCTGCCAAATAAGGCTTAAAACGAACCTAAAGGAAATTTGATAACTGAAGATAATGGTTATTAGAAAAAAATCAAGAATTTTAGGTAATTGCTTTGATAATCCAGGATCGCTTCCATCTCTATTAATTATGATGGGTTTGTGAATTATGCAAGAAGGAAAAATGATTTTGCGAATCACTGATTTGTTGTATATGTTACCACGTTAAAAATTGCACGAGATTAAATTTTATCAAACTAATTAAAAAAAGATTTTTACAGCTTTTCGTCATGCTCTTTGTTTTAGTTATTCATAATTTTTTGTGCCAACATCCATCTTCTCAGTTAAAGCTACACCTGACTTCAGTGTTTGGAATGTCTGAACTACATACGAAACTAATGTCAACAAATTGCAGAAGAGCTTTTTTTAAGTACACAAACTGATGGCGGTTTCTTTTCTTCGTCGATTTTCGGCTGAAAATATCTCACTCCTGCTCAGGGAACCGACGACACACGTGTTCGCGGCCGACTTCTAAATCAGCCGACCGTCAAATGACAGATCCAGACAGCTGGGAATTTTAACGACTAACAAATTGCCGAATTAGTCCGCCGCGACTTCCTAACTGTTGATGGTAATTGGACGTGGATATATACTGTCTTCGAACTAGGACTGGGTTTCTCATTCAAGTAATAAAATCGACAAAGACCCAAAAATGAATGAGAAAAAGTCCACACCAGATTTATCCAAAGGGAATCTAGGTTTGATGGAGGGTTATTTGTAGTGGCACCATCTAGCGGCGATAGTTAACAATCACAGAAAAAGGTAATCAAGTGTGAAATCTAATGAAACCTGCACAACGCTGAAGGTGTTATTAACACCTCAAATATACTTTAAGTACCTTTCTGAATTAGTGCGAACATAAAAATATACTAATAAGTAAAACTCATGAAAACCTCAATTGACGGTGTTGCTGTAGAATAGTTCGAAACTGCGCATTTTCCATTATAACCCTCTTTATGATTCATATTTAAATTTCTCTCGTTTACCCTGAACATTCCTAGTTGTCGTTAATTTATCCTCTTGACACGAATAGGTAGAGCTCGGGTTTTTACTTGTCTTTGAAATACGTTCAGTGTTTGAAATCCATGAGGCCTGACTGTCTGAAACTTATGATCGTTCGGCCTGAAAACTTGCTTTGCATGATGCGTGTCCTGCATGTTACAGATGCGAGAAGTTTCAGTGTACGCTGGAGATGAAATATTATTGAATGCTAGAAAGGCACAGGTATAAAGTTCTGAAATTTCGCAATGGATTTTCTGTAAATCTCCTATGCTCTTGTAACAAAAAAATCATGTAGTGTCTAGTTTGCTATGAAAAGTATTGTATATGCCAATACTTTTCATGCCAAACTATTTATTGACCCAATAACGACCTAATTTTGTCTATTGCTAGTCAAGAAACCGGCCAAAAGACAAAAATGTTTGAAATGTATTAAATTGTGTTATAAACTGTTAGCCAAATGAAATGTATACCCATTTCAAGTGAATTTTAGTTCCAATTTTGAAACTAATAAATTATACAATGCTTTACACATGGATCCATTTCTAGAGTGACAAAGATTTTCTTTGAATATTTTTCAATGTTACCTAGGTAGACATAAATTTCTCCATTTCTCAATTTGGAGAAAGAATATCGGAACTTATTATCCTCCATAGGAATATTAATATGATCGTTTCACTTTGGGGTATTTTTTACATCAATTTAGTTTACTTTCGGGTAAGAGCATTCTTGATTTGACTGTATCTTCCTTAAGTTTTAAATAGTATCAATTAATTCTTGAATTAAATACCTAATTAGAACTACAGAATAAATCTACTTCCTTCTTGTGATTCTCAAATTTGTTCGCCTTTCTGACTATGCAGTTTTCGATTTTCATAACACAAAGCGAACAAACTGCACCCACAGATGTGAGGAACTAATCAACTCGAGAAATAGGCACTATTTATAGTTGATCCTTGAAATCAAACCCAGTACAATGGCGTTAATGAAACCATAATATTAGGTCCGAAAACATCTAAATTGCCAACTACAAGCAGATTTTACTGTTTGGGAATTTAATCGGGTTTCATCCATTCTACTGATTATGTATCTTTCTTTCACAGCCGGAAACTTGCGTATTTGTTAGAAAATGTATTAACAGAAGCAATGTGAATCGGTTTAAAAAAATGAAAATCAATTTTAAAGAAACTTTTGCGAAAGAGAAAAATTATCAATAAAATCATTCGACAAAAGACTCTTTCTTTAATTTGTTTATGGATTTTAAGATTTTAATTTTTAATCTCCAATTTTGTCTGCTTAATGTATTATTTACCATGTATTCGTATCGAAATATAACGACTCAGGGCTAATACGTATATGATATTCTAAAAATTAAATATAAATACAGTTAAAACCAATTGAAATCTGCAAAAATTCACTAACAATCCCTATCAATCTCTACAGACCTTAAATAAATTCCCGAAAATGACTATAAATTCCCTTGGGAAATCAATAGCAATTTCATAATTTCCTTTGACGATTCTTAGAAACCCCAGCCTTGAAAATTCCTTAAAAATTAAAATACTTCTCCGAAATTGCGTTTGAGATACCTGAAAAATCCCAGCACAAAATTCTTTAAAAATCACTTCCTGGAAACCAGAATGTATTTGAATAAGCTCCGTAAAAATATCTGGATGGTGCTCCACCATTTCCTCTACCCTTTGGAATAATGGTACTATAAGAAAATCTTAATTTACCAGTGCTTTAGTTCTCTTCTGGTTAAAATCTATGGCAAAAATATCAACAAAATGTGAATCTATAACACGTTAAACCAACTTTGTAGTCATTTTTATAAAAGAATTTTGTTTTCGTCAATTTCTAAAATTTGTAGAAGAATTAGCCTATAATGATATAAGAATATCAATAAGTTCCCTGAGCTCCCGAAATGGGATTGTGGTTATGGTATATCTCCTTTGGTTGTCGAGAGTATTTCCTTTGAAAAATTAGCATACTTATATCAATATGTTTGAGTTACTGAATACTAGACAACTGATTGAATATTGTATACAACCGACTAGAAAAAAAACATCTCGAGTTTTCATACCATTCGAGACCGGAAAACGAATTCCTGAGAGCACCATACACAACCACGCCTATTAAACCACTTATTCCTCACATTGGCGTAAAGACCTTCTGCAAACAGAGGAGCGAGCGTTCGAATTAAACTTTATAATGCCGAAGGAAACACATCAAACAGGCTCGAGTGTCGGCAAATAGACCGAGGGCCGATTCCATTACCGGCCCTATTTAGCCCTGATTGAAATGAAATTGACACATCTGCTACTTACGAACGCTATCGACTCGTCCTCGCAATCCACTTGGCCCCATTTACGAGCTTTTTGACTCACAGTGAAGTTCGTCGAGAAATATCCAAGATATGATGCCTTGTAGCCTTTCAATGATGATTTTTGAAATTATCATTTGTTTTCTGGGTCTTAGTGAATTGAAGCATTTTGACGTAAGTAGTCGAAGGTAATTCATGTCTCTGACCGTTGTCCAGATGGTTATACTGGCAGGTATTTATAAAGACGTATTATTCGTCGTACCCCGTATAAGAAAAATTGCTTTGGCTGTGAAAACTTCCATTTGCCACCACTGTGTTAATGTTATCAAATCATGTTCAGCGCTACCTACCCCTCATCATATAGTCGTCTTTGTTATGATCGGAAGGTAGACGAAGATGAAAGCTACGGATTGACCGTTCTCCCCTAAGTAGTCAAGTAAACTCGAAATGAAGTTGACACATACGTTATATCTTGTGTCTTCATTTAAGAGTATGCATCAAAAAATGCTATCCATCAGTTATCGTTAGGTGTCAGTCGTAGATCGATGTGAATAGTGATGGCAAATGAGAGTTTAAACAAACAAAATTGGAAGTTTTTTAAAAAATTCTTTACTCTATTATCCCGTTTTTAAGTATAATGGCAATGAGAATTTAGTTATGGGAAGTTAAAACCTAATTAGAAAATCAGTAAGCTCATAATCCTGGAAATAACCCCAAAGTAAATATAAACTGAGAGTTGTAAATATGTCTCCGGGTATTTCAGATGGACTAACTAGACGTCGTTAAGTTATCCTCGCCCCAAAAGATTCTCATATCCGGCGAAACACATTTCAACAATGTGTTCTAATTTATTGGATTAACTATTATTGAGATCAAACAGACTCAGTTTTCGGTTCAAAGCAAATATTTTTGGATCATCTGGCTATTAAATTCGATTTCCAGAGTGAGAGAATTACGGCGATGGAATACATTTATCGCACCTCTTCCTGTTTTGAAACCTATATAATGCAATTTCAACTAATTTAATGCAAATATATGTATGTTTGAATTTTATTACTTATGACTCTTTCCAGTGTTGTCAAAATTCACCTTCAGAATTTCCTATAGAAATCTCCACAGACATGAAGAACTTTTCCTGTTTTACCCCAAGACATGCATCATCAAAAAGTAACAAAACCGATCATCGCTTGGCTTCGGTTGTAGTTTTCCAGGCCCTGCTTGCCAAAACGGCAGCGAATTTAAAAGGTATCTCTATTCAGGCATAAATATTTAAGCGAGGTTCATAACAGTTCGGCATGTCCCTGGCGACCGCCGCCATGTTGCGCTTGATGGCCGAATGATGATTGTTTGATGAATATTTGATGAGTTGTGAAGCGGGTAATGGCGCCCGCCCTCAAATCACTGTTTATGAGCGCCCGTAATATTCCGATGTTTTATGGATGCGGCCCGTTATCTTCTCGGAGCCAATTTAGCCCAGAATGAGACTACTGAAATATGGTTTCATTGGGCTAAATAAAAAATAACTAGATGAAGACTTTACTCGCTTTTTCTCTCACTAACTGTTCTCTCATTAACTGGCCACAATGGGGTTGTTATATAGGTCCAGTTTTGTTCTGGCGGGCAAATAAAAGCTTTGTATAAAAAGGCCTGCAATAAACTGAAGAAGCTCGGGCAGACTCGTAAGTTATGAACTAGAGATTTGTTGAAAACAAAAAGGCACTTTCTCATTCGAACATTCTATGGAAGAATAAGACATTTTTTGAATCTTGGTGATTTCCTTTAAAGCAGTATGTGAAGACAAAACAACGTACAGGACCTTCTATTTCAAAAGACGAGTTATTGGCACCTAGATGAACGACAGAATTTTGAGAAAATATTTAAAATTTTTAAGGTGCTGTTTTCGGTTAAAGGGAGTGTTCATACTACCTGCACTAATTTTAATTCGAATTCTTTATGTTGAACTTCCCATTTAAGGGCCTTGGAGTTCTAGTTTTAGCAATTTAGAGGCAATACGGTTAAAGCCACTTTCCCACACAGGGTGTTTCATAACGATAAGTAGTTATTAAAAAAGGTTTTACTGTAGCATCTCTAATAATGAGATGCAATTTTTTACAAATTCAAATTAAATTAAAATTTCAATTAAAAAAAAAAAAAAATTAAAATTTCAATTTCAGCTTACATTAAATCAATAGCGTACCACATCCTTTTAAAATCTTTCAGTTATTGAAATTTATATGCTCAGCTTAATTTTTTGTTATTGCCGGATCTTATTTGAAAATTGTTTTTTGCACGCCTCTGTTTTTGGACGCATCAAATGCCCATTTTCCATATTGCAGATAACTTTTACAGCGCTCAATACTATATGTCATTGGTATTTGAATTTTTATAAAAACTAGGGGCGTTTTCACAAATACACGAAATCTTAAACGATAAACTAAAACGTTGTTTTTGTGAACAGTATGTAATAATTCTGAAACACAGTGCCATACCTGCATGGAGTCTCCGAATATCCACAAATATTTCCATCTTAGTAAAATCAAATCGAGTTAATGTCAAGGACAACTTGATGTTATTGTTTCGCTCGTGGCGCAATTCTCGTAAAGGGAAGATGCTCATTATATACGAGTGTGGGTAAACATGCGTACTTTCCCCATACTAGCTAAAAATGGGGTTTAAATAATTTTGTTAAAACAAGCCATTGTTGTTTACCTTCTAATCTCAAATCCTAATAGATAAATATACCATTAATAATTCCATTCAAGTAAAATTTCTTACCCATTTGGTTTTAAATCACTAAATAATTAACAACAAAGTCTATAATAATCAGATGTTTCATGATTGCTGACTTGAAACTTGATATTTCAGGCCTTCTAAACACGCTGACGGTCATTATGCATATGGAAACTTTATTAAGCCTACTCCGGGGGGAGACATAGTTACGGGGGCTTGGTTTATTTCATGTTTATTATTAATAAAGTGTGATAGAATGTGCATTCTGTCAAAATGAATATCCCCTATCATGTATTTAGAAACAGATGTAAAATTACTGTATTCAAAGTCGTTGATATTTTTTTTTTAATTTTTTACATTTTTCATGTTTTCTTGGAGTGGCCCTTTCTTAGGTCAAAGTAACTTCCAACTCTCAAATTTTACATGAAATTTGTTGAAATTCCAACGTCTATGAGAAACTGTAGCATGAATCGCTCATCGGAAGTGTCATGAATTATTTTAGGAAGAAACCTCATAGATAGTATCTAATGGTGCTAGAGGTATCAGTATGTTTGTCGTATCGCTGCGAAACTAAAAACATTTCAGTACCTTATTTTAATTTTTTTGTTGTCAGTATTTGCCTCATATTCTTATATTATAATTTCTCAAATTTACATGTACCTATACGTTGTTTTCTTCTTAGTTACAACAGCTCTTTGTGTGCTCAATCGGCTAGCTGATTATGCGCATATGAGTTAAGAATCACTCTTTACAGCATAATGGGTATATGCCGTATATGCACTATAAAGCATTATTGATTCGTTCTCTGAACACTTTTCGTCGTTCTAAAAGTAATTAAAATGTTCTGGGGTTTATCAGAATCGTTCTTGCAAAATATTATTTCGAGCTTCAAAGCCTGGCATTAAAGAGTCTGATACGAATAATTTCATAACTTATGAGGCTATATCACATTAAAACCACGATTTTATATTTCCAGCGTAACCTCCAACTTCCGTAAAACTCCGAATAACGTTAATCGCAAAATTAAAAGGGATGCATTAACGCTTTGTCCCATTTAGCGAAGCTGAGTGCGATAAGCGCCCATCAGTTCTCCGAAATAACAACACACAATCGGGTCCCAATTAAGCGTTGACCATAACATTTTCACCGCTACTAAATTTAAATTGTTTCATCATGCCGCGGCGTATAAGTGCCTTTGTGCGACCGACTAATTTCCAGCGACTCCTTCTGTTATTACAAATCATATTCATAATTACAAAGCAAATAGAGCCACCGGCGCTCCCTAAAACTCCGCCCATGGACGCCCGAGACGCCCAATCGAAAACGAGATAACGGCCAATGGGACGCCGGGCCCGCCCTGATCGTCGGGACGCAGCATCCATTCTGCATGTAGCAGCTTCCGGCAGAGTTTAGTGAGTGTATTAGGGCCTAATAACAGAGTCAACACCAGTAATTTGACTACTATGCCCTAGTGTTTACAAAATGACTATGCTGATGATGGAACGTTTAGTGTCTCCCACTCGCAAGTCTCAGGATCTGGTGTTGCCTGAGAAGGATCTCTACCTCCAACCGACGAGGATATCTGAAGATTCCAGGGACATGGAGATGTGTGAGGAGGAGGAGGAGGATCTGAACGTGGACGTGGAGAATGAGGACGAAGGCTCCTTATGTCCAGTGGACCTCACGCGGAGGGAAAAATTTTCATTTTGTCCCAAAAGTGACTCTCATAGTGACTTTAGTAGCTACAAAGAAGAGAAACGGTCAGAGAGTGTTTGTAGTGACGTGAGTAGGAGTAGGAGCCCGTTGAGGGACCCTAGTCCGTCGGTGGTAGTTTCGCACCCTCAGAGACGTTTGGCGTTTTCGGTTGAAAATATATTGGACCCTAACAAATTTACTGGGCGGCAGGGGATGTTTAGTGATGGCATTTGTTGTTGGAAACCTTTGGAATCTTCGAGAGATTCGGCCGATTACGAGGGAAGCGAATTAGGTAAGTCTCGCGACGTAATCTTGATAAAATAAATTTAGATGTTTGAAACTAGATTTAACAGATATTGATATACAGTATATCCAAAATAAAACCGTTAATGATAATAATGCACGTGGTCGGAACAAACTTTCATATAATAGTTTAGAGAATAACTGAACGATAAAACAGCTCTATAGTAAATTATTTGATTTGTTTTTTTTTAACTCGAATTCTCAATTTTAGATTAATTTCATCCTCCTGTCTATTACAGGTAGATAGTGAAAATTTTGCTCTTTGACATTTCCTTTTTCTATATTTTTTATCAGCTTTAACTTTTTCGTACGGGCCTTTTTAATTTTTATCCGAGAAGATATATGATAAATTTAGATTTTAACAATTAGAAAGTGTCAAAGTTATCATGTTTAAAACTATCTGTTTTTAAAGCATTATTTTCAGTATGTGTTGAGCAAAGTATACCGTTTTAAACGCTTTTAAATATAATTTAAAGCTGTACATTACAAAAAACACTTTGTTCTCAAAAAAAAATATTACAAAAATATAGAGATAGCTACTATTCACTCTGAAATAAAATAAAATATCAATTATCCGATTGTTAAATTATCGCAGAAATTTTTGAGTAAGGGGAACAAGTCATATTGAATTTGTTTCAAAATTTTTGAAAGTAATAGTTGACTTCAGTAATGACTTAATGAGTGGCATATATGACATAAATGACAGTGAGAGTTGGCACTTTTGATATATAGAGTGAGAATGACCGATAATGTACCAAATGAATACGTAAACAATTCAATTATTTTTTTAATAACTTCATAAAATTTTAAGTTAACTAACTGATGTAGTAGAATGTTCACGTAGTGCTCTTCTTAAAGCTTTGTGGTTCCATATTCTAGAACCCGTATTCGGAGGATACTCAAATCGTTTTCTGAATGTCGCTAAAATGCGTCGATCGATGGTTCGTAACCAATAAACCATTTTTTAAGTCTTTAAGTTGATATCTAAGTATTTATTAAAATTGCTTTTCTATTCCTCCATCAGTAAATTGCAAATGATGTATAATCAGCAGTTGAAGGCGTCTATGTGTAATGAATTAGAGAGAAGTGTGTGTAATGAAGCTTCAAGTTGTGCGTAATTATATTACCAAACAGTGTGCAGCTAAGACACGTTGATAGATTAGCATATAACCATGACAACCGTGCTACAATTGATGTGTTATGTGTGTTACTTAGATTATTATGTGCATGTTTTAAAGCTTTTACGTTTAAAATTCTTGTATAATGTCTTGAACAAAATAAGCTATTTTAAATAATTTAAAGAAAACATTTTTTTTTTCAGCGTAATATTGGGTTTTATGAGTCGAATCGGTTTACGGTCGAACGAGTCCATAAATGAATTAGGCAAATAAAATCTCATTACGTACGCATTACATATAACGTTTACCTTAATCACCTATTAAAGGGAGTTTATGTTCAGAAGGTAATTATTACCTGTTAATTCTACCAGGATTATAACAATGAATCAGTTTATGGGGCATAAAAGTATCATAAAGAGTCTTATTATCATTTTCTTTACTGGCTGGTACTTCTTGAGGAAGACAAACTTAGTCTGAATTAATTGGTCAGTTCATGTTTGCGGAGCTCGTTTAGGAATTCACCAAAATGACCACATATCACCGTTTTATTTGAGGGCGGGTTAATTGAGGTTAGACGACAGTTTCAAAGTCGACTTGGGTATTTTCATTACACACGACCGCAATTAGCTAATTTTCTAACACATTTTCACCAAATTTGTTTTAACGCAAAGTACAAAAAGTAAGGGCTCAGTAAAACAATTCCTTCGTTAATTCTTAAGGCTAATTTAAGAATGTTTGTTAAATTAATGTGCACTCCACTCTTGCCTGTAAGTATCTCATGGTGCGTTTTGTAACAGTATAATTTAACTATATCTGCAAAAAACATGTAGAATAGTTGCAGCTGTCATCTTGCATATCGGTCAACAAGAATTCCTAATGGGTCAGCCAAATTATGTGTACTATAATGTATTCCACCCGGGTCAGCAAATTAGACGATTCCTTTAACATATTACACATGTGAAAGTGTCTTTACTGAGGACGATCTCTGAACCCACTTGCGTTCACGGTTTTGCTGGCCTTACCGATACGTTCCCCAGTGGCGGTCCCCTTTCCTAACCGACGATGTCGTAATCGCGTCTTCATGTCATGTGTGTAAGCGATTTTACTTTAAAAATTATGAAACACATGCTGCTTGTTCGATTATATCTCGAAAGAAGTGCAATCAGCAAACAATACATTCAGTGTGTGATAAATGATAATTCTCCGTATTTTTTAAACAAATAACTATTTTTTACAACTACCTATGAAGTCCATGACACGTATTTATAATACGTATTTAATGAGTGTTAAAAACTAGCAATATCCTTCAGCCGGACGTTAGAACCATAACGTGTTAGGTGTCAATCAATCAGAAAGCAGAAAATTTCATAATATTACACTCTCGGAAAACAAAACCGTATTGAATTTTTATGGTAAATATTATATATTTCTAAAATCTTAAGTGAAAACTTTGTTGATGATATTAAAGAATAAAAAATTGTCATGTTCTTAGATCCAATAGTGTTTCACCTTTTTTTGCTTATTTTCAACGACAATACATTACTTGGAATAGAAAACTAAAATGTTTGCTATAAAAACAAATCTATATGTAATCCACATAATAAAGCATTATATTTTTATAACCCATTTAAAAACGAAAGTAAAAACTGAGACCAGTTCGTCGCCGTCCGCTTTTTATTGTAACGTTTTGAAACGTCATCGACGAATCAAATCTCGCATTTTTCTGACGCAGTTATATTTTACCAACGTGAGTTAATTGGTCTGAGGCTGGTTGGAACCTATAGTTCATCAATGACTATTAATTTATTATATTTTATTCCTATTTCAATAAATTTATTATGTAATGAACTAAAAGATATTTTTAGTTAGATTTTACAATTAAGATTGCATATCCCATAATTACCATGGAAATGAAGCTAATTCTAATTAAAAATAATACTTTACAAATTTTTTTGATATCATGGTTTGATTGTGTCCTCTCACGGTTTCTCCTAATTCTCTGATCGTTAAAATCACAAGAGATATAAAAAATTATTTATAGCTCTGCTTGATTTGCACACAGGCTGTTTTTGCAGAGTGTGAATTGTGGTGCCAAAGTGAAACAGATAGATATATTTGTTTACGATCATAATGTGTCTCAAAGCAATTCTTTTCCGCCTTTCAATTTTATAACTCTATCCTGACAATAGTTTAATCCAAAACATGCACTGATTTCGTTTTCTTGAGCTTTTATCCATATTTCCAAAACTTATTCTCAGCATTCGTAATATTCTGCAAGCCAACTCTGCATATTGCCCCCTCCCCCGACAACCAAGGGGTAAAAATATTTAACGACCTAATTAATAGATTCGTTCTGGCGTTAGTCGTCAGCGTTACAATCGGCAAACGATGCCCATTTTATGTGTTTAGCAAGTGTAACCAATCAATTTAGGGGGACAGATTACTAGTAACGATACATCAATGTCGTACGAGGGTCTTAGTATAACTCCCCTAATTTTTCGCTCCGCTGAGGATAATATTTTGCGCACGCGACCCCCCCGTTTAAGATCCGATTCAGATCGTTAATTGGAAAATAAAGTCGGCAAAAATGCCGCAGTTGGTTCAAAAAATCATTTATACAAAATATATAGTACCCATAGTCAAACATATCTTAGTGTAAACTAAATGTATAATATACTTATGATTTTTACCGTCGATCATATAATTTTTATCTCAAAACAATCACAAATATGGGAAGATAGCCTTAGAACATTCGGTCCATCAGAGACTACTCGGAAAAGGGGTTGTGGGGTTGGGAACACAACCTAAGGATTAATTACTAAGTTCACGGCTTGCTAACGAGCCCAAGAGCCAATTACGCCGCGACGTCGACGACGCTGTTAATTTTCCGACGGCGGCGCGCATTGTCATCCTCATCTTTGTTCCGAGATGGCTATTTTACACTTTGTCGCCAAGTTAAGCGTCGTGTCTGCGGAATTATTTAAGGCTACTTTAGTAGACTTGGACAGTTCGGTTTGTAATGCTAAATAAATGGGAATTATTGAAATTTTTGGTGTTTTAATATTAGTCGAGATCGTTAAACAGGATCAGAAAAAATAATGAGAGTTGGCGAAACAGAAAAGTTTCTCAAATTATTTTCAACTCTATTCACTCACTTTAAAAAGTATTATTGAAGATATCTATAATTACTGTAATCTATCATCTCATCATTATTTTTCTCCATAGGATATTCACATTCGTTGTTCACCATTGGGATCTCAAAAAGTCAGTTTAAGTGGACAAACTTGGGCCTTTTTGCGCCCAACAATACTACGTTTTAAAATTTAAGTAATTCCAACAGGTATAATCAGGAAAACTCAATATTTCATAAAATGGCTTTAATCTTACTCTCAACTTATTTAAAAAGATTGTTAAGAATAAATGTCACTTGTTCATTAGCACGTTTTGCCTTCTTCAAGACGGAGTCATCGGATTCGTATTCCAACGTATCGGAACCGTCATCAACCACATTTTCTTTAAATAGGGACTTAACTTTTTTTAATTTTTAACCATCAGAAAGGAAAAATTTAAATGTTTCTGGCAAAATTTCAATGTTCTTCGAATACCCCCAAACCTCCTGCCCTCCGAAACTCATTGAAATTTTTCAAATTTCAAAACCGCATATTCCCGAACTCAAAATAGCCCGACTTTGTCCCAATTTAACCAACTTCGAATACGACTTTTTCTGTAGAGGTGGACATACCTGGTAAATTGCAGGTAATTATTCCATTTGAGGGTAGCCTGAAGTTATCCGATAAATCAGAAAAAGGCGAGCTGGCCCGAGGTCTGGCACGTAGTAAGAATCTTTCATGAAATGATCAGCTCAATTAGAACAACATTTACATTTGGCAATTTTTCTTGCAACTTGCAACTGAAACTTACGGACTTAGTACCAATTGTCTTCTTCAAACTTTCTTGGAATGCTCCGGAATTTGAATGAATGAAACTTAATAGAACTGAACACTTCCAAGAGTAATAGATAATTTCGGGACGAACTTACTGACATATCTAGCTGTTGAAATTCAACATTGCTACGCCCCTGTTTTCGCCATAGGAGTATTGTTTTCGCGGTTTTCGCACGCAAATGAATGCGGTTAACACGGTTGTCACATGGTATTGATTTCACGAGCCGAGCTCATCTTCTCGCATTACCGCGCTTTAATCATCTGGAGCCCCCGGATTAGAGCTGCTCGTATTCTATAGACACACAATTTACTATTATTCCCAAGAATTTTAAGGAAATGTATTGTTTCAGGCAAGGAGCATCAGTCGGATGATGAAGACGACCTCCGGAGCGACATTAGCAGCGACGACATCAAAGACCCTAACTCCAAGAAGAAGAAGGGCGACCCGAAATCTCAGAACACCGGAGGAAAGCCTAGAAGGGCTCGGACTGCTTTCACCTACGAACAGCTGGTGGCCTTAGAGAACAAATTCAAAACCACTAGGTACCTTAGTGTGTGCGAAAGGCTCAATTTGGCTCTTAGTTTAAGTCTCACGGAGACCCAGGTGAAAATCTGGTTCCAGAATCGCAGGACCAAGTGGAAGAAACAGAACCCCGGTATGGACGTTAATAGCCCTACAGTGCCCCCTCCAAGTGTCGGTTCTGGGGGTGGTTTCCCGGGGTTTCCAGGACACCACAGCCATTCAGGACTATTGTACTCCCATCACGTTCCTTATGGCAGCGTTTACCCGTTGCAGGCGGCCAGTTCAGGGGGCTATACCCCCTACTTTCATTTAGCGAATCATACGCATAATTTGGGGTCGTGAAATTTCGCTAGGGAGAACAAGTTTTGTATCGTAGGAATGCATCGGATGAAAGAGATATGAATGTTGTTCACATAGGAGCAAAAGCTTGTGCATATTTATTCTTAGGCGACATCGAAGACAGCTCATATGCACAATTTGATTTAAGTCAATGCTAAGTTAATGTGGCAGCTATTAAAATCCTCATAATGTTTATAGCTACGCTTAGAAGTAAAACTATCGATAAAGGCTCCGCAAAATGTAGAGATAGAGTGTAAACAGAGGAAAGCGAAGAACATCTTAATCTCACGTAGTATTATGGGTCAAATTTATTATGAAAATTATTCACTTAAATTATTCAACTATAGTATATTCAAATTATTTAATTGCCTGTATTTGAATGATCTTCGATGATTTTAATGTATAAAATATTGTAAATTATGGTATGTACATATTGCGATGTAAATAGACGTAAGTTAAGGAGGAATGCGGATATATTCGATTTTGGGGGACTAAATTCAACAGAATCAACATTTTTTCAGTATTTGAAGTCCTAAAAACGATAACCCCCTCTAAGAAAAGTTTCGACATTTAATGAAAATCTTGGATGTGTTTTCAAACTTATGTAACAAACTGTTTTTTTGAGAGCATTTTCGATATTTTAAATCGATAAGTGGTTCACTTTTTCACTGTACATATACGTAATTTTTTGAGAATAATTAAAGACGGATACTTGTACTTCACGTTTCGAGGCTGCATGTTATCGTATAACTCACACCTTCATTATACATTTACCCTACCTTACTTATATTTATTTGTAAGTAATCTTGTATATAATAAAATATAGATAATAAAATATTGAGGAGAATTTTTATTTTTGTGGTACATTCGTATATGATCGGGTAACAGTTCTGAGCTTAAAAATGAATTAAAAATTGAAATTTTTAAATCATTTGCTCGTTTTTCGGCGCAATTACAACGACTAACTTTAATGCCGTTTCTGAGCCCCATGTTTCCTTCATTACTATGAGATCATTTAAATTTCATATCTAGCCAGCTGTGGAATTTTACACGAGAGAAATAGAAGATAAAAAGAAGGTCGTAGCTTGTTCTATTCCGCAAAATGACGTTAAAATTCATTTTTGATGAAGGAGCTGGGTGAGGTTATGTTGCTTTATTTACTTTTATCGACATACGTTCTCTTCTTCAACAAACTTCACAACTGACTAGATATCAAATTGAAACGATCTCTCCGAACTAACCTAATAACCTGATTTTTTTCTATTTTTGTGAAATTCAGGGTCATCCTTGGTAAAGTTTTTAAAACAGTTCAATGTAGGAAAAATCTATAACTGATGTTACAAAAAACTCCAGCCTTCCCTGAACCTAACCTGAAACTAATCTGAACTAACCTGAACTAACCTGAAATCAAATAACTTTATAATTTAAACGGATTCTACACTGTAAGGAGTAAATTCGTAAGATTAAGTATGTCGCTGAATTGCGAAAGTAAATTTCTTCGATATGGTCTTGTCTGCTTTTCTGTTAAGTAAATATGCTGCTGAATTAAAGCTTCATCTTGATTCAACTAACTCTTTTATTGACTTGAGAATGTCAAATTCCCATGTTGAGTAAATACTGGGATTTACTTAATGTATTTCAAATAAGAAAACAGTTTACTGGAACTACTTCAAATGATCTTTTATTTCGAATAAATGTTCTATTTCGATTCATTTTATGTTCTTAATTTAAATGAATTTTTTTGACGTTAACTGAGGTAATTGCTTGCGGATTTAGATATTCAAAACAATTAGTCACTTTTTCCTGTAAGGCCCTGGAATTAAATTTGAAATATTTTATTTGGTCCCATTTTTGCAGTTGTACCAGGCTGAGTATCAATATTGTTTTTTTAGATTATTGTGGTAGTGGAGTAATATTCGAAACGCTCAGTGTTATTATCATATAAGAAATCATTATAATTGCTTGAGACAAATTGCAATAATTATTTATGTAATAAATACTTAATGTAAGTTTTCATGAGACGAATCAGTTGCCAAGAGAACTTGCAAGCGAGTCCAAAAAGGGATGACACTTACGGATTACGTGCCACATCTCATGTTCGATTTAAAATACCTCCCTTGATAATAATTTCTCAAATGAATGTATACAGTGTTTGTAAAAAGTATGGCAACATTTTTATAGCTTTCCTAAATCCGATATTTCTAAAAAATATTTAAATACATATAATTTTATTTAAAAAAAATTAATTAATGCATTATTTTCGATTTTCAAAGTTTTCACCTCTATCCAGCTACTCCTATTAACTTTTTATTTTCAAATGGAAAGGTACCCAGTGTAGTATATCAAATGAAGGGTAATTCAATAAGAGATACAACGATACACTTAGGATTAAAATTGGATCTACAGTTTTCTTAAAAAAAGGAACAAAATCCATTTCCTAGAAAGATTAATAGCTTTAAGTGAAAAATGGTAATAAGATGCAGAAATTCCAAATTATTTTTAACGTACATTTTTTTAGACACAAAATGTTTGTTTTTCATAGGATTTATAGGTAGTTGAATTTAGTTGTAAGACGTCTACCACAGTTAGAATATCAAAAAAATGGATCATTTATCTGAAAAATAAAGAATTGAAATTTTAATCTTTTTGGGGATAAAAGAACTTATAAAGAGGTGTCTCTTGTATTTAATAAGAAATATCCAGACCCACCTATTGATAGAAATTTAGTTGATCCGATTAATAAAAAATTTTAACAACCTAGTAGGGTGAAAGCTGCTTCAAAATTGGAAGACATCAAAGAGCAACTAGCGGTGATAAGACATTTGTTTATCTGTTGATTACAGTCCCATACGGTCTACTAGCTAACTTGCCGATGAATTTGATGTATCTGCAAAAACAGTATGCAATCTTTTAAAACGAGAATAATTTCATTTATATGAAATTTCTTCTACCCAAGAGTTGTTGCCTGAAGATTTTGATCGCAGGTTGGAATTAACACAATAAAAAAGCATTCAGGGTAATAGGTTCTTTTCTAGAATTTTATTTTCGGATGCAGCAACGTTTTGCTTAAATGGATTTATTCATTGAAATAATTGTCGCTACTGATCTACAGAAAATCCTTATTGAATGCAGACCTTGCATACACAACATCTTCAAAAACTCAATCTATGGAGGGGCATAATCGGCCACCAATTTATCGGTCTCTTTTTCATAGAAGGGAATTTAAACAACTCATCATTTTTTTTAATTGCTTATTGCAAAAATGAAATGGTTCCATCAATTGTTGCAATTTTTCTTGAGGGAAATGAGGAACAAGTAGGTAATAATGTTTGCTTCCAGCAAGATGGTACATCACCACATTATGCTATGGCAGTGAGAGAGTATTCCGATAAAATTTTCCCTAGGAGATGAATCAGTAAAAGAGGCGCAATAGAATGGCCGCCATGATCTCCAAATCTTAAGTCCGTTGATTTTTGTGGGGTCACTTAAAATGTCCTGTTTGCAAAAATAACCAACATTTAGATGATTTACGTCTTAAAGTCCAAATAAAATTAGAATTAACACTGGAGAAGCAACACTGGATAATTGCATAAGAGTTTAAGGAATGACTGAGTCATTGCCAAATTGTTACTGGAGCCTAATTTGAGCATTTATTGAGGAATTTCAATTTTACTCCATGTAATAGTTTCTAAATAAGTTACTTTATTTTCTATCTAATAATTTTATTTTTTGAAGGAAACTCTGGATCCAATTTTAGTTCTGAGTATATCGTTGTATCTCTTATTGAATTACCCTTCATTTGATATACTACACTGGGTACTTTTCCATTTGAAAATAAAAAGTTAGTAGGGGTAGCTGCATAGGGGTGGAAAATTGGAATATTGAAAAATTACGCATTAAATGCTTTTAATTAAAAAATAAAATTTTTAACGTATGTTTTTTCACGTATATTGAATACAATTATACGTATTTAAGCATTTTTTTGAAATATCGGGTTTATCAAAGTTATAGACGTGTTGCAAAATTTTTTACAGGCGCTGTAGATGAAATTGAATATAAAAATGTACATAAATTACTGGACTAAAACTGTTTCAGTTTTTTCAACGTCGTATGGTCTTCAGAATGATATTATTGTGTGACGGATGAATGGATCCGAAACTTTAATCGATTGAAAATTGGTTGAAAAAATAACCGAAATAATTCGAACTTTTCTCCATAAGTCGCATATTTTTAGCCGCTTTTTCTTCTTTAATATTTTATTTTTTATTTTTTTTTTTAAATATAGTTCTTTCATTACAATTTCAAATGACGGAGATCCATATGTTCGACTCATTAATAAAAAGGCCATCTAAATTTTTCCACCCTTTTTTTTCCTCATTTTTTCATGCCGATTTCTTAGATGTTTTATACTATACAAGAAGTTTCTCTTTTACTCTTTTACTCGCCCGTTGAACTCTCGTTATTAACAGTTTTTGGGGATATTTAAGGCGATAGAAGCGGAAACCCCTAGATATAGATTTTTTTTTTTTTTGTTATCTGGTGAATATTAGAATTATACATATTTTTAAGGACAATTTGTAAATTCCCCGCCTATGTGCAATTGCCACGCGACCCGAGTAACAGAGCGGAACTAAACTAAATCGAGATCGTATTATGGCCCGGATAGTCTCATTGCGCATATAATAGACGAGGCTGTTTGTGCAGTTTAACCACTTCCGAGGAAGAGCGGAGTCGAATTAGCATTTTCGAGCAGTTCCGAGCTGTTCCGCATTGATTATTTAAATTTAATACGGGGATAAAGCGAAATCAATTATCTGGAGGGGTTCAGTTTGCGTAGGTGCTATCAGGACTTGTACCGGTTAATTGGTTTTCCTTGCCGATCGAACTGGGTGAATCGGCGAAGGAAATTGGGTACTTGTCTAAGATTAGATGGATCCTGGCACTCATCAAAAAATTCCGTTGGAATGCTGGCTTTGGCCATAATAAGGAAAACAAAATAGGTCGCTCTCGAATCCAGATTACACGTCGAGTCCTCGGGCTTCCTAAAGTGGTTGAGCAATGTGCCATGCGAGTCTATTCATTTTAAATGGGGTTGGCGGCAGCGCTTTCGACCCTGAATAATTGAGGAGGCCGTTTCTCCGTATCCTCCCAGGTGCCGTTCCGCGAAACAGCTCTAATACGAAGCGACGCCAGCGTATCGACGCTGCTTTCTATCCATTATTTACCACAATATTCCATGTTAAGAAGCATTGTGCCGCAAGGTTCCCTTCTTTACACGCGTGTAGATTTTTGCTTTTCTGGACTAGTGTGGTAATAGTCATTTACCTAACGAGTGCGGGAGGTGATTTTTTATCGCGCGCTTGTTGCAGTTGCAGTAGAGTGCGGTAACGCTCTCGCACGTTCTCACCTGTTAAAGCTTCGTACGGGCCTGAATATTTCACCGTTCAACGAACAATACAATGAACCGGACTTCGAATAAAACACTAATTTGGGCGGCGCAGCAAACCTGTAAGATTTGCAAATCTGCAAACAAACTAATGTTTTGTTCAGTGTTCGGTTCGTTGCATTGTTCATTGTGCCTAAATCTTCAGGTATGCACGAACCTTCAGGCACAATATTTTTCCTTCGAGCGCATGTTAATTAACTTTGCCGTCTTTTGTAAATTTAACCAATTATTTCACGTGTGGCAACACCATTTTTCGTGAATTCGCGTAAATTTGCCTTAAAAGTGCCCGAAAACCAGAAAAAAGAGTTAAACAATTGAGACTTCAATAAGCTTTGTCATTTTCTATATTCAAGACCCAAAGTTTGCCATAACAACCCAGTGAGTTCCGCCCCATAAAGTTTCGGTCGCTCATTTAAAATTCCGCAATTATAATATAAATAGAAACCATTAGAGCGCTAATAAGGCCGTAATGCAACACAATCGTTTAGTGTCGTTGTATGGTCTCCCGGGTGTCGTAAGCGGTTATTTATTAACGTCGATGACAAAGGGAAACTGAGGGGTAAGGCCATGTCGAATGCCTTTGTGATCTTGACAAGAATTCTGGTGGTTATTACCTTTTGGAACGTGTAATAATGAAGTTGTAACTAACAGATTATGGTCAGCACAACTGAGTTCAACAGCGGCAACAAGGTAACGACACACTTCAGAAATCGTTTGAAATCACATTTTTGCTAAAGCACTAAACAGGCTAGCTCACATCAACAACTTCCAAATTAAATGAATTTCATGATTATTCGAAAGATGTGGCAACACTGTAAGATACAGTTGTCTCAGTTGTTTGTTTTTCTTGGTCTTCATTCTCTTTCTTTGTGCGAGAATCTCGCGAAGAGAATATATGTACAATGTGTTAATTATCAAAGAACTAGTCTCAGGATTTCGTCTCGCTTGTTTCGGATCAAAATTAACGTCCATGAATTGAGAATAAAGAGAACATGCGCGAAGAAGCGCGAAACTTCAAATTTTTATGTTTGCGATTTGAGTTTTGATGACACTTTTCTCAAAGGTGAGATTCTCACTTGTCAGTTCAGAATCAGGATCCTCCTATGTTTCAACTGACAAAAGACAAACGCAGTGTTGCCATTCCTCTTTTAAGGATTGTAAAAAATATATATATAATTTCGACAGAATTATTGTCAATTCATATATACATATGCGGCAAGGGCTAGAGATACATGGTTAAAAAAATATCCTAGCAACTTCTTGTGATAGGGCGCAGCTTGCCGAGGGATGATAAACGAGCATCGAATAGCCCCGCTGTCTGAGCCGGCAATTGTTTTCGAAATCTTCCGGCCTAACCGATAATAAAAAAGCGTGTTTGGCAATTTGATCTGAAAACAATACGAAAAGATTCGCTCCCCCAGTTTAGTACTGTTTCGATGAAATTGGCCCCAGTTTTTTGTTGGTTATGTATGCTGGAGCAGAACCGGATTTTGATTGTGGTCTGAAGTTTTATGTCCAAAATGTAGGCCAAAGATGAGGTTTTCAGATGCGTATTGCACATAGTTTTGGCCGATTTTTGGGGATACGGCACCAGTATTAAACGCGAATGTATGTAGGTTATTAACAGCATTCGGCTAGGATAACAGTTGAGCAACTGCTAGATTATAATTCTCCAACCTACAGCTGAAAGATATTGTTAATTTTCTAGCCCGAATTCAGTACATGTTATGGATTTCCTAAGTGATAGTGGAAAAAATCAGCAAAAAGGACCTCAGAATACATAGCGCACCCCCGGAATAAATAGATTTACGCATGCGCAAAAATTGGACATATCCTCACGTTCGAACCGTTCAAAATGGCACGTTACCATTGGAGATGAAAGGTCTTCGATCGGAAATTTCGTAGATTTTTTGGTTCAATATCTTGAATATTTACATCTGTAGACATTTCCTGTTCATACCGGGATTGGAGCTTTCACTGGCCTACACTATTAATCGAGAACTTCCATTTTTAGGGTGAAAATCCGATTTCTAGCCGGAAGTGTGAATGTTTAATGGCTCTAAGAGCGTGAATTAGGATGCGGTCAACAGGAGCGTCCCGGCTCTGCTTGCGGTTTCAGTTCCTGCGGCACCAGGAGCAATGGCTGCCGACAATGGTGACGTTAACGTATGTATGTATGCAAGCAAAGAAGCACCTGGTGCGGCTATGTAACGAGTCTAATCTTCCTTTATTTACTCGATTAAAGTTCCACGTTGATCTCAAAAAGGAATTGAATCTCTAGCTCTATGTTACCGGTATCTATTTCGCCGAAACGAAAAATATGATCCGCAAATTGCCTTTAGCAAACCTAATCAGATAATAAATTGAATCGGGAAAGATTTCCTCTTATCGGGTGGCTTAGCTGGTGGAGATCAGATATCAGCAATCCCACTCGAGTAGAGGGCAATTTATTTAGTGACACGCGTTCGTCCCGTTGGAGTTGGTTGAATTATGACACGAAGTCGAGGATATTACACGAGGGACTTCATTAATGTCCCGCAAAGTGTCGCCTAAATAATATTAATAGTGATCTTTTCAGCAGGGAACGGCTCCACCGCAATCTCGGTAATAAAATTTCCTACTTCTTTTGTTACGGAAATTGCGTTCATTATGAGGGCGATAAGTAGAGGAACACGATAACCACATCTGTTTTCTGTTTTATGTCCCCCTTTCCGTATAATTAACCTTTCCCCGATTTATTCCGTCCTAGATTTTGAGCAGAAAACTGCGTCGAAACGGCGTTGAAATGTAACTGAGACTCTCGCTAAAACGGTCATCAGCATTCAAACTTCCAAACTGAGGAGGACAACGGAAAAAAAACCGACCGTCCACTTCGGGATTGCCTTCGGGCTTCTCGCTAAAAGCCCGGGCTAACTGGGAGATGCAGGACTCAACTTTAATTGAAAATGACAAATCCCTCTATTGAAATGGTAATCAACTACTAGGAAATCCTATTAGGATAAACTCGGTAGCGTCTGATCGATATACGGAGTTCCTGTGGGAAAGACAAGGACTGCGATATTTCGGGAACGAGATAAGAGTCGGGACGCCTTTATCGGGAGCTTTTTATTCGCTACTTATCTTAAAGTCGCGATTGTTTTCGATTATTAGGGATACGCCGATTTAATGAAGCACTTTGTGTCTCATGTTTGGGAGATTTGGACCACTGATGGATTCCAATTGAGGATCGTGTTTAAGTGATTTACATGTATAAATTTGAGAAAGAGGGGCTGTGACTGAAATGAAGTTTGTGCGTGTCGGTGAATATTAAGTTATCAGGGAATTTCGAAAAATTCGAAAGGCAAATTAAGATAGCTGACGAAACATCGCCAATAAATTGGTTTCAATGCCAGATTTGCCATACTAAATGACAGATAATAATTGTAATATAATAAATATAATATATTGTAAACACGTGGGTTGGAATAATAGGCAGGCACTTGTTCAGCCCATATTTTTTGCCAGACAATTTAAATGGCGAAAATTATTTAGAATTTTTAAGAAATAATCTGCTAGATATTTTGGACGAAGTGCCTTTAGATATAAAAGCGGAAATCATATTTCAAAACGATGGATGTCCGGCCCATTATCGGAGTACATACAATAAGAGAGTTTTTAAATAGTCAATTTCCTGAAAGATGGATAGGACGAAATGGGCCGATATTATGGCCTGCCAGATCACCGGATCTGACCTCAGTTACCTATCATATTTGGAGACGAATGAAGGAACTGGTGTACAATGTGGAAATTCATGATCGAGAGCATCTCATTCAAAAAATTAATGGGCAGCAGAAGTAATGAAAGCTGAAATGAGGCTAGGAGTAACCACAACAGAGATAAAACGAAGATGTCGATATTATATCGAAAACGGTAGTCCCCATTTTAAGCATGATAATTAGTCGTAAGCAAATAGTATAATTTGCATAAATAATAATTACTTATTAATTTTTTTATCCAATTTGTTAAATCGCCATATACATTCCTTATGCAATTTTTTTTCTTTTTTGATTAAATACCTTATGAAACATTAAGTCTGCGTCTTTCAATACATCATTCGAAAGAGGAATAGTCAAAGAAGTTTTTAAAGATACTTTAACGACTCTACCATTTGTATCTTTCTTTTTATTCGCTTACAAAGTCGAAGTTTGATATTCGAGAAATTAATTTTTAGAATTTTAAAAGGTCACAATTTTTTTTTCCATATGTAGATACTATTACATGTTTGATATCGATAAAATACTTATTCAAGTTTATACGCGTTAGAGTCACAACAAATGTTCGATTAAATTTTTATTGTAATTTATACGGAAGAAGACAGCGAATTTGGTAAAATTCGGAAAAATTGCGATATCTCGAAATGTGTGACACTTTATATAATAGTATATGCAGTCAAATACGTTCACAATCATCTTACCTACCACTCTCTTCCAGATGTGTATATAAGTATAATATATAATATATAAGTCTGCGTGGAAGATCAGCTGGTAGCAAATTCTGTACAGGTGTAAAATGGTATGGATAGAGACCATTGTCATGAAATATTCTAACTATCGATGATTTACTAACTCCGGTTTCTGCCTCTAATTGCCTCGAACTTATTTTAGGGTTTCCCGCTACTCGAAATAAAATTTCTTCCTCTTGTTCTGGGGTAATAACTTTTGGCCGACCCGTAGTATCTCGTTTGGGTTGCAGTGATCCAGTCTCACCCAACCGATCATAAATACTTTTAAATAATTTATGATTGGGCTGCCTTCTATTTGGATAAATTTCAAAATACCTGCGACAAGCTTTTCGTCCATTGAAGTTTGTTTGAGCGTAACAACACACCATATCTCGCATCTCTGCAGTTGAAAATAGATTATGTCTCGGCATAATGTGCAATACGTTACAACTAACAGAAAAACTTCAATTTCAGTAAATTTTGAAGAAAAAATTAATAGCGATTTTGACAAATGGCGCCCATGTAAATTTACTTCCTTTGACTTCGCCAGTTTTCGGCTCTATCCAAGAATACATACAAGAATACGAACATTTATGAGGTATTAATCTAGGGAATATCTCGAAAACGGTCAAATTTTCAGACTTCTAATAAGTATACCTTTTTGCTTAGAATTTTAAACAGAATAACAATTTTAATTAATGGGGCTACTGGAGCTACGTAGAAAAAAATTAGAGCCGTTTTAACTAACCAAGACGTTTTAAAGTGGCGCCCCCTATTAGCGATAATGAAACCGACAGTTCTAACCAGTTTCCCAAGTCTAAAAACCCCCGTATACCAAATTTCAGTACCATAAATCAAAAAATGTTGAAGATACGAAAAAAAAATAAAAAATAAAAAATTTAAACTTTAACACCCTGTACCTCTGTTAATATTAACTTTCGGAATAAAACAATTGCGCTGGATCTTAATATTTTGATGTCAAGAATCTGCCGTTCCTCTTTGTCCTATTACTTATGGGACACCCTGTATACATATGTAGGATCGCGCCCCTTGTAGATAGGTGTTACTGTTAAATGGGATACATATTAGATAGTAGGAATTAACTGTAAGATTGTTATACCCCTGGGGTATGACTCTGGTGGGCATTAGTTGGGGCATGGGAACTTCCCATGCCATGCCTTGTCGGCGTTGGAAATCCCCGCAATAAACCGGGTCGGCATTGGAACTGCCCTTGATAAGTTTCGTTGGTCCTATAGTGGCAGTTCCAATTCCCAGCTTAAGATGTAACGGTTTAATGCGGCGGGTGGTACAGACGGCACCCTAGCCAGGGTACGCCCATGGTTTATCACCATGGGTTTTAGTATTTAAGATTTTGCAGGGCATATACAAGCCCTCTTTTCTTCTGGGTTCGGTTGTCGTTGGTAACTCAGAAGTCGCGTCCGCGCTCGCTAAACTCACAAGTTACTTTATACTCTCTTTTGTTCACTTTACATTAATAAACACATACTTATAGTCCTTTCCTATCTGTGATTTTATTATAAGATATAAACACCATCCTATATCTACAGTAGTATCAAAACCCGATACTACATATATTTGGGTTACGTTTTATACCATAGCAGGCCATGTAAAGGGCCTAAATGTAAATAATGCACATCACTAAGTAGAGCTCTTTAAGTACAATATATTAAAAAAACATTAAATCGGATGTTCCATTAAGAAATACAAATTTTTCAAGTATCAAATTGAAACACACTGTATAACTAATCTTAAACTTATCGTAAAAGGATACACCCATAGGCCGAACGTATCAGTTTGAAGCTGAGTTAGTAGAGTGCTAGCCCGAAATGCTAGAGGTGGCTGGTTCTACCCCAGCCAAAGGTTGCGAACTTTTTCTTTAGCTTTAATTACTGTCAGCGATACTAAAAAAGACCTTGCTTCTCATTTTCGTTAACACCATTCGACCCACAGGTCTTTCTTCATTCCATAGATCTTCGGACTTGAGCGAATAATTTAACAATTTTGAACTCCCCCAATTCTCATCTCAAGCTTTCTATCATCCTGTCTGTTTTGGAACTATCTTGAAGTAACAATTTCTTCCAGTGAGTTACGTTTATTCAAGCAATTTCCGCTCTTTCAGAGTCAAGTCAATCCATGTTGGCTACTCAATCGTTTTACATTCTTTCCATTTCTGAGCTTCGATAGCGAAAAAGAAACTCCTAAGAGCTTCTTATTAAGGGAACAGCAAAGCTTCTTTATTTATAAGATAACCAAAGCATCGCTTGATTCGAAAGTAGTTATATTTTTTAGATGGTCTTTGTTCTTGAAATCATCTTTCCAAACCCAATGGTGATGTATTTTAGGTTTAGTTTCAATTATTGGGGAGAATGATGGCACAAGAGGCTGATTTCTATGGGAACCGAGTAATTAGCAAATCCTCTGCTTTGATTTCAACGTTTCTATGGAAACTGGCTGGATCGCAAAGGATCTCTGGGTATTGATGTAGGGGCACTTTCTGCCGACAAATCAATGGCCTGATAACTTTCCCCAAGCGGAATCCATATGTATGGAAACGATTAAATAAAGAATGGCATTGACTTGGGCCTTTTATTCTACGGATTTGTCTTTCAGATAAAGTTGCCAGTACTCCAATTTGTTAGCCCTTTTAAAACTATCCTGCCAAGCCAATAGTACTGTTCTAATTCCACGTCCTATATCGTTAAGTTTAAAACTGTTGGGGCTTCGATAAATTTTCTTTGAGCAATTGGAAATTTAATGTGAGTAAAAAAGGTATTAGATTTGTTTTGTGTTTTCCGCATAGGAGTAATGGTCTTAATTTTTTCTGTGTGGCAGCCAATTTTTAAAATTTTTTGTTGGGATCTCTTCACCAGAGAAAACTGGTAATTCATTAAAAATATCTAAGGAAGCACTATTTTGACCTATCAAGAGATTTATCGAGCTTCGATTATTTGTTATTTAACTAAATCTTTTTCCTCTTCGAAACACCAATTAGCATTTCTTTTTTCTTTTTCGATTAATTTCAGAGATTCTTCAACTGCTTTAACACATACTTCAGCAATTTTATGAGCTTTTCCACTACTGGTTCCACGATTCCTTAATCAAAGTAGACTGATGACTTATCCAACCCACATAAAATGTGTGCGAAAGTAACAGGAACGCTTATCAGGTTAATATAAAATCAACTTGATTTATTTTCTGAAACGATATTGTTTAAATTAATCGAAACTTTGTCGATTCACTAGAATTGAGCAGTCGCAGTGTTGAGTGTGTTGGAATGAAAGTTCTGACGATAGTCTATTTTATTTTTGAAAATCGAGCCAAAATTTGCCGATTTTCCATAATTTTTGAGTTTAAACCAGAAATCCAACGATCCAAACGTAGAGGAGTCTCAGTCATTTCCTTCAAGCGTATTATCATTAATGGCATCCGCATTTTTATCAGCAACGCCTGGATCTATAGCAGAAAAACGAAAAACAAAATAAATCCTATCAAAGGAAGGTTTGGAGTATTAGCGCGGGACCTTTTTCGATTTGGATTTTCCGCTCGTATGGATCGGTGTGTATCTGATCGGTGTCAAATATTTAGGCAGTTTATATGTAGACTATATTGGAAACGAGGGATGGTGCGGCAGTCTTTTGTATAATTCAATTTCATGCTTGGATCCCCACGTTAAGCGATGCCGACCGTTCTTTCTCACATTAGCCTGGATTGTGTCTCTATTTTCTTGTTATCAAATTGATATTTTGGGAATATCTCGCAAAGAGGGAGGAAAAGTTTTATTCGTTAAATTCGACATTTGGCCGCAAAGATATAAGTTTCCGTGTCATCCTCATTTGAGTGATGTGGGTCCGCGGTCTAATGAAATCCAAACACACGCCGATGACACGTCGGTCCTATCGTCCCCAAACAGCCGTCCCGACGCTGCTGCTGTCTTCTTTTGTGGACGGGCGGAGCCTGCTATGTCGGTGATAAATTGCCATTTAATAGCCCTTTTATATTATATCTTTAGAACATTATTTCGCAAAATCCTACAGCTTTAAAGTCGACTTGTCAACTAAAGCACATTGCGCAGATATCGCTCCGGATTTCTCCAATGAAGCGAATCCCATTAATTAATTAAATTTGATATCGATTAGACACTTAAATGGCATATAATAGTGTTAAGCAGCGAGGCGAAAATAATTTACTAAACGCGTTGATTCATTTTCGCATTAAAATTACAAACCGCGCCAATTAATCGATTTGTTTCCGTTAGCGATGTGATTTGGCTGGTAATTGAGACAAGCTAATTAGCGACGTGCCTTCGATAGATATCGATTTCAATTATACCCATAAACAATTTGTTAACGCCGCCTTTTGAAGCATAAAGGCGAAGTTTCATAATTTACCGCATATGACACAAGCAACAATAGGAGATGCATAACTTTACTAAATACGACTCACCCTTTTTTGTTTTTCTTTTTGGCCATTAATGGAGAGCCTCATGTCTTCAGTCCTGCACTCAAATATGTCATACACCTAATTTAGCTAAAACCACGTGACACAAAGTGCTCGTGCTCCCCCTAGTCCCCCCTCCATCTAAACGGGGGATTCATTTATATCGACAAAGATTGCATGACTGTCTAAACAAAGGCTAATCGGGATTGGCTCTTTCGGGGCGGCGGGGGCGGTGTGCAAGCAAATCCGCCGCCACCACCGCCACCGCTCTCTTCCTTATCGGGTTGCTCTGTCACGTTGTTAGCGGTCTCGCTGGATAAATAAACACCATTGTCCTCGTAACCATGGTGAAATCAGCCGCTTACCGGATATATCTATGACAGCGACTGGGGACCGCGTTTGTTCGCCCGTTTCCCGACGCACTTGGGGGTGGCAAATTTTATTCTGATAATGTTTAGGGGGGTAAGTTGTGGTTTGAGAAGCTCAGGTTACGAAATTTGATAATGAACCTAATAGAAAAAGTCGTAAAAACATACAACCGTGTATTGTCTAGAAATGTTTCTTCGTCGTGTGATCGAAGCAAAACAAAGCACCAAACAAGAATGTAATTTAAAATTGTCGGTTTTTTTTCGATAATAGTTTAATAAATAATTGAATGAAACCACTGGAAAGTGACGAAGGACTCAGTTTCTTAGAAAGAGGCAAAGTAGCATACCTTCAAACCGGAAAAGGTTAGTTGCCCAATTCAAGGACTAAGAGAGACCTGAAGATTTAAGATGTACATTTGTGAATAAAATTACCTGCTCTTGAGTACTCTTGCAACTCTCCAAGCAACCATGCAAGAGTGGAAGGTGGATTGCCTGCCTTCTACCATTTAGGTACTATAATAATTTTAACAGAGAAATTGCCAATATTGTCTTTTAGTTCGTAGGCTTAAGGAAATTTTAATCACAGTAACTATAAGGGAACGAGTGATCTCGATAATGTGAGTTATCTAATATTAATGGAAACGTTCAATGGCAAATTAATTATAGTTGAGGAAGTTTTATACGATTATACGAAATATATTATCAAACCATTAGCGACTTCGGAATAATAACAAGTTTCATTATTATTATAGTATTATGCACAGGGTGTTTACGGTCTTGTGATTTTATTTTAAAGGGGTGAACAAACACCTTTAGAAAATGTGATTAACGCTAAAATGCCTTAATAAAAGTCAAATAATAAGAAAGATACGATTTTTTTATTTTACGATTTTATTTCTAAAAATTATGCAAACACGTAATTAAAAAATTAATAAAACACTGCGTTTCAGCAGGTGCTCAAAGTTATCGTCCTGTTGTTGAACACAAAGCTCGACGTATCCATGAATCGGCATAACTTCCAAGTCCTAGGCCTTGTTGTCGAATGATTGTCGCAGCTACTTCAACACGGTTATGAAGGTCCTCGAAGTCAAGTACTTTATTGGTGTATACCATGGTCTTCATTAAGCCGCATAAATAAAAATCGAGTGGAGTAAGGTCGGGTGACCGAAGAGGCTATGGAACCGGACCTCCCCTACAGATTCAGGTCTTCATACAGATCGATAAAAAAAATTTAAATAACATCGTAAAATTTTTTTTCCAAATCATATCTCTCTTATTATTTGACTTTTATTAGGACGTTTTAGCGTTAATCACATTTTTTAAGGTGTTCATTCACCCCTTAAAAATAAAATTACAAGACTATAAACACCTTATATAGTATTTTTCTTAAACATCGTTGCCAGTACTACTATTTAAACTACAAAACAGAAAATTGAATTAAAAGTTTTTTTTAATATTCACTTTTTTATATAAAAAAACCTGCCGCATTTCGCATAGTCATAACATGCAAATGACTACAATCCTGTTATAAGAGCATCTTTGTTGAGCTGACAAATGAGGGGGTTACACAGCACACCTGCGAGATTGACATCGTTATATTCTTTCGCATCAATAGCAATGCAACCAACCAAGACGATTGATTGAGGGGTACAGTTAAAAATTCTTTTAAACTATAATCAAGATTAGCCATCAGAACATCTGCTAATTGACAGGAAATCGGTTTTCGAAAGGTATGAAGTGAGGCGGTTTTTGATATTAGATGATTTTGTTTAGTAAAATGCATATCAATATTACATAAGAGGGTGTCTGTTTCTGAAACTGAATCATGGGAATCTTAACAATCATCGAAGATATCCGGTCAGTTAACTTGGCACAAAGTTGCGGAATTTAGAGTTCAAGAGTATATGTATCTACAGACATGTAGAACCATCGGTCATTTTCCGCATCTATCTTAAGACTGTATTCAGGTTAGCGCAGGTAAGATTTTCTTCCTCACGAGGGTTTCGAAGAGAAATCTGAATTGATATGTACTATTGCTCGAGTCCCTGATTTCTTCTTTCTTTTCTATCAAATGCCGACTTTTGCGACAAAAGTATTATAAAATGTATAAGGCATTTAAATTACAAGTTCTCCTTGTTTACTAAATTAATTCGGACTATACAAAATCGTCGTTAACTGTTTCCACTGTTCTCCACTAACAGGGAAATCATTAAATTGCTTGTTTCACAAATAGGAAGTTCGCAGAAGCAAATGGAAAAATGCTGTGAGATGTTGTCTTTGATCTTAGACTATGAGTTTCAGAAAATATAGCTGCAAATGATAACATCAATTTCCTTTTACCTCCGATAGAAATCAAGTTTCTTTGAATACATCCACTTTTTTAATGTTCAAACTCACAGGGTTGACGAACCGCAATTTGCTATCCACTCTTTGACATTTTCTTCGCAACTTTTCGTTGATTGATTCTTGACTTCGTGACTTTTCTTTTTATCTGTACATAAGGCAATTAGCGGCATATTGGCCACGCAAAAGCAGACACGGTGGTGCCTAAACGATCTGCACATGTGTGACTAATGCTGGCCATAATGCCCCTTAAGAGCTGGATGTGTGTTCACTCTTTGATCTCGTCGTCACTCTTAGATTCGACAATCGTCAACAGGAAATATTAAATTGGTTATACAGTTGCCACGCCTCATTATGAGAGATATTTAAACGCCATGTCTGTCTGAGCGCTTTGCTTTAATGTAAATGCTATTCAAGAAGTCGTATAATCGTCTGCTGTTTTGTTGGGCGTTTGAGGGAGAAATGAGTTTTTTTGGAGAGAGGAAAAAAGTTGTAAAGTTAATTGTAATTTAAGTTTGTTTTCAAAATGTCGGCTTGTAAATTGGACTCGGAAAACGCCTGCAAAATAAGAAAAGTTTATATGAGTGCCTTCAGCTCAGGGGGGCACTTCATTATTCCTTTATTAAGTGGCGAATTTGGGAGATAGCGCGAGAGTTTTATGGCAAGCTTTGTCAGGTTTGTTAAATTAACCGTGGGGGAAAAGATGTTTGCATAACGTTACGCTCGACAGAAAAGTTTCTGAGTTGCCTTTGAACACACGCTTCCGCATGATTATACTTTGATATAAATTTGAAAGGCCATAATGCCCTGGCAATTTTATTTCATATTTGCTCTTTTCCCCAGGTAAATAATGTTCGAAACTTGAAAAGAGGCAGAAATTTATAATAGCCTCTTATCCTGCAATACCCGAATATTCTGCGGAAGGGCCTGATTAATTGATAATGCCGAGTCAGGTTAGTCAATCAATCAAAAACCCATTAACAAAACAAACAGCATCGATTACACTTTTAATCTGTTCTGCGGCAGCGATTTAAAAGCACAATCCACACAAAAAAACGCACCCTTAGCAACCGGAACTATGCAAACACCAGCGCAGCAGCCGGCGAATGGTGTGCCTCCTCTAATAAAGAACCCCGTTTACACAGTCCTCATTAAAAATGTATTAATCCATTTTTGAATCGACGGCCTCAAACAAACGCCGAATGCCGGGGGGTAATTATTTTACCATTCCCACCCCTAATCAATCTCTATCATTCGTTGATCAACATTGCTGCGCGCCACCCCACAGTAAGGATCTTTATTAATTTGGCTTCGCCAGTATCGTTTATGTGTTAACAACTGAAATAAACTTGATTATGATAAGGGGGTTTGGATTGGGGTCGATCTTTTGTAAATAGTGGGCAGGGGTTGGATGAGTTTATAAAGGTAAACGATAATGATTTGGGTTTAGTTCGTCCTGGATTGTAGTGCGAACTGATAAGTTTCTAGTGCGGTGCGAGACTGATAAGTTTGTACTGTAAAAATGTCTTTACAAGGTGATCGTTTATTGAACTCAACCATGGGGATCTGGGCAGCCATAGAAGATAAGAGATCGATTAAAGAGTACCCCCCATTAAGATAGTCCAAATGACCTTCGACCTAAAATGAAAACCTAACTGAATGAGCATATAAGTTATAATCCTTAATGCAAATCAGTTGTGCAAAATACCCTTACTCCCACTCCCTAGACCAAAAAAAACCTTAAACCACCATCTTCTCAATTATAATTTTTAACTTGAAAACTGGGTTTTCAAAAAATCTGAAAAAATCACACATATATATAGAAAGTTCTCGCGCATTCGCCATATTTTTTTGTTTTTTCCCTACTAATTCTAACTTAAAAACGATTTTTAAAATTCCAACACAGAATAATTTTTTTTTTAAATAGGCTGCAGGTCCATTCTTTTCTTCTAACGATGGGCTTTTTTATGGCAAATGTAAGTGTGTACATGGTGGTTCAAAAGTACGGGCCGCTACTTCAGGAGCGATTTCACACATTATCAGATAAAGCTTTAAGTACTTTTTTTTTAAATCGTTTCTTAAAAAAGTTATGAAATATGGGGCTGGTAAAATGATGTTTTGAGTCTAATTAGTGAACGGGCAAATCACAAAGTGTTGAAATTTGGTAGATAGCCCTGAAAATGGATCTGAAATATCTTTGCAAACATTTTTTTTTTAATAGAACTTTTGTCTAATATAAAATTTTATACACAATTTTTAAAACCCATTTTTCTCGAAAACCATCAGTTTGAACGAATTTGAGAAAGAGTACCTTTTTATTGTAAAAAAGATTTTTTCACGAATATAATATTTTCGCGTCAAAATTTTATATTACAAAAAATTTCTATGAAAAAAATAAGCACGTATAGTCCCCCAAACCCGTTACGCCACTGATTATTATATTTAAACATTTTATTTTTTAAAAGCATTGTAGATCCAATTTTATGGCTACTTACCAAATTTCAATACTTAGTGACTTTCCATTCACTAATTAGGGTCAAGAAACCACTTTACCGCCTCCATCTTTAAACCGTTATAACTTTTTTAAGAAACGATTAAAAAAAAAATACTTAAAATGTTATGTTATATTAATGTGTAGAATACGTCCCTTAAATAGCGGCCCGTACTTTGATATAAAATGTGTCACTTTTTAGGCTGCGCCATATTGAAAAATGCAAAAAAATCAATTTTTTAGCATTTTTTTCAATATCGAATTAAACATTTCGGTTTTTTTAGGCATTTCATGTATTTTTTATATTCCAATAGTAACTATTTATTGAAGGTTTAAAGACGTTTTTTTTTATAAGTAGTAAAAAACCGTTTAAGTTGAGAAACAGCAAATAAAATGCGATAAAATTAAATTTAGATCAAAAGGTATTTTGACTATCTTAATGGGGGGTACTCTTTGGAGTAAAATTGAAATTTGAAAATATCACGTTCCAAAATTTAGAAAAATCCGATCATTTTTAAAGATATTCAAAAAGAACTGAAATTTTGGAAAAACTTTTTATTTTTTCTTTACCTAATTTGGCGAGGTAATTAAAAGGGTTGACATTTCATAATTTCAACTTTCCTCTTCTACATCATAGTAGTGTCATATTTGAAATCCTACATGCAAGAAAATATTTAAGAAGCAGGGAAGAGAGGAGTAAAGAGAGGAACTAGTAACCTTAAGTACAGATATAGTTCTTCTATGGATATGACTCATACAATGCTTCATGGAATAATGAGAATTTGAGAAATCACCAGGCTAACACCAGAGAAATCCCTCTAGCTTTAGGTTTTTATCTTGACTTGATTATCTGAGAACCAATAATAAATTAGCTAAATAACTATTTGTCCTTACTCAGTCATTTGTATGAAAATTACCACCCTGGCAAAAATTAGGCTCCATTTCTAAACTATTAGGAATTTGATGTCCTTGAAACTTAGCAAAGCTAGTTCTATAGAACTTTTCAGTTAAAGTTACCACTACATTGATCTATCGACCCATGAGCCTCTGGTAGAACTGTCAAAGCTCGATATAGGGCAGTCAAACGATTGAGCAATCAATCCGTAAAATCGGCTGCTCATCTAGAAAATTGGACGTATACGATTCGTAATTCCGTCCCTCGGCATTAGCATAATTGCTTAATATTTTGACTGCAACTTAGTAATTTACATTTAAATGGCGATCGGCGAAAACCAATTTAAAGTTGTCAAATGTCTGAACGCGTCCTTTGTCGCCTAATTCGGGATCGGTTAATCGCTGGCTCGGCTTAAGAGCCAAAGCGGCCGACCGTGAACGAGGGTGTGCCCGGGCACAAGTGGACCCAAATCCGGAGATACCGGTGGCTGCATTGTTTTCATTCTTGATTTATAGGAAGGAGGAAATCATTAGTGAGACTTGAAAGCGAGAAAATACACGTCCAAGTCCATGCAGGATTCATGAGAGGCGATTTAATAAAACCTAGAAAAATACGAATCCTTTTACACTAAGAGCATTTCGTGCGGAGCACTTCTGGCAAAACACACACGCTTCCAGAAACCGCGTCGCAAAGTTTTCAGGATTGCCCCTGGAAGTCCTTAATTTAAAATGCGAAAGTGATGAGCTAATGGCACCGGATTTGACGAGAAGAGGAGGGTGAGGCATAGCGACGCCGGGCGTCGGTTCACACATCACTCCCGGAAAGGATCAGACACTAATCTTCTTACAACGACAAAAACAATCACACCCCACTTTGTCCTAATCCATTGGTTTTCGGATAATACTCGAATGCGATTTACTTATCTTAGGACCTACAGGATTCACTGAAAGTCGTATTACTTTTTATGCGGTATTTTGGATGCAGAAATTGACCCCTTGAATGATCATTTTAACCGACCGGTAGTTACGTGATTTCCGATGTAACGAAACGCCAGATGTTTCCATATCAACTTGGAGCTTAACGACCACAATAAATTCGCCAAATGTGCGATAAAATGATAAAATCTCATATTTATAAGGTCATTTAAATTCAAGGAAACAATGGCCCTATACAATGATTCTGTGCGGTGCCATTTGTTGGAATTATTTATGGTATGAGAGAGGTGATAGCTGATGGCTACTAGCCAGAGTACAACAACAATGGAGAAAATATTCATATTTTTTTGTTTGTGATATCTTTTTTATTATCCATATCAGACAATAAAAACTAAAAATGGGATTATCGACCAATTTTAAGAATTGAACATTTTGAACTCAAAATATGCATATTATACATATATTTGCTAATAGAGTGATCTCGAACTTTATATCTTATCGCTTTTTGCGGCTGAATTTCTTCCAGAATTAAAACTGAAATTGTAGAAATATTGATAATTAGAACAAGCATTAATAGAAGCAATCTGGAGTAATTAGCTTAAAACTAAAACACAAACATCAATTTTCTAGAAATGCGGGGTAGAAGCTGTAGAGAACGCAGAATTTGATTTGATGACATTGGTAGAGTGATGACAAATAAGAATTTTAGTAGTAAAATTTTCTACATAATACAAGGTGGCTCAAATTCGTGAACAAGTGTGGAAATCGCGAAAACGGTTAGAACTGCAAATTTACATCGATATTCAAGTACATACTTGAATTCAAATACTGGAATTAAAAAAAACTCGTATATTTAAGTGTAAAGAACATGGCATTAAAAATTTTACTTTTCAGTAATATGTTTATTTTACTTTATTAAAATAAAAGTAAAACCATAAAATAAAACACCAGTGAGCAACTTAATATTTATTACATAAATATTTCCAAAACAATTAAATATAAAATTTTGACAATAAAAATTAAAAATGCACCTGGACAAAAGTATGGAAAGAAAAGTTTATTGTTATTTTTTGATGTTTTTGCAGGAAAAATCCTAATATTTAATGGAATATTCTTTTACCTCAAAAACAGCTTACATCTTCTAGATATTGAGTCCACAAGATTTTGAAAAATTTCAACAAGAACGTTCCGCCATTCCTCTGGAAACACTTCCCATAAATCTCCTTCATCATGAATAGTTCTTAATCGAATTTTCCGGTCTAAGTATTCTCAGAGATGTTCTATAGGATTTAGGTCAGGTGATTGGACAGGCCATTCCAAAATATTCACGATATTTTCCAAAAACCAATTTTTTACCACTTTTGAAAAGTGTTTGAGATCATTGTCCCGTTGAAATCTCCATGTTAGAGGCATCTCCTCCTCGGCAAATGGCAGCATCGTATTTTCCAAAATGTTTCGGTACATGAACCAGTCCATTTTTCCAGTTATTTTAAATATTGAGCCGATTCCAGATCAAGAAAAACACCTCAAACAATTATTCTACCACCTCCATGTTTCATGGCAGGTTTCTGATACTTAATATCATATCTTTTGCCCACTGGTCTTCTGACAAATGATCTACCATCAGATTCAAATATTTGGAATTTACTTTTACCACTCCATAGTACTGTGTTCCACTTTTGAGAGGTCCACAGTAAGTGCCTCTGAGCAAAATTGAATTCTTCTCTTCCGGTTCTTTTTTGAAATTAACAGTTTTTTAACTGCAACTCTTCCGAAAAGACCAACTTCGCATAGGCGTCGTCCCACAGTTCGATCAGTCACATTAATATTATAATGTTAAAAAATTTCTTTAATCTACCGAACTGATTTATGGGGATCTGCTATAGAGATCTTTTTAATACATTTTTCTATGTAAGGAGTCGTTTTTGTCAACCAAACTTTGGACGATTTGTTATAGTACCTAGTACTTTAAACTTTTTTAATATCTTTGAGACCGCACTTTCTGCCACTACCAGAGACTTTACTATCGCATGCTGTTTGAGGCCCTCGTTATACAACTTTACAATTCTATTCCGCAAATTTTCTGTTTGATATTTGTTTTCGCCCATTTCTAACACTTTTTGGCTTAAAGCACCAGCACGATAGAATCTTCTGGGAGAAACTAAACTTATGGGACATTCAATAAATATGAAGGAAATTTAAAAAATCCATTCTTTTCACTAGACCATTAACAAAAAATTCTGATAAAAACGAAATGCATGAAAATTCAAATATAAAATCTTTGGAATGTTTACTACTAAACAAATAGTTAATAGTAAACAAATAATCGTTGCCATTTTACCCAGCTTATTTAAATGAATTGCGAAATAAAAAACTTTCCATACTTTTGTCCGCCATTGTATGATCCATTTCAGAATAATACACTGATCACAGCGAAAAAGGAGCCACTAATTTTCATTTAGTATAATTTTTTTACTACTTTAAGGAAAGTCTCAAAAATTTAAGTACACTCTGTAGATACAAATACTTTTTATAAATGAAAAAATAGAACTATGTTCTTATTTTTTTTTATCTTCTTATCGAAGAAAATGCAAAAAATAAAGTATATGAAACCACACATTGACTTGGTTTTTGAATTTTTATGTATTTAAAAAATATATTTTTTGTATTATTTATTTATTATATTTATTATATTGTTTATTTATATTTTATCTATATTTTAAATCCACGTCAAAGTTATTGAATGGTAAAAATGAATGTTGATGTTCTTGGAAGGTCACGGAGACATAAAGTGTATTTAACAAAAATTCAAATTGCCAATACATTAATTGAAGAAGGCCATTCAAGGTGGCATGTTGCCGAAATCCTCAATGTTAGTCGTGCTACAATAAACTGAGCGTGGATGAGATATGAAATGCATAGAATTGTTATAAGGCAGGCTTATTCTAGTCGTGCAAGGTCGATTACAGCTCGTTAAGATCATCTTCTTGGAATTTGGGCCATTCGGGATCGTCGCAGTACTGCTCGAATGTTACAAAATGAGTTAATAGAAGCTACTATAGGTTCAAGAATAAGTACTCAAACTATATGAAATCGACTTCACGAACGTGGAATAAATGCAAGAAGGCCAGCTAGACTATCCCTTTTAAGTCCTGCACATCGTAGAGTGAGATGCTTCTTTGCAGAAGAACATTTAAATTCAACCATGGATCGATAGAGTAATGTTATGTTGAGTGACGAGTCCAGATTTCTTTTAAACCGTATGAATAGGTGTGTTATAGCATGGAGACGACCAGGTGAGAGCTTTTTGAATTCCACAGTTCAAGAAAGACAAGCTTTTGGAGGTAGCTCAATTATGGTTTGGGGTAGAAGAACTTTAAATGACAACACTGATTTGGTAGTTGCTCGACAAGGTGCGATGACGGCACAGAGGTACATTACCGAAATTCTTGAGCTACATGTTGTATCATTTGCTGAAAATATGGGTCCAGGATTTCTTTTTCAGCATGATAATGCCATACCGCACACGGCCAAGATAGTGCAGAATTTTCTTATTGTCCATAATATTGAAGCTATGGATTAGCCAGCAAATAGTCCCGATTTAAATCTCATTGAGCGTATTTGGGATACACTTGGACGGCGTTTAGCTCCACCGTCAGCTACTCAGAAATCTTCAACATGTCGAAGATGTTCTTCTGGAAGAATAGGAACAGTTCGATCAACGAATGTCGAGAAACGTCATTGAAAGCATGCCTCGATGATGTGTAGAAGTTCGATGAGTTAGAGGAGCCAGTATACGTTATTAATGCCTTATTTTTTATTTTTCATTTTTGTTCATAAACTTATTAAAATCACAAATTGCATTTATCACATTCATCACTTTCCCATTTTTCCCAGATTTTTTTTTTCAATAAAATAAAAAGCGTAAGTGAGTTATAACGGAAAGCTCTAGATGGAATAATATAAAAAAATTGTAATCGTATTTTTTTTAACTACGACTATTTTTACAAGAGGCTCCTTTTTAGTTGTGATCAGTGTATTCAACTAATAATCAAAATTTACTATTCAACCATTACAAATCTGTTCTTTATTTGCAATCTCTTAGTCACCTCAATGTGTATTATTCTAAAACGTGAGAAAAAATATTTTTCGTCACATTTCACCGGACATGCCATTTTATGCACACATGGCATGCGTTTCATGATCTCTACGTCAGTTAAACGTCACTGATAAAGACGTATAAACGACTACAGAACATCGCAGACTGATCACGTCATAAGCTCACGTTGCATAATATAAATCACGTGGATATGACGTTGTTAAAATTGTACCAGCATAATATTATATCTATTTAACTCAATCATTCATTAACATGAAATTTAATGAACAGTGTGGGAACTTTTGGTATTATACCTATATCGGTGGAACCTTTTGAATGGCAAAATTTACAGTGTAGGTTAAATACAAAAAAATTATTACGACATTTTCTGCTCATTTTTGCTGCCTTCTGTATCAAAATTTTAATGAAAACACTGCAGTATTTGTACGCACTAGAAATGAGATAGGTAATCTGGAGTCCCTCGAGTGTTTTAGCCCTTATTTGCGTACATCTTTGCGGAAGAAGGTTTTAATTAACGTGATTAAGTAACTGCCTTGCCTTCGAGCTCATTCCTACAAATAAATTAACTTTAAAAGTGAATTAATTGCTTTGCGTGTACCCGAAATTTGTCTTGTTGTAGTGTACACTTAAGTTGCGGCAGGCAGTTATATCTGATGTGGATGGAGTGGAAACATTTTATTCTAAGGGTTTCAAGTATCACAATGATTTTTTAGCCCACGTCCGTTTCCACAAGACATAAAAACTTTCATCAGGGAGTTTGTTGATCCAACCAGTCACCAAAGCCTTTCTGAGAGATTCCTGACAAGCTCTATTAATAAAGTTGCAGAAGACAAATACGTGCTTCCATAAATCAGCTGAAGCAAAACAACGATCTCAAAGCACCAATAACGAAAACAACACTTCAGCAAAGTCTTCACGGTTGACTTGAGCGCGTTAACACCTCCAGATCTTCTTCTTTCCTAAATCGCCTTCGTCGGTGTGTTTGTTATAACAGATGTTACGACGATATCGCTAATGTGCTTTGATACATGATAGAGCCGCTTCCAGAGGCGTGACGTGTCTCTATCAGAGCCGACCGCAAAAAATCGACAACAGGGACACATGTCACTCCCAAAATGACGTTTAATTTAGTGTGAGCAGTAGGTAATTAAAAACACTCATTCCTCAACTTTCGGCTTCAGCCAATTATTTTGCGGGCTGGCCTGATGAAGAAAATAAATTGGGTTTTTTCAGGAAACGCTGTAAATATGTAATATAGGAAGTATCCAAGAAGCGATTGCCTGGTAAACAGACTTCCACTATTAGGAAATTTGGCCGATTGTCTTGTATAAGTTCAATGAAATATTAGCGTGCGGTATAATATTTACACGCATGCGTGCAATAAACGAAGTTCCTACGATCGCGCAGTAAAGTGCCTTTATTGAATTGAATTTACCGAAAATAATAAATTTTGTACATATGCGCTCGTATGAAAACTATTGTATCTAACTCGTGTGAAAATGACATCTTGCAGCACTCAATTGCTGAAATTTGTCAATTGCAATAAGAGTGCGGTAAATTAACGCGTGTAAAAACTTTGATACGTGTTAAGTACACCATTTTACCGCACTCGTTAAGAAACGTACAAAAATTTGGTCGCTAACGCATGAAACTTCGATATGCGTGCAGTAAAATGCTACTGTCAACTAAACTGCCCTCAAATTTTCTAAAAAGGAAATTCTCTTTACTAAGTGAAATCATTGCACGTACCACCTCTAGATAATTTTTACATTTATTATGTATTTATAACTTTTCTCGAACAAACCAATTTACTTTCTCTTACAGATCAAGAAAAATTTTCTTTTATTTTAATTTTTTTAACCCTGAAATTATAGTTTTTAACCCAAATACCTGTTTGAACCCTGAATTGAAATCCCAAAAAGGTTTATTTTCTACGCAAAATTTAGAACAGTTTTACTGTTTCAAATTAAAACCCCAGATTTTTTTCCTTTTCCTTAAATTATAGAAATTTTTTATTTTTTGCACCTCAAACTGAAACCACAACAAATTTAGAGCATTTTAGTTCAAAGTTTTGATTTTTTTGTATCTTTAAACACGAAACGAAATCGAGAAATCATTGGACAGGATCGCACTAATGTCAGAATAAAGTAATGAGCACGCAGGTAATCCAAATAAAATGGATAGTAAAATAAAGGTTAATACACACCTGACAATAAAAATATATACAAGTAATTTGAACAAAGGAACAATGCGCTAATTTTGTCCAGTAGTTCATAACTCCTTTATTATTAAAAATATCAAAGTGAACTAAAAAGCAAAATGTTAGGAAAAAATGCTTCTCTAATATGATCTAAAATGCGATATTTTGCAAACTTCAAAATAGGTGATAAAGGGGTTCAAAATGTGGAGAAATAATTGTGTCTTTATTTCACCCGGTGTGCAATGATAATATACTTTTGCAAAAAATGTAAGTACATAATGTAGTTCTTAAAGAATGGGTCTATAATGAAACATAAAAATCACTAAAATTGAAGAATAGATTTAGAAGGTAGTTAAAATCAAAATTGTGGCATATTTTTAGTGGTGTTAGTCACTTTTCAGAATAATCAATCAAAATCGATCACCCTGTAAATTATATTATAGGGAAAATAAATGACGCTGAAAAAAAGTAATTGTATAATCTGCGGAATTCTAAAAGAAGTTAATAAATATAGATTATTGTTTTGTTTAATGAAAGTACCTAGTTGAGAAAACTAATCCGAACTGAGATTCACCATTATGGACAAAACAATTAAAATGTTAATTTAGATTAACAGGGACAAAAAAAATTGAATCATCCACCATTAAATGTAAGAAGATAACAATATTTGGAAAGTGTCTATTATCAAATATAAACTGACTAAATGGTGCAAACGTTTCTTAATTCCAGTTAAATCTGAAGACTTTAGCGATCAATTTAAGTAAGAGAGCTTGGGGAAACTTGATCTGAATTCAGCAAACAGCCAGTCGAAAGTTAGCTACAGAGTGAGGTTAAAGAGCCGAGACAGATAAAGTTAGTAATTATCGTCTTGGCGAACAATGTAACGGGCCATAACTTTGCTTAATTACTGAATATTCGGGACAATAACCGGAGGCTCTCATCTTGGCGTTAACTAACCAAGCTGGGTTTATCCCAATTAACGTCTGCGTTATTGTCGTAAGGAAAGCGACAGAATAAATTTAGTTTGAGGGTAAATTTTCGGGCAATTGCCTTGGTACGTCCCTGGCGATGGTAGGGACGAGTGAAAATAAAGGTTGCCGCCTCCAGAAGATTATAATTAGCAATTTTTTAGAGATCCAGTTTTTCATTTTTCCACGCGCTTCGTTAGATAGCGTAATTAGATATTTTTTTGTTACCTTCAAGGCGAGCGAGGGCGCAATTTTAACAGCGTTTTAATTATCTCCCCATGAGCCTTTATTCGTTGTTCCGGGAAAGGCGCAATGGAGTTGTTAGGAAAAGTTACATCAGCGGGATTTTTATTTAATTTCGATGAGGAATTATCCTATTCCAGCTGTGATTTAAGGGCGGTTATCGCCCATGGCCAGGAATGGCTAATCGAAGTTAAAAAGTGCAATTATGTGATCAATCATCCGAAGACGTCAAAAAACAAGCACCGACAATGCCGCAGAGAATTTATCTTGATTTGGCAAAACCAGGGATGGGGCTTAATTTTAAAATAATTGGGATTGGTACGTGTGTTGTGATGTTTGAATTGCAATGGGGCAAGAGGTTATTGTTTCTGCAAGAATAATTTATATTGTATCATCCATCCATTCCTTCGTCCGAAACGGAATTACTGCAAAAAATGTTGTCAAAAACATTAGTTGGCTAGTCCGGGAAGTTCATACGAGCAAGATTTTCAATCGATTAAATGAGCTCTCAATTTTGGGCATCTCCAGGTTTTACCTAATTTCTAGAACACCCCGAAAAGTGGCTAAAAAGAACGGAGCTTTCGATAGAGAAAATAAGCGCAGAAGAAACATATTGGTGGAAAAATCACTGTCCGATGAGGGCCCTTCGAGGATTCGGCGCAATTCCTTTGAATTTTTAGAATGAATATACATAAATTAATACGTATTCCATGACTTTCCATGCATTTCCTTCGCTTTGTCATCCTTTCTGAATACCCAAAAGAATCATGCGCCTCACCCTTAAATATCCCCTTTTTTTTAAATAATTTAAACGTAAAAATGGAGTCTGGGAAAATCCCCTAAAAGAAAACCCTGCAGTGGTAAAGTGGGAACGAGCAAAAGCAAGAAAAATATATATGTAGCCGTCGGAAGACTGTGGGAATTAAAAATCTGTTGTTTTTCCAAGAGAGACGGAGAATTGGAAGTGCTGCCGCGCGAGGAAAGGATGGAGCACTGCCACTTAAGAATTTAAAATTCTTTTTCGCTAAATCCGGCAAGTATAGCACTTACGGCATCGGACGGGGTAGGATCTATGAAATGGCATTTTAAGTTGGATTTGGTTCAGATTTAAAACCTTGCCAATAATCCCGAGAAGCTAAAGGGGAAGGAATTTAACGGGGTTTTGATCTCCGACTGCGCTCTTATCTTTAATTGCGCAAAGAGAATTTATTACAACTATATATTTATCTTTATATCATTTCATGAATCCACTTGGGCCAAATTTGGAAAATTAGCTGCACATCTCATTGTCGCCGTTCCGCTTCCGGCGCTCCCTAAACTTAGGGCGCAATTACAAACGTAACTTTGTAACCGAAGTGGTAAACTCCACTCCGGTAAACTTCCAACTTCCATATTTATGTCTGGGAGTGCAAGCGTTTTATCCGACAAAAGAGAAGTTGCCAACAAAGGGGATCCTCCGCTTTACTCGGAGCCCTGTTGACAATTATCGTCTTTGCAAACAAATAACGACCCATAACTTCCTGCAATTATTCCATGCAAGAAGAGATTTGAATGGAATTGTTGCTGTAGCAGCAGCAGCAACCAGATATTTCATATCTCCCTTTTTAAATGGGTATGTGTAGCCTAAGAATTATTCACTACTTATGTCGTATTGAGGTTCTTGGTGCGATATTTCAAAGTGAACCGCAATAATAAAATTCAGCTTCCTATATGGCACCTCAAATAAGAAAAAGAGAACATGATCGCCGTCTTCAAAAGGGTTTTTATTCGGGATTTGGCTCCCCATTTTGGACCTCAAATAACTCCTAAATCTCGAAAGAATATGTGCTGTGATATACCAGAAACTGCGACGGTTTTCTTCCACTGAGTTCCACTCAACCCCAATACAAAACCTCAACAGACCCTAAAGAATATAGAGTTCTTAAGAGTAAATAAGATAAAACCACCCAGGAGAGAACCAAATTCAGCAGGATAAAAGTGAATCAAAAGGGTTAAGTTTGAGGTGTTAAAGCAGGGCTTAATCTTAGTTTTGCTAAGTCCAACCCTGGATAGATGCGAACACGGTGAAATTTAAAGGGTATATATTTATATATTTTTATATATTTATTTAATAAATAATATTATTTTAATAATTTTTTCACAAAATTGTGTTTAATTATCTCAAGTGGTTTGGCAATTATTAATAAATTTTAATTTTTTAAATAAAACTTTAACACCCTGTATCTCCGGTGATGTTGAACTTTCGAAAAAGCGTTAAAGAAAAAAATCTTATTTTTTGAAGCGCTATTCACTGGTGATAGGATAACTCCAACTTTGGAATCACCAATATGTTTGATTGATATTGTGACAAAAACGCATTTCTTATGGATATTAAAATTTGCAAAAGTCGTGTTTATAGGCCAAGTTTAAACCATCATTCAACAACTCGTTCCAAAAGATATAGAAGTGAACCAAAATCAATGCAAAAACATGTGTCCTTCTAGGGAGTATTACAGAAGAAGTTTGAAAAAAAAATTCTAGTAAAACCGTTTTTAACCGGATAATTTTTATTATGCAGCTTTTTTACTTTAAATTATTGAGGATATCTAATGATTTTTTTTTTCAAGTTTTAAAGCTTTTAGCGCTTTTAAAATGTTTCCTGTTTCATGTCCAACCCCAATCCACCCAATATTCCGGGAAATGCACACCTCCCAAATATTCGAATTAACCAGCACAATTCCTCCCTAAATCGCTAAAAAGCAAACTTACGTAAAAAATACTCTCAACTCCCTGAAAGCGTTCGATAATAAGCTTTTAAAAAAGTTTCTAAGTTTTTAGAGTTTCCAGCTCTCCCCCGAGATATCCGCAAGCGGCAAACCGGGAACGTTTCCGCCTCTGCTCTCGCCCGATTAGTAAGTTAATTAAGTACTGTAACTTAATTGGAACGCCGATTTATTAATTACCTATTATAATTAGATTCATTGTACTGTTTTAATTCGGATTGAAGTTTGTTCTTGCGGAAAGTTTTCAGATTAAAACAGGGCCGCGAGCGCTCATAATCGCGCAACCTTTGGGATAAATATCTGGAACGGTAATGTTGTGTTGTTTCGGGGTTTTTGACATAATCGACTAAGTTTTCCAGAGGCATTTACAGAATAAAGCAGACGGAATAGTTTAAAAGTTGTAACAGCTTGTTCATTTTCGTGATGACTGCAACCCAGATAACAGTACAATGCTGCTAGGCCACAACAGTTCACGAGTATTATGTTCGAGATTTCAAAAATCCACGTGGTGATTATAATATGAATTGAATTTAAAACGGTTGATGATAAATAAAAACTGGCTGTAATCATGCTAATCAATATGGTTTTTCGAATCGAACTGAGCGACACCTATCGGATGTTATCCTAAGATTTTTGCGTAAATCACAACTTGATCTCCCACAGCATTGACAAGTTTAAATTTGCATTGCTATCGCCCTTATTAGAGACATGGTGGTTCTTCGCGTATTAACTGTTACGTAAAAAATGATTCCTAAATAATGTTTACATTTTAAAAAAGCAAGGGAAAAGGCCAACAGTGCTGACTCAATAATGAGGGGTTAGACAATCGCTGATCGCTTGTAATGACGCAATTCGACGATATGTGAACAGCTGTTAGACAAATGACGGTCGAGGCAACAAGCCACCGAGATTTCGGGTCGGTGTCCCAAGGGATGGACGCGCGTGGCCCCGGGAATGAAATATATCCGCAGCCCGGGACTACTGCAAGATTTATTTTTAATTGAATTGAATAAGTAGTGGGGCCGAGAGTAGGACTCTGCCATTGTTGGAATTAAATGATTTGGTTAATTTAGGGACCGGGGAACAGGTTTTCTTCAGCTGCGGCGCTCTGAAAGCAATATATGAACAACTTTAGTCTCGAATTGGCGACTAGATTTGTTGGGAATTAAAGCCGGAAAAGCCTTCGAATAGTGATCGGTATGACCATTTTTCAGGACGACCATTTAGAGCACGTTTTGTTTCCGGTGACGTAATGGAGCGTTGGATGAGGAGTCGCGGTGGCCAAGGGAGCGGCAAATTGAATCGTTACGCCCGGAGACGGAACGATTTTGCACGACACGCTCCCGAAAGAGCAAGCGAAAATCGCCAGATTTACTGGACCTGTCCCGATCTCTTTTTCCCGATTTGATTTTTAAATTTATAGAACAGTTAAATCATCCAAGTGACCAGCGGAACGCTTCAGATTTACCAGATACGTATCGCTTCAATTAAGAAAATGTTGAGATCTTTTGTACCTCGGGCACTTATTTCAATTGCAGAAAGTCACTTTGAGTGCCACCCATCGGCCAATACAAAAAACGTAGTCGGAAAGTTAGGAGAACGATTCATGGAGGACGCCACCCATACGCGCCCTGTTCAATCACGATGCGATTGAAAATGAATACCAAAGCATGGTGGTATTTAAGAATAAGATTCTAGCGCGCCCAATCTCATGAGTTGGGGTCTTAAAGTCCCTAAGACATCATTAATTTGATATTACTGACAACTCGCAGTATTTGCACAGGTGCCGATTTGTTTTTACTTCGGTTGAAAGAGCAGGTTGAGTTAAAGCTTAGAGATGACGGAGTATTGCTGGAAATATTGACAATAATAAGAACAGTACTAATCTTATGACAATAATGCTCCCTAATTTGATTTATAGGTACAGGATTTTTTAATAAATACCATAACTTTTAAGAAGGGTACTACTAATGATGTTGCCAACCATACTCCCATATCACGTCTCTCGATTTTCTCTAAGATAGACCAGATTATTTCATACTTTGAATCCAACAACTTATTCACATATGCACACTTTGGTTTTCGCAGGAATCATGATGCCATAACAGGAATTTTAGGACATACACATACGGCATTCAGAAATTGCGAATAACAAGTAATTAGCGTTCGCGTATTGGTCTGTGCAATGCTCAATGCTTAAAATGAAAATAAACCGTTTTTCAGGCCTCGTAATTCGTTTTTAGGTAAATACAAAAATAGTTACCTATCTAAACCCCTATACTCAGACCCGGCTCCTTTCATATGGCAGGCAACAGACCAGATCGGCATACCACCGTGGAAGCCTCGCAGCTATTTGGTCATCTGCATATCAACTTGTAGCTACAATGACTGGTAATAACGCTATTGTGTTCAGAGACATGGTTTCATTATAATGCATTATTTCTAAACTAGGCGGAGACTGAGCATAGGATTTTTGCAGTTTGCCATCTGATGCAGGTGAGAGCGAAAGATTCTTGATAGCTTGCTTGGACCTCGGATTTACATGGTATACGCACAGAGTGTCGTAGCATAAGAATCTGTACAGGAATAAGATAAAAAGGTTTGATACAAGGCTTTAGGAACCCGCACCTGTAAAAGAATCCCTCAGGCATGGGAGCATGGAAAAATACATGAGCACCACACTTACAACAACGTGGTACCAATGTACCACCAACTGCGGAGATATGGGGATATCCCTGGGTGTTTTTCCATACATTTCTTACCATACATACTTACATATCCGTTAAACATCTACCATACACTAAATTCGAGGAAAGGATCAGAGCTATTATTTGTAGGAGCTTTATAGAGTATTCAAAAATTTTAAGATTTCCATATTGAACTAACATGTGAGTGTTTATCATTTTATTTTATCGTTATATTTTGACTTTTATAAATGCTGTTGTGTATATTGACACCAACAAACAATTATTATTGTTATTCACTTAGAATAATAATTCATAGGCTTACTCCAATAAGTTGGATTCACCAATTTGAGCAGAACAGTTTTTACTACTTGGGATTTAATGTTATTTTTGATATTAAATAGAGAGTTACGACTGTAAATATAAATAATCTTTGTCAAAGATTTTTCAAACGCAGTAGAAGATTCAATGTACAAACATATTAGACAGAATAATATCAGTTCGAATAATTTCGAGTATCTATCGATTTGCTTCCAAAGACCAAATTAGATCTTTCAAAAACGTTGGCACGATTGAGCGGCAATTTGCCGAATCATTTGCGCCAATAACAATAAAATCCGCTACGGCTCCACATCTATGCATCTCTAATGGCGGCCATATCTCCAGAAATGATGGAGCGCCCTTTTGTCACCGCGGGACCGTATTCATTTTCCGGTCGGATTGCGCGGCCGATAAAAAAACGCGCTCGCTCAGACAGCACGAAAACGGCCGTTTGTTACTTGTTGTGGCTCATTTAGCAGATAAACGGTACCCGAATTGTCCTTCCTTAACGACACCTTACGGTCCTTTAGCGTAAGCGATACTTAAGACGACCCGTTTAGATAGCGCGCGATGGCTGCTTAGTTCGGGAAACTCTTTTTCCTGGAAAGACGGGAAATGGGGCCGCTTTTTATGGCCTCTGGTTTAAGAGCATGGTGTACCTAATATTGATGATTTGCGATGTAGAAAAGGGATGTGGATTTCGGTGCTTAAACTTGACACAAAAGTTCCTTTACGTTTCGAGTTATCTGGAAAAGCAAATGAAGTCCTGTTGTTCTTAATAATCGTAAAAATAACTATTTGCTAAGATAATTAATTATGCTCTCTTAAGTCTGATTTTAATATAACAAAAAGTTAATTATTTGCAACATCTGCAACGCTTACTTATTAATAAATATTCCATTTTTAAGAACGTTCATTCTTACTTAAGGAGTAACAGATACAGATAACAGGTGGTAAATTTTGCGGACTGTCGGGGTTAGTATTGAAAAATATTTTTTAATAAAAAAAGATTTATTTATCAGTATCACAGACCCGTATTTCTCATAAAACTAATCAAACAGCGGCAAAATATTCCATGTAAAATGTACAAATTTACATTACGCATCTACTAAAACATTTATAACTTAAAAGTCATTTCTGGGATTTCTTATTGCAGAACAAGAACATTTAAGTTTATAAAACTTATAACTCGTACAATATGCACTTTCTATAAATAAAAAATCTCTGTATTGTAATTTGCCAATAACATAATCGAATACGAAATTAAAATACATTCAAAAAATATCTCCTACCTATTTAGGAAATCTGAAATACATGATTCAATTAACGAGATTCTCACGAATTAGTTGACATTTCATTAACTTGAATTCTGTTTTATGGAAGAATCATAAGTCCGGTATTTGTTAACTTTATTGTAAAAAATTTTAACGCTTTCGGAGTTATCAACTGCCTCCTTGAGGCAATATAGTCGCAGTCTAAACTCTTGCCGACATTCCAAGACTTCCCATTTCTGGTACAATTTCAAGGCATTTTTAATTGAATCTACTGATACTGCTTCATCTGAAATCGAATTTTTAGAAGACAAATAAATCTATACAACAAAAAAGACTACCTACCGTATTTAATATTCCCTTCTCCCAGTTCAAATTTCATATCCTCCATTACCTCCTCAACCAGCTCATTCTCCAGCAATTCCTTCTGCACTAGCTTATCCAAAGTTTTACCGGTAATAGAATAAGCCTCCAAAAGAGGCATTAAAACGTTCGCCAGATGCTTGATAGTGTCTAATTTTTCCGTATCAACCTGATACTGTTTCTGAAACACTTCATATTCTTCGTCATCAAACTGAGCGGCGATTTTTCTACTTCGCGCTGTAAATTCATTGTTTTTTTGCTCCTAAAAGATCGGCAACTATATCGACTTTGTTAACCTCGAGAGATTACAATACATACGGTTACAAATATTCCTTTATTCACAGAGAGGTCATCTACACAGGCCATAATGGTCTGTTCTAGGCTCTGACATGGTTTGCAAAATAGAAACTCGTACTGGAAAATTGAGCACAGCTCTAAAGCGTTTTCCATTAAATCGTTTTGATTAATGAAGGACCCATTTTTTGTAGAAATACAATGAGTAACTGCTAGGGCAAGTACAGATTCCAATGCGTAATAAGGCACAACACTGTTGCTATAATACGAAAGTTCAATGACGTTGGGCAGGATCGCTATGGGTTTGATTATATCCTCATTATTCTGTTTCTCTTTTTTCACTAGGGCTGGCCCTAATAAATGAACCTGTAAAATACTCAGATAGTATTGTACTATAGGTAAATCTAAAACAATTTACAGCGTAATTGATGATATCAACAGAATCCCCAGAAAATCCTACATCTCTATTTGAAGATTTCAAGTCTTTTTTAAGCTCCTCCAAAGCGGCAACCAAAGTCTCCAAAGAGGCCCCATTACGAAACTTTGACAGCAAAATGAAAGCCAAGGCATTTGTGGACATTATCGAAGTAGATTGAGTGCAATCTACAATAGTCCTTCGTAAACACATTATTCAATTTCAGTTAATTGTAAAGTACCGTAAATGACATGTTTGGAAATGTTTTCAACCAAGCTTTTGTGCTCCTCTGAAACCACGTCGGTACCATATAAACTGTTAGTGGAAGGGTTTGACCTCAAGACGCGGTTGTTATTAGGTTTGGAGGTTTTCGTATTTAAATTGAAGGTATCGATCAGTTCCTGAATAAATAAAATGCAATATTAATTATTAAATTTTAAAATAATTGCAAAATTTTACGAAATACAGCGCAAATACGGTATAAACGTCTTAAATCAGTAGGGTTCAGTTTTATGAAAACATTTGTATACGTTTACGTGATTTTTTAATACATTTTAATTGAAAGTATGCAGTATGACCAACCAAAAATGAGATACATTTTATACAACATATCCAACATTTCAGATTACTCAGAGGGTTATAATAAGTTTACCTATTATATGAAATGTGCCAAAATAGTTATTTAAATTACAAGATGATTTATTGCAATACAAGTTTTTTACAGAGAAGACGCCATCAAGAGCCAAGTCTAAAAATGTCAACGAGTACTGTAATAGCACCTAGTGGACGTATATAGTATTTTATTTTATGCCATCCACTAATTTATAAAAGAATTGTGCTTCAGGTCAAAACAATACTTCTTGAAAATATGACGAACGCAACGAGTCTCTCTCACATCCAAATTAGTATGACTAAGTACCCTTTTCCGCACGCGAGTGGGAAAAAACAGACATGCATGGATCCAAGAATCAGTAAAACATTTTTACCCTACAATTTTATGGAATTATCTTTTTATGCGCACAACGTATAAAATCAACCATTCGACAAAAAGTTCATCATTCTATTTCAACTTACTCTTAACGAAAAAGGCTGATTAAAATCAACCCTCATCATTCCATAGTTGCTGTTCAATACGTGCCAAATTCCCTTCAAGGCATCCCCAAAAGTCTCCAATTTCTTTGGTTGCCCCAGCTGCTCCTTAATAAAATTCCCATCGATCAACCTCTCATAGTTGATGCTCACCGGCACTAACAAAGCATCCTCTATTGTTCCATCCATAAAAGTTTCCACAATCACGCTTAGAACTCCATATTTTGGCATACACGGTTTTCCTAACAGAGACATTTTAAACTACCTCAAAATTTAATTGAAGGTGTTGGTACCTGTCCTCGTGCGTCCTCCTTCTAAGAAAAACTCGATGTTATGTCCGGCCCTAAGGCACAAGTTCATGTAAGTATGTAAAACAGCTTTGTACACATAGTCCTTGCGGCCCATTACTGGATCTATACGACGTTTAATGAAAAAAGCTCCTAAACCTCTTAAGAGAGACCTAAATACAATTTTGAGCATAAAATCCAGTTGAGAATGCTGAATACAAACTCACCCAAAGAAAGGAATCCTCAGATTGTCGCCGGCGGCCACTAAAGGAGAGCGGATGTTGTTGTTTAACAAAATAAAGGAGAGGAGGATGTAGTCTAAATGGGAACGATGCAAGGGCAGAAATATAAGAGGAAGGTTGGTTTTTGAGGCTTCATTTAGCATCTTCACTTGGCCAGGATGAACTACAACTGAAGTGAGGAAGCATGGTAGGAGCTTGTATAAAATCCATGAGGTGAACCTGCACAGGGAACGACGATTTATAATTGATACTCCCTCAATAAAGTTAGACTAATTTTTTGACTTTATTAATGATGCTTGATTAAAACGTGCAAGAACACGTTAGAATTTTACATGCAGATGTAAAGTACTTTATAGCCAGGTAGGAAACAGAAAGAGCGCTTTAAAATTGCATTTGGGTCAGAAAAATTTAAAGTGTTTTACCTTCAATAATTGGAATGTTATCCAAAATAAGTATAAGAATCGATGGATGAAAATGTTCCTTATTATTTTTCGATTCTTACAGGTAATTTTCTCTAATTTCATTGGAAATTTTCTAAAGAACTTTTTTGGCTTATTTACATTCCTGCTCGAAAATCGATTTCCGATCATTCTTAATCGAAACAATCTAATCTACGTCATCTTCGCGTACGTGTAATAAGAAACCACGTCCAAAATAAATGTTTTAAATTTGTAATTTCTCTATTTTCTTCAGTTGAGTATGAACATCCCAAAAAGGAGCAGCTCATATGGAATCAACACATGCAGTCTTTAATATTAGGTGAGAAATTTGTTAAGAGAAATTATATTCGTTAAATTGTCAAGAAGTGATTGGAAGTTTACGCAATTAATCAGAGATGACACCAGAGCCGATAGCTTTTTATCATTCCCAGAGGAAATGTGGCATTCGCCAATTTGTCCATAAATTAATCAACATTTTCATACTATTAGTAAAAAATACTTCACTATTTCATTCCTAAACCCAGATAGATAACACAAAAATAAACTTTAAACATGCATTTCTGTTTTGAAAATACTTTCTACAAATTAAAAAATATCAACTTAAGGAAAAAAATTAGTTGTTAATTTTTGGACAAAAAACTAAAAAATGATATAGAACATTTTCAATTTTAAGGCCTAAAATAGCTGAGAAACTATCGAACTTAAGTTTCTAGGAACATGAGATAGTGATAACCGACACAAGATAGCAGGCAATTAGCAAAAAAACTGAAAAAATAATGCTTAAATGTAACCTAATTTTAGGAATAGAACATAAATAGATTTGGCTAATTTTGACCTCTGTCTATTTGCCTTGCTAAAAATAAAACAAAGGGTAAGCCTGATCATAAATCACAATCCATAACAACCAATCTCAAACTTTTCCAACCCTGATTACAATTCTTACCGTAATAAAAAATCGGACAAAGTAGACCGCATATCGAATGTAAGTTTCTTCGCCCTGGCAAAGTTCTTCTGCACCAATTCCTGATAATCCTCATCCTCGTTACTATCCGAATCTTTAAATTGTTGCACAGCAGATTTTTCGACTGCAGTTTTCACCCTGTCGTTTTTAAGCACTAAAGGGGCCACTTGAGGATAAAGGTATCTTTTGAGTACCGACACTTGATGGAGGTGCGAAAATATCTTAGGCAAAAGTCCATGTTGTGGCGTTGAAGTCTGATAGTCCAATATATTAATAAGGGCAACGTTTTGAGTGGTTTTCTTTACCAACGATTCCTGTAGACCATAGAAGAAATGCATCGGTTTTGAATAATGTTTGTGGTTAAGTAATTGTTGAATCAACTTAAAAACTGCGTAGGGAACATTTCCAGTTAGTAAAAATAGATTTTGGTTTATTTTTAGTTTGAACTATTGTGTACAGAATTAAAATCCGTTGTTAATAGAAATATTCAATTCAACAAGTCTTTTGTTTGAACATGTATTAATTAGGATAAATTATGGATCACGCAAAACAAAAACAAGATGATTAACGCAGTACTCACCCTACTGACCAAAGTACAATTTTGGCAACATAAGCCCATAAACGGTCTTCTTTCCGTCACATGTACTTCAGGCACGCTTTCTTTTATATGCAGGAGCTGTCTGTCTCTAATCTACGAATATCAATAATAATTACCACATTTAGTTAATAAACAGTCTTCGCCAAAAACTAGTTAATGTACTTACACCTGCGTCGGCTTCTCTGGACAATATCCTTCGGTATTTACATTCTTGGGAATATTTCTTTAATGCTGTCAACGAAGACAACGTTTGGTCCTGTCCATTTAAAGGAGAGGAGTAGTTGTAAGTTTGAAATGACCGATTTGTTAGGAAGTCGACCATCTTCTTGAAACTGGAAAGCAAATTAAGAAAAATTTAATGTGTGTGCGTGGTGACAACGCGGAACAAGTTACTACAAAGTTTTAAGACGCATTGCAAACTTAGGAATTTTGGCAACCAGAACGTTAGGAGGTGTGTCTCTTTGATTCTTCTATTTTTATTACAACATTAAGGCGTAATTAAACCATTTAACGTCTATTTTTTCCCTCCAAAATAGTGTCTTACACTTTAATCTCATTTTAAATGCCTAAAACACTTTAAAATCAGGCCAGTTTCTTTAAGCGAATATGATAACAAATAGGTATTGTGACCTTAAGTATGTTTCAGAGCAGTTGACGCAAGAACCCCTATAAATAATCTTTAGGCATTCAATAGTTACAAATACTTGAACCGATTAAGCGATTTTCTTAAGGAAATACACTCACAAGGCCCTCTTCATATTTCTTTATTTGAGAGCTACATATGGCTTGGCCCAATGGAGTATAAGTGAAGCATTCCTGTACCTGATGCCATTGAATTTAAAAATATAAGTAAGATATACCTACATTCTATGCACAGAATCATATAATGTAAAACATTGCACAAATATTATGAACCAGCACATAAACATAATTAACTGAAACATCAACATACTGCATGGGAAACCGCGAAAAGTATTCTAACGATAGTTATGTATTACCATTAGCGCTGAGGTTCGAACTATGAAATAATGCATGTACAACTATGAAATAGTTATACATTGCATATTGTGATAAGCTTCGAATTACCCACATGAAAACTAATTTGTTACTTAAATACAATAGTTTGAAAAAGAGTAATTGTTTTAGCGCTACTTTAACTTGCGTAAATCGCTTTCATGCGTTTAACATGAAGAAGGAAAACTCACCAGTTTTTTACAGCTGAAATGTAACGATAACCAGAAACGTTCAACAAAATGCTACCAAAATATGTGCGAGAATATAAGCTAAGTAATTGGAAAATAAAATAAAGCTTCATTTTTTAACCAAATAGCTCTATCAGGTAAATAAGGTTTTACACAAGTCACAGCTCAAACAACACTGATAAACGGATACAATAAATTGTTCGTATTGAATACAATATTTGAATACAAAAAAAAAGGAAAACATTCAAATTTATAATATTTTCACTCTCCCACTTGAACTTTTACCTTATGATCTATGAACTGATCCAAGCACGACAATTAAGCATTAACTGATAATAAATTTGAGAAACGAAAATTATGGAGAAAATACAGAATTTTGCGATTGGGACCTAAAAATACTTCAATGTACATCTTACCGTTAAAAATTGTGCCATGGTACTCCACATAAAGCATTGATCATGATGTCATTGAAGAAAACTATTAGGTAAGTGAACGTTAAACACTGTTACATGGAGTAAAGGCAAAAAACAAATTCAGCCTTTGCAGATAGATCAAGCGCACCCCTAATCGTCTACTCACCCTCTAACCAACAACAAAAAATAAGTGAACTGAAGGACCAAACAAAGCTGGATGCTCCCATAAACCGTGTTAAGACATCCTGTCCGAACTAAAATAAGTATGCTGCATAACAGTCCACCAAGGGTGAAATACATTTTAAGTTTGAGTTAGATCAGCTTTAACACCACCAAGATACTGATTCACCATGTGCACTTCTGATGAAAGAAGGCTGATGTTTGATAATATAGGGAAAGAGATAACTTACGCAAGGGTCACGACCTGGATAAATCTAAGGAGGCATGATAGTTAACATTGGTAACACAAAGAAGAAATTTGAGTTTAGAAAATATTACGTTTAATATAAGATAATATAATGATCTCTGATTTTGTAATTAATTTGCGGGGCTTATCGAAATTTGGCCTCTAAACGACTTTAGACACTCCAAAGCAAATCTTAGGGAGCCTGGTTTACTCTCGATAACTTTTACTCTTCAACTGCCTATCTGCACCTATTCTAAGATATACAGGGTGGTCCACTTGCTATGGGTCACTATTGTTATCTTGTAAACTGTAAATGTCACAAGTTCGGTTAAATTAGACAAAAGTTGTCAAATTTGATGACAAGTTAAGATCTTGAGGCACTGTTGCCAAAATTTGTTTGGTTTCGGAAGAATTGGGAAAAACGACATTTTGCCGAAAACGTTTTTTGTAAATAAACCGAAAAGTAAGGGTTTTCGAAAAAAGTTGTTCTTACAACATTTTATTGATTTTTAAAGCCTTACAAACGAATGTTAAGCTTTAAAAAATAACACTTTTAGTTTATGAGATATCAAAACTAACTTTAATTTTTTAAATACGGACCTGGATTCAATTCAACAATGATCTGGATCATTAATTTAATTTATTATTTCAACAGAGGTACCTAATTTATTTTGTTCTACGTTAGAGTTTTAGGATTAGAGTAAAATAAAATGTATAGTTTCCAAAAGGCAAACCTAAAAGTATAAGAAAATGAAACACGTTTTTGGCAAAATTTCGGTTTTTTCCAATATTTCCGAAACCAATCAAAAATTTTGGCAACACTACCTCGAGATCTTAACTTGTCATCAAATTTGACAGCTTTTGTCTAATTTAGCCGAAGTTGCAACGTTTACGGTTTAGAAAAAAGCAATGGTGGCCCACAGCAATTGGACCACCCTGTATACGTCAGAAAACTCAAATATTTCATTGTCACTAAATGAAAGACAGACAAAATCACTGTAAATGTTTTATAATGTATCAACATGACGTGTAATTTGAAATTCTTGAATCTAAAGAGGCAAAGGTGTTTAGAATGTTCTGTTTGACACGGCTATAAATACGTTGCTTCATTCGTGTAATATTTTAATACACACTTACTATAATATTGCTGAACAATTAAATATCCATACACATTTCATAAGGTGATAGTTCAGTTGATTTTGTAGTGTGTGTGTAAATTGTATACCAATTTAGCTAAAATTAATGTTTCCATGTAATGGGTGGTCGTTAAAAAACCTCAAATAGGAGTTGAAATACCTGAGGAATTTCTTAGATAAATTTATCAGCTGTTATCTATTTGCCAAATGCTTGATGGTGAGTAGCCAGACTTAATCAATGTCCTAGGGTTATGGTTCACTGAATACAACAAATTTTTTTACCGATCACCTCTTATTTTCTGTAATTTCTAATGATACTTTTTGTATCGTTGAGTTAAAATTGAAGTCTTAGGAGTCGTGTCACGAAATCAATAATAATTATCGAAATCGTCGTGAAATTTGGAAAATCCAAGCGGATTCTGTGAAATTCGTTATAAATGAATGTCACGAAATCCTACGCTATCGGTTACAAACTTTGCAAAATCTACAAAATAAGCAATCTTTACCGCAAACATGTGAGAGATAGAAATTGAAATAACATCAATTTGTATGTAAACGTAAGTCTGGGAGGAATTGACTAACATGAAAATAAGCAAAAAATTCCTATCAAGCTGCAACAATACAGGGTGTTAAAGATTGAAAATAGTATTCGACCTTTTGTAGTTTCTAGAGAATGTGATATACATACTTTACTCAGATTGGAGGTGAGTGCTACTGTTAAGGATAAACATGATCAATATCAAATCAATAATATAAATTGAAGTAGACAATATACAGGATAGTTTTTGGGTCAGGCTCTCGTTTACTTTCAAAGCAACTACTAAACAATCGACTTTCGGCTCCACTCTAATCTATCAGATCACAGGCCAAGGATGTTTCTCGATTTGGACACATCCAAGGCAACATGACTAAGTTTTTAAAAAATGATGTGAAAAGAATAAAAAAATCATGGAATTCCGAAATTCCGGGAAAACACGAAAACTCTGTGATAACAAATTAATTAATTTATGAGGAAAGTGGACAGAATTTCGTCAAAAATCTCATTAAATAAAATTTAGATAATAGATTACAGAACTTGAGAAAAATATTTAAATTCACTAGTGACGTACAAGCAAATTTTTCTAAAGAATTTTATGAACCAACACCTCAAAAAATACCATACCCTGTATGGTAGTTGGGAGCAATCTACTCTGGTTTTAAACAGCACTTTTGACCTAATACGCAAATAAAATTTAAGATCTCTATCTGAAGTAAATCAACCATAATAAAATAAAAACTTAATTTTTTTGTAACTTTTAACACCCTGTAACTCCGCTACCGATCGAGATCGAGCCCATGCTTATATGAACTTTTTTCTTTGTTTTATACTAGAAAGTACATACGTCAAATAATGCTGTGCAATTCTGAAATACCCTGTATAATAAACTATAGAACTTAAAGCGCAATGTTATCGTGTGTGTATATATATTTTGGGCTCTCTTTCTTTAAAAAAAGGAAAAGTTCATATTAAGCATTCTGGCGCATCCACCAATTCAATGCTAATCCAATAAGTCTATTGATGACTCCAAGTATAATGACTCATTTTTTCAAGCGCAGACTGTGTTTGACACCATTTAGGTATAAGTACTTATTTATTTATAAAGGTTAATTAGATAGATTACCCAGATTGCAGCTAAGTACCTACTGCAATCCTGAATGAGCAGATACGGGATCACATAAATTTAAACAACAAATACATAGACACACTACACTAAAGTTTCTTCCTTAATCTTAATTTTTAAATGAATTAAATCAACATTATTTTGCTAATAAATAATAATGTACTTACAATATAAGTAAATTTAATTAAATAATGTACAAGTAAAGGTCATTAGTATTAAAAGAATGAAAAGCATATTTAATATAATATCTAATACTAATTAAATTAATAATTTATAGAATAAAATTTATTTATACTTTATTAGTTATAAAACCCAAGAGCCAAAAATATATTTACTATTAGGTTATCCAAACTATAAGCACGAAAGATATTTTTTAATAGTATTTTGTTTAGGTTGTATTGCCTTTTGTGTTTAATAAAAAACTGCCGTCTCATTTATGGTAGGCGCCTACTATAAGTATTTTTTAGATATCACTCATTAGATATAACACCCTTGCCTAATATTGCTTTGGTTGTTATACTTGCAGAACTGATCAAGTAGAGCTTGATCAGTCCCAATCTCTTTGGCTAAATTTAAATATGCAACAATACACACTGAATCTGCATTGAATTGCACAAATATCTCTCTAAGCATGTAAGTAAGGACTAACCAACATTTCCTAATATGTCATAAAGTTGAGGAAAAAATCTTGTCTTTGAAAGCTGTAACAAGAAAGATACTATATATACATATACAGGGTGACTCAACTTTAAACGGCATAATTGAAAATTTAGATTTTTCTGATAAAATTAAGCATATTTTGTTCTATAAACTTTTTTTAAATTCTTCTTCCTTTTCAAGATATTGACAATCAAAGATTTTTAACTCTTTACATGTTTTCAAACCATTATACTAAAATTTCTCAAGAACTAAACCTAGTAGGGAAGTCCTGATTGCACGTTCTGAAAGACGCTTAAATTCCTTCTTTCATCATGTTAAACACAACACTTAGCATTACTGCTATCCATTTTTAGACACATTTAAACAAGGACATAATAATTTTTTCAATTATTCACTTTTATTTCAAAACGCTGTAGATAAGCGTCAGAAAAATTTTAGAGTTTGTCTTTTTCTGGAAAACTAGTTTATCATGAGTATCTTCAATTGATTGCCAGAAAATCATTTGAAACAATTTGTTATTAAATTAATCCCAAGGAAACGCTCATTGGATGGGGTCCTGTTCATTACAGCCGACTTGTCTAAAACTGGTTGAATATCAACTATCCTCCACACTGGATTAGAAGAAATGGACCACTTGACTTTTTTTTCTGGGGAACTTTAAAGGAGATGGTTTACAGAGATCCTCCTGAATCAAGAGAAGAACTAATTGCATCAATCCAGGCTTCTTCTCAACTGATAAGACAAGGTGCAATAGCAAATGCAACGCATTCTGTGCTTCGAAGTTGTTGAAGTAGCCTAGCACAAAATGGAGGCCATTTTAAAGTGTTTCCTCAGGATTAATTTAATAATTTAATTTAATAAAGAATTTAATAACAAACTGTTTCAAATGATTTTCTGGCAACTAATCAAAGATACTCATGATAAATAGGATTTCCAGAAAAGGACAAACTCTAAAGTTTTTCTGACGCTTATCTACAGCGTTTTGAAATAAAAGTGAATAATTGAAAAAATTATTATGTCCTTGTTTAAATGTGTCTAAAAATGGATAGCAGTAATGTTAAGTGCCATGTTTAACATGATGAAAGAAGGAATTTAAGCGTCTTTCAGAACGTGCAATCAGGACTTCCCTACTAGGTTTAGTTCTTGAGAAATTTTAGTATAATGGTTTGAAAACATGTAAAGAGTTAAAAATCTTTGATTGTCAATATCTTGAAAAGGAAGAAGAACTGAAAAAAGTTTATAGAACAAAATATGCTTAATTTTATCAGAAAAATCTAAATTTTCAATTATGCCATTTAAAGTTGGGTCACCTTATATATAGTGAACCACTATATATAGTGAAATATTTTAGTATTATGACTGCACAAGTGTATAAAATTATGAGTGATATCCAGGAAAACCAACAATGAACATAAAACAAAAAATTTCCTTTAAAAGTTTGTTAGTAATCTTATTACAAATTTTAGTCCTTGGAGGTTGTTTTTCTGGTCCTAGAGTTTTCAACTGGATGAATTAATTTATTAGTTATTTATTGAGGGAACTGTAATATTGTTATACTTTAGATTGCTCATAGCAACAAAACATATTGCTAAATTGTATTTTCGTTCAAATTTTAACTTATAGAATTCTTGAATTAGGTAGGGATTGCCATTTTATTACACAAGCCAAAGCCAAAAAATAAATAGAACCAATTGTATATTGATCTGAAACTTATTTAGCTGCAGAATGCTACAAACCCAACTACTTACATCTTACGTATAACTTAATATGCCACGAAATAGTAAAATATGAACAAAATTAACAATAATCTAGATTCTTGACGAGAAATTGGTGAAAGTAGTGCGATCACAACCTCACAATTTTAAGTTTCATTAATTGAATTGCGGACGGCGGTAGAGGAGATAAATAAAGCCGGGACATACTCTCTATTACTCCAGAATATGTGCATCTCGCTTTAGTAGTAACAATTAAAAGGAAACAAAACTCATCTCAGTCAATCCATAATCATATTGATGATGCGATGATGTAAGTCAGGTGACACCATGAGCCCCCCCCCCGTTTTAATATAAAGCAGGGAAGTTCAAAAAGTAACTTTCTACTTCAAGAACGAGTAATTTACTAAAAACACGTAATACTTATTTTACTTTTTTTCCACTTAATAACTAAATAAACAAAAATCCATTTTTTCTTAACTGTTTTATTCACAATATCATCTTTACAGTTTCTTGCTAACTTAACAACATTAATTACTCAACGATATAGGCTTCTTTTTGAACACCGAAATTTATAACGCAAAATTCACGTTTCTACAATAGGAATACTGAACGATACCAGATATATATCTCTGAAACAAAAATTAAATCTTAGTGGAATGTTTCCAAAAAACATGCTCGGGATCAAAAAAATATAATAATGAGTAGAACAAATATAACAAACTTCAGCTTATATCATATACCTAGGTAAAACCACGTGGAATCGAAATATAATATCTACAAAATGACATTAATTACCTATTATGTAATTTGTTTGGGTTAAAAACAGAAATAACTTTAGGTATAATACAATAAAACGGAGAATTGCACAAGACTTATGTTACAGGATATGAAGTATAATGGGTACTAGAAAGGGGAGTGAGAAATATATTTACCTATTAACGTTATCTCATACAATTGGAGACTTTAAGCCTCGATATAAACGCATCCTACAAATCAAAACCAACGCATAGAGGAGAATTAATGACGCGAATCTCTTGGGTAGAACTCTGCAAGAATGGCAGCGGGGATACGCTTCAACATTTCCTTGGGGAAGATACGCAGCAGTTGCCACCCAATATCCAGCGATTCGAATACAGTCCTGTTCTCGTAATTTCCTTGTGCAATGAAGTTCTTTTCGAATTTCGTCAAGAATTCTAGGTAAAGAAGATCGTCAGGGGTCAAGGCTTCTTCACCCACTACGGCCTTCATAGCTTGAACGTCTTTACCAATAGCATAACAAGCGTACTAAGACAAAGCAAAAAATGAATATTTTAACTCTGATTTAGATTTAAAACTTACCAGCTGGTTGGACACATCAGAGTGATCTTTCCTAGTCATGCCTTCACCAATGGCAGATTTCATCAAACGTGACAGAGAAGGCAATACGTTTATTGGTGGGTAGATTTGCCTGTTGTGCAACTGCCTGTCGACGTAAATTTGCCCTAAAAACATTCTTACATAAACACAAAAGAAAGATGGCAAAATCAAATCTGACCTTCAGTAATATAACCAGTCAAATCAGGAATTGGATGGGTAATATCGTCGTTGGGCATAGTCAAAATGGGAATCTGAGTAATCGATCCGTTTCTGCCCTCAACACGTCCAGCACGCTCGTAAATGTTGGCTAAATCCGTGTACATGTAACCAGGGAAACCACGACGACCAGGCACTTCTTCTCTCGCAGCTGACACCTGCAAATTCATCCCTGCATTGCCAATTCCCCATGTTACGACCCAAACATTTTACCTCACGCAAAGCTTCTGCGTAAGATGACATATCGGTTAAGATGACCAACACGTGCTTTTCGCATTGATAGGCCAAAAATTCGGCAGCGGTCAAAGCCAAACGCGGAGTAATGATTCTTTCAATGGTAGGATCGTTGGCCAAATTCAAGAACAAACAGACGTTCTCCATGGAACCATTCTCTTCGAAATCTTGCTTGAAGAATCGGGCAGTTTCCATGTTGACACCCATAGCGGCGAACACGATGGCAAAGTTGTCTTGGTGGTCATCAAGAACGGATTTTCCGGGCAAATTTACCAGACCGGCTTGCCTACAGATTTGAGCGGCGATTTCGTTGTGGGGCAACCCAGCAGCCGAAAAAATGGGAATCTTTTGACCACGGGCAATGGAATTCATCACGTCGATGGCAGAAATACCGGTTTGGATCATTTCCTCTGGGTAGATGCGAGACCAGGGGTTGATGGGTTGACCTTGGATGTCCAAGTAGTCCTCGGCCAAAATTGGGGGTCCTGAAGGAAAGACAATGTGACTTGATGTTAAGTAGTTTGATGCACTTATTTTGTGAAAATAATTATATGTATATATAACTTTTTTCCTATTCAGTATCTAAATTATGTCCTTAACACTCCTAGAAATATGTTTTCCTACTTTTTCTCAATTTATGTTTTTAACGTTTTTCCCTATTTCTCCAACTCTTCTAAAGGTTAGGAAAATTTTTTAAAAACTCGTTTTTTGCCGAACTTTTCTGTTTTTTTTTTCTGTTAAATTATGGCTGTAACTTAATTGTGCCTATTTTACTATTTTAGGTTCCAAATAGTGACAAACTATCATTTTAAATTTGAATGTTTTATAGTTTTTTCCAGGCTTTCACCTATTGTATTTTCAAAGTAGCATCACATAATTGTAGACAACACCCCTTTTTCTGTACCAGGTTTACTATATGCATGATTTAAAACAAAATAGAATAGTGTGTCTAAAGGAATAATGCATTATCAGTAATGATCAATGTCAGCATCAGTTGACTAAATTAGCAACACCAACAACAATCAGGTGACTTTGAAATAACAAAAGACTAATTAAAATAGTGAATTATGTAAAAACCTACAAAAACAAAATAGTACTATAGAAATTAACTATGTTTTTAAAACCAACTAACACTAAACTTACCTTTATCAATAGGTTTTCCTGATCCATTAAACACACGCCCCAACATATCTTCTGATACAGGTGTCCTCATTATGTCCCCTGTGAACTCACAAAGTGTATTTTTGGCATCAATACCAGATGTTCCCTCAAAGACTTGTACAACAGCTTTAGAACCGCTGACTTCCAGTACTTGACCGGATCTAAGGGTCCCGTCAGCCAATTTGAGCTCCACTATTTCATAGAATTTAGGGAATTTGACATCGTCCAGAATGACCAAAGGTCCATTAACCGCAGAGACGGTTTTGTACGCTGAAGAATGAAAAATTTGAATATTTTAGGGCAAGGAGTGGCAGTCACAAGAATGGTCACATGACTAATTAAGACTTCATTATTTAGTTTGGTTTATGAAAAATTTCTTGAATTAGGGAGTTAACCAAGGTATTCTCGGGGTTATTAAAAGGGTAAGATTCAGCTGATAGGACTTATCCAAGGAAAGTTTTATCGAGGATAAAGGGAGGTTGGTGCATTGGAGCACTTACTCAATCTTGGCTGCGAGACAAAATCCCTGGAAACAGCCAGAACGTGTTCCCTGGCAGCTTGGTGCTTTGTTAAGGACATCTTGATGCCTTTTCCTATAACTGTCGCGCAAAATAAACTCACAAAACTTGATTATACGTTAGTAAGGAAAGAAATTCGACTGAAAACGGGAAAAATGGGCTAGCTAAACGACCCAAGAGTTGATTTCACGTGACGTGTGCTTGACGTTTATCATGTGATATGATTTGAAGGGGTTATGTTTTAGCAACAGTCAGCAACATTGACTAATGATCAGAGACCTGCGCGTTTAGTGAACAGAGAATATCCAAAACTCTGACTGTTTGATTTACTGTTCAGACAAGGAATTTGCTGGTAGTTCGATGATTATCAGATAGGTTTGAAAACTCTTTACAAATTGGGTGTTGGAGAATTTATTTTCCACGACCGACTTGCAAGGACTTCAATTCCAACGGTTTAAAACAGTTACGATTCAAGCATGAGTATTATAATAAATTTGTAAAAATCCTCAAACTCTCATGGATTGCTTGTCGAAACAAACCACTTGACATAAGATAACGTCATCATAAGGTTTGAAATTAAGAACGAGCAATAGCACACTATGAAGTTGATATGTGACAACGTCGAAAGTGGTGCGAAAAAAATTTTAAATTGAGCTAAGCACTAATTTGAACTTAACGATTCTAAAGTGTATTTTTCCTCATTTGATCTAACAGTTTAAGATCCAACCTCACTTCATTTCCAAACATTTCATAACTTTAAATAAACTTTCCACATTTCAAGGTTCTTAAAGTTACTAATCAAAACTTTTGTATACTAAACATCAAAAAGAAGATTACTAAATCAAAACAGAACTACTAGTGGAATTTCTTTCGAATTTGTTATGTCGTCATCATTACGTCATTTTGAAACCAATTTGGGCCGCTGTCAAAATTCTTCTATAATTTCTGTCAACCTTAACCAGGACCATGTAAGAAAGGAAAACGCGTATGGAGCGTTTTCCTTTAGCTTGCACCTCTCAATTCCCTGGCCACATTTAACGTCAAAGCAAACAATAGCAGATAAAGAAACTCAAAATTGAAAATTCCCTCTGCTTTAGCTAAAATTCTCTGTAATTTCCACTTTTCCACTAAAAATCCAAAGCTGGAAACAAAGAATGGCTAGAACTATTGAGTTTACGGAGGTCTAATAAACGTCAAAACACAAAATTTTGATTTTTGCCATTTCAAAGCTGCTATCAAGTTTTTTTATCTTTTTCGGTTTGATTACGCGCTTTCTACTTCTCTAGCGCCAACCGCCAGCGCCTGCTTAACTCAGTCTCTGTTTAACCGGTGGTCGAGCTTAACGCGCAGTGCTCCGCTATTTTCGAAATTGAGTCCTAAATTTAGGTGTCTCAGCCCTTAGAGCAAAAAAAATGGCGGTGTCACTTCGGGGTTTGTCTTGCAAGTTCGGGGGCATCTTTTCGCCTCTTAAAATTGCCTCAACTTCTAGAACCTATTTCACTTATGTAAACGAACCAGCCCAGCCTATTAAGGGAAAAGAACCGAAGTGGTGTACTGCTGAAGAAGCCTTTCAGGATTTACAATCTAGTAAGAATCCCTAAATTTTTTCTCCCAGTTTTAAACAATATTGTAAATAAAATAGTGGAAGATTCTTTATCCTGTTAAGTTTATCAGTAATAATTAGTCTGAACTTTGATCAATCATCTTTACATCCATGTTGGGTAATGAATTGATCTCTCCATTAAAGTCAAGCTAAGGGCTCAAGTTTAAGGCCTATTCATCTCTCAATTTGTTCAGTTGTCTGTTTTATACATGTTGGGAAAATTCTTTACATGATAGCAGCACTGAAACTTATCACTTTTTCTGCTTTCAATATGATGGACTTTGAACAGCTGGTAATATATGTATTTAGAGGCAATTAAATAAAATTTAGTAAAGTTCTCATGTTTATAAATGACCTCCAAGTTTGCTGGTCAAATGAGGAATAGAGCTCTAATGAGTTTTAGTAAAGTTTTAATAAAGTTTTTGTATTCTAAAATACCTCAGCGATCTGCCCCTCATGTATACGCTAACACTTGAGTAATAGGTATACTTTATTTTCTATTTTTCTAAAGAGTTTTTCCCATTTGGCTTTCACCAATTCTTGTAATCATTCATTGAAGTTTTAGTTAGTTCCAAATTAAAGTCTATTTAGGAACAATTACAATGAAATGGTAGGAACACTAATTTATGAGTTTGAGGAGTCATATTTCTGACTATATTAGTTAGGTATATGAATGTCACAAAATTAGAACTATTTTCCTAATAAAAAATACATAACATACCATGTGTATACACAGTCATTCAGTGAGAACTGAACAGCCCACTTTTTCGTGTTTTCTTGTATGTAATAAAAAAACTGAAGTAACCATTTTGTTAAAAAGATGATGTGTGTTAGAAGATGATGATGAACCATGGTATAAAATTTCAAATTTTGTATTGAAACATCTTGTATATCATTCTTGTATCAGATGGGCTTCTCCATACTGATCTAAAAAATATAGAGCTTAGCCTTTTCACTTAAACAAATTATTGGTGTTCCACAAGGATAATGTGCAAGATAAAGAATTTACTTCAATTTCACACTTTTTATGTATTGAAATTATGGAATATGTCTTGGATTACATTTTATCCTAATGTGAATGAAATTGGTTAGGTGGCACAAAACTATATTTTTTAAGCCAGCATGAAGAAATCAAGCTAATACAAGAATAATATACAGAGTGTTCCATTACAAAATTTTGAAATTTTATATTGTAGTTCTTTTAATATTTTTTCAGTCACCTTTTTAACAGTATTTTGAAACTACATGTATCAGTATACAAAATGGTTATGTTCTGTTTTTGAAATAAATAGAGACTAACTCAAAAAAGGGGTATACAATTCCCAGAACACCTTATACCTAATTTTAAATGATATAGGACAAGAGAACAGTTTGAAATCAACAATTTACTTGCCCCTAGATAAAGAAATGTGTATGTTTATTTTGTGAAGACATAACATTAAATGATGACATTAAAGACCTGGATAAAGCCATTCTCAGGTCTCACTGCACACACATATTTTACTTTCTAAGGTTTGCAGTGTATGAGTGTGTAAAAATGTTTTTGACCCCACACTCTGCCACATTTTATATTTTTTGTTGGTCCTTATAAGTTTTGTTTACACGTGGTCCTGTGGATGTAAACATGTAACATCAACATAAACAAACCAATTTATCTAAAATCGGTCTGGACGTATGTAAGAGTTCAAAAATCAGTTTCCAAAAACACGAATAATCTACACATTTTAATCTAGGGAATACAATGACCACGTGTTATTTATACTTAGTAGAATGCACTAATAAAAACAAATCGCTGTGATTAAGTTGTTGGACATATGGTGATAATCTCAATCTTCTGATTCCTTTTTGAACAAAAACAAATAGGCTGCAAATTCAAGCATTCCTTTAATAATTCCCTTTTCTTTCTAACATTAAAAATGGAATTTTAAACTTAGATACCCTGTAGTTCTGCTACTGTTAACTTCTGAATTAATCATAAGGTAAATATGGCCAAATCGTTTTATTTTAATGCCGGCATCGTGTGGTAGAGCGCTGACATACATTAAGGTATAAATAGATAAATACGTTTTTCTATTCAAAAGTGGATTACTATTATAGATAAAAAATATGAATGAAACAAGGATCATAGACCGTAAGTGGCACACTCTACGATGAACATAAAAAATGATTAGCGTATGCAAGTTTCCCCTCCTCATAACTCCCCTGGAACTTAAGTTCGTGCATTTAAATTGTTTAGTATAAAAGCTATGATTAAAAGTTCTTTTTAATTTTGAACTTTACCACCCTGTAGCTCTCTTGCAGTCAACTTTTAAATTAAATCAAATATAGCTGAAACGTTTTGTTTTAATCCTAGCAAACTGTGGTAGAACGTAGTAAAAACCCTTTAAAGTCACCCCCTGTATATACATATATAACATATAATAAAAAGAAGCCAAAAAATTATGGCTGAATGATTTAAAGTGTTAAGCTAAAAGGTGAACTCTGGACTGACATATAATAGTATGTGATCATGGAGACATCTAATATGCCAAGGTTTTTGGCAAGTAAAGAAATAAATTGGGGTGTAAAGTTACTGTAAGATTACCTTAAAGATTATCTGTTCTTCAAAATAAGTTTAACTGACTTTGTAATATGATTGGTATTTTTTAATTGTTTTTGATGGTTTAGATATTAGTTGGTACTAACATTAATCAATAATTTGATACAGAGATTTTTACTTACATCACAGATAGTTCAAATGCGTACTCATTAAATAAATTCTTTGAAAATGTGAATCGAAATTTGCTGATAGCTATAAATAAAATCCTACAATATTTGTGCTTCGTAACTCGTACAACGCGCATGTTAATCTTAAAATTCAACAACGGAGAAAAATACCTTGAAATTATCCTAAGATGAGCCTTACAAATTTGGATACTTTATTTCTGTTTTATTTTCTTAGATCAGCTGATCGCAATTAAACAAACCCAACAATTTCAATCATTCTCATTCATAGAAACACAAAAATTACTGTTGTGTAACCTGTATGAGCGGTCCTGTTTTCTATTTTCGTCTTTACAAATCATTTATTCTCCATTCAACGTCATGCTAAATTTCAATTGCGAGGCAGCTACATTGTTTAACTTGTTGATTATACGTGAAATAATATCTGGAGGGCTTAATTGCTATCCTTATCGTTGCATTCCTACTTGTCGGGGCAATATATTTATTGAGATATATTCATGGTAGAACTTCAATGCTTAATTACCGATTTCTCTACCTGGATATGATTACATTATCCTCTGTCCGAAAATTCCTTATAAATCATGTAAATTTTTCGCTTCTTTCCAGACCAAACCGTATTTGCTCAGGGCGCCGCGGCGACTCCTGTGACTCTTCTGACTGCCATGACTGAGGTTGGCAAAAAGAAAGGCTTAAAGAACGTAACTGTTTGCCACATGCATACCGAAGGACCGGCATCTTACACTGATCCTTCATGTGAGGGTATATTTAGGTACGTCACTTACATAACACACAGACGCTTGAGTTTGTCATTCACCGATTCTCAAATTGGTGAATCTAAGTTTTCAAAGTCCAGGGTAAATTGTTTTTTTGGCCAAGAATAAGGATTTCTATTGGCAGCTCATTCGAAAACAACTTATCTGCCAGACACACTTGTTTATATATGTGATGTACCGATTACGGGATTCCGTTTTTTGGAAAATAAAGTTCAATATTGACACGTTTTATCCCTAATGAATATTCTGACGTACGAGGGGGATTTTTTTTTAGATCGAACTCGTTTTTCATGGGAGGCAACGTGAGGAAAGCTGTCGCTGATGGTAGGGGAGATGCTATCCCCATCTTCCTTTCAGAGATCCCTGCTTTGTTTTATAAGGGCATCGTAAAGCCGGATATTGCTGTAATTCAAGTAAGGAGAGACTTGAGACATTCATAAAATCATTGTAATCAGACACCAAGGCTGAATTCTTAAAATTTAGCTGTCATTTTACATGAGTGTTCTATTGAACAAGTTTATAGTGAATTGCGGAATATGCTCTTACTACATAAAAACTAGAAAATAATAAAACATTAAAACAAATTACGTGTCATGTATGTAAATATATCGCTGTAACCCCAATAATTCATTAAATTTGAGAAGGATGTGCTTTGTAGGTTTCCCCACCTGACCAGCATGGCTACTGCAGTCTGGGTACCAGTGTTGATTGTGTGAGAGCGGGCATGTCTCACTCCAAAATTATAGTTGGTAAGAAGTTATGTGCTTACATTGAACACATTGAAATTTTTGTTAATGTATCTGTAGCTCAAGTGAATCCCAAACTTCCACGAACCTTTGGAGATGGAATCATTCACATTAGCCACATTGACTATGCCGTTAAAGTGGATGTCGCCTTACCTATCCACGGAGGCAAACCGCCTACTCCTGTAGAAACGAGTATTGGAAAACATATTGCTGAAAATCTCGTAGATGATGGAGCTACCTTACAAATGGGTATAGTTAAATTTACTATAGTACAATAACTGTGCTATCCTCATTGGACCTAGATAACTGATGATGATGATACAAAATTTTCTGTAGTTTTGGACTTTGGGGTTGTTCATAAATTATTTGCGGCTATAGTCACCAATATAGTAATATTTGAATCTTATACCTACGACATTTTGAAGCATCTTGTGTTCCTACAATAAAATTCAAAAACATAGACTTGGCAAAGGTCTATCTTTAGCTTTCGTATAAAACGTTTTGTAATTAGATGAATTCATACAAATTGAAATATGAAACGAATAGTATCTATAGATTTAAATCTGCAGTGCGTACAATAATAATTTTCTTTCAGGTATCGGAAGCATTCCAGATGCAGTTCTATCTGCACTCACGAACCACAAAGACCTGGGTATTCATTCAGAAATGTTTGCCGCAGGTGTAGTGGATTTGGTAAATCGAGGATGTATTACCAACAACAGGAAGATTATCCACAAGGGCAGAATCGTCGGTTCATTTTTGATTGGCACTCAGGATTTATACGATTTCGTCGACAATAATCCTTTCATTGAAATGTTGGTCGTCGATTATGTAAATAATACGAGTAAGTTCATGGATATTAAGTGTTTTCTCGAATTCTATTCCTTACAAATAATTTTAGGTATTATTGCAAGAAATCCTAAAATGACAGCTATCAATTCATGCATCGAAGTTGATTTGACCGGGCAAATTGTATCTGATTCTATTGGAACCCGGATGTATTCTGGATTTGGTGGCCAAGTAGACTTTATTAGGGGTGCGGCCGAAGGTTTCGATGGTAAAGGAAAACCCATTATTGCCTTACCTTCCGCCACAAACAAAGGCGTGAGCAAAATTGTGCCTACTATTAAAACTGGTAAGGTTTTTTAGTGTAGCTTTCCATCATGTAGTAGATACGAAAAAAAAAAGCTGATTTCTATTAACGGTGAAAATTATTTGCCGTTTTATTTCTGATCCCACATACATTCCATTATTAAAAATTATCCAACGCTTCTTCCTATGTTATAGGATCTTTGTCCAATTTGGAATAGGCAGTTCGGGCACTTCTTTGCATTTTAGAGTTTCAAATTGAATGGAAATGCCCATTTAAGTTGAAGCCCAGAATACAGATAACATGCACTTGATTACTTGTTTACTGGGTTTGCAAAAAGTGAAAATGAGATAGACTAATACTCCGAAGTCAGATTGTCAAATAAAAAGTTTTTATTTTATTTTGTTTGGAAATAACGCTTTACACACACATAGGAATTGTTGAAGTGGTGGGATAGGAGACAATAATATTTGCCTTTTGTAAAGAATTTAAATAAAATACCTTGTTAACATTTCAAAGACATCATGCAGTGATACACATTCAGCATAGGCTCTTCAGAACCTAGGAAAAAATTAATTTAAAAACAGAAATTATAGTGAATGAATTGTGAATATGTAAAATGTGTGAAACACTGATAATTCTTCTCTCGCTGAGAAATGACAGTTTTTTTTATTGAAAAAATAAAAAGATCTTCAGCAGCTTTTCAGGATCTATGTTTATAATGCCATCTATGGATGGAGGGAAAATTAGTATACGTGTAATATTAATTTGCAGGAGCTGGTGTCGTGACGACCAGAGCCCACGCCCACTATATAGTAACCGAGCATGGAATCGCCTACTTGTTTGGAAAAAGCCTGAGACAAAGAGCGCACGCTCTCATCCAAATTGCACATCCAGATCACAGAGAGGCTCTGGAAAAGGCGGCCTTTGAACGCCTCAAATGCATGCCTTCAGCATAATTTTTCGATTAGTTGCAATAACAATTCAACTCCGTCATTCAGTAATAATGAACGAAAGAAATAGGCAACCACACAAACGTTTCTGTTTTTAATTATATTGTGTTATTGTAGGGAAATCATTGAAACCGAAAAACGTTAGAACTTCTAAAATAAGATTTAAGCCACACTATATCATGAACCGGGCTAGAGAGATTGATTTTATTTGTATAGGGAATTACAATAATAATGTTTTATGTTTTTAAGCAATGAGTACAAGATAACGGAGATAGGATGCTCCGGTCTCTTAAATGGAGAACTAGCAAATTTTCAACAAAATGCTAAATATGAAAGTTGTGAAGCTTAAGTTATTTTTTTAAATTTTTATATTATATTTTAAACAGAAATCTGTTCCAAATTGATGTTCAATTACCAAAAGACATATGTATGAATGTAGTCATTTTTCTAAAAATACCAACAGTTTAAAAAGAAAAAAGTCAATTTTGTATGGCAAAATTTTGTGAAATAACCTGTATAAACGTATTTATAAGCAAAAGTAAATTTTAACATGAGCTCTACTAACTTTCGTATTTAATATTTTCGAAACCTGAACTTTTGTATTTAACATTTTTTTCAAAAATCTGTTAGATATCTAGATAGGAGCGTGAGGCGTCTTATTTCGGCCGTCCTGTAAATATTTAGGTTAAGTGGTACAAACCTTGTTATTGCCTCATATTTCTATGTTTTTAAAAATACACATTTGTAAAGAATGAATGATTTTTATTATTTATCGCCTAAAACGCAACCAAATTAACTAAACTCTTGTCACTAATTTTAACATTTTTTTTTTCGGAAGTCACAGAGATTTCACAAACTGTAATGTTTATCACAGGAGATTATACTCCTATACAAAGAAAAGTTCCACATTGTAGTTTACACAGAATTAGAGCTAGTTCGGAGTTTCCTCACTAGTGCGTACCAAGTGTAACAATACGGCCGTATTTTTTCACTGTCTTTTACTTTTACCGCCATCGAAGGCAGATTCAACACAAAAGCCTCAATCGATACCTTCCACTTAACCATACAGTCATTGAACGAAGTCAATATTCAATTCGACATTCGTTAACTCACTGAATTAATTACAGATTATTTGAATTAAAGGTGTGTACCTTTAAATTTAATAATGAATGGGACCAAAAAAAACTGAAATCGCCAAACTATCCGAAGACAAATGATAAGCGCTCGGTAGATGATTGCTCAAAAGAATTTCCTTATTTTTATTTTTTCTGTTGTGCTGAATATGTTGATACGTTTTTCAAACACAGTGAATACAGCAAATATTTCAAGGATTTTAGTTTTGTTTTGCTTCATTGAAGCATTTGATTCTTTCAGGACAAAATGCTTAAGTGAAGCCACAGGAAGTTTTGGCGATAATATTGCTGGACTGAGTGCGCACTTTTTGGATGCTCGAATTCGCCATTAGTAAATAGAAATAGCTACTTTGAAGTCTAATGAAGAGATGTAGTTATTTTTAGCTTAGAAGCTCAACTAAAAAATCAGCTCTGCCACTCATTACATAATTTAATAATATTTCGTTGACATTAAAATATATTAAAAATTAAAACTCAATTCTACATACTGAACATTGTGATTCATATGAAAGTTTTCACTCTTACCTAGTCAATTCACATACTTTGATTAAAATAAACATTAGTCAAATTAACTTCAGGTAAAATAACTTAAAACCTATTCAATTCTCACTTTTTATTAATTCAATATTCCCATTAAATTAAGAAATACTGTAATCAACAGTATTCAAGTATCTACCAAGTAGCTCAGCAAATCGTCACGATGGATATCAAAAATGACTGCTTATTGTAAGCGTTGACACTTCAATAGAAACTCTATCTCTCATTCTTCGTAATAATACGCGGCAATAAAAACGTAAAATTCTAAGTAGAGGTTATAATATTTTTTCAATTAAGAGGTTTCTGAAGGGTCGTATTTGGTTTCCGGAGGATCATATTTGTGGAGTTTAATCCTCCATTGTTTAATTAATCCTTCCCACGCTCTTCTTGAATATTTGCCATATTTAGGAGGAGTTTTTGGATCATCAAGTTTTCGCTCAGATCTGAAAAACCAATTATTGTGTTTTCAGGAATCATACCTACTCCCTTTTCTATATGTATAAATTTGATCAAAAACACCTTTAAAAAGACCCATGTTATTTGCTGATTAAATACTTAAAAGTTCTCAGATACATAAATATTCTGAACTCTTTTCTCTAAATACTTCATTTCCAATGACACAATACTTTGGAATATTTCATTCAGTAACTGGTTCATACTACACAGTTGTACTCCATAATTTATAAAAAGATGTCAGGATAATAAAAGTCTGTAAATTAAGGAACCTTGAATTTCACGACCTTATTGCTGGCTTTATACTGCATAATACATATCCTAACATAGAAAATTGGTTTTATGGCAATAGCTGTTAGTTTTTATACAGTACATGGAATGTACATAACATATGACATAGGAACTTCATATCTTCAATTTTGTATCCAATTCTTATGCATGATGGGGTATATAAACCTGACATTATTCAGATTGAGGATAAGATCAGTATATTATTGAGAACTTAGGATATGTTAAATTTTGACATTATATCAATGGGATTAGCAGTTGATAGTTGATTTATAGAATTTGGCTATCGAGGAAGTGGTATAAGTGTGAATAAGGAGAAAACAGTTGAGATGAAAAATATTTTAATACCAAACAAAGTTCGTAGCAATATAAAGCATACTTTTTGTATGATGATTTTAAGTTGCCACAAATTATATCACTCAAAAGTGATTTTGTGATATTGAAAAACTAAATTACTATCGGTGTGACTTCCAAAAATAAAAAAATATAATAAGAATAAGGGCTTACCTGGGGACCATTTTTGTAAAGTTATCATAGCCAATAGTATTTTTTCCATATTCAATTTGCTTTTGTCTTCTTTGAAGCACAATAGGGTCTGATTCCATTTCAGAGCTGCTACATTGCCTTGGCATTTTTTTTTGTCTACAAGGCAACAAGAAGCGCTTATGTAATATACAATAAGATTGTAATAATTTTAACTTATAATAGACAATAGCAATGCTAACATAAAGTGAAACTATTTACTAGTTTATTTAAGGTTATGTGATAATCAACAAATAGCAAACCATGTCAATACCCCTTTAAATTTTAAAGCTAAAATTGCATGATATTATGAAGTAGTATTTATTTTGTATAACTTAAATTAATGAAAAAAATATTCACTCCTACTTACATTCCACTAATATCATTTTTTTCTTGTCTGTCTACTTTAGGTCCTAGTCGTTTCAAGGCAGAAATTCTTTTGCCCCCTCTCTCACCATCACTAGTTTTATATGGTGATGGCCTGGTGAAAACTGTGCGTTTTGCACTTCTCATTGAACTCCAGGATTGGTTACTATAAAAGTTATCCCCACTTGTCCCATCATTTTCAACTTTTATAGGAGTCACATCTTTAATTTTGCAACTTTCAAATAATTCCCTATTGTAGGGAGAGTCATCAAACATCCTATCAATTGAACCTTCACCACTTATTACTGGAGGTGGAGGTGTATGTGGCATAGTACTTTGAACAGATGCAGGTGATGATTGCTCAGATTTGATATTACAGTCTGTTTCATAGCTTTTGAATTCATCCTCTGAGCTACTATTATTGTTTTCTTTAATCTCTCGCTTTGGCAAAAAGATTTCACAATCTGTTTCTTGTTTAATCTGATGTTTTAACTCTTTAGTAAAGAAATTATCTGAATCTGGTTCTTCTTTGATGCTGTTTAGTAGTAGGGAAGAACTATTAAAAGATGAGTTATGTTCTGTGTCCAAATCTCCAGACACTTGTTTGTTTTTCCTTACAGGAACATCTCCACTGTCATCCCATTCGTCCTAAATGATTTGAAATTAAAAGAAGTCCTCAAGTTATTGTTAAAATTGTGTAAAGTTTATTAAAGATAATGCGACCTTGTAATAGTAGTTAAAGTTGAATTACAAGAGAAATGTACCTGTTAGGAGGAATGAAGGTAATGTATATGGTTATGATGGGTGCCATTTTTTTATGTGGTACTAAGGGCAAGTAGAGTTTATCCAAGCTCTTACTCATGTGAATATACGATCAACCTTAGGATGTGAATTTGTTAATAGTTTAATACGTACGTCGTCGAATATTCTGGCGTTTTTCAAAGAAGTATTCATAGTTAATTTGTGTACAGAATCCATTCTCTCCTAATGTTGAGATTGATTACAAACTTGCGGATAATCGTTCCTTTTCTGGAAAATCACAACAACCTGAAGCCACTCGCGTCACAAAATCCATTTATATTACTTCTAGATGAATATTTAAGGAAAAAAGATGAAATCATATGCATAAAAAGTTAAATCAAGCAAACGCAAACAAACAGAAATCGTTTCTAGGTTAATTTTTGGAAAGGCGGGAAAAGATTGATTGACAACATGAATGTCATCTGTAATTTGAAAATGTTCATTTGAGGGGCATTTTCCAGATATAAGAATAGATGTGTTTTGATTACTACTCGTCAAGAATATATTGGGTGTGAGAAAAAATTAAGTTCCATTTTCTAATAGAGGGCCTAACGCGTACTGTATATATTACGCGTGAACCGGCTTAATATATATTTGAAAGATCTTAATGTTAATGTCAAATTGCACCTATCTGTCATTCAATGAAAGTATTAAAACATGTGGTGCATTATACACTCGAGAGTAGTTCACTCCGAGAACCTGCATCGACAAGTGACACTCACAGGAATGACAGTTGACGAGTAGCAGGGGCGGAAATAGCGAAAGGGTTTGTTAGTTATATAAACTCAAAACGACCCTTAAAAGCTCTCTTACTCTTATTTTATTTTTGCTCTTAGTTTTCTCAAGATAACGTACCACGATTATCACCCTCAGTATAGTACATACAGGCTGTGATAATAAACGTAGCAATAGTTTTGTGTAAATAAAGATAGTCGAGCAGTATCAGCACGTATTTTATATCTAGGACTAGTATCCTTGCCGGGTTAGAATACTGGTCCCTTCAGCGTGTTCAACTTGTAAAGGAAAAATAGATTACCCCGTTAGCACCTACAACACGCCGTGTTACTCCAAATACCATCGGTAAACGCAAACACCTATAAATCCGACAAACATTTAATATTTCTTCGATTAAAAATGGTTAGTTTTGTACCTAGTAAGCGCCATTTGCGGGAAGTTTTATTATATTTTTATAATTTAAAGAAATCATAATCATAGTAATATTCACCCGACATTGCTCCTTCAGATTACTATTTGTTTCGATCGATGCAGTCAGTCTTTAGTGGAGAACGGTTCCGTTCTTAGGAAGACATCAAAAATTGGCTTATTAATTAAATCGCCTCCTTCACTTCTTCAGGGATGGAATTCACAAATTACCTGAAAAGTGGGCAAAGGCTATAGCTTCAAATGGAGCATACTTTGAATAATGTACATATATTTGTTTTTACCAAACAAACGGAACTTACTTTCTCTCATACCCAATATAATTGTCCTACACATGTAAAACCATATTAAAAAGAAAAATTAAAAAAATATATATTTATTGAATTTATCTCGTTATCGTTCGTTCATTCGTCCTCAAGTTACAGTACCAGATCTAGACACTCCACTCTGTAAAGGCAAAACATTCCTCTTGGTGGTAGAGTAATTCGAAAGTTGGATAATACAATTATTAATAAATTCGTGGCAGATTTGGGGCTCATAAACTAAGGGCCGTTTAAAATAGAATGAGCGAGTTGGCGTTTTGTATTTTGATGTTGTAGGAATTGGACGTTGCTACCTGGTCGTAATAATAGAATGTTCAATGAGTCATTTTATTATAAAATAAATTGTATTTTTATTATTAACATTGCTTTTTCTATTTTAAAGTTGGAAAAAATATACATACATAAGTATAATTATGTATAAGGCAGATTTTATTAGGAACTAATAACATTTCTGAGTCTCCCAATACCCTCAATTTCGCTCTCCAAAACGTCTCCCGGTTTTAAGTATTCTGCAGGTTTTCTGTGCATACCAACACCCGCAGGGGTTCCCGTCAAGATAACATCACCGGGATACAGAGTCACAATCCTGAAATATAAAATTAAAACAAAAAAATGCATCATTATTAAAACTTACTGAGATAAATAAGAGACCAAAAAATCGATTTTAAAAATGAGCTCTGAAGTATTTCCGCTCTGCTTTAACACGCCATTCACCCAACTTTTGATTGCTAATTTACTGGGGTCAAGTTTGGTTTTGGTAACGATGGCGGGCCCCAATGGACAAAATGTGTCCATAGATTTTCCCAGTAAAAATTGACCGTTGTTCCTACTCTTCTGCCAATCTCTGGCGCTTATGTCTTGAGCCACTGTGTATCCGAAAATGTATTCTTGGGCTTGGTCTGGTCTAATTGCTTTTGCTTGTCTGCCTATGACTACTGCTAATTCGACCTCCCAATCCACTTGCTAAAAATTATGATCATATAGTATTTAACGATGTGATGCGTTCACCAAAATGTCACCATACATTTGTAATTGGTGGAATTATAACATTGTCGTTGGGTCCTACTACAACTGAGGAAAACTTGCTGAAAAACATGGGTTCTTTGGGGTAAGGCATATTTTGTTCATCGCAATGTCCAGTGTAGTTGAGACCAACGCAGACAACTTTGTCACTGTTGGTAACTGGAGAAAGGAGGATTGCATCTGATATTGAGGTGACTGATTTGCTATTAGCGATTATTCTAAAAATCGAAGGAATATAGGTGTCTGAGATATGGCCCTTTAGAATTGTTTGAGACAAAGCATCAAACCTTAATCTTCTTACCTTCTAGCCTTTTCATAGGTCGATTGGCCCAGATTCAGAAAATCCACCAAATTGTTGGGGATAGTGGAGTCCACGGAACTAATATCAATGATGTCCCCTCCAATGGAAAGTTGAGCGCCCAAGTATTGCTGGCCGCCATTCTTGTTCCTATATTGCACGTACCTCATGTTGCACGTGCTTGATACGGAGAAACGTCTAATGGATCGCAAATTTGATACAATGTCCTGTTTAAAAAGCTTTCTGCTTAGATTCACAGTAATACTCGTCAAATTCGGGTTCATATTAACATCAACTTAAAAACACTCAAGAATATAATGTAGGTGTTGCAATTAGCGATAAGTTTATGGTGGGGTACTTGATTGGGTTCTAGTTGTATAATAATAATAAAATCCGACGCGGCAGCGGTACTGCAACCAAGGACAATTTTATAGGAGTTACTGCTGTTCGCGTGCGAATCTCGATTAATTTATCAACCTGTTGCCTAATTTTGATAAAAACGTGCACGTCTTCACAATCTACAGATATTCAAAATTGATTAAGCCTGTGTAAAGAATCTTTAGCCACGGCGTCCGCAGGTAAAAGCTGTATCGTCGAAACTGAATGAAAACCGATTCTCAATGAGGGTCCGAACTGATGTAAATGGCCCCCCAACCGGTGAGCTTTTGTGCTGAATCCATGAATGAGACGGAATTTAATTATTAAATGATTTGTGCATAGACAGTGGATTTTAAATAGTCTCGATTTTATATTTTACACATGTACTTCTAAGTCACTGATGGAATTCCTATATGTTTTTAACCGAAAATATAAATACAGATTTGGGACGAAAACCTGATAAATAGATTTAATATAGCATGTAAATGATAAACATATTGCCGACCACGCAGATTTTACGCAAGTCTGATTTTTTATTGATTATTCGTGTTGCTCTCCGTTAGCGTCTCGATTTCTGGCTGTTTTTTCTTCGTAAAGTAGAAAAAATTACTCAGAAAAAAACTTTGCAAATCAAAACAAAAATAGGCTCGATATTTATTCAAAGGTTCGGTAATTACGGTTTCCGAGAAATTTTAAAAATAGGTTTGACTTTGAACAGCTCGTGTACTTTTGCGTCACAGCCAGGAATTCCTACATGTTTTCAATTTATCAGTGTAAACAGAAATTAATAATAGACTCTTGAGACCTTACTCCTCTTTGCGATAATCTTTAGAATTTCTGAAAATTACGAAGTAAACGATCTGAGACAAAACGAAAAATCTGAGATTAAGAAAACGTAGAAAAAATCCGATTTTACTTCCTTTTACTAATTTAAGACAGTTCCAGATGAAAGTAAAAAATTAACAAAATTAAGCGTTCTATAACTTATTTACTTCGTAAGTATAATAACAGGACAAGAAAACTGTATAAAAGAGCAACACAATACATCAAGACGTTAATACCCAAAAAGTCCTTGGTTTATCATACCTGTTAGTCCTCGTATTATCCACCGTTTTGAACACTTCAACGTTGAGAAAAATATGTTTGAATAGCACAGTTATTGTAGTTTAAATTTGGAATTTTTCGCATTTTCTCACAAGTTTTGGCTTTCAAATGCGAATTAAAGTCAATATATGGAATAAATGATTCTAATTTAAATATCAAAATTCATGGAAAACGAATGTAAATAGTCGACAAATTGAAACAGTATTCTTTTGTCTTGTTACAGGATTTAATGAATTTTAAAAAATAGTCGATTTGCGTGCCACTAAATACCTCAATTTTGTTTAGAAAATTACAAAACTCGCGTGTCTAAAAAGTCAATCTATTATTGAGGTAATGTGTTCTTGTGTGAATGCAATTGAAAAAACCTTGACTTAGATTATTATTGAGCATACAAAAGCATGATTTTCCTTAATTTAACAGACCTCATATCTTTAACGATTCCTACAATCCAATATTACTATAATACTAAGTGGCATACTGTACATATGGTCATTTGCTTTTTTTTGGATTAGCAGTGTTATGAACACAATTTGCTAATTTATGCTGAAACGTGTTAAATGTTCTTTAAAAAACTGGTGTCAAGGTTTATCAGTGTGAAAAATATATTCACTTACCGATTTTTATTAAGAAAATATTCTTTTTTACACTTCAAAGGCTATAGTAGCAACGTGAGTCTTCAAACAACTCTCTCTGAGCAGGGACTAAAGTGGATCATTTACTACCAAACGGAGTAAAAAATGTTTTTGCTCCTTTTGACGTAATCACTAATTCGTTTAATCAAGTAGAAGGTCAATAAAACGAAAATGCTCTTATATGTTTCTGAATTGTATTTAAAACTATTCCTAAGTTCATTTGGACGAATTACAAGCAACATTATTAATATGAATGTTGATGATTGAACAATTTTTAAAAGAAAATAAATATCTTATGTGACCTGACACAGTTGTGACTATTGATTCACGTTTCACAGAAAAAGCAGAAGAAACTGAAACGCTGAAAAGTAAATACGGTTTTTAAAGTATTAAATAAAGAGGGCAAACACAAAGTTCAAATACCATAAAATATAAATGTATGAGTAATTGACCAATAAGGCAAATGTCCCTGAAAAGGTAATTTTCTGTAGATTTCGATTTTGAATTAAAAAAATATATATTGCCATTTAAAAATTAAGAATTCATACTAATTGTGGCCAATCGTAAAGTAAGATATGATATTAGGAAAGTCTTTCTCTTTAGCCAGCATTTTTCATTCTTGATAGCATCGTCGCTCCAAAGGTGACTACTATAATTTAGGATTGCTCTAGAATCTCTTTAATTCTTCCTTTTCTGCCAGATTTAAAATGAAGGCTGGAAAACCCAATAAGCTATGCGGCTAACCTTACATTCCCCTTTTAAACACTGCAATTTATTACTTTAATTAATACTCAATGTTGTTGGCTGAAGAGGATTATCACTGAAGACAGTTGTATTTTAGTTTAAAATATATTAAAAAATATTTTTAGGTCAACAATAAATTAATAATTTCGCATAATTCAATGCAGACATGATATACGGTTTCAAATTATGGTAAATTACAAATATATATCGCTTGACTTTTACAACGGATAATTACAAATACATCAGCCCGCTGGAAGCTGCGTGAGCCATCAGAGTATTTGCCGCTTGTTGTGTCTCTAAAAAGATTCTAGTTTCGTTCATCCATTGTCGGGCCACACATCTGGGGGCTCCTTTTAATAGGTTCATGTACTTTAAGGCTTGGGCGAAGTCACCTCTATCCAACCAATACCTGAAAGAAACTAATTTGCTTAATATTGCTCTAGTTAAGAATGCTATAAGATTTTGAAATGTGGGGCTAATTATTTGCTACTGCAACTACTTACCTTGCTCTTTGTAAAATTTCATTAGTTTTTAAGTTACCGAAACAGACTTTTTCATCGTTTAGCTCGGCCTGTGGAATGGCGCTAGGTGATTTAATCAATAACACCGACTGCAAGTATGATAAGACGTGGATGGGTAGTGCCGCACCTAAGAGACATTGCATTTTTATTTAAAAAACTTCTTACGAACTTGGTTGTTTCTGCAATATTATGGCAAATTAACTGAGTGTTCTCCGTTGCACACAAAAATAAAAAAAGCGTCCATATCTGGTATGTTCAAGAAATTTAATTTAGATCATAATGACTTGACATTTAACTATTTGGCAAATCAATATTATTGTGTTTGAAAATATATTGAACTAATACTTAATGGCAGAAAATTCAAAGGTGAGCGGCGTATTTTATGAAAATAAAAATGAAATTTATATCGAATAATTAATTTAAAAAATCCTATTCAAAAGCATTTTGCATTATATAGGGAACAATCTGTCAACTTTCCCATTTCTTCAGACATATCAATTTTATTGTAATTCTCATTACTACCAACCTTCTGCGGGGATTAAATCTACAGTCCGAGCAACTTTTTCAACTTTCAAAAATCTTTCTCGAAGAGCATCTTCGGGAAACACTCCCCTCTCCTTGGCTTCTTTTGGAATGCCTCCAACTACCACTGATACAAGTTCATCATTCGGAGCTGAAAATATCCAATTATTAAAGATTACTCAATTCTTTATCAGCAGCGTGAAAATAACTTTACTCAAAGTTCAATCTTTATTTACCTGCTGCCCCCACAACAGCGTTAATTTCCGGCTCCAAAGGCCGAATTTGATCCTTCCAAGGAATGCCTGGACAACCAGCCTTGATAGCTCGCAATAGGGATTGGCACGCACTCCACAACACTTGAGCTTGTTTAGATGAAGCATCTGCATCGGTTCTGGCTAAAAAATATTATATTATTCTCTTATTGTTTACTGCTTATTATAATGACCTTTTATGGCCTCATCTAATCCTCTTAATCTTCCAACCATGGCCGAGAGCTGCTTCTTAAACCTGCATCGTTCCTCCTCAAGGTGCTCATCAAACTTTCTAGACAAGACCCTCTCAATCTCCGATTCCCTAACTTTGATTGCTTCCTCTAGGTGGTCATTAAAAGCTTGGGATTGTCTTTTCAGTTGCATGCGTAATTCTTGCTCCGCCTCCTTTCTCAACTTGAGTACCTGCTGCTGGAAGGAGGTACTCAGGCGCCTCTTTTCTTGTTCTACAGCTTCGCAAATCTGGACTACAGTGAGCGGTTCTAAACCGCCTTTGCGAGCATGATCCACGGCTTGATCCACTCGACTTTGAAGCACAGTTTCCATTTTTGCTAATTCCTAAATATCACGGAAATATATTTGAATGGAGAACAGCTGTAATATGTAGTATACCTTTTGATAAAATAACACGTTGGCATAAACGTGTAAGATGAATAAATCCAAGTCTACAGGATCGATGGTAAATTTTTTCTTTGATATGTCGACATTTGGGAACATAATTTCCAGTTCTTCAGAGAAATGTTTTCTTGCTTTTTCTACTTTGTTCCAATACTTCTCAGTCACACTCCCATGTTTTAGCTCTAAATCCAACGCTTTCTTAGCTGACGTAATGTCGTCTTGTACCTAATTTCATAATTACATAAAAAATTATTAAGACGCCTCTGTAAACTTGCCTTCGAAATATTATTTCTGATGATAACTTTGGTATTCTCAGAAGCGTCAAAATCCGGACTTGAAACCAACTCCTTCAATTTGTTGACATCTTTAGTGGCTTCTTCAGCCTTCTCGTTCGCTCTCTTCAGACATTCATTTTTCTGCCGGGTCTTTTCGCGAATATTATCCCATATATCCGGTTTAATTTCGTTCACAGCCTCATCTACGATGTATTCAATATCGCGATTATAACTCAGCAGGACGTAAATGGCCTTATTGTAGGCATTGACGGCTTCTTCCGCCGATTTGCATAGTTTTGTTTCAAGTTCGCCTAAAGCTTTAGAGTCGGTAGAGCTAGGTGACGGCCTTGGCTTACCCACTAAAAAAATAACATTCGCTTACTCTTAGAGTGATTCAATGGATATTAACCGGTCATGCAGAATGAAAATGTTATGTACCGATATTAAGCTCAAACCCTCCACCATCCTTGTCTTCTTTTTGCACCCGAATTTCGCTATAGAGCTCTTCTTGATATTTAACCTCTTTTTCTAAAACTGGTAAAATGGGTGGTGGAGCTATGCAAAAGAGTTAGTTAGTTCAGGTTAATTAAATTTCAAACAAAATTAGGATCAAACCAAGTAGTATTTGTGGGACTGAAAAAAGTATGACACAGAGTTACTCAATGTCACATTAAAAATCTATTGGCGCTATCTTCTAAACAAAAAGTGCCCATGAACAGAAGAAATCCATTTTAAGAAATATCTTCAAATAAACTCCGGTAAAAATAAAAGATAACAAAAAAATTGGATTTTTAAAATGTAGTTTTGTTGAGTATAAAATTATTCAAATTTGCCTCTATTTACTCAACTTCATATCTTTTACGATTTTTAACTTCCCAATGACGAGCAATGAATTTGGATAATCCTATATATAAACATGTTTGGGTATTTTATGTTTTGTTGGTAAATGATCAAATGTTCAATGTCAAAATTACTTAATTTGTGCAGATTTATGTCTACCAGTAAGCAAGATATAAAGTGCAGAATAGCAGTAAGTAGACAGCAGAGTTGTTAACCCATGAAATTTACCATATGGCATAATATGTCAAGTTGATTAAGCGCAGGATAGGCTTTAGATTAAATGGTTAAATCTATTAAGAACCCAAAGCAAAAACTTACTTGGGTTGAACCTTTTGAATTAAAAAAAATGTGATTATCCTTGCCCTAGAGAAAATGGTTCATTTTAATTTTTTTAACAAAAAGAAAATGGGTTTTTGTCAGTCCTGATCATGCATGTAAAGTTCAGAGCATGGTGTTATTCACTCTAAATCCTTCAAATAGTACTGCCAACATATTAACTGCAAAAATTGCGAACTCTGTAAAATTGTATTAAGACCTGCTGATCACAAGAAAAACAGCAATAGCAGAAAACAATGCATCCTCAACAGAAAAATATGTTTGACAGTAGGAAGATTCACACTTATAGCATATTAGAGCAGGTGTTTGAATATATTAAATGAAAACATTTAACACAACAAAAAATTCAATAATTAAAATTTCAACATAGTTTTCAGACTATGTTTGTATGTATCCCTATATTGGCATAAAAATTACCTTTGTATTCTTTAGGATCTGGAATTACCTGCTTACCAGCAGGCAAACCAGTCTGAACATCACTAGAAAAAGTACTCATGAGAGATTTCTTAGTGTTTTCATACAGAACTGAAGGAGATAAGATGTCAATTGACTCCAATACTGGCTCAGTAAATGGCAAATATGTAGTTAAGGTTTTTTTAAAGTTCTCATCATATTTAGCATATGCTAGAGTTGCACCTCCGGCCAGTGTCAATGCTCCTGAAATAGTTCAAACCTTTGGTATTTCTTGTAATTATAAAAATGGCAAAATGTACCTAAAGTTAAGAGCAATTTTCCTCCTCTTCCTCCACTTTCTTCATGTTTTGGTGGTTGATTTGGAGGATATATAGACTTATTGCTGTATTGCCGAATCCCAGGGCTGCTAACAGTTGTATAACTCGTAGGGGTTGTTAAACTTTGGCATTTTGCTTGTGGTGCATTCAGAAGTTTCTGTCACAGGACGATGTGTGACATAAAATACTTAAAATCTCGCAGCGCAAAACTTATTGATACTTTTATGTCCAAAAAATTGTAGTAAAAGTTTGAAGTTTCAATACAAAATAAAGATGACATAACACTCATAACAGTAACCTTGACCAGGATTTTGTATGATATATAGCTTTAGCTTAAAGAATTTAACTTACCCATGAAATTCGTTTGTTCAGAAGCCTTCCTAAAATTCTTAGCATCAACATTGTACCTTAAAAGCAACTTGGGATTTAAAAAATGGACCTCTGACTCTGGAAACCTCTCCTGGCTCAATTCACTAATGTCGAAGTCATCGAATTTGAACGGGTATTTTAACCTGATTATGGTAAATTTTGATGTATGAATCTACAATATGATTAACGGCAAAGAGAATTAATAAGGAAACGTTAAAAATAATGGTAATCAATTGAAAAATTTTTAAATTTTAGAATTTTTGTAGTTTTTTTTGACCAGGAGAGGAGAGTTTGAGGTTATGTTTTTGCCAGGTCAGATGCGAGTGTGGTCAGTGCCCTCTGGCCATGCAAAGATATGTATATACATTGTATTTTGCCATTAAAATTTAATATCCAAAAAGGACTTCAACATTTTAAGTTTTATTTAGGTATTGTTTTTACCTTTTTAAAGACAAAATGTAAATAAATAAAAAGGGCTAAAAATATTTTTAGTCATAATTTAATCAATTATAGACATTGGGGACATTTGTTTAACGACCTATGCTTTTAATCTTATATATACGTGTAACAGATGGCGGTAATTTTGAAATTTGACATTAGGCCAACTGACAAAAGTAATCAAAACAAACAACTTTTTAAAAATTTTAATGTTTAAATGATAAAGTTTTGACTGATATAGTCAAATTTTTCATATTAAATAATAAGGAAATAAAGAGGTATTTAAGAGTGCTCTGAACGTAAATTTTATACGTCCAAGAGGTGACATTTACGAATGCAGTTTAGTACGAAAAATTAACTCTAACTCCTTGGTAAGAATTCCTTTTCTGTTCTTTTAAATTTAAGTTTGTAATTGTTGTGTCGATATATAGGGACACCATCTGATTATAAAGCTGACATGAGTTCCGACGAAAATGATAAATCAACAGAGCGAGTCCTTGAGTATTATCAGAGATATTCCCAAAACCGACACCTTCCCAAATACTTTTCTGGCACTTCTGTATCTTATTTACCTTCAATAGTCCCTGAAGCCGATGTCCAAACTGCAGCTTCTTCCATGATTCACAATGACCCTATTCTCATTTCTGAGGTTGTTAAAATTTCAATTGCAAAAGCTGAACTTGATGAAAGTTCAGCTCACTCAAGCTTGTCAGAAAGCCCTTCAGGGCATAAAAAGCTTGAATGGGATAACGGGGCTGATATTGGTTATGATTCTGCCAGAAAAAGTGCTGAAATCATTAAAAAAACTTCCTCTCTGCCTATTCTGCACAAACTAAAAACTATTGAACAAGGTAACTCTAATACTGTGCCCATGACAGTACCCTCCACAGTTGCAACTCAATTAAACAGTGTGGAAAACGTTGAAATATCAGTATTTAGCTCCAGTTCTTCTAAACATGAATCTCCAAAAGATAGAATTTCTTCCTCAGCAAACTCAACATCTCCAGACAGGAAAAATAAGCAAGTTTGCTCAAGAAATATCAGCCTAACTTCCAATGATATATTAAAAAGTGAAGCCAGGAGTAGTTCATCAAACAATGATGAATCTGAGGTCATAGACGCACAGAAAAACCTTGAATTTTTGAAAAAGAAAATTGGTTTACCTGATGCTCATTCCACTCCTAATGCAGATCTCAAAGTGAACTTGAATGATAGAACATGCAGGACTTCACAGTCATCAGTTGAAAGTATGGGTCAAAGTCTTGCCTCTTCACAAGGGTCGAGCATAGATTCAAACAGTGGAAAAAGAATATGGCAGTTGCGGGAAAAAGATGTTGCAGTAGTGGATAAAAAGGATTATAAACTGGCAAAGGTAAGTTCCAGCCTTTATTAATTTTTTTGTAGGCACATACTTTTATACAGGATGTTTCAGTAAGAAATGCACAAACTTTAATCCCATATTTTAAAAAGATATTAATACTTTGTTGCCCTAAAAATGGTCCTTGATAAGAAGAACCAGAAGAGAATTTTTTGCATCAGTAATGAACAGAGGGAATAGAAATAACTTTTATTTTCCAAGGAACCAGTGGCTTATCATTTTTCTTTAAAAAATATTCAATGACTTGCTGATATGCACGCGATTGACTTATTAAAAGTTACTTTTTTATTGTAAAATATGCACCGTAGCTATCCACAACTTAAGCTTCAACACATTTATTTATTTTCCAATGCATAAGATCCTTTGTTTTCTTTTTGAGCACAATTCATTATTACTATTAATTATCTATACAGGGTGGTCGCTTGTACGACGCATTCTATGAGGGATTTTCGAAACGGTTAAAGATACAAGGTTGGTTAAATGGAGAAAAAGTTTCGTATTTTTATGCTCTGCAAAAAGCTGAAAGCAAAATTGGAATATCTTATGTAATTACTAAGATATCAAAGAAATACCAAAAGAGTCGATTTTCTTTTTTTGTCTATAACTTATTTATTTTTCATACAATCATTTTGAAACTTGGGTGTTCTATATTTTCCGCTACTGTCTTCAATATGGAAAGGTCAAAATATCCTAGGCCTACTAGTTTACGTGAAAATAATACCAACTTTCGATTTTCTTATGGGTGCCATATTGGATTTTCGCATTTTTGAAAAACACGAAAGATTTCCGTTTCGGCGAGGTGCAATACAAGGGTCTTCTGAACTATTTTACAATAAAAATTAAAATATTTAAATATTTGATGAAAAAATCAAGTAGCACTGGATTTGTCAAGGTCATAATTGGTTTCCAAGTTACTGACTGTCTTTGACACATAAGTCAAGTAGCTCATAATACAACTTTTAATAACTGGAAAATATAGAACACCCAAGTTTCAAAATGATTGTATGAAAAATAAACAAGTTATAGACAAAAAAAGAAAATCGACTTTTTTGGTATTTCTTTGATATCTTAGTAATTACATAAGATATTCCAATTTTGCTTTCAGCTTTTTGCAGAGCATAAAAATACGAAACTTTTTCTCCATTTAACCAACCTTGTATCTTTAACCGTTTCGAAAATCCCCATAGAATGCGTCGTAAAAGTGACCACCCTGTATAAATAATTGTGCAAAATCTCCCTCATAGTGATAATTGACAATATTTACTTATTACTGATGCACTCAGGAAACATGCTTATTCCTCAGTGAATTCCAAAGTGTGAAATGGACTTAATTCTTAGTGTCACAGGATAATATGTAAAGTCAGAGTATTTAACTTGTGAAGTGGAGTTAAAGGTTTGCCATTCTCACTAATATATGTATGTACATCTATTTACTTGACAAAACGGAAAACTAATTCTATAAACCTATGTACATATGTTGTGGGTTGGTAAAATATTTGTAATTTAGTAATATCAAAAATACTAAAAAATATAATAATTTATGACATCCACTCGTGCTCAATTTGTCACTTCATTAAAATCGTATTTAAATGGGAACTAAGTTTTCTGAAAATGAGAGGAAGCTTATTTTAAACCTAATTCATTATTTTAATTTAAAAAAAGATGTAAGACAACTACCCTTACCTGTAACTGCAGTGCCTAAAGTAAGTATTTCATGCTTGCCTATTATGTCATTTACTTAAATGTTTATGTGTTAAATTACTATCTCTGATTTGTATAAAGAAAGCTCAGTACTGGGATCTTCAAGGCCATCTAGGCTTTAGCACATATATAAATTTTCTGTTCGTGTACAATGCAACGTGTATATTAAAATAATAATAAAATAAATTTTACTCACTATTTCCCAGTATGATTCAAAAAATAAGCTTTTAAATTTGGGGGAACGTCTCCATACTATGCAGAAAATCTAGCATTTTTTGTTCCTGCGTGCAAGTGCATGGGCATATAATAAGGTCTCACATCTATGCCATATATATCTTGAATGAGATTTTTAGAACTTAATTTTAGTTGGATCTAAGACAGTCTTTTCATTATCATTAAAGCAATTATTATATTTTAGATGAAGAAGTGACTACTCGCTATTTACATTTAAAATTAATAGGTATTGACGAGATTGAACATTTTTTTACTGCTTTATAACAATCATCGCAAATTTATAAAGTTAGAAATCTGTAAGATCGAATAGGTCATTTTTTATGGAGCTAAGTTATCTCAAAACAGACTTACCTTTGAAAGGGAATATCAGTGACTTCATAACGGTCAATGATTATTAAAATCAGTGTTTCTAGATGAAACTTGGAATTTATAGCAAAGAATAATTCCAGCACAGTTGGAATGGTGCAGCATTAATCACTGTGCAAATGAAGCGCGGAAAAGGGGTTAGACCATTTTACATCCTGGACGTGAAGACCACTTTGTTCCAAATGCCGTTTTGATCTTTAAACGGTGGGAGAAAAGTGGGGATTTCCAAGATTCCATTAATTCAGAAAATTTTGAAAAATGAAATAAATATACGGAATTATAGCCGGCCTGGAAAACGACGCACCTCAAAATATTTCGTTTAAAAAAATGATTCCAAATCTGCGCAGCTATAAATTATCAATTGATTTGTTTTTCTTCGTTATTAATGCTTTAAAATGTTTATTCAACCCGTATCTTCAATCCATTTACCGTTGGTTCGTTAAATAACATAATATGTATTTATATAAGTGGTTTAGTCAATGATTTTGGCTCAGCCGGTTCTTTGCCGATCATATATATCTATAACATTAAAGAAACCTTTCTAGTTAGTGTGAAAAAACATTATTTTGTAGGCAAAAGCCTAATCAACTTGCAAGGGTCAAATTTTCAGAGAACACGACTCCCATTCTAAAAAAAATGATTCTCTTAGAAAGAAATCTAGTTTTCAAATCGTAGGTTTATTTAACATAAAACGGTGTAGCGTCAGCTTAAGTTTTGCCTTGAATAAAGTTACCTACTCTCGATGGCAACACCACCTAAAACAAGTTTGTGAGTAAAGGTAAACTTTATTTAGGACATGGTGCCATTTAGCGGTGGCATCGCGATTGACGACTTGACTTCATAAATTCAATACTCAGGGTTATTAATTGAACAGTCAAATTTTAGATTAAAAATTTTTATTTGCCTAAATTTGCTAAAAATTAAAAATGTAGTTAACATATTACAACAGTTTTCAAATTGCGTACCTAAAGTAAGTAAAAAATTGATTTCACAAAAACAAGTTTTCCAATTAATTGAAATGTTGGTGAGATTTCATTCATTTATAGGATACAAGGCATTATAAACGAAGATCAACTCACAAACCACCTTTATTAATCCGCTCACAAACCCCTTCGCCGCCTCTTCAACCAGCCCCAAAAGACCGCAGCAAAGGCATCAAAGTTGTCGAACTGAGCATCTCGACTCCTATTAATGTTAACTGCTCCTCTTTTGGCCCTGCTGAGAAGCCACCAAAAATAGTCTCACTTACTCCTAGAGCTGTTCAAACTGAAACTGTTAACTACAGACATATAGAAACTCAGTTTAATTTTGATGCTAAATCTTTCGATAAAGCTTCACGTAAAGAAAAGACGAATAGTTCCGATGCTTTAGCTGATTCTGCTTCAAGTTTCGAGTATATATCACTTCGCAAAGGTGCTCTAGCCAATGATAGAAGTTTAGTGCAAGCAAAGATTCAACACACTAAATCTAAAACGGGAATTTCCGGGGTTTTAAAAGAAATCTCCTTAATGAGGACCAGTACAGATTCCAGCCATATATCAAAGGCCAGTTCTGAGGATATTGACAGACACTTGGAGATACTTCATAAGCTGTTTAAAACTAAGAAGTTCAACTCCAGCACTAAGAAGCGTTATATAAAGAAACTTCTTAAAGAACTAAAGGAATTGGATGCCACGTGTAATAATAGTGACTCAACCACCAGTAGTTCTGACTTATTTATCCCCAAGAGGGATTCGTCAAAAGAAAATGTGCAGTGTAAAGTAAAACATGAGGTGGCTTTCAAGGGGAGCAAGGAAACGATTCCCGGTAAAATAAATTATGAAGCACCTGCAGTAGGGAGTAACCCTGATTCTCCGAGTATTAACAGTGGGTTAATTGAAATGGCAGAAGAACATGAAGGGAGAGGTGCAAATTTGAGGAGCGATACTGAGATTAAGGAAACAATAAGCTGTGATAAATCGGCATCTGCACCTGAAACGTTCACAAAAAATATCGCCTCTTCAAATGTAGATACATTCATAGCACTTAAAACACATATAGGTTCAAGTTCTGATGATATTTTACTGCGATTCGCAGAAAATGAAAGAGCTTATCAGCTAAATTGGATCAAAAACGAAATTTCCCATCTCTCGAAGCTTAAGAACATTCTAGAATTAAAAGACAGGGACTCGCAACAATCTCAACCAAGATGTCAACCATTCCCTCTTTTTCGCACAAATACATACAATGTGGCCCAGAAGAGCGATGAAAACAAAGCAATAAAACGAAATTTTGTCATTGAAACTGGCTTAAACCTCCCTCCACAATCCAACATTAATTACCTTATAGATGGTAAGGAATATGTAGTTTCAGATTCTCAGAAAACCTCCAGTGAAGGGGAGAAGGTCGTTATAGCTGACATTAAGGTTAGTTCAGATGATAATCACACAAACATCAAAGTAAGGACCCTGTGCTCAAAGTGTAGGAAGGTGGTTTGCATATGTGTTGCTGAGAGGATCAATCAATCCAAGTCTCCATCTTTGACAGAGTATGTGGACCCAGAACCGTGCTTTGGATGTAATATGATTGAGTGTATTTGCAAGAAAAAAAGTGATTTGGAGGCGTGTAGTGCTGCGGCTTCTAGTAAGTCCTCTGAAGATATGGAGAGCACGGTAAAAGATCGAGTATCCTCTCTATTATCGGACTTTGACATAGTTTCTCCTGAAGACTATAATTCCTTACAGAAAATTTTTAAAAATTGTGAGTGCACCACAAAAAATTCGAATTGCGGATGTGGTTTTGTTCGGAAGTTATTGGACAAGTTCCAAGTGAAATTGACGAAAGCTGAAGGTATTAGTGAATGCGTGCAAACCGACAGTTTGTGTCATGACAAATTGATTTGTGAGTCCAAAAGTGCATCATTGGATGCGGCATTTACAAATCAAACTAAACACGTTTGCCATGGGTCTGAGATTCAAAGTCTTAGGCCACAAATTCAAAGTGAAAAACTCCAAGTAGAGACTAATGGTCAGCATCCGGAGCTGCAGACTTTAAAAATACAGGATTTAAACGGAGTGCAGTCTGAAGGCAATGGCCAAAAAGCCATCGCAGTACAAGCAATTATTGATTCAACTCCTGTGGCAACCACTAAACAAACTTTGCTGGGTAGTGCTCAAACTCAAGTTAATAAGGCTGATCACAAACTTCAAACCGGAGTTGATGTGAGTGAAACTGCAGTGCAGACAGCACTAGAAAGGGTCTCTCAGTGTATACAAACTGATGAAATTTACTTTAATGGTGACACTGCAACAAACGCATGGAAGACATCGGCAAGAAGCACCAACGTCCAAGTTCAGGCAAAGCCTTTAATGCACTCTTCAGGCGACTTGGATGATAAAGTGATGCCTGAGGAGCAAAAACCAATAATATCTCGAACGGTACAAACAGAGGCACCAAAACCAAATTTAAGCCTTAAACAAGACTCCACTACAGCTTCATCCGAGACCAACACAAACGGGTCTTCTCGTGTAACTTGCTACTGCTGCAAGCAAAAAGCATTTCTGGCCGAAATTAGTTATGTACAAGAGGGCGACGATTCTTTGGTGGTTTGCAGTAGATGCTATTTTTCTCGTCCTCGCTACTGCAGCCATAATTGCAGGTTTATGTGTCGATGCTGGAATTTTTGCCAATCAAGAAAGCAACCTGTAGATGGCATGAGGTTTTGTCAGTGTTGTGGTGTAGAGGTTTCACAGTGCCTTAGAAGACTCGCAGGACTAAAGTACACGGTAACATTGCAGGGAAAGGAAAATCGTGAAGGCAAGAATGGGAGGAATTCCCAATCTCATGGTGTGAAAGTGAAAGATGGCTGGAGTAGGAAGGGTGTTAAGGATAAGGAGAATTATGATAGAAAGGAGGGTATTGATAGGACGAATTCGCTGAGAAAGGAAAAGAAGAAGAAGAATGGTTTGGAGGAAGAGGGGAATAGTGTTATGAATATGAATGGAAATGGGAGAAATGGAGTGAAGGAGAACGATCTTCAATATACGCTGACGGTAAGTTCCATTTTTGTAATACTTAATAACGGTAGCTTTTGCGGTGATGTCATTTTCAGAATTAGCATGGTTTTCTTCATTTTACAATATGACCAAGTTAATATTGGCTTTGCATGTTAACATTATGTAAGACATTTTATAGATCTTTTCAAATTTTATTTGTGATAAAGGATGTAATAAGTAGGGTTGAAATTATATTGTTTCTTATTATTTCAAGGAATATCTAATAAAAAACAAACCGGGATTTGTATATTCGGCAGAATACCGACGACAAATGCTTCTAAATTCTAGAATTTTAAGGGAGAGAAAGAAGGATAGTTTGAAAATACGTTTTTTGGAAAATAATTTTGAGCAAACTGCTGGAGGTAATTTCATGTTTTTTTTATTACTTAAATTTTGCTAATTGTGAAGTTTCTAGATAAATACAAACTTTTTACTGGACGGCAGATGAAGGAAATAACCAAACGAAACTATAAAAAGTTGCCAGAGGTTCAGGATAAAGCCTTAATGCAGCGAAATAATCAATTGAGACAAGCAGATAGGGTAATTAGCAATGTATTTGCGAAGGTAATCTAAATAAATACAGTTAAACACATTAAAAGCTGATTTATTTTTATTTATTGTTTTTAGAAAGTACAAAAGTCGGTGCTGAAAGGGAAAGGCAATTTTCCAATCGATAGGCCAGTGACAAACTTGTAAGATAAAGGCTGACTTTAATCTTGTAAGGTTTACTTGTTTTATTATTTATTATATTGTGAATCATTTTTAATAAAAAAATATAGTCACTATTTTCTATATTAGTTGATTTGTTCTTATTGCGGCTAAGTCTTTTTGGAACGTCCTTCTGACAAGTTTCAATACCTATTGATAAGCACTTGAGCAGCAGGAGATCAAATACCCTCCTGCGGCACTAGTACTTAGTAACAGGATAGAATTGAGATGTGTAATAGTACCTAAAAATAAAATAAAAAATATATATAAATGTGCAGTTATCACAGGCAATAACCCAAATAATGGGAATGCTCCATTTCATCGACATGAATATAAATTTTACTTGATTTTCTTTTCTTTTACTTAATTCTGTTAATAGTTTTCTGTTTTGAACTTCACTTAGATTTCTCATTTTCTCCTCGTTTTCGCTTATTTTTAATTCAGCATTATTATAGTGTATTGGTGCACTATTGAGCTGCTGAGAACTATTACATGGTCAAATAAGCGAAACGAAATCCCGCATTATAATACGAGTTACATAAAATACAATTTTTTAACGACACATAATGTTACAACCCCAAATACAGTTCGGTGAAGATTCTTTCAAATCTTTCGTTACATACAGTATACATTGATTGAACTAGCATACCATGTTTATAACTATAAAAGATAGGGAGATGGTTAAATGAATGCAAAGGTGTGCTGATAATGCTGAACGATAAGTTTGAAATACAAAAAAATCCGATTTCTTCCTTGGTTGAAAGGAAAACTGAAAAATGACTTTAGATTCTATTTTTTTACGTAAATTTTATTATTTTTATATTATCATTATTGTTTTATTATATTATTACTATTATTATTATTTAATTCATGATTAATTTAAATCAGCACTAGCACTTTATTTCCTTTATTTTTTAAATAATCCGTAATATCGATTTTCATACAACTGGACATAGGGCAAAGGGGGATTTAGGGAAAAACCCTTAAAAATTCTAAAGAATGAAATACAATCTTTGAATACTACAAAATATCCCTTAATCTAAAAAGATTTATCTATCTCTATTGGAACTAAAAAATTATATTTTAGATTTGGGGATCTTTTGGAGCGGTGAGGTACACAAAACGTTATATCATTTTTTAAATCTAATTGGAATGTACATCTACTTTTTGTAGTATGCAGAGATTGAATGTCCCACCTCAAGATTTGAAAGACTTTTGACTAATTCTAATCTCCCCTTTGGCATTTTTTTTTGCCTCCCTTCGTTAGGGGTAGATTATTTAAAATCATTGTTTCTGCTTTAAGATTTTTTTACGATAAGGTTTGAATATAGATTTCGCTTTCCCCTAATAAAGCCCAACCAAGAAAAATGACTTCATCACCGAAAATTTAATCAAAGACTATACAAAAACCGAACGTTTATTAGTATCCCACTGGGTTCCATTAACACTTTCGGTTTATTAAAAGAGGTCAACTAAGTCGACCCTGATATGAATTAATGAACGGACGTCTTGACTTTAATCTTACCGGTAATTTTTTTTCCTCACAGGTTAAGAACCCTATACAAAAGTGAGTGCAAAAATCAAGTATTAGTTAACATAAGTGAATATCTATATATACAATTTCATTAATAAAATACTCACCTTAACAACGTTATTTCTCCTGCGCCACTGGTTGTTTGCATTTTCCAGAAAGCTCAATAAATAACGACTCACATGCCTTTTCAGTGACGAAAGCATGTAGTTCATTAACGGCCAACTAATAAAAGGATCGTTTAGAACATCTGCTTATTCGGTATGTGGTACTACCTGCTGTCCAAATGATTGCGCATCGGGGAACCTGCAAGATGTCTGGATGAATTTTTCCGAATTGCCAGAAAAGCCCCACACTGAAAGTGGTTCACAGTAAACATCCACTTACTGGCATGTGTATGCTATGTCTACCATATTGGGGGTCAGGGTATCAGCGGGGTCGAGGGTCAACTGATAGCATGGGCGCCGATGTAATTACTTATTGAACGTCGTTGAATAAAAGAATATATTCTGGGTATCTACAGAGAAATGTTCACTTTTTAATTAGCAGTTAATAATAATATAATATTGTTAAACACGCCCAGATTGAAAATGGCAAAGAGATAGCAAAAGTGTATAAATTTTCTTCAAATAGATTGGCATGCGCCCTTTACCATATCAGTTCATGAAACAAACCACTTTATCTTTCAAAAATATCAGTTGAGCAACGACGTTAACTATCTTATGATTGTTCCAGTTGTTTAAACATGGCTATAACAGTCAATACACAAACATTTTTATCCAAAACTCGAAGATTGCTTATATCGGGGTCTTTAATTTTGTAAATACGTCCTTATAAACCGCTCAATATTATTTTCCCATAAAAATACAAAAAAGTATTTCGGAAATCCCCATTAAACTCAGTTATGATGCGGGTACTACCATACAATGCCTGATTTAAAACATATTTAGCACATGAAGTCTGTATGTCTATTGGTATTATGTCTTAATTTAATTTCCGGCTTTTGCTTAATTGAATGAAATCCGACGAGATATTATATTTATGTTCTCGTTGTTTAGTTCATCTGTTTAGTTATGAAAATTATGTGCATTTAAGGTTTAAATATGGCTTAAAGAAACCACGGGATGAAGTTAAATTAAAGGAACTTTGTGTAAGAGGATTGTTACTATCGATAGGAAAAGTAACTAATAAAGTGTGACCATTAAAAAAAACCAAGGAGGCGTTATAATATCACAGGCATGTCTGGGATCACTTCATCTCCTATCTGTAGTCAGTCAGACGTTTCATGATAAATAGCAAATAGCCTAATCAACGCCCTACGTTTATGGTTCACCGCCTGCTGCGAGGTTATTGTCAATAATCACGCATTATGAGCTTATGAAAATTTGCAATACTTAACGACGTTTTGTTAAAAATGGTTTTCTAGCCCAAACTCTTTTAGAGTACGCTATTGTTAGCTGATTTCATGCAACATGAATCCTCCATGCCATTTGAGGCATTTATGGAGTATTTCCAAGTTTTTTCCAAGTTGCTTGAAAAGAGTAACAGGGATAAAAAACATATTAAAGAGAAAAACGGGAAGTTAGCGGCCAGTGGCATAGTGTAGAAAGGTTTGTAGCGGTAGAAAAGAAGGCCTAAGAAAAAAGTATAATGTAGATTTTCATGATTTATAAATCCTCTGAGGTAGATTTTTACACAGAAAAAAAATTGAAAACGTGGTTTAAATATCTAAATCTGCAAATAATTTCTTTAGTAAACATCAATTCTGAAAACCGAAAAGCCACAATAAACAACATATGTAAATCATCGAAGCAAATATAAACAATATACATTTATTTGCTCGTGAAAGCTATTGCCAAGATCGTTCAAAATATCCCATAATATATGTTTGCTCTATCTTCTATAATAACTGAAACGGCGCCATTTCCAAGTGAAAAATATCTCAAAAGTCCCTGTATATCAAAAACGAATAAAGTTAGTCGTGAAACTGGACCCGAGAACGTGCAATCGTGTTTCATCTATCTATTGTCAATTTGCCAACGCCCCATAAATTAATCGAAAAAGCGCCACCCTGTACATACAGCGTACATGAAGAGCAAAAAAGCGTACATGAAGTGCGTTTCAGAACTCATGCCATATTGGAATCTCTGAACCATAAGTGTTCAGTCTGTGAATTAAATTACAAGAGAATTATGCAATTTGTTACCCCACAAAGTACTCTGAGATGTGCTTTGAATTTGGGACACCCTGTATACTAAGCAATGCTCTAGAGCCTGCACAACGTTTTGTGACTGACAGTATGGGGGAAAAAGATCTTAGTTGCACATGTGTACATTAGTGCATAAGGCAAAACGGATGATCTATACAGTTAAATTTAGCAAACGACGCTGGGCGTCGCGACGCCCGCAGAATATTTTTCTCAGAAATATTCTTTTTCTTTTCAGAATTTTGAAGTTCGATAAATTGTTAATAACTTTTGTATAAAAATTTGTTTGATATTTCAACTACTTTAAAAGAAACAGCAAAAAGAGTGGATGAGCATAAACTTTTAATGAAATTTACTGCTTAATCTATGACTGACTTTTGCCATGGTTTGACATAATATTCCACAAATTTACTACAAATAGCAAAATTAAGAAATTCTCTACCAACTTTTATTAAAAAATTTTGCTCATTCACTACATTGTACAGAGTGTTTCATAATAGTATGTATTTAAGGGGGTGAATCTATGCATGATTAGCAAAATAGTTCACATAAACATATATTCGTGAATACCTCGTTATCCGATTAATTTGTTGACGTGATTAATTTTTAAGAATTTTTCTATTTTCGTTTTATTTATTTTCATAATCACATGTAGACACAAGTTCAGGTATAATTAACGAATTATCAAAACAAAAACAAATTATTCGTGTTATAGTTACGGCCTATTAGACCATTTTAAAAACCCGGTTTTTGGAAAAGAATTAATTTTTTTAACGGACAGTGGCGTCTCACAAAAAAGTTCGAAGGTAAAAGGTGCCTTTGTCCTTGAAATTATATCATCTCCTATTACTTTATTTTTTTTTTTTTGAGAAGTTGGCATGACTGAAAATGTAGGAAATAATAAGCGTTCTGTTCTCCAAATTTAAGCAAAAAATTTGTTAAAAAACTGGGGGCAATAAAGCAAAAACCGGAAAACTCTCGAATCTTGAAATATCGCGTAGTTAGGTAACAAGGTACCTCCAGTCAGGGTTTATATGAGCTTTTTTGGTTAAAAGAGAGAGATGTCAAACAATTTTTTATACAAAATTCGTTTAAAATTTATCTTTGAACTTCAAAATTCTTAAAAGAAAAAGGTATGTTTCTGGAAAAAAATATTTCATCGGAGTCTCCTGCTAACTTTAAATATACAGGTACAGTGGTTTTACGTTATGTACTCTATTTAATGTGGCAAAAAGTTTCTTTTTGAATGACTTTCTGCAGGCTGATACTTTTTTAATGTGTTTATGTAATCTAGGTAAAATGGTAGTAAGTGAATAAAAATCTGACTGCTCATTTTCGGTCTAAGTGAAATTTTATGGTGTGACTGTTTCAAGGCTAATTTCATTTGTTTCGTATATATAGAGCGCGTTGAAAAAAATCTACCATTTGGACATGGCGTGTCTTACCTCGGGTATTAAAGAAGATAGGAGAAAAGATCAAATGGCAATATTTTAGAGATTTTAAGCTAAAATTCAATGGGGCGTTCGAAATTTTTCTATCCTTAGCAGTTTTTCAATTCTAATATATTTCTTCTTTATTGGACCACCCTGTATATTAATGGTTCATTCGATAGGTCTCTTTTAGCTGATTACAGTAATATATTCGATTTTTTTATTGATATAATTTGATATATTGATCTCTAATAATTTCTGAAAAAATAATTGAAAATGGTTTTTTCCTTCTAAAAAGGAATGTATTAGGCAATATTACCCGCTTGATTTTGGAGAAGCAGTCTCGAAGTCAGTCTCCTTACCGCATTGTATACGATGTGTCCCAAAATTAGTCTCACCCTGCCATTGAAATTCTATCTCTGAAATTGTAAGAATTTTAGTGTCGAGTGTTGTAAGGAAATTATCAATTCAAGCCACAAGGTACAGAGTCCTACAACCTCTGCAGTATTATTTCTGACTTCATGTCAAATATCCATGTGTCTTAGAAATATTTTTCCATTAGCCACGAAGTAATAAATATGATTAAACCCTGAGTAATCTCATGCACCAAACACTACACATGGTTGTAAGCGAGTTAATCCACGTAGCGTGGAAGTCGCATTAATCATTACTTTTAATTACGATAAAAGTACTAAAAGCTTTAAATAGATAATAATTACCCACTCTCTCTGGGAATAATAGAGCCGCTTTTGGGTTGAATGAACACGACATTGTTAGTCATAGAAAGTGAATTGGGGTAGCTCGGGATAAAATATGAGAAGAGAAGCATCATACTTGACCTGCTAAGGTGGTTAGACACAGATACACCCATACCTTAGTCTAGTTGAAAATAAGGGTATACAATCAAGCTTTAGATATAACCAAGCTGGTAAGTGCTACGTACGATTGTTTGAAGCATTCATGAACATATCGTATTCATTTACAGGGTTTTTATGCGCAGGAGGTGTTTACGAAGTCAGGAAATTAGATTCAACTTGCTGCATTGAAAATTTGCATCGCTATAAGTAGTAGCGATGTTCAGCAACATGGAAAGAAAGATCTATAGAATAATATTGGAAGTGAAGGTATTTTGCTAAATAATACTTGAAGATTCCGGTAAATCGTTAGGGCAATAGGCGTGAAAAATCTACAGAATTTAGGAAAAGAAAGTATTGTTATAGTTAGCTAGTCAAATGTTCCCAAAATCTTAAAACTACCAGGTATGAGTTAACTCTAACTTGAGGTATATCTATCTACTCCAAAATCCCGCCAAGGCGGGGTGCAACGCGAGAAAAGGAAAATTTCGACCAATTATGGGTAACAACAAGTAATTTTAGAAAATTTGTTTCAGAGTTTCAATTACTTTAGGTTAATTTTAGTTGAATAAATCAATAAGCTGAAGTTAGGTAGGTTTACTCTACTATCACGGCAATAAGGGTACACTTAGAAAACACCCAGCTCTTTGTGAACAAAGTCATAGAAAAAGAACTATGGGTTTTGCTCTTATAGTCGTAGAGAGATCTTCTCAAACGCAATGGTACTTAAAAAACACTAGATATTACCAAAAGATTGCGGTTTCTCCTCATTTAACCCCTCAGATGCAATCTCTTGTGTGATATCACAACAACGGAAGCACAGGAACAAATGGGGGGGTACCAGGGATGGGCAGTTACATGTTTTGCGTTTAATCCCACAGGACGTCCTTGTGCGTGGGGTAAAAACCGCGAAAGAGGAAGCAATAAAAATCCAATAATTGGTTGTTTAAGCTAACTCTCCCTTCTCGCTTCATATACAGTACGTATTTTATGTTAGTTTTTATTCACTTGTAGAAAACAAAAGGTAGTTATTACTAGGATTGGATAACAGCAATTTGCTGCATAAATACGCCCTCGAATGTGAAGCAAGAGTGCCAAAAAAAGGCGCACGTCGGGGATCACTAGAAGTGGACTAATACAAAATTCCCTTTGTAGATGCATTACGTGCATGTCTTAAAAATTATAGCAAATAGGGACGGATATACAGGGTGTCTCTGAAAAGTCTTTACAAAATTCGGCTACAGATTTCTGAGGCGAAAACATGAGAATTTAACTCGATTTACTTTAGTCTAAAAGTAGACCATTTTCAAAATACGGGACATTAAAATGAAGATTGAAAAAAGGAAAAAAATTAATTGTTTCGTTTGTAATGTTACTCTATGGACAAAATGTCGCAACGAGAAGTTTTTAGGGACGAGAAATGAGAAACCGTTTACATTTTCGATGCATATTGTAGAAGATGCTGTCAGCGCTAGGTGAACTCACTTTAAAGGAGCATAATTTTTTTATCATCCGGTATAAAATTTATTTATGACTAAATTTATATTTTCCTACATGTTTTATGAAAAAAAGGTATCTTGGTATAAATTCCTGTAGACAGTACTTCTTGAAATATTTGAAGTTTAAAGTTCGTCGAGTGTCTTGAAAATTAAAAGTACATACTTATTCGTACAGTTAAAACAAAAAAAAAATCAAAATATCCAATTCATCTTTAATTCTTATCACTTTTTTTAAATCTTCATGTTTTTATTTGGCTATTTTTATTATTTATTTTGCTGTACTGTACGAATAAATATATATTTTAAAGTTACTTCGAATTTTAAACTTCAAATATCTCAAGAAGGAATGCCCGTAGAGACTTATACCAAAATATCTTTTTTTCATAAAACATATAGGAAAACGGAAATTTAGTCATAGATAAATTTTATACCGGGTGGTAAAGAAACTTATGTCCCTCTGAAGAGAGTTCACCTAGCGCTGTCAGCGACCCCTACAATGTACATCAAAAATATAAACCGATTCTGATTTTCTGCCCCTAAAACCCCCCCGATACGACATTTTGTGCAGATAGTAGCATTACCAACGAAGCAATTAATTTTTTTCCTCTTTTTGAATCTTCACTTTGAACCCCTGTATTTTGGAAATCGTCCACTTTTGCACCAGATAAATTGGGTTAAATCGTCATGTTTCCACCTTAAAAATCTGTAGTAGAATTTTGTACAGGCCTTTTAAAAACACCCTCTATACATATAGGGCTGGGGAACTGTGAAGTAAAAGTTTTGATTAGGAACACGTTCCAGTTTACGGATCACATAGGTACCCATAGAACTTCTCGTTGCCTAGCTCTGATGAGACATGGTAGTCCCAATCTGAGTTCAGTTTAACTTTCACTATAAACAAATCTACCTTTCTACACCTCCGGACCTGAATTCTTCTCGCCTAGCTCTACCCCAAACGAACCCCGCCCCCTAATGAGGGCCTCCTTTCACAATTAAAACAATATTTAACGGTCTTACCACGAAAAATACAAACAAATCATACCTTTTTAATATCCACAACTGGAATCGTCCCCGAAACAGGCCACATACACACACGACTACATGCCAACTGTCCGCTAATCAGCCTCAATTGGGTTTATATGCGAAGCCCACATCCCTACGTTAATTTAAGTTAAATTGAGAGATTGTTTCCTTTGTGCAAGTTATTATTCTATTGTCGGGTATGCTGTCGTTTTTGTGATGGCACATATCACCGTGTCACCTTAACTATATTCACCACCACTCTGCGTCCTTATGTAATTCCCTCTGCGAGCGTAAATAAATTAATGATGTTTCAAAGCATTTATTTGACGATTCCGACTGTGTGCCAGCTTTTATGGAACTTGTACACGAATTGACTGACACTATGTTCGGAAAGAAAATTTATAATAAAGTTGAGTAAATTCCTTAGCGTTTACTGTCCTATTCGTGCTCGTTTAAAGCAGTGGTGGCACGTTTTTCTGCGAAGATTTACAATCCAAACTAAAAATCAAGCTTGTAACATCCAAAGCGAGGCAATTATTACCTTATCCGGTCACCCCTATAAAACGCTGAGTAACATGGGGAAATTAGGAAATACGAATTAAGGGCCTCCCAGAGGTAGTTGTTATGGGTCAACGGTCAGATTAATCACGATCGCTGGGGGTTGATGGCATGGTAAATATTAAGCAGAGCTGCCAAGGTGAAATATCGGAACCATCACCAATAGCAGATCTACTTAAAATTTAACCACTGGCTTTAGTCAAAAAGTCGCAAAAAATGTAGATACAAAACACTTAATAATCGTACGTAAAAGTATTATGCCAGTCTTACCTTAGGATGGTTGATTCGATTTATCGTAATGTTAAGCAGGCAAACCAAGACGAAGCTTCAAATCTATCGTCAATGGCACACCTACTTATCACCCTGATAAATAATTGTTGAAGTCGCTGAACCCATAAGGTTGACTCAACTTTTGGCTTCCAAGGAGTAGTCAAGAACTAACTAAAATTCTCCTCCAATTTTCTACTTTTATACTTGTTTCCATTTCTAGTCATTCTGTTGAATTCTGATAGTGCAAATGATTTATTTGCATTGGCTTGTTGATTTTGTCCTTTCTCATGCCACTATGACTAAGCCCTTAGCATTTAACAAGAGATAATTCCAAAGTCTATGGGATATTAGACCGTTGTTGACTGAATTTTTGATTTGTTTACCTGTTGCAACTTTAAGTTGAATTACCATTATCTCGTAAGCTTACGAAAGAAAATTTGTGTAAGTATCGTATTTGAACATATCACCACAGTTATGTGAATTTGAGTTGATTCATTATCAAAACCATAAACCTCATCGCTCCCTGATAGAATTTCCCCTTAGGTAAATGGGGAGCTTTGAAGAGTTCCTCGAAAATTACGAATTGAGCTGACTCCGCCTTTTTCAACTTGAGGCTGAGACTCAGCATCGCAACATGAGACTCGAATTCTAAAGATATCTCCGATATTTTGGCATGCCCAGTTGCAACTTCGAAAATGGGAATGTCTGGTGGTTGCAAGCGTGCAGAAGAATTTTTTTTAGGTAGTTTCTGAAAATTGTTGGATTGAGTCTAGTCCAGATTTATCAACTTGAGGTCGAGACTCAGCATTACAATCTCAGTCTTGAATCCGAAAGATATCTCTAGTATTTTGGCATACCTAAGGAGTTGCGATGTTAAAGATGAGAAGGCTGAAGAATATTTTGAGGTTTTAGTTAGTTTCTGGAAATTTCTGGATTGGGTCTAGTTCAGATTTCCCAACTGGAAGTTGAAACTCACCATACAGATCTTAGGCTCAACTTTCAAAAATATCTTTAATATTTTAGCATAAACAGCTTCAACTTCGAAAAAGAGCATACCTAATGATTCCATGCATGCAATAGAAATGTTTTAGGTTTTAAGGAAGTTTCTTGAAATCTCCGACTGAAATCTAGCTTAGATTGGTAAATGTGAGGCTAAGTCTCGGCTCTTCAACTTTAAACTCGAATACCAAAGAAATTTCCATACTCTGATAAAACCAGATGCAACTTCAGGATTAAGAATTTTCTTATGATTCCAGATATCCAGAAGAAATGCTTAGGTTTTAATGAATTAAAAGTGGTAAGACAACTATGCCAAACACCTCCATAAGTGAGAGAGATATTTAGTTCTGAGAGGCAACTTTTGATCATATCAAGCAGAATATTCATATCTGTTGATTCTAGTTTTTTCCACTGTCGCTATTATTTTATCCCATGGAGTAGAGTTAAAGACGTTCTCCACATTCTTGTATCCTTTCTGCTTAACTTTATAAATGACTTAACGCATTTAATAGCATCGACAGAGGATGTGCCAGCTCGGAGACCGAACTGTAGATGGCTCATAGCATGAAAAAAGAAAGAAGTACCTAGTTCATCTATTAAAGATTTAAATTTAATAATTGCAAGTATATCAAAGAATTCCACACCCGACCAATCTCTTCTTGTGAGTGCGTCTAAATTCTAAATTAAGAAAAAGCACAATTAGTCTTAAAGGTGAGACGCATACAGGGTGTCCCGTAACGTATCTACCATAGCTTAAGACTGTTACCGAGATAATTTTAAGTAAAAAATGTGTCTAGTGAATATATGCAGTAAACTCAATCGTAACCGAGCTACAAGTATTTTAGCATCTTTTAATTATTTTTAGTTAATTTTTAATTAAAAAACTAGGGTGGCTATGGATTGGGATTATTTATTATCATAATGCGTAGCTTATCAATAAGCATGGTTTATTAATAAAACACAGTTTATCAATAAATAAACATAATTTATTATTAAATTAACCATCATCTAAAACCTAGTCACAAAAGAAGTATTTTATTTTATTAATTGTTGAAAATGCCCACTCAATTCCTGGATACAAATTTGAGCTCCCATCAAACTGGAAGATGTCTCTGAATCAGCACAAACTTTGTTTTTAGGAGATAAACGAGACTTTTCAGTCATGCACAAAGAAAATTGATAGGATTTAAATCTGGCTATCATGCTGGCCAAGCAGCTATATGAAGTTATCAGCTGTGGTTTCACTTTTAAATTTGAAATCATTTAATAAACTAAAATGCTTATAGCTTGATTGCGTTTAAGTTTGGATTTATGTTCACTAGACGTTTTTAACTTACAATTGCTTCGGCAACACACTTTTAGGCTATAACACATTAATCATGGAACTTCTGTATTTGCATCTATATCTTTTGTTTTTTCTTCGGTAACTTTTCAAGAAGCTTTCCAGTCTTATCTATGAGCATATGGGGAGGTACGGAATACAGCAGCAGGGTGCTTATCAGCTTATTCACTGTTTCTTCCCTAACTTGGGTAAATTATCGGATGTCGTTTCGTTAGGATTATCTGGTATGCCATACCAGTATATCCTCATTCAAGGCATCGCACAATTTTTTCCATCTAATTAGGTGAAGAGAATGAAGGATCTAGTAGTGATAACAAAATTGACGAGTCGGCGATAATCATTAATGTTGATGCAAAGAAGCTGAGCAAATGCTTAAGCAGTAGTTATTAATGAATATATTCTATTAAAGCATAAAAAAATATTATCCAAGAATAATTCTTTTCTTTAATATGATTCAAGCAAAGTAACGAACGCCGCCTTAAAATCACAATATATTCCCCTGTCTTATAATCATAAATTATTCAATTTTCCTCAAAAGAATTCTTAATTACATGAGGATGTGATGGAAAATCATTATACATCCGGAGACGTATGAGACACAATACTCTCAAAAGGCTCCAGGGTGCATGCACATTCATCCAATTTGGATTCCTCAGCAGATAGTTCGCTCATATGCTTAATCACGTTATATTTCCCCTCTTGAGACATATTCATAGGTCCTCCAAACGCGAACATCATATCATCGGAGGAATCTTGTAAACTAGACCATGTTCTTTGGATGCTGGAATCATACGGGCGAAATCTCTCTTCGTAGGACCGATCAGAGGGCAAGTATGGAATAGAAGTATCTTTGCTGCCGGAATAACAATGTCCACATCCAGATGAATAACTCCCTTTGAATCGACTTCTGTTGGCTGACCGAGAAAAGGTATCGTGATCAGGTCTAGATCGACCAGTTCTAGGTGCTGCGTTTGATGAGGTTTGGAGCGAATCTGTGAGCGATCGAGGAAGATTTACTAGAAAAGTTTGATTTCCTACTCTGGGCATTGTGCGATTAGCTGCAAAACCGGGAGCAAAAGTTTGATTGGCTGGTCTTGGCATTGTTCGACTCATAGGTGGCTGAGTAGCCACCCCAGGCCCACAAGCACTTTGTTCATTAGGAGACTGAATGATGTCTGGTGTTATATCCACAGAAGAATCTTCCAAAGCAATCATACTCCTTTCATATCTGGAAGCCCAAGGATGAAATCTCGCATCATGAGATTTGTCATCATATCTATATCTGGAACAGCTCTGTTTTCCTGAAGCTCTAGAAAATGTTTGATTGGGGTCATGAAATCCAGGACCCCTAGGGTAGCCTACCCCTCTGGGCACAGTTTGACTGCAAGGCGTAAAAGTTGTGTTTGGAGTCGCATTTCTTGTTGTATTAGCGGTTTGAGGTCTCCTGAAATCCTTCGGAAATTCCCTGAAGCAGCTGGTCGCACCTGAAGGAAAGATTCTGCAGGAAGCATCGAACATTGAAGAGTCTACAGTTGATTTTGGAGGACATGGACAACTCCCTTCTGAACTTAAATAGCTACTTTTGACAGAGTGCTGAGTTTGTCTTAGATGATCAGGTTTAGCCGCACGAAAGGTTTTACCTCGTGAGTACGTCTTATCAGTCGCCCCTCCTCCATAGGAATTCCGAGCTGCACTTCTAGAAAACGTCTTTGCAGGACTGTAAGATTTATTAATCTCTTCCTTTTCACTAGAACTTGGAATTCCACAATTGAATCTTCCGCAATCCGCAAAAAGAATATGGGGTGCATTTCCAGAATTGGATAAGTCGTGACCCCAATAATCAGGGAGTTGTTGGGTTACTAACTTCTTTCCTTGTCGTCTAACGATTAAATATCCTGATTCCTGGATGAGATCGCTTGGAACTTCGATCACTATGTTTTCGTTTAGATTTCGCGCTAAGCACTTGGGGAATATGATTTTGATACTCATGTTTTTTTAATTTATTTTCGAAAAAAGTCCTAAAACCGACTGATGAGTGACAATAGATGGGTTTTGTCAGATATAGATTAAGCTCAAAACAAATGGAAGGATAACATAGGTAACGAAATCAATTTTCAAATGCGTCTTGCCTTAACTTGATGAATCCCTAAGGCTTAGTGTACAATTATGATTCAAAAGTCGGTTTAACTGAGCCACAATTGGCACTTGAATCGTTCCATAAGAATAGCGTTGCTGTCGAATTAATTTCGTTTGTGACATCTACACAACTTGGTGTGAAGTGTCTGAAATTGTCCCATTTATTATATATTTATTATATATTTATTATATATTTAGGGAGAAGATAGGCCAGCTAATAAAGCAATTAGAGAAGGCCAAGCATATATTAGAGGACGCAACAATGTCGGCCTCTACAATGCATTTAAGATAAGGATGTCCAGCATGGGGATCTTGCAAATGATAATAGATATCGATTTCGTTCAATGGGAGAAAAGTTAGGTATTCAAGGGAATAGTTTCACAAAGCAAAGAGATCTAAAAAATTATTTTTGCTTTTTCAGTTATTTCGAAAACACCGAAATTTTAGAATTAATTTTTTTGCCTAAGTTACAATAAGCGTCAGAAAATAATTAAAACCATTCATCTATTGCAGTTTTTATAAGTTTCAGTATCAAAGTCTTGATTTTATTTCGACATTTCGCTTAAGAATGATCCATTTTTTTCCCTAAATACGGCCCTGGTAAGTTTTTTGTCGAATTTAAGACAAATTGTTAGATAGTTAATTTAATTAGGAAGATTGGATTAAGGAAGAAAAATCACTCAATATATATATTGAAATATGTATAATGTTAATCTCTTATTGCTTGATTAATATCGAAATTAAGGTAATCAGTATAATCACATCGGTATGTGTATTAAATTAAGTATCCACATAAAACAGAAATACTGAACGAAAAAAAAAACAAAAAAATACAAAAAATACTATAATTTAAAAAAAATCAAATCTCTAATCCTCCTGATATAGATCAAAAAAGCACTTCTGCTTAAGTCAGTACATCAGTTAATTCGAAGACTTCATCTATCCTTTAATAACAGCAATTGGTTTCAGTTTGATAGCTTTCTTAGATATTCCCGCTGCATGACACGTATTCACCACATCAGTCACGTTCTTATATGATTCCGGAGCTTCTTCCATCACCAACTTCGGGGAAGCAACTCGGATTGAAATGCCCATCTGCGTCATTTTCTGTAGAACTTCGGTATATTCGATGTTTCGGCGAGATTTGGCTCTACTGAGTGCTCGTCCCTTAATCGAAAATATTCATATTTAGGTTAGATTAAAGGGAAAATTCTAAAATAACTTTCTTATCTCCGTATACTACGTAACAATTTAAGGCAGCTTAATAATTAAAACTGACTTATGACTATAAAAATCTGTTAATTACCCCTCATAAATTGATTTTGTGTTAACAAACGTAAAGAAAAAACAGACATAAATAAAAAAAATCGTTTAAAACAGAAACATAAAACTAATACAATTCCACGACTTTCTAGAAAACGTAAGGATTTTATTGTTAAACATTTTTGAATATTTTTTTTAGTCATCTTGAGAGAAATATTCTATAGAACTTAATGAACTGAAACCAGTGTGAAGTTGCAGAATCATTGTTACTTACAGCACCGTGACATGTAGACCCAAAAGTTTCCAACATCCCTTGTTCGGTACCGGTAAGAACGTAACTACAAGTGCCCATAGTACCACCGATTAATACAGGTTGCCCGGTCAACTGGTAATCGACAGGAATTAATGGATGGTGAGGGGGAAATGCTCTTGTGGATCCCTAAAAAACGAAGGAATGGAGAGAAAATATATCTAGAGATTTAAAAAGTTTGTCAAATTGAAAAGATAATTTAACTTTTTAACTTAAAGTATATACAAGAAAACTGAGTTGAATCAGCTCTTGGTTACCTTTCTATGAACTAAAAGCGTTTTCTGTTTGCCATCTACAATATGTTCTTCCACTTTAGCTATGTTATGAGAAACATCATAAATCACATGCATATCCAAATCATCAGGGGCCGAGTTAAACTGTTTTGCAAACGCCTAAAACCAAAAATGTATGTATGAAATTTAAAGAAAATTTAAGTGGATACCTGTCGACACAAAAACGTCATGGAGCTCCTATTGACCCAAGCAAAATTGGCCGCTGCAGCCATGGATTTCAAGTAATCTTGTCCTTCCACAGAATTGATTCTGGCACATGCCAGTTGCCGGTCGTTGGTTTCTATATTGTCCCGCTTCATTGCTTTCTCCATCTGCACTAGCGCGTCGGTGGCTACTTGATGTCCAAAACCTCGACTTCCTTGAAACATAAATGCCTATAATTAACCTATAAATTACAATAAAAAATTGTACCCGAATGGATCATAACGCACACTTGACCCACATCCTCAATTCCCATTTTGCAGGCGGCAAATTTGTCGTAAATTTCATCCACCACTTGGATTTCTGCATAATGATTGCCTGCTCCCAAAGTTCCCAACTAACAATAAAGAAAAAAATAATTGAGAATATAGTCAAGTTTGAGTCAACTTTACCTGAGGTAAACCTCTTTTTTTAGCTCTCGTGCTGACTTTAGATGGATCAGCATTCAACATCCTCCCATATTCTTCACAGTGTTCCTTATCTTCAGCCCAAATGTAACCTTCTCTTAAAGACCAATCCATACCCATTTCCAATGCTTCTTCCAAATCTTTTGCATTCATTGGTATAATACCTAATTTATTTCAATTATTATCTTTTGATACCACAAAGCATGAGCAAAAAAAATATTATCAAAACCAAAGAAAAATATTCCAAAATATACCGCCTCATCATTATAACAGGTTAACATTTTTCAATGGTCAGGGTGGTGCACTCTGTACACATGATTTAACAGCATCTCAGTTACTAGAGCTATTAATATGGAACAAAAGTGCTGTTATGTCAAATGATTTTAGCTAAACAAGTAAATCCATGTTTTCTTAGCATGTATACATTTACTGTTTTATTGATATTTTGAATGTAAAATGTCATCTTGGGATAAAAATTAGTCTGTATGGTAGAGATAAAAAAATGCAAACCAGAAACAATTTATCAAAGCCTTTATCACATATTAAAAGTTTCCAAAAATGTTATTTTATAAACATTCCTATTTGGAAGAGAGCAATATTGAACATACCTAAATAACCCACCCTGTATCTGTTAATTGTATGAATGGATTTTGATTTATGCTCTATGTAAAATAAATAAACCCTAGATAAATCCTATCTCCCTTTTTCCATCACTCTGCATGAATTAATTGAAAAGTTGCACTCCTGTACCCACACAAATACATTAATCATTATTTGTACCTTTGGATCCTACACCTACAGGAATGTGATCAAATAAACTCTGAGCAAGCTGTTCCTTAACAGGCAACACATCCCCTTTAAACAGGTTAGTCCTCAGTAACCTTCAAATGTAAACCCACAATTACCTCAAAATCTACAGTGCCACCTTCTCTTACCTTACTCCACAATTAATATCGAAACCTACCCCTCCAGGACTTACTATAGAATTAGGGTCATTGATGTCAAATGCTGCCATGTTCCCAATTGCAAATCCGTACCCTGAATGAATATCTGGCAACCCCACTGACTTGCCAACAATCCCAGGAAGTGCAGCTACATTTGCAATCTTAGACATTAGGTCAATAAGTAATGACAAGGAGTGATATGTCTGCAGTTCAGTACTACCTGTTTTACACCAGGAAGGAAGCCTCCAACCATGCCAGGCCTGCAAGCATTGCGAAGCTCATCCAGCATCAGTTTTTCTAAGGTCTGATTAACGTAAAATATTCCCTCGACATTCATGTTGGGTTGAAAACCCTTTTTTATGCGCCAACTGTGGTCAGTTATTTTTTCCAAGTACTTAAGTTCCTCATTGTATTGTCTAACAACCATTTTATTTCTTGTTAATATTTTAGTTTTTTAACGGGGGAAAACCAGAATATTTTGATAAAAGAGGTTCTGGCTGCTTGGGAACTAGAAATTTCAAAACAGAATAGTGAGGTTAGAATTCTAAAATATATAACTAATTTCACCGGCTTGGCGAATGCACCAGGTGAATCCGTACTAGTACCATCTAACATCAAGTAATCAAGCTCATAATTGCCTTGCAGGGCAGTTTTTCTTCTACTCACATCAGATTTCTTATTTTAATGGGAGTTTTTACGATCTCCTGCTAGATGGCGTTTGGCTGAGCGCATTCACCATTTTAGCACAATGTGACCATCTAAATCTCAAAAAGTGTTGAGGTTAGATTTTATTAGTGTATTTATTTTGTTAATTATTATTCAGTATTACATTATGTGGTTTCTAATGTAAACAAATTGAAATTGAATAAAACAATGTTAACTACAAACACTCATCGATTACTTACAGAAAACAATATACAATTATTGAAAAAACGAGACATTCACACAGTTTTAGATTTTCTCAAAACTGAAAATAAAGCTTTAGAAAGATATACCTCACTCACTTACCCAGTAAGTACACTTAAACTGTTCCTTGTTTATACCTATTGGCACCTATATTTTAGGAAATAATTGAAATAAAAAAATATGTGGCTAAACATTTTTCTGCTCCACCCATTAACGCTCTTACGCGCTACCACAAAATATTGTCTAATTCTGCTTTAATTTCAACAGGAATCACTAAGTAGCAACTGTTAAAAAACGTACCAATTTATTTTTACCTATGTAATATATTTTTAGCCTTGATGAACTATTAAAAGGAGGGCTATTAACAGGGACAATTTATGAAATATGTGGTCCTGCAGATTCCAAAAAGCTTGAACTCATTCTCACAATTTTAGCACATGTTCTATGTGCCAATAATAGTGAAAATGTAGTTTATTTTCTAGACACAAAAAGAGACTTCTCGGCAAAATGTATGAGAACAAAACTTTCCCAAATTAAAACAGAGGTAAATTTACACTCTATTTCACCCCATCCCAAACATACAATTTTAATGTACTATTTTAGGAGCAAACATTGCTTCTGCTCAATAGAATTCTAATAAGACATATAACAGATAAGTATGAATTAATAAGTGCAATGTTTGCAATAAAACAAGAGCTAGAACAGGGTTTGTCTTTAAGGGTGATAGTAATCCATTCCTTGTCAGTGCTTTTTGCAAGTTCCACAGACCGTGATGAGAATAATAACATTCTGAACCATTTGGCAAACATTTTACGATACATTGCTGTAGAACATAATGTTGCCATTATACTAACTAATCTTGTGACCACTTGGACTCAAGGGGGATTTCATGGAAATTCTTACACCGTTGAAAAGATTGCTTGTGGCAAATATTGGAGCAGTGTACCAAATGTTTGCATTAAAATTAATGAATTAAGTGAAAATTTATCCAAACTAACTCTAATTAAATTTAATAATGTTATGGAGAAAAAAACATGCATAATTTCTAACAGTTTATTCCAATAAATTATATTATATTTTGTAATAATGGGGTATAAATATACAGCTTATAAACTTACAACAAACAACTAGGTAAAGTACCAGCTCTCTTGGCTTTTTCAAAATTTCTATAAAACTCATTGAAGTCAACATGAGCAGATATTTTTTGATCAGGTCCTATTTCATCTTCTAACCCTGACTTGGCATCAGAACTGCTTGTTGTATTAGTTCTACTTACAGTGCTATTAGTATTCACATTTGTGAGAGTATTTTGGGATGAATAATTGCTATCACTTATCTCATTGGCCACTATAGCTGGATTAAATTGTACTGTGGGTTTGGTGGGTGATTTTATTCCATTTGGCATTGGGAAATTGAAATTTCTCAAAACCAATGTAATATCTTCCCTTTTTGGAGTACAAGAAAAATTCATTGAATTGGACATAAACCAGTCATGATGCAGACGCACCACTTTGTCCACCACTGCTTGAGCAACCCCAGTTAATGTGGCTTGCTCTCGAAACTATAAATATTTTGTTATTATAAATAAATAAATAAAATTTATCTTACCTGTTCAACAACACATTGAGCAATATACTTATTAACTTGATCAGGACTAATAGCTTCTTCAACACATTTATAAAGCCCTGCAGTCATAAGCAGTAAAAATCTGCAGGATTCATCCAAAATAATACCTCCATGAATATCAGGTTCAGCTATTATAGGCTCCTGGGATGCACTTGCAAGATCATCAAACTCTTTATAGCCACCTTTAACTGCATAATTGCCTAAGCAGCGAGTATTTTCTTGGTTACCCAGACGTGAACCTAAAGAGAAATCTAAGCGGTTTTCATACACAAAATTAATCGCTTACTGAGCCTCAATAATTTAGAATTTATTCCAATTTGCGATAATCTCAAAAGTTCATCCTCATTTTTTAAGTCATGATCAATGCTCAATTGCACTACTTTCAAAACTGAGTTTGCATCAGTTTGACACAACAACACCCTGCAATTCCCAACATTGCCTACATACAACTTATTTTTGTAAATCAGAGACACAGCAGCTGCAGATCCTGAAGCAAGCTGACAGTTCAAGCTTTTGATTTTTTCCATTAGAGCAGGTGATTTCTTATAAGCCTCATAACTATTCATTCCATCAGGAATTTGATAATCATCCCACAAGCTAGTTCTCTCAGCTAGTGTGTCTCCAAGAGTTTCCATGTAGCCAGTCTCAACAGTTGAGAAGGCTTGCCTCATTAGTTCACGCACTTCCTCATCCGACTGTTTCTCATTGATTTGGGAGAAATAGACTTCAACAATCATTCTTTGGGAACAGAAATCAGCAGCTCTTTTGCCTTCATGTCCGTCAAATACTGCATACCAATAAAAATCGTTGCTGAACCGAAAATGGGAACTGCAGTCTTCATAGGGGTGTTCCTCTTGGGGTTGGCCATCTTCCCGATAAATTTGGTTGGTGGAGAAGCCAATGCCAGTGTTTTTGCAGACTGGTAAGTCGTCGGTCCAACTTTCAGAGTTTTTGTAGCTATTTTCTTGTACTTTTAAGGAGCTCATTGTTATTGAAGGGATGTTATTTTTAGAAAGAATAGTTGCTGAAAGAACTACCTAATATCACAAATTTAATAACAAAATGAGAATAGGAAATAAATAATTTTTGTACATTTTAGTAATATTATAAAAACGGTCCCTTATTTTCGAATTCTTGGTTCAATTGGAAGAAAAGAGTTTTCCTGAGTGCCTTTTACTTTCCGCACCCTTTTTAAATAAAAATAAAAAAACATCTCAGGGTACAGGAATAACAGAATTTATAGGTTAGAATAAACCTCATAGCTGTATAACAATATCGCCAAATATTAGCTATATCGATATTAGGATAAAAAAATTGGATATTATTATTTAAATAATCCAGAAACAGAAAAGTTGAGCAATGAGTCTTTTCTGAGAATGGTGACTTCCAATCGTTCGTTGTGATCTTCCAGACGGATTAAATTGATTTTAATAATAGATATTTTCGATTAATATTGCCAATTCTTCTGTACCTTGATGTAAAATAACGTCATATATTCTCTTTTTCTATTATAATGCTAGGGTGTAAGGTAGAAAGATGTAGTTAGATACTTTTAAATGTACGTAGAACTCTTTGTCCGCCCTTTGGTATCATTCTATCTCTTTTCTAGCAAACGTTGAAAAAAGCTAAATATATACTTTCATCGTTCTTATCAGAGCAATGTGCCGATTGGAAAGTGCTTAAATTAATGTGACACTTTAGGTGATAAATTTGCGCAGATTGATTGTTTATGTGATTTGTTTATAATTTATAAAAATCAACAAAATAAACTTAAGTCATTCCTTTTCTTTAAATAGTCATTAGTTCTTAACAATGGCTAATGTAACACAAATAAGTTTGGAATCCCTTTTGCGTAAGTGTCAACCAATGTCCTTTCATTCATAAATTATAAGTTTCCTTATTCCTCAAAGGACCTAAAATACCTCACAAAAAATACATTTCATTTTTCTCTTTCCTTGTTAGTAAGGACAACAAATCCTAACAATTCAAATGTGGATACTGCAGCCTTAAACGCATTCTTTGCTTTAATAAACAAAGAACGAGATGGTGCTTCCTTAGGGGTTAAAGTAATTGCTACAAGATTACCTGTAGGTTCTGAGAAAGAAGTTTTGGCCACTTTAAATGTGCTGGATTCGTGCATGTCCAAATGTGGAGTCAATTTTCAAAATGAAGTGGGTAAATTTAGGTAAGTTTACAAAAATCTTCAAATCTAAATTTGTAAAAATGTTCAACCCAAGATTCAGATTAAACTCATAATCCTTTTGAGGATTTTCTGACTTTTTCAGGTTATCAAAATTCTACATTTTAAACCATCATTTTTTTTTTTAAACTATATAGTGTCTACCTTGATTTTTTTTATATTTATCAGATTCTTAAATGAAATGATAAAACTTGTTTCTCCAAAATATTTGGGCTCCAGAACGCCACTTTCTGTGAAACAGAGGGTGTTGCAATTATTGTATCTTTGGACATTAGATTATCCCAAAGAAGTTAAGATTAAAGAAGCTTTTGATATGTTAAGAAAACAGGGGGTGATTCGTGAAATACCTAATCCAAACATTCCTGAAGAAGCTTTAGGTGAGGAAGAGAAAAACATTAGATTTCAATGCTTGATAGTAGCAATAGCTTTGTATTCACTATTCTTAAATTTATTATTTTTTATTGCATGAATGTAATAGTTTTATTTTTTTTTAGAGCATTTCTTTTATGTTTTAAACACTTAATTAATGAACAATATTCTCAAAAAGTTATATTGTTCTCAGGCTATGAATCTAAAAAGAGAATAGGCAATTCAATTTTTCATGACGAGGAGAAATCAAACATTTTAAGGAAATTATTACAAAGCAAAGATCCTGAGGATATTCAAGCAGCCAACTGGCTCATTAAAAGCATGGTGAAAGAGGTACTTTGCCCTACTTTTAAACTTTTTTTTTTAACTAAAAAACTGACTTGTCTAGGATGAGAAACTGGCAGATTTAAAAAGTAAAACTCTCACAGAGTTAGAATCTGTCCAAAACAATATGAAACTTTTAAATGAAATGATAGGGTCATTCCGGGAAGGAGACACTACAAAAAATGAACTGGATTTGATGGGCGAGTTGCATGACAATTTGGTTAGGTTCAAGCCCAATTTAAAGTCTATGGCCAGTTCTGATGAAAGCTGGCCAGTAGATATATTAGGTAATTTACATTTTTAAAAAATTCCACTTTAATCAAATTGTGTATTGTAGAGTCCTTGTTAAAAACTATGGATGAGGTGTCTGAGTGTTTAAACAAATATAGTGAGATAGTATTAAATTCAAAATTAGATTATTCAAAAAGCAATCTGGCATCTCTTTTGGAACTGGATCAACAGTCTGTTAATGTAGGATCTACTTCACTGATCCATATGGATCAATTTAGGGAGTCAAAAAGTAGCACAGATGACTGTTCTTGTAGGTAAGGTCATCTTAATGTTGATTTTGGTTTTCTTTGTATTGTGAGTCTTAAGAACTAATTTTTTACTTATTATTTTCATTTTCTGGGTAGCTATAATGGTAGTAGTCAAATCAGTCAAGTCAGCAGTACATCAAAATCGCCGGTCGATGTTCTTTGTGATGTGTTTTCGGGATTAGGTAGTGATACTTCACAGGATTCTGATATTTTAAAACCAGTGGCAGTGTCTAATAATTCAGGTACTTTGGAAAACTTATGTAACGCTTTTTGTCACAAATTAATTTATAGAAAACAAAACAAAGGACAGGGAAAAGGAAAAAGATAAAAAATTTAAAGCTTTGGAAGACCTTGATGTTCTCAGCGAGCATCTATTAAAGGAGAATCTATCTTTGTCAAATTATCGGTAGGTTTTAACCGTAAATTATAATTCTGGCAGTAATCAAGCAATAACGAATTTCATTAGCACCCAAGAGAAAATTCCTATGAATCTCCTGACGAAGGTCAATGAAACGAAAAAGTCCCAAAACAACGGACATATCTCCGATTCTTCAAAACTAGATCTTAACTATTTATTGGAGACTCCCAAGTCGGCAAATCCGGACATGATTCCCTGCAGCTCTAAATCTGATGATAATTTAAGTCAGGTGGATAGTACAGATGATTGTTTAGTTGACTTAACTGAAGAGAAAAACAGCGTGGGGGAAAAATTAATTGAAAAAATGCAAGCATTAGAATCTAACAAAAATGACATTAAAAGAGGTAGTTTTTTGTATAATGACGTTTCAGCTAAGGATTAATAACTAACTTTTTTTAGATGGAAATATGCCAGTTAAGTTGAAAGATATTACAATTAAGTTGGAGGACATCAAACCGAGTTCTCAGAAGTCAATTGTAGCTTTAGATGATAAGAATGGGCTGTCAGTACTTTTACATAAGGCAGCAGATGCTCCCCAGGCATCAGTGACTGTTTATGTGGTTACTACGATTAGTAGAAATGAACTGCCTTTGAGCAATTATTTATTGCAGGCTGTTGTCCCAAAGGTAAGAATTTGTACTCAAAAAATTGTTGAATTGTGGAAATGACAAAACTTAGATAGTAAGAGAAAGGCAGTAGTAATTTTAATTTCTTGTATTTAGTATTTAAGCTTCTCATGATTTTTAGTGAGGATAGCAAATTCTGCTCCTATTGCTCAATTTAAAATTATCTTTTATTATCTCATCATCATTTTTATATTTTCCTCACTTCTCAGTTAACATTTTTCAAATAGAGTTGAAGTTAGTCCAATATTTTGAGATTATTCTGGCCTATTTATGTTTCTACGTTGTGATGTAAAAAATTGTAAGATGTGAAAAAATATAAAGAGAGATAGTAATTACAAAAATAATAAATTAATAGTATTAATTTGACGTTTTATAAATTTTACAAAATTAACTAAAATGAAGATATCAATATTTACAATTCACAATCTGGAATACATGAGTGCATGTTTTAATGGAAGGAGGTCTTTATTTCTATTCGAGATAAAATTGTACTTATAAAAATTTATCTTTGTTGTATATTATGAATTTCATGGCTGAAGCCCCATAAACATGTCCAGATTTTACTGTTTAGACATTCACCTTTCCTCTAGGGCTGTAAACTCAGGCTTCTACCTCCTTCTTCGACAGATCTACCGGCTTTTAACCCTTTTCTGCCGCCAGCAGCCATTACTCAAATAATGCTTCTTGCGAATGAATCTCATCAAGACGATATTTGTTTTAAATTCATAGTTAGTTATATCATGGACGAAGATACTGTTACCGAAATGGGGGACGTTCAGAATCTTCCCTTAGACACTGCTTTGTTAGAATCTTAAATTTACTTATTTGGTTTTGGTTCACTTTATTGTGAAAGGCAAAGCTACAAAAAGACAGTTTTTGTTTGGTTAATTGGAAGTTAAAACTATCTGGTGGCGAACTATTCGCAATTAAATTATTATCTGTTTTGATAATATTGCGTATTAAAATCATTTAACTCTGGTGAAATTCGAGGTTAAAATGATCTATTCTCGATAAGTTGTATATTTAACCGATAGATCAAATGGCAGGTCAAATAAGTGATTTACAGCAATCGTAATGTGAACTTTGTAATATTTTTTCTGCTTGTATTAAATTGTTTAGTACTTGAAATAGTACCGATTATATTAAAGGCTGATGATAGTTTTAGGACATGTAAGAGTTTGTCTAATAATATTGTTGCAAAAATATTGTTATACGAGAGAGAATCAAATACAGGAGTCAATTTCTCTAGTTTAACCCCATCATAGGCTTACACTTTTTGGATTTTTCATTTCTGCGAATGTTAGGTTGTTTCAAAGTCGTGGTTTTATGAAGTATCTCAGTAATTGTTAAAGTTAGAGTTTTTTTTTTATTGAAGTTCGAGACTTACCGTTTTCGCAAACATTTTTTATGAAACAATAATTAACAGTGACAAAAAAGTCGTCGTCATCTTGGTTTCATAAATACAGAGTATGTTCTAAACTCTAAATTTTGGAGGTCCCTTGTATTTCGTTTGTTCAACAAGATATCGAAAAAGTAAAAATGTATTCCGATAGAGCTTTTGCTTCAGATTCCAGTGGTGTAGTTTGTTTTTACTGCACCATATGATTTAGCCTTATTTAATCATAATTTTGAGGTTTAATAGGACATTTTATATTTTATTAGGTACAGTCGGATTCGCCTATAGCGAGCACGCTGGTACTAAAAAATAAGTCCTCTATATGCGAACGCTCACTATATGCAATTTTTACCAAGGTCGGGTTACAACGAGTATGCTCGTTGTAAACTGTAAGGTTGTCTACAATATGTAGTATTATACCGAGTATAACATTTAACTTGAGACATAGTAATATCTCAAACAATAAGCGCTCTACGAAAAAAATGTCTATTATGAAAGTTTAATTATTCCGCAGGGGAAATACATTGTTGCTAAAATTAGTTCGTCTCTGCCTCTCCTTATGGGGAGATAGGGAGTAATTCTGATTCCTTAAATGGCATTCCCCACTTTTTATTTCAGGTTCGAATTCTACGGCAAAAAGTACGTAGAATTTGTTTGGAAATTTTTTTCGATTCATGATAGTGCTGTAATTAACGAAATTTAATTTCCCTTTTTTTTTAAATTATATGTATACGTACATTGAAAGGCATACATACATAAATGATACATGGTATGTAATATTTATTTAAAATAGTCCGTAATCATTTTTTGAGTTGTATTTCTTGTTAACAGAGAATTTTCAATTCTACTTTGAATAAAATCATATTTTTACTTCACCTTGCTTTGGAAATTGTTGAATTCTCAATAAGTGGATATTGTTTTCATGGCGCTAAATATTTGTTGAGCTATTGGTGGTTCAAATGTGTTTTCTGACTCTTCCTCTTCTTCTGATTCCGCTTCTTTATTAAATTGCATTTTTTTAACTGCTACTGCAATTTCAACTTTTAATGCATATTCGCAAGTTACCAAACAATCGTCAACTTCTTGAAATTCATTAAGTAAATTAGAGATGAGAGATCCTTTCACAAGATCCGTTTTAATAGCCCAGTTACGTAAATTGTCGAAGTTTTCATCTACAGTTTCTGATTGTTTATGTTTCAATATCCACTATGTCAAATGAATTTCATCATTTTCGTCAAACTCTGAATGAGGATAAAGTCCGGTATGTTTATAGCAGTTAACGATAGTTTTTTGCGAAACATAATTCCATGCTGTTTTTAAAATTTATATAGCATCCAATAAAGAAAAGTTAAAATCGTTAATTTCATCCAAACAAGAAATCATCCGAAATAAAAACATTTTTTTATAATGTTGTTTGAGACAAACGATAATACCTTGATCCATAGGTTGTAGGGCAGCTGTTGTATTGGGAGGCAAAAAGCTAACTTTATAGCACTTAGGTTTTCAACTGTAGGATGAGCTGGACAATTATCGATCATTAACAGTATCTTTCTTTTTTCTTTTTGTAGGTCGTGGTGCCAATTTCTTGTGTCCTTTTCGAAAATCTCTGATGTTATTCATGCTTTCTTATTAGCGGTATAATTTATAGACAATATCTTGAAAGATTTACAGTGGCGGCAAAAAGTATTTGCACACCGCGATTTTCGCGATTTCTAAGTTTATTGTTGTCAATAAAAAAAAACACTTTACATATAAAGAGTATATTAAATAATTATATGGTCTCTGTCAACCAAAAGTTTATACAAATTGAATATTAGTGGGAAAAAAAAAGAAATGATTAAAACCGCTTGGAATAAAGTATTTGCACCCTGCAACTACTCGGATTTCTTTATCTGTTTATTGATGTATTAAAAATGTCTTTTTTTCCATCGATATCACTAAAATATTTCTCGATGTTTCAAATAACTTATAGGTAGTTTTAAAACTAATTCAGTTCGCAAACATGGTGAAAACAAGAGAACTAAGTGCTGGTACAAAAGCAAACGTGATTTTACTTAGAAATCAGGGAAATTCTTATCGGAAAATTGCTAACTACCTTCAGTTAAACTTTTCCACTGTCCGATACATTATCAAAAGATATGAGGAGCGAGGTACAACCGAAACTAAGATTCGCAAAGGACGTCCACGGAAGCTTAATTTGAGAACACAGAGGAAAATAAAAAATGAAGCTCTCAAAAATCCTACCATAAGCGCATCAACCTTAGCAAATATGGTCCGAACTAGTACTGGAGTCCAGGTTAGTGAAAGAACCATAAAAAATTCTTTGAATTCGGAAGGCCTCTATGGTAGAGTTCCTCGGAGAAAACCATACATCAGTGAAGCAAACCGGAAAAAGCGCCTGGCCTTTGCAAAGGAATATATCAGCAAGCCGATAACTTTTTGGGAAAATGTCATCTTTTCAGACGAGAGCAAGTTCAATTTGTTTGGTTCAGATGGTAGGAAAACAATCTGGCGAAAACGCAATGAAGAATTAAAGAAACAAAATGTTCGAGTTTCAGTGAAACATGGTGGTGGACATATTATGGTGTGGGGCTGTGTTTCCTACCATGGGGTGGGTATGCTTGTTCCAATAGAAGGGAATTTAAATGCGCCAAGTTACATCAACATACTCCGAAATAACTTAAGGCAAACTGCTGTCAAAATGGGCATTGAAAATAAATATATATTCCAACAGGACAATGATCCGAAACATGCTGCCAAAAAAACCAAGGAATGGCTATTATATAATGTTGGCAGACAACTGCATACACCACCACAATCTCCTGACATTAATATAATTGAAAACTTATGGCACCATTTAGATCAAAGAATCAGGAAACATACAATTTCAGGACGCGATCAAATTAAAGACATATTAGCTGAAGAATGGGAAAGAATTGATTGCAACTATATACAAATATTGGTTCATTCTATGCCAAAACGCTTACAAGCGATAATTGATACAAATGGACTTTTTACTAAATATTAAAGCTTTGTAAGCCTTAAAAATTCAAGCCAGTTGCAGTGTGCAAATACTTTATTCCAAGCGGTTTTAATCATTTCTTTTTTTTTCCACTAATATTCAATTTGTATAAACTTTTGGTTGACAGAGACCATATAATTATTTAATATACTCTTTATATCTAAAGTGTTTTTTTTTTATTGACAACAATAAACTTAGAAATCGCGAAAATCGCGGTGTGCAAATACTTTTTGCCGCCACTGTAAATCATCGGGGTGCTTTTAATTTTCCGATGACGAGGAATTTCTTTTATGTACCCGTCATGTTCGCACGGACAAAAACTGTAATTCTTACTTTGCTATTTTTTGCCCCCTTGACACTTCTTTTTGAAATTTAAATGTTTGATTTGGGACCATTTTATAAAAAAGGCCAGTTTCATCACTGTTGAAAATATCGCTGTCGAAATAATCTTTTCTTAATGTGGGCCAAACGTTGTCAAGCCAACCTTTTGTTGTTTCAGTAGAAACACTTGCTCCTTCTTCATGAATTTTACTGGAGGAAATGCGCTACCTCTTTTTAAAGCTGTCGATCCAGCTCTTTGAAGAGGAATATGTTTCATTACTGGCGGATAATAATTTAGAGAATTCTTCTGCTTTTTCCTGTAGTATTGGTCCACTTATGGGTGCATTTTGATTCCTTTTCTACTCAAACTACTGAAGCAATACTTGATCAACTTCCTTGTTAACTGGTTTTCGAATTCGTTTCAACTTAGAAATGTTAAAATTTAATGTTTCTTTGATTTTATTTTTGTTTTTCCAAATTGTGGAAACAGTAGAAGCACTGGATTATATTACTGAACTTGTATTTTCTACAAATATCAGCATTCGATGTTCCACTGTTAATTTCATCAATAATTTTAATTTTTTGTTGCAACGTAAGTTTCCATTTCTTGCAATGATTATAACGGCACAAACAACATTATCACTTAACAAAAACTAGTGTGATACTAGTATTACATGCACTAATTGCTCCACTACTTTTAATCTCCAAAAATCTTAGTTAACTGACTTTCAAACCTTAGGTTGCAGGGATCGCATCGCCAGCAACCTTTGCTATTGGTTTCTCTGTTTTGATTATAATCATAACTGACAAATAAATCGTTCTTTACAGATTAAATGATTTTGTAACAGGATATGAATTAAACCTTATTCACGTAACACTAATGATTTATGATAATTACTATATGTATATGTATATTAAAGACTAACAATTACCATTCGGTATGAATAATATATATTATGATTAAGTTATAACATAACATTAGCGAATAATTTGTATGTACCCCCTACGTAGATGGAGAACAAATAGACGAGTTATGACAAGTTTCTTGGTATAAGGTGCGCGTTATAAACGAAGTAAATAGTTAAAAAACGTGTTGACTCCTAGTTATAATCGCAGCAGAAAATATTGTTAGAAACTGACCAAAAACTGCTCGCTGTATTCCAAGCGATGTAGCAGTTTCGCAAAAAAAAATCCTCGTACTAAAAGAAGTGATCATTATATCCAAGTTCGTTGTATCCAAACTCAAATTGTATTAAGTTTAAGTAACAATTTGCCGTAATACTGAGAAATGCTCGTTGAAACCGAACGCTCGTTATAAGCGGACCCGACTGTATTTTCAATCATTTGATCATAATTACAGTTAATTGTGGCTAAGCCATATAGTGCAGAAAAAACTAAATACGTCATTGGATTCTACAGCAAACGTTATTTTGACTTTCACGATATCTTGTTAGATAAATGAAATACAGAGGTGACCCTAAAATGTAAAATTCTTAAACTCCTTGCCCTATATATCTCAAAACGTTTGTTTCTAACTTCAATAATGACTGAGATACTCCGTGAAACCATTTAATTTGCGACAACCTCTATACGGAGTTTATTTAAGACCACTTGTGAAATTCGTGATATTTCAAGTAACACACCCTGTATATTTTATTTTTTTATTTATTCATTTATCTACAACCATGTGGTAAGTAGCATTTATGACACTGATTCAAATACAATGTACCACATACCGTGCACGCCAAAACATGAACGTTATCTCTTAAAAACCACACTGTACTGAAAATTTTAAAAAATGTTAAAATGGCAAAAACAGTGATAGATAACAATAGAAAAATTTTAATGACGTATTCTCAAAGTTTAGTGTAGTTTCGAAAACAACCATACTGTTGTGTGTGTGTGTTTTACTTAAAAACATAAAACGTGGCTGAAAAAAGAAAAAAACCTGTATATTAAATGACATTTGTGCATTTCCAACCAATAATTTGATTCTCCCTCTATATGGTAATGATTGCAAGACAGATCTATCTTTTACTTACGTATACTGTGATTTTGTTCTAGTAAATACTTAAATGTTTTGTGTTGTGTATAGTTGCATTTCCAACTAATTATTTTGAATGTAGTCTTTGGAAGCATAATAATATTTCTCTTATAGAATAGAAATTTCGATCCTTCAAAGATTCCATTGCGTTTGAGATGCGACAAAAAGCTACTTTATTGGAAAAAGAAGTTAATGTGAATATAAATAAAATTATTATTATAACAGTTTAAGGTTTTTCTGCTCGTGATGACAATTATTCTAACATAAACAAATAAACCAACTTAATTCCGGTTTGCGCAAGTTTTCATTGGAATTCATTTCTTTTCGACAGAAAATGTTTTACAAAAAGCTGTTTAAAATATAATCACGCCGACAATTCCGCAATGTGTAATTAATTCAGCCTAACGACAACTTATCAGTTTATAGTAGATTCACAAATATTTGCAGGGGGTCCTTCAATCTTTATTGAGCAATTGTTCCTTCTTGGGAAATTTGGATAAACAGGGTAATAAACGTATTATGTAGTGTATTTTCTAAATTGCTTTTGTAATTTTATAATGAGCATGAAAATCATCACATGATAAGGTTGTTTTGAACTTCTTCGAAAAAAGGCAATGGTTTGAGATGTAGGTAACCAAAAGATTCTGACAATGACTCAACGGAACCTTGCAATTCTTTGGACACGTACACGGTGAAAAAGTTTGTTTAGAACATTGTTAGATAATTTCTTTCACTTTTTGCAATTACCACAAAATGTGCTTTTACTCACCTTTCATTAAAAACCTTCAAGCCAATTTTCTACCTGCTCTGGGCCACTTTTCAGAAGCATCTTCGACCCCATTTCATTTTACGTTGTACGTCCGATGTGAAACGTGTTATCTGTTTGCCCAATACTTTTAATCCTCAAATAATAAACTACTATCAAAGCAACGACTGAATATTTAAGTCTGGAACTTATTGCTCTTTGCCATAGAGTGTTGCCAAGCGTAAAACCGCAATCTGTTCTGTGGAACGTAATGGTATTATTATATGGTGTTAACCTAGACTTTGGGGAGGTGGTCTATTATTTAATTGTGACACTAGTGTAAAAAGTTTAATTGATCTGCAGAGTTGGGCGTGAATTATGACTGTGAAGAGTTTAAACATTTTTCAAGATACCGGCACTCAGGTGTTAGCAGCAATCACCGGTAAGTGTAGGATTTTAAAGGAGAACTTCCGAGGGAACCAGGAAACTGATATGCTTTGCGTTGATTTCATAGTTTCTATGGAAATTATTCTTTCGAAATAGTTACGTGGTAAAGCTTCCGTGACATAACCAACTAACAACAAAAACCTGTTTGAAACTTAAATCGATCATTTTTGTGGAAATAATTAATTCAATTTGGTCAATTTCTTGGTTTCCTTTAAATTTTGTTTTCTCAATAAAGTTATTATTGCTTTGATCTATTGGACCTAAAGGCGGTTTCTTTTTAAGGTACTTTGGTGGCAGCTTCAGATGGCATGTCATTTGGTTGGACTTCACCTATGGTGCCATATCTATTAAGCGATGAAACGCATATAGACGTAACTTTAAAACAGGTTAGTGAGGGTTTTTTTGCAACAATAATTGTTTTTACTGTTGAACGGAATTGTCTTACATTTATATTAAAGATTGTCTTTATATTTAGGCAGAATGGCTAGAAACAATTTCTCTCTTGGGCGCCTTTTGTGGCCTTCCTTTCACCATTTATTTCGTAGACAAAATTGGAAGGAAGAAGTCTTTGCTTTTAGCTGCAGTGGTGGTGTTGCTGAACTGGATTGCCATAGCTCTAGCTGATAGGGTCGAGTATCTTTTTGTAGCAAGGTAAGATATTGAAATCTGATTGTTTCTTATGAAGAATAGAGATAAAAATTAAATTAATTCATTTAGTTGTGCCCTAAGTGAGGTTTATCAATGAGAAATATTTGAAGATTGTTTTGCAAAAATGCAGGAAATTGAAAAAAAATCTATTGACAATGGAATCTTTTCAATAATATGTTAGATTCTATGTCTATTGTGTTTTAACATTACGTACAGAATTTCGTTATACCGTGGGATTGCACGGTTTAAATGATAAATTGTGGAAATTTCTATGAAAAACACGTTATAAGGAAATTTCGAATTTGATATATTATACTTAACGAAAAGTAAATATGTATACATTGCCGGATCGAATCAAATTAATCTTCGATACCCATTTTAAATTTTATAGGTCAAATTGTATAGATTTTCAATATATTTGATTTTGTTTTGTGTGTACATATACCGGGTCTCTCAAATCTCACGTGACAAAGCTATAAAGTAGATTTCTAACGGTAAACGAGCGTCAAAATGCTTAATTTTACAGGCACTAAAGTTTAATATTGTTGAAATAGTTTTCCTTCATTTTTTTCTACAGGAATTTGATTGGAATTTTGAATGTATGTGATCAACCTTCGAAGTCTGTGCAGCTATGGTAGTAAACCTATGGTACAATGATAATTTTTTTGGAGGTCAAAGAGAGCTTGACTTACTGGTTAATTAAGTCAAGTTTGTAATAACATGTTGAAATTAATACATAATCATCTTAGGAGTCGCCTCTCGAAATATTTGCATAACATTTTTGAACAGCTTGTATAATGCGAAGACCCGAAAAAATAACAAATTTTGAAGGACCATCAGAAAATAACAGTGTTGAGGTGGCCTGTTTAAAACTAAACATAGGGATAATAATGTTACATTTTCAAGTATAGAATACGTTGCGCAGGGTAAAGATTTACCACCATTTCATTATTTATCTAATTGCAAAGCGGAAGATAACGGAAATTTAACTTTGTCATGATTTCATATCTTTTAAATGTATGCAAAAGATTATTTATATGAATATTTTTCCAGATTCTTCTCTGGAATGGCAGGCGATATGTCATTCGTAGCAGCCCCCATGTACATCGCAGAAATAGCCGATTCCAAAATTCGAGGTTTCCTTTCTAGCATCATCTACATCATGATGCTTTTAGGTCTCCTTGTGGTTTATTGTCTAGGCCCATTCACCCCCTTCTATTCCATACCCATAACTGGGTGCGTTTTAGCTGGCTCTCAGCTTTTGGTGTTCAGTTTTCAGCCAGAGAGTCCTTATTATTTAGTTTACAAAAACAGGTAATAATTTGTGTTATTTTTCAACTTTGTCTCTTAGTTCTGTGTTAATTTTAGACCTGAAGAAGCCAAAGAATCGCTTCGACGACTGAGATCTGATAAGGCTGATTTGGACGCAGAATTAAAGGAGATTTCCGAAGGGATTGAGAGGCAGAAAACCGAGAAGGGAAGACCTCAGGATCTGATTTTAGTGCGTAGCAATAGGAAGGCGATTGTTATTATGACAGTCTTAAATATTGGTAATTATTGTTAAAAAAATGTTTCTTTCTCACTTCACACATTCAATAATTTAGGACAACACATGGCCTGTATCAGTGTGATGTACATGAACCTTCACCCCATTCTTAACGCCGCAGGCTCTATCTACTTGGACAATAACATCACAGCTATAGTATTCGCCCTTATAATGCTGATAGCGGCAGTTTTCGCATCATTCACTATAGATAAATTCGGTCGAAAAATCATTCTAATCGTATCTAGCGTGTTAAGTGGTCTTTGTCTCTTAGCTCTCTCAGTCTATTTCCATTTACAATATCTTGAAATTGACGTTTCTTCGGTGTCCTGGATTCCAATCGCTTCAGTTCTGATCTATGCTGCAGCTTTCAAGTACGGAATTGGCCTAGTTCCCATTGTAATCACTGCCGAAATTTTTCCTGCTAAAATGAAGGCTCTCGGCATGACAATAGCGGATGTAATGTTCGTCATAGGTGGACTCTTATCCATTCAATTGTATCAAATTTTGCACAAATTGGGAATGTTTGTGCCATTTTATGTGTTCACATTAAGCGCTTTTTTCGTAGCTCTATATTCAGTCTTCTGTATTCCTGAGACCAAGGGCAAGAGCTTAGAGCAAATTCAGTTGATGTTGAAAGGCGAAAAGGGAAAGGTCGATGAAGGAAAGGTTAATACGGCGTATACAGCAGACGAGTCGAAAGTTTGAATGTTTGAGTTGTTGTAAATACAAAGGAGAGATTTGAATAGACTTGAATTTCTTTTAACAGTAACTTAAAAATTACTCTAGAGAATAGAGGAAAGGAGGAATTGACGCCCTCACTTTAATAATTTAGACCTAAATAGATGTGATATTACCAATGTAATGAGATTTCCGTTTTTTAATTAAAACATGATATCCTTTGAATTTTGTGTTTTTTTTTTCATTTTCGGAATTATGAAAAGTAAAGAGAGAGCTGTGGTCGCAAAACAAAAAATTTAATAACAGGAATGTTTTTTTGACCAAAATAAAAATGAAATAAAAAGCCATCAGGTATATATAGAGTGCCCATTTTTTAAGCCTCGCTATTAATGACATCTCGATTATGACGTTCCTTCAGATTATACGAGGTAGGTTAAATTATGATAAAGTGGCAGAATTTAAGAAGAAAAAATTGTATATCGTATACATCGCGGTTGTGAAATATGCATCACCCTCTTTTCTTAGATCCCTCAGAACGTTTCCCGAAATATACTATTATTTGAAGGTTAAAAACTGAGTCAGTTAAGTTTTTAACTTTATTCCTCCAAAATTTTTAAAATTTAGATGAAATAATATTGATGAACTTTCCGTATTCATTTATCTTTACCAACAAAATACATGGTAAGATCGAATTTTGGGCGCCTAAAGTAGTCGATTCGTCTACTGTTCGGCGGTTCATGCTCCCAGTATGGTAATTGATGCAGGCCTAGTTTGGTATAGCTTCCACATTACCAATATACAACGAACTTCTCGTTTCCGCCAATATGAAAGTATTGCTCTGATATGTATCATATCAGCGTATATCTGTATTTTTCTAAATAAAATGAAGGATAATCAAAAATTTCAGCAGGATAATATTTTTCTGGTATTATTTTATAGATCTTATATCCTAAATAAGTCCTAAGATGTTTAAATAATTGATTAATTAATATTTAAAAAGCGTGCAGAATTATTGGATATGTCGAGGATAATGTAAATCATTAAATACGACTCGCGCAGAATCCTTCCAGACTTTATCGATTTCGCTCCACTTTGGTCCAGATTCTCAGAGCATCAACCTCCCTGCAGTACATATTTTTAACTCTACTAACCACACCTTTCTTATATTATTAACAATTCTTATTATGAAATAATTTAAAAAAAGATGAAAACTAGTGAATTATGAACTATAACAAGTTTTCAAACGAGGATGAAATCTCTTGAAATATTTTAGTTAAGGAGTTTTAATAATCCAAAAATGTGTTCTTTCGCGTATTTGCTATCGGTGGGGATAGTTTTTGGTGTTTTAAATGCATCAGTATCAGCCAATCCAGACGCAAAGAGGCTTTATGATGATTTGTTGAGCAATTACAACAGGCTAATTAGACCTGTGCGAAATCATTCCACTAATATTCTAGTGAAGCTTGGACTGAGGCTCTCGCAGCTCATTGAATTGGTAAAAAAATCTCTTGTTTATTTATTCAGTTCTAATCTTTGCTATTCTTTGGCTAGAACCTGAAGGATCAAATTCTGACAACGAACGTTTGGTTGGAACACGTAAGTTTAGACTTAAATTACAAACTTCACAAATGCAGATTTTTTGCATGTTCAGGAATGGTATGATTATAAGTTCCAGTGGAACCCTTCAGAATATGGAGGGGTCATGGAGTTGTACGTACCATCAGAGCATATTTGGTTGCCAGATATTCTTCTGTACAATAAGTAAGTTGCTGGCAAATTTCCCCTTCTTAGAATAAAGCATTTCTTCTCTAGTGCCGATGGTGAGTATGTGATAACCACGATGACCAAAGCAGTCCTACGTTTCGATGGTAAAATCCATTGGACTCCACCGGCAATTTTCAAATCATCCTGCGAAATCGATGTCAGGTACTTTCCTTTCGATCAACAAACTTGCTTTATGAAGTTTGGGAGTTGGACTTATGGTAGTCAGGTGAACAGCAACATTTGATTGTTTGCAAATTGTCGCTTACATTTTGTACAACAGATCGATCTCCAACACATAAGGCAACAACCAGGTGAGGATATCGTGGCTATGGGAATAGATCTACAGGAATATTATCCCAGTGTTGAATGGGATATTTTGGCTGTTCCCGCTGAAAGGCATGAGAAGTACTACCCTTGTTGTCCCGAACCTTATCCAGGTTATTTATTCGATATCGAACATCGCTGAAAATTTAGTGTTAATTATTTGCTCTTTCAGATATCTTTTTTAATATTACTCTGAGAAGGAAAACGCTGTTTTATACTGTGAACCTTATAGTTCCGTGTGTAGGGATTTCTTACCTCTCAGTGCTGGTTTTCTACCTTCCGGCAGACTCTGGAGAAAAAATCGCCCTATGCATCAACATTCTATTATCTCAGACCATGTTTTTCTTACTTATATCCGAAATTATCCCGTCTACGTCCCTAGCTTTACCACTTTTAGGTAGGCATATATTTTTTCTACGAGAATGAGAGAATTTAAAGAAACTTTCCAGGAAAATACATATTGTTCACAATGGTAATGGTGGGTTTCTCTGTGGTGATAACTATAATAATACTCAACGTGCACTATCGCAAACCCAGCACCCACAAAATGTCTCCTTGGGTTCGCAGCTTCTTCATCAAAACAGTGCCTAAGCTGTTATTAATGCGGGTTCCTAAGGACTTATTAACCGAACTGGCAGCTAGGAAGATACCTTCTATGATCCAGGGTAAAACTGCCAGGGATTTAGAGGCTTTATCGCCTAGCTCCAGTTCCACCTCTTCCAGTTCGAGCAGGAATAGAGGCCGAGGGTGTAATGGGTTGCATTCTACCACTGCTACTAATAGGTATAATATAACAAAAGGAATTGCAAGGGTAATATAATTGGTATTTTAGACTGAGAGGATTTGCTGGTACCCTCAGCGCTAGAATGGGTTATAACGGCCTGCCTTCGGTGTTTTCTGGATTAGATGAAAGTGATTCTGGAACCAGAAAAAAGTATCCTTTTGAGCTGGAAAAGGCGATTCATAATGTTATGTTCATTCAGCACCACATCCAAAGACAAGATCAGTTCAACGCGGTACGCCAGAATGATAATTTTCAGAGCAATTTCAGATGGAGTAACTTTGCAGGAGGACCAAGACTGGGGCTTCGTAGCCATGGTCCTCGATCGAATGTTTCTCTGGATATTTTTTTTTACGTCTTTACTGGGCACTGTGGCTATTCTATGCGAGGCACCTTCGTTGTACGACGACACCAAACCGATTGAAATGCAATTCTCCATTGTTGCACAGCAGCAGTTTCTCCCTGACATAAACTTGCCAGGAACTCCAAGAGGGACCCCAAGGACACCTTAAAGCGGCCTAATTTTAATAAGGTTTGTTGTGAGTTTTGTTTGTTATTAAGGGATACTTGTGCCTCTCATGTATCGTCGCCTTTGTGTTGCTGATGATGTGAGTGTTAAAGATTTGTTGGATTATTTAAAAATTTAAATGGTAGGTAAGTAGTTTATTATTTGGGGGCGAATTCGTTAGTGTAAATTGACATATGGCAAGTTTGGTTTCTCTTTCTAAACTTTCACCAAATTAAGAGCGAGTCCTAATTTGGTAAGTGTATTTGGTAAGCAAATATACAGTATACATTTTATAATTATAGTTTCTATTACAGCAGATCTAAGACAATCCTCTATCTCTTAGTTAATATAATAAATATTAAGTCCATACATATTACCAAACAAATGCAATACTTATCCATTTCATTATAGAATCGATTACAGACACAGATAATGTATATTGTGTTTATTTCTGGAACATAAATAAATCGTACTTTTAAAGTACCTAAACACCTACGCTGCTGACTTTCTCAAATTCATCCCCAGGTATTTTTCAATCATTATTGTTCTTTAAAGTTTTGGTTATTCAATTTTCACTTGAGTGCCTCATATTATAAAAATCTTGAATGACGAGCGTTTCCAGCAATCAATGAAATATATGCAAGGTGGAACCCTCATCGAAGTAGATTGGAATTTATTATAGGGGTCAATTGTTTTGGACTGTAATCGTCTGCGGAAAAAATTAAGAAAATGTTGAAGGTGAATTGCACCAATCTCCAAACTCAGATTAAGTCGGTACATTTAATTTCCGACATTTACCTCTGTATTCATTGGAGTGGTTCGTTGAGGAAGATCTGCTATAGTCGACACAGAACGAGGGAGGAAAGAAAAAGTGGGTTCGCTAGAAAGGGGTAGCAAGAGGCCTTTTTGCTTATAGAAACGTTCTTCTATGGCGCTTCTGCTTTTCTGGTGCAGTTGATTCAAACCCACTCAAACCTTCTTCTTCAATCTTTGTCTTTGTCCTTTTGGATGGCGGTATCCATTTTCGTCTGGTACCCCCTGAAAGTGTTTATTATTCGCCGCATTAGGCCTGGTTAAGCGTAATTAGTTTCAGGAATCACCGGTCATCACTTTAATCAGCCCTGACTTGCCGCTCCGCGGCCCCAAAAGGACAATTTGCCCAAAATTGCCTCGAACGGTAACGACTCGAATTGCTCTGATGATAGTTATTTGATACTAGCACCGCTAATAAGATGCGAATAATAAGGGTTTTCGATGGTGCAAAAATGGTCCGCAATAACATGGCTTCATAAGCCCTAATGAACCTCTCGAGTCTTAAGTATGCTTCGTTATTTCTCGAAGAATCTGCACAAGCTTATATCTTTGGAAACTTAAGAGGCAACACATGGCGGTGGTATTTAGAAAACCGTATGCAATTTTCTGACCCATTATGTCGAAAGAGCGCCTTAAAATTTGCCCAATTCAGACTACTCTGTTGTCCCCTTGGTTTTGTTTCTTTTTGGCCTTAACAGCAGTGTATTTCGGAACTGTGATACCCCAGTATATCATTATCGCCTTAGATCTATTATACTCTAAGACGAGCTTTCTTTCTATAAATGATTATTTTCGCATTTTTGTTGATGGCTAATGATATGGTTCAGAGGTGCAGGTGCAAGATTTAACGCTCAACTGCCATGATGCCTTTTTTAAATACTTAGCAACTAAATCGCCTCCCAGCGCCTGAGGTGTTACTATTTATTGCTAAGTATAATATGTAGAACCCCTCTCTTCCAGTTGGAAATAATTATTTTGATTCATTTCATATCAACTTCCATAGAAGCTCGAATTCCATTGAAGCCTCTGTTCCCAGGCCTCTCTCGTTAAAATCACACCTGAAGATGACGAAGCTGAAATCGGCCGCTAAAAAATTAATATAAGATACCAGCCCAATTTTTAAAAAACGATATATTACCTATTGATCCCCGCTAATGATCTTTTTCAGTCAGCAAACCCTTTCCGATTGTGGCTCCATGCATAAATTTGCAACTCATGATTATTCATATTTCAAATTTGAACCACCATTCATTGGTAGTCGTTAAAGTGGCCCTATTTTAACCCTTACTTTTTTGGATCTATACAGACGTGATTGGGCAAAGTTGGTCCAGGTATAAACGATCATTTTCTAAAAAAGAAAATAAAAATTATCGTCATATTGTAGTCACCATTTTAGTGGCTTGAACCACTCGGTCTTGAGACGCGATAATTGTCGGTGTTTTGAAGAAAAAAACCAAAACTAATTTGTCAGACAAAGGCGGTGCGACATCGTTAAGTTTTCGGCTAGTTTTGCCTTTTTATTAGGCTTCCTTTTATGGAGTATATATGGTTCTTTTATTGCCGCATTCACGTGGTTACCACATTTTTCTCATTGTGCCTCTCATCACGGTATCTCTCTCCTCTTTCTGTATGGCCCATAGACCGACGATGGAGCTTTAGCTTAAAACATGAGTGATGCGTATCTATTCGTTTGTCAGAATCAGAATTATTTGAATATTGAATTTGAATTTGAAGAATAAAATCAGAAAATTTTGAACAGAATTAATCAGCTCAAAATTTCAATTGGTTTTAAGAATATTTCAAATGGATGCACAGAAGATGTTATTTAAGTACGTGGCGAAACTTCAAGGGATGATTCTTTAAGTGGTTCCAAGGTGAAAAATTTATATAAATATAGGTCCGGTAATGCTTCATCTTCAACATACAGGGTGACAAACTTTCTTTTTTAATCGTTACATATTAAAAAAACTCCTAAATAACAAGACGATGTTGCTTGGTGACACTTTTTAAAGTAATACAAAGAGATTTTTTTGAGTTAGAAATTGTTTGTCTGCTTTTGCTAGTGACGTGCACAGGGGTTGCGTCGGAAATTTAAGAAAAATTAAACAAGAAAAACGCTTTATTAAAACTACACTTAAAGAAATGAAACGCATTTTTTTAGTAAAAAAACATTTAATAATAAGTAAATGCCAAATTTCAACAAAATCGGCTAAAGGATTATCAAGATTTTTGCGAAAAAACGATTTTTGAAGAAAAGTTTAACACCCTGTATCTTGAAAACGAAGCATTACCGGACTTATGTTTATATAAACCTTTCGTCTTAAATCACTCAAAAAATCCCCCCTTGAAGTTTGGCCGCGTACTAAAACAATACTCTGTATAAAGCGCTCTTTTTTGGACACTAAGTATTGCTCAGTTATAGCGGAAAAATAACCTGTTAATTTAGACAGCGACTACAGTCTAACAAAAAACAGTTAAAATAAACTTTGTGTATATAGAGGTGGATCCTCTCTTTTATGCTAGAAAGGCGTGTTGAAGCACCTCGATTTTAGGCCTGATTTTATGTAACTTAGTAATTGAAGCTGGCAGCGCTCCCACACAGCCAGAATGATTCATATTATCGGTTATGTCGCAGTAAGGTCAAATATCGCATCATGTATTCCGTATAGTTTGACCGTAGCTTGACTGTGCGCGATATTCTGCATAAACAATGCAAAATGAATGTTGTTGATCTAACCGTGAGCTGATCGTGATTGGATCGTGATCTGGTCGATGAGATGAACCGTCCTCAAACAAATAAGTGTTAATAAACATCTTGAATTTAGACAGCAGTTGATAAATAATTCCAAAAATGAGAAGCGTGATTTGGGGCTTTGTATCACCCACTTCGGTCAAAATATCGGTCATATTGCTCTCCTGGTTTGGGTGCTTGAATTCACCAATGCTTCATGTTTCAATAAACATAATAAAAGTGAAGACTGACTTTTCCGGGGATCTCTCCTCCTCTACCATTCTTGAATATTTAGAAAGAAAATTTGCGCGATTCGAAAGAGACTTGAAATCATCTTGAATTTGCATGAAAAATGGTAACCACTGGTTAACTGTAACCAGGACCACATGTGATTAAAGCTCATAATATTAAACTAAAAAACTAAAGAGAAAAGTCATGTTACTGACCTACTGACTTCTTTTTGCGGAGATTTCGTTTACATTTCGAAACGAATTTATATGAGTAAGAAGATACTTGCAGTTGATAATGGTTGTCGAAAAATGAAAAGTCAGATTTCAAATACGAGATTGCAAAGGAGGAAAAGTTGCATTGATGAAGTGTTAATAACTTCGAATTATCTCGTCAAATAAGCTGAGGAAAAAATAAAGACTTTTTTCCTATATTTTAGACTTTTTCAAATACTTGCGAAAATAATCGAAATTTTTGAAATTTTTAAACGGTACATTCTTGAACTGCAAATTACGCATCATTGTTCCATTTTAACCGATTTCTAGTATCTTGTACGCTTAGCGAGACCCAATGATTGAGCTTTAGAAATGAACACCCGTATTTACAGGGTGTTCCCTATAAAATTGAGCACCCTCGTAATATAGTTAGAGCAGAGGAGGACATTACCTTGTAGCAAACTACTTGGAACTAGAACAATTCGATCACTTTTCGCAGCAGTTTAAACCGGATTTTTCATTATTCTTCGCCAGGAAACCTTCCATGGATATTTCCACAATAGATATAGGGAAACGTTAGTCAATTGGAACCGAATTGTCAAATCTTACTCTTCTGCAAACTGAAGTATTTCTCCATGCTCAGAGTTGAATCAAAGAACAAAACATTAATTCGTTTTTTGGATCAACATTGAAACCTTCTGCTTGTTCATCATCGATAATTATCTGGTGAACAAATACGAAGTCACTGATTACACAACGGTCACTCGGTCAAGATTTTTGGCAGGTGCAACCAAGTCGGAATGTGTTAAACTAAGGGTAGGGTGTGGGTATTTTTAACGCGAAAGGCGATGCTGATGCCCCGCTAAGATATCAGGATTTACCACGAAAAATCCGTGCAAACCGCTTGTTAAAGGTGATGAAAGCCCGTAATTTACTCGAATCGGTCCGGTCGTAATTGGGGTGTTATCAAAAATAAACAAAACGAAGAAAATTATAGGTAAATATTGGTTTTCAGCGCCGAAATCGCCACGGGATACGCTTTTACCAAACAAACCAAATTCTTCCAAAAAAAGATGAGAAAAGCCACACCACCTTGCAAATATCTAAACAAACATGCTCAAGCTGCCTTATGTCAATTATTTGTTTGTGTTTCCCTCATCTGCCAGCCTGGTAGCATTTTTATACATGGTGCTCACAAATTTTGCGACCCCGAACCTGTGTTTGGTTTATGGTTAACTGCCGCACTCGGCCATGCCCAGGATAAACACAGCAGCTTTTAAATGTGCCGACCAAAAGAAAACATATGAGGGAGGCCTAAATAAAGTGTAAAATTGTGTTTATATAACTCTTTTGCTAAGGGAGTTTTAAGCTCAAGAGACCCCCATTGAAGCTTTAACTTCAAAACATCTGCTAATAAAGAAAAAATCGTTTAAGCTTTATTCACACTCGGTTTTTTGCCATCAGCGATAATCCACACCCGAAGCAAATTGATTGGGCAAATAATGCATCAAACTACCAACACCTGCACCCATAGCGGTCTTCTTTGACTAAACGCCGAAAAAACTGAAGACTTAGCGTGAAGAAAAAAACGAAGGCCCCCAGAAAGCATTGACTTGCTAATTCTCATAGCATCGGCAGGTAGATATTCTAATAAGCCACCGTTAATTTTTTATAGTCCCACTAATAGGGATGGAAACCGACCTTTATAATTAGTGCGGTGTAAAGGTAGGTATAATATGTACCTGCTACAAATTGCAGAAATCAAAGGGTTTTATTGGTCTTCCTTAAAGTGAACGAGGTGATGGAATAACTGAAGCCGCCGAATTCTCAACTCAAATGCGCCTCTGAGGAAAAAAATCGTAAATACATAATCAATAAAACACTTTTCAAATAGTGCACCTCACGGATTGCGCATTGTTTTACAGGAAAGTTAGAAAATAGTACCCAAGTTGGAACTTTTCTAAAGTCAAACTAACGACGAATTTTTTTTTAAATCACCAAAATTACAAATTTTCTTCTAACCAAACGACTTGAGACTATTAGTGGTACTAAATGATTAGCGATATTCCAACAAAAATGGTCCTATTTGTTGAACGGAAAGCCGCCATTCATTAGTGCCCCTATCACGTCGTTTTGTTCCCATAGATGCACCGGCGCATATACAGGTCTAAGACGTAAGATGTCATGGTTAACTTCCTTCGATTTCGTCGCCATGAATTAGTGTCTAATTTACCAAAAGTTTCCCAATCTTATCAATGCGAAAACCGTATAAACAAGATGACAAGAACATTAAAATATCTACAAATAATGCTACGTAATCAAATGAAAACAAAGTTGAAGATTTATCGTTAAAAAATCGGGGAATCGGCCAATTAAGAATGTTTTTGACTGCAGCAAATAATTGTCGGCATTCCACCAGAAGTAAGGCAGGCAACTCTTTCATCGGAAGGCCATGTGTTGGTGTCACTATGACGTAATTTCAAGATCACTGATGCGTCATAAAATGGCGGTGCATTAGCACATACATATGAGACGTAAGGGCTTATGGTGACGTCACTTGGCGTCATACAACAGTAAAAAACTCTTCTAGATCACTGGTTTCGACAATAGATTATTTATGAGGAGCGATTTTGAGGGATATTCAAATATTGCCGCTTGCCCCTTTTAAGCAAAAGGGTAAAAACATCCCGAAAGATGGCACTAATTTGACGTATATATTAATAAACACCGTCATTAAAAAACAAAAGAATCTCAAACAATAATAACGACTACATGATGACATCTCGTTGGCCGCCTGCTGACTGTCAGACCATAATTTGACGTTTCATGATTTAACTTCGTTTAATTGGTCTGGAATTGACATGCGACATTTAATGGTCGCCGTCAGTAAATAAATTTTATTTGTGATTGCCATCAAAACGAATTAAACATGTCCGTCAAATAAAACATGACCGTCAATGTCACAATTCAAAATGCGGTGTTTTTTAGAAATTCGGATTTAATTTAGGTTTAATCCAAGTTTATTTTTAGAAAATCTAGTTAAATCTAGTAGTAACAGAAATGGTATATACAACAAGATTGTGAAGCACTTAGGACCCTGGTGTCTTATTTCAATTAAAAGCCAACTTGACGTTCGGGTCATAATAATGCATTTCTCAACCTTGGTGTTTAATATGCTATTAGCATTGCATTATAAGCTGTTGTTTACTCTTAGAACGAAATAATGCAAAGAGTTATTAAAGGTTATTAAGTTATTAAGGGTTGTGTTGCCATATATAGTTAACTTATTAATCTTCCGGTAATGAAAAAAAGAAAAAGAAAAAAATTAGTTATACTGAATTTTGAAGCAGAAGTGGCGGCTATAGGCGAAATTTTTTAATGGTCCAGTCGCCGGTTTCTTTAGCTCATTAGCACTTGTATTCCATTCCGTATCCCATTGCCTTACAGGTAGAATAGATAACGGCAACAAAGGAGTTACTGGAAAGGATTAAAGGCAGCTGGGTATTCACGAGTTGGGCCATTGGTATTAAAAAACTGTTTGTTAAAGGAATACATGCAAATTTGTTCACAAGTTTGGTAGATTTCTAAGTTAAATTATAGAGTTTAACTCATAAAAGGATGTAGGTATTTAACGGAAACTGTAATACTAATTATATTTTCTCTCTACCTTCTTTAAGCACATCGATCATTGCCTTACCAAACTGGTTCCCATCATCGATTTTAAATCGATGGTGGAAAGACTCATCATTCTCAATTTTTCCTCATCTTATTTGTACATCTTCACACTAAAATTAATCACCCCTTTGTTCCAGAGGGTCTCGCCAAACAAAGCCCAACGAAAAAAAAGGCGACACAAAAAGCTTTTCATTAGGAACCTGTCTTGTCAATTGAAAACCAAATTATAGCTTCTCCCGTGGTGGAAAGAGATTAACATTTTTATTGAACCTTCTGCTCAAACTGATTAACATTTCGGTTTTATGGTGGATAATTTCATATTCAAAAAACTTTATAGGGAAATGCTATTTTTTTGTCATGTGATACTTATATGCAAAACAGATTTGGTATTTATCTTTCATTTTTTTTTTCAGTTTTTTGCTTTTAACCTTTTTTTTTCTTTGGGCAGGTTGAATGGCAAGCTAACGAATTTGCGAGAAACGATTTTTAGTAAATTTTAACCTTGATAAAAACCTTCTATTAGGTATGCCGGGTATGGCAATTTGCGACCGTCAAAGAAATAAAATACTTGGCAAAAAAATGGAAGAAGGCTCAACACAAACTTATATATTTGAAAGTTGCTGTTGCGAAATTGGGGGGACTAAATTAGAAAGTCGCATATTTGGATAACTTTAAGCGTAAATCTCATAAATATATGTATATACCTTTGAAAAAAAAGGATAGAATAATAAAATTGTGCAAGACAAAAATCTTGGATATTTAAATTTCGCAGGTCAGTTGAGGAGCTAAATTTAAAACTTGCTGTTGCAAAATTAGACGGTCAGGTACAAAACTGCGTTTTTAGAAAAATAACTCAGAAACCTTGTCGAAATTATGTAAAATATTCAACACAGCGGGTAAAACAGCAAAGCTGTGCTAGACAATAATAAATATTACGCGCATGGGTGTCTAATACCAGAGCCTGCAATAAGGTCGCTTTATGGGCGATGTTTTAGATTGTTGTTGCATTAGAGTCACTACAGATCTGCTTTGTTTGGGTATATAAGGCTTAAACTTAGAAATTACGTAAAACAACCGAGGGAGCGGATAAAATAGCAATGGCATGCTGGACAAAATACCTGAGGTTATCCTGCAAAGTGTTTATTGTAAAGCAAAACTCGAAACTTTTGGGAATTAGGGACGGAAACTTTGTAGAAATCACATACTAATTTTCTAGGCAGTAGGAAAAATAACAAAAGCGACTAGGACAAAATATAACTTTATTTTTATTTTATATTTATTTCCATGTAGAGCTCATAAGTGGGGTAGGTTGAAAACATTATATTTATTGCCGAAATAGGAGACTACAGAGCTGAATTTTCGGGTTTACAAGTTATAAACCTTCAAGCAATTTTGTAGAAATTGTGAATTGGACACAATAATAAAGATGTGTTCGACAAGACATCGTGCAAACACCGGGATCCATACAGGGTGTCTTGTTTTACACATTAACTCCGTTTCGGAAATAGTAAATCTAATTTATAAAATTTACCTGAATTTCAAGCAAAAGTAATAAAGAATTTTCCGTTTTTGAGTTGGCATTAAATTCATAATCTTCGATGAAAAATTGAATACTGCTGCCACTAAATTTGTTTTCTGGCTTCAGTCACCCTTTATCACATCTTCCTTCAAAAAAATACACACCTTTACCGACAAAGTAATGGCTATACCAAAATCTCGTTTTTATGCTTCTCTTGCCCTGTTTTCGCACAAAAGCCCGGTGGTCTAAATAACTATCACTAAAACCAAAGTTGAAGGTGGTTTATATTAATTTTACCGTTGTTCAACAAGGGTTAAACAAGTTATTTCACCTGCTGACAGACCCTTTCAAATATTTACAACTTTTCTACCTGATTTGTAAGACGCTCAGTTTCACATTTGTGAGGAAAAGGATTTACGACTTACGTCTTTTAACAACCAGTGGCATTCTCAAAATCATTTCACTGATTTTTTTCTTTCCTTTGGCAAATCTACCATCTAAAACAACGCGAACTGAAATTGCTCCTAACTGGAAACTTACAATTTACAGTGGTGAGTTGCTGAAATAATGCTAAACATTTTGAGATTAGGGATCATGTTTAGCCCTCCGCCAATGGTAAATAAACTGGAGATTCGGCAAAACCGAAAACGTCACGTGATTTAAAGCCAAAAGCTGTAAAAACATCAATTTTACGTTAATAACAGAGGCTGCGAGCCTGAAAGACGTTTCAAATTTATTATGGATTCTTTTCGGCGTTTTGAGTCTGTTTGCGTTGGGGATTAAGAGGTGTGGTTGGAACCGATCAAATTAACGTCATTGTGAAAACGCGTTTGTTGAAACCTGCATCCTATTTAAAAACGTTTTATTTTCAAGGGCCAAATACACGTAAGATGATCTTGAAAGATAAAAAGCAAGAAATCGATTCATAGTGACCTTCACCCATTTCCACCAGCGGAGATCTTCGATCCGGGGAGAAGAACATAATTCAGGATATAACATCAAAATGACGTCGTAAAACGATATGCTATCTACAGTGCCAACAAACGGACGTCATTCCGACGCCACCTCCGGTGAATGCTCTACTCCCTATCAGACCCAAGAATTGATCTTTGTTGTCTTGATTTTTTAGTACCTACTTAGGGATGATTCTACCCCATCAACAGCTACTCAACTACCAAATAAAGGTCATCTCTATACGTAATCCCATAAAAAGCGAATGAAAGAGTCCTTTTCTTCTTTACTATAGAAGGTTCGCGCCGCAATTTGATGAACTGTTCGATAAGTGAGTTTGCGTGGGGCGCAGGGGGCCTTCGAGCCAAAGGCTTTGGATGCCGCCGCGTGTCCCCCGATCTGATGGACACGGTCCAGCGATGCGAAGCCCCGCGGAGCCTCCTCGTATGTTATGCTGCAGCGGATGAGCTGCATAAGTTGATAAGTATCGTGCGGAGTGTCTGATGGGTGGACGATGGTCAATTTCACTGATACACGACTCTCTTCTCGAACAGAAAATAATAATTTTGCATGATCGCGATGAAAGTAAGTAGACCTTTTTTTGGACATTTTAGTTTGAGGATGAACTGAATTTCGCGGAACGAATTTTCTTGAAAAAAATGTTTTTGCACGTGCGGAAACTATTTACCACCGCGAAGGTTCGATCGAAGGTCTTTCGATCTCATCGAAAATCGATCGAGACCATGCACCAAAGATATTCCGCATACTAGCTGCAAAGAATATTTTTCCTACAAATAATGGTGGTTTGGTATGCACACTAAAATTTAAAAGCATGCCGTGCCCTTCTAATAAGTGTGCGAGAAATAGTTATTTTTCGCACGCTACCGTAAGCAATATGAAAAACGGCGACAATGGAAAAACGCGTTGTTTTACACACTGACAAATCTGAGGACTCGGTGACCACTTTATTGCATCATGTCTTGTCGCTTAGGTGGTGTCTACTTGGGAATGTCGAAGCAGAATTTTTTTGTAATTTGAGTATCCATTTTCTATTCTTAAAGGAGAATTCTCTTTCGCAGAATTTTTCTTGACAATTTTTGTTTAAAGTTGTCAGATTTGTTTCAAACGATTCATTCAAAAGAACTCTAAACTCCATTCCAAATTTCATGAAAACCTGACAGTTTCTTGATAAACTTCCCTGATAAAGGTGGTATGTAAAAAGTAAACGTCATAATATGCTAAGTTCATGGTATGTACCATCGCACACGATAACCATGGCGGTATCTTAAAGGCAACCATTATTGTTTTCTGGGCAACTACGTACTCATCTTGGAGGACTAGGTGGAAGTTTTCAAACCTAGGATTTTGAAAGTTTTTGTGGATTTAACGGCGGAATTGACCACTGCCTGAAATATTACTGTATAGGCATTAACATCGGCTCTCGGTTATTTTACGCCTTTGTCGCGGTCGCACGCCGCCACCAATTCATTTCATTGGCGTCCGTTAATGGTCAGTGACGAACAGGAAAATCGTAAAATTACTCATTTATTACGATATCGCGAATTCCCAGTAGTGGGGTTTTATTTTCAGTTTCTGCACAAGGTCGTACCAGTCGTAAAGTTGTTTATGCGCGAGACGGCGGCGGTGATTTGTGATTTGAAATATCGCACATGCCCACTGTTCGCTGCTATTTCCCGTGTCGTAAAATCATTTAATTATTAGTAAAATTTTGTTGTCACTTATTGAAAGACTTAAACAAACCCTCAGACTAAACAACAAATGACCTGATGACGACATTAAGATCGAATTCAACACTCCGAAGATAACATTTGGACTTTAGCCTGCGGGCATATTACTTTCTTCCCTTCAGATAAGAAACGCTTGGGCAATATCTCAAGATTAGGCCACATAATCCCCCGGTCTATAGATATGGTCATGCTGTATTATAACCCTCTTACAGGACATTATTCTCAGACCTAAAAAATCCGGTCTCTTTCGGTGCAACAGGCAGGATGATGCAGCAGGATGCCCGACTTAAAATCCAGTCGTTATAAATCATTCCCAAAATGAATGTTATCAGTGAAAGAGGGTCCCGGCTTATGAAAGCACAATAGCTGATGCCGTCGAGGAAAAACGGACAAAAAATTGCGGTTCTTCAGACAAAATAATAAGTCGTTCCTGCTGCTGTTGCTGTACCGATAACGACGTCTATACGAAGGCGAGTGTGTTATTTCGGAGCGCGGATGTAGGCAGAACCTGATTCTTGAAGGTTTAGGAACTTTCGGCCAAAAATTTGAAAAGTGTTTTTTTCCATTACCATGATAATTGGCTCTTTCCCGCACGCAATTGCGTGTAAAAACTAGTTTTTTGCATTCAATGCGGGAATGTTTTTTTGCCCCACTCGTGCAGTATTCTTTGTAGGTATGACTTTTGGTATTTCTTACATTTAGCAAGGTCTTTTACCTTCTTCATACGGGCACAGATGGGTAAACTATTTAGAACATGCGGCCGTTTTAATTTTTATTCGAAAAGTAACGTGGAAATCTAAGCAGTTTTTTATCAGTTTAGAATTTTTATAAAAACATGTTTTTACTTATTCGCGGTCACAGCACAAATGTTGTTCCTAACTCATGCAGAAAGTATCTTTCCCGCGCTACTTGCCCAAGCTCTGTCTCGCGTCTCTCGAGCAACTGCAATCGCGTACAGGAAACATTTCACTTTCCGCACATGTTAGGAAAATAATTATTTTTCACGAGCGTGAGATAAGGTGGCTTTTCTATTCCCATTTGCCAGCTGAAAATCTAATTGCCATGGGTCACTATTGCTATAACGTAAACTAAGATTCGAAAAGGTAGGTGCCAAATTTCATTTGGATTTCGAAATATTGAGAAATAATTTAAATGGTAAAACAGTTTTTTTAATAAAATAAAAACTGGCAGGTGTACAAAAAAATTGAATACGAGACTGTATTTGTTTTTTGAAGTTTATGTATTAATTTTAATTCATTTTCTTCGTGTTGTTTCATTTTTGAGATACAGGGATGTCTTCCAGTTTTTAAATACAGACCTGACATTTTGGATTGCATTTTGGAAGTGCTTTTTATTCCCAATTCAACCACATATCACAAAATTACATGCCTCGACGTTTCATTTGAAAAATAGCCATCATACGGTTTTTTTCAATGAAAATTTCAGTCTATATCCGGACTTAAGTTTTAAAGTACTTGTTACGTTATACCAACACGTCATATTGTTAAAAAATAATATTTTTCTTCATATCTTAGAAATCAAGTGAGATTTGGCGACACCATTTTCGAATTTTAGTTTGCTATTAAATTTAACAAATTTTGTCACATTTAACCGTCTGATTACAATGGTTTAGTGGATAGTAATAGTGAACCAATCAATCAATTAACCAATTGGGTCAACCGGGTCGGTGGTCCTACAATATTGAAAAGTGAAAGTGGACGAATTTTAAGGTAAATTCATTTGAAAACACTTTTCCAGAGTTGTTCAAACTGCCTCTATTTCGTAGTGTACTCTAAATTTTAGCGATTTTGGAAAAAGGTTACTTATTTACATTTTGAGCCGGTCCTGCCCAAAATGTTATCGAAGTGGCTATCAAGTGACCTCATGGGTTTCGCCGATGCCTCCTCGACGTGTCTTTCATTCTTCTTGCTCGGCAGCTTCTTTGAATGGTGCTACAAGTTACAATGGGTCTGAACGGTCAGCTTGATGGAAAAGCTCTTGTATGGAAACCTCGCTGATATATTACCTTTGGGAGACACTCCGTAGATTTGAGATTATCTGCAGCCAGTGCATCAGGACGAATCTGTCACATTCAAACACATCTTGTTCATTGGTATTTAATAAATTGGTTGTGTGTTCAGTTGTGAGTTAGATGTGCCTGAGACACGATTAAGGGGAGAAACTTTCTCTCTTTTTTTTTTAGAGAATTTGGATATCAAAACATGTTTTTATATGGGAACTTCACATACATATAAGGATGGAAAAATCAATCTGGTTCGCAATGAGCATCGAGGTGAAAATCTTTGGAAATTACAGGCATGGTTAAGAGTTGATGTGGTATCATATAGAGCCGAAAACATTCGAAAATATTTTCATCTCAAGAGAGAAAATGCTGCGCTCTTGCCGTCAAGAATAAGACTTTGAGACGTCTTCCTTCCCTTGAAAGAGAATACTTTTCTGGGTATGAATCCGCTGTTGTAGGAATCGCTAGGAATCAATAGAACTGCGGAAATGGAGAATGGAAACCTTCGACAGAATTATCAACTCAGTCAGTACTTACTGACTTTGATGTCAATGTAATAATTGAAAGTAGTTCGTTAAGACGCAAGTTTAATAAGGCAGCATATTGCCGCACGAATCCTATTTTTTAGAACGAGGAGCGAAGTAACGTGTTGATAGTGGAAAAGTGCGTCAATGGCCTTATGAAACGTGCATCTTATATTACTTTTTCTATTGGGGATTTCAAGATTGTCAGAACTCAGATTGCTGGCTCTGCGGAAAAAGAGTTGTTGTCATTTTTCTAAATTCCCCATTTGAATTTTACACATCAATCGTGGCTCGTTACTAACACAATGAGGAAAGAATAAATTCGCAAGAAAGTTGAATTGAACACACCCCGTGATTATCGTCATTGTCGGCGGCTCGTGCGCAAAGTTCTACGTTTGTGCGTTAAGAGACATTTTTCGTTTGTTACGTAACTAACTACTAAATGTATCAAAGGGATATCAAAATCATCTAAAGAAATATTTCTTTATGGTTAAGATGGCAAGCAACCTACTTACATTGTCTCTCGAGAATTCTTAGAACAATAATTGGTCTAAAAAACATAAAGGAATTGTCTAGACTGGCTCTACAATGTAAGTAGGTCACACATTGTGAGGTCGTTTAGTTTTTTAGATATAGAGCCAGAAAGTCCGACACTGCAATCTAAGCGTAATACTACCTTGACTGACCAAAAGAAAAATTATTCCGATATGCTAAATAAGCGGCTTAGCTGTTAGAAAGGAGAGACCTACGTCCCACGAACCGAAGATGGGTTGGGGATTTGTGGGTGTCCCGCTGGTTTCGTGATGTTCGAAATTCAGAAATTTCCAACAAAAACAAAACCAACACCAAAGTTGGCTCGAATACCGTCACGAACCGCATCGTTTTCGATCCCTGCAGTTGCGGCTGTTTCTTCCGAGAAGCTAAAGTCTTATTATAAACCATCAATGAGCCACATTAATGAGTACCCATACCATGGGTATCGGCAACAATAGAGGTTTTATTATTATTCCTGGTGCAAAATTGCGAGGGTACCACTGCGTCGTCATCCTGCATTCTCCGCTCCTGCGGAGTGCGACCGGTACGGCTTCTTGGCACGCGGTACCATCGTGGTACTGTCGTTGCTGCTGGGGGCGTGGTTTTCCCACGAGCCGAGTAGGCACGTGGGCCGTTTTCATGGTACCGACTACTAGAGATGCGACCAGAGTACCATTAACAACATTCGATAGTTCTTTTGCATAACCATTCTAAGTCTTCGATGGAAAGTGTAAGGCAAATAAATAGGAGAGCCATGGAATGATGTCAAATATGTGTGTATTAACTTATAGCATATTTGAAGACCTTTTTGGAGTACGTGAAGGCGCTCTGATGGCAATACTTTTATGGGGAGATCATAAGAGAAATTTCCATGGAACTAATCAACAAATCCATTGTAAATAAGTTAATCAAAACACAAAAATTGATCGTCTTTATTTTGATCAAATAACCCTGGAGTTTTTAGCTTTGATATCGATACCTAGTGCTACATTCCTAGCGAATACCAATGGTAGAGCCCTAGAGGAACCCCCATGATACTTGAAGAGCATTCCGTAGTTTGTGCTAATGCGTACTCAGGCGGCTAAGACCGATAATTGCCACGATCAACGACATCTTGATGAATTTCATTAAAATAAAATAACATAACCGGACATTTCAAGTCCCGCACTTTCCAGTACCTCTTCATTAAGATGCGTCCGTTTCTTGTGACATCACTCCTTCTCGGACATGGGTGGTCTATATGGGTCTGGGCGATGGTGATAAATCAATAAATTATCTAACGATTTTTTAATGTAAATGATCGGCTTTTAATTGCGTTTCCGATAGCTGTGTAGCTGGTTTTACGTGGGCTGTTGTTGGGTAGCTTTGGTTTTGTTAAGGTAAACGCTTTGGTGGTCTCGAAGAGGACTTCTGAGCACTGGGGCTTTTTTCTTTTGTGATGATATTTGAGGATAGGGAAGGTTTCTATCTCAACTCCCTTTAACTCTCCTTCTCAGAATCGCAAGAATGAGGATTTCTGTAATGGAGAAAGCGTTCTCAAATTTCCGTCCTATTATTTACTCCTACTGAATCAACTACTTTAGGTGAAAATTTTAGAAAGTTTTTAAAGGATTCTCATGTATTTCCTTAATTCTATTGATTTCTGATGAATTCTATAGCTGTTCTTTCCTGAGTTGAGAAATTTTTTGATTATTTCCGACTCACTTCCTTAGCATAATAATGCCTGACAATCCCAAAGGTGTTCCTTTTTTAAGTGGAGAAAGTTTTTGGAATTTTTCGGCCCCAATCTGAATTGAGTTGATTGCTAAAACCTCGGATAGTTTTTCCCCTAGCTAAAAATGTTGTCGAAGATTCTTTATCCATTTTTTTAATTTATCTAATTTCTAACGGTTCCTAGAGCAGCGGAGGGTATCCTTTTTTCAGCTGAGAAAGTTTATGCCTTATTTCTAAGGCAATTTTCCAGAATATTCGAATTCTTTTTTTCTTTATCTGCCTCCATGAAAGAGTTCCTGCATGCCTCCTCATTCGTGTAAGTTCTTTGGTTCTGGCTTTTAGCTAGGCTTCAAAGGGCGCTTGTTACGTTCCACATTTTACCGCTGTGAACATTACTATTAGTGTGCGGCTCATGTAATGGATAAAAGAGTGCCTGAATACGAGAATGAGAGACTAATTAAATAAAAATATAAGAAAAAATTCAACATTTCAAAAATTGAAAAAAGCGGCTATGGTAGAGGCTAAAGGTAGAGGCAGCTTCGGCAGCCCCAGCCAGAAACTCTTATTAAGGAGTACAAGTACGACCATATTTCACGTCTGAATATTAAATGTGGCTTAGCTCTAAAGATTCTCAAATTTTCCTTAAAATCCCCATGTCGAAAACGTCTCTGCCCTCCTCTTTACGACAAGTTCCGGTTTTTGGCCTTTGAACATAATTAAGTACAAAAATGCAGTCGAATACAAAAACACTAATTAGCATATTATGTGGATGTATTCGTGAGATCAGATTTCACCACCAGGAACATTCTGAAGAATTTTTAAATCAACGGAGAAAAGATAGCCTTAAGGCTCAAAGAGGAACTAGAATAACAAGATGGAATTGAAAATTTTGAAATGTCTTGAGAGTAAACATGCCTCTACCTTAATCACATTTGATCAGGGATCAAGTTTTAAAGCATGAGTAAAAGCACATGTGATTGTTTAATTGATGCATATTGAAGAAATGTGCGTCTCGGCTCTGAAGGACATTGAAATTTATACCATTTTTTAAGGCATCCCTGTCGGAAACCTTCTTGCCCCCTTCTTTGTGTATAGCTCTGGTCTTGGCTTCGACCAGGTCGGCTCGTGACCACACACGCGGCCACCGTCGACCGTAGTCGCCTACGTGGGTCGAAAACAACTAACGACGATAATCATACCTATGACGTCATGCACTTCTTGCTGATTACCACAACAATTAAGGAGATGCAGGCCGAGGGGCGAAGCCCGGCGAATGATTCATACCTGCCGAGCGATAACTACTCGTACGTGCCGGACAAAGGCCGACCGGTTGCAACGAATGACATGACTATGTAATTGGGGTAAAGGTAAAATGCTGCTTCTGTGCACAAATGGTACATTCCACTTCCATACATATTCATCCGGTAGAGTCGGTGATCGAATATTAATCTGGTGGTATTTGATATTTACACAAGCCGGCCGATAATCGGCTGCTTCTCGGAAAACGTCCCACGCGGCATAGGCCGACAAAGACAATACTCATTATCTCACTCTCGGGCGAGATGATGGACGGCTTGGTCATGGTCAGACAGGAATATTTATTGCTCGTCCACGACCGCGACGGCAGTTAAAAATCCCTAAGATTTTTAGTTTAAGCCGACGGACGTTGGACGTAGAATCTTTGTCAGGCCAAATAAGGCTTTGAATGCCGTTTAACCTATTCCCCAAATATGTACTACATTCATACAAATGCTACCAAAGACGGTGCAACAATACCATATGGCAACCCGTGCCTAACATTTTTCGCTTTTCTTCACAACGCTTGTTCTGAAATAATTTGAAGGAGCACATGCTTGCCGCATAGCGGAATACATGGTTTTGTTTAGAAGATCAAGGGCTGTCAGAAATTATCAGGTCCGTATTTAAAAAAAGTCAACCCGATGATGACTCCGAAAATCTGAGACGTCACAGTCGGAATTTTCTAAAGTTTAAAACGTAGTTTGATTGGGCATAAAAATACGCAAGTTTGCCCAAATTTAACTGACTTCGTATCGCCTACAGTTTTCGAGATCCCAATGGTGAGCAACGAATTTAAAAAACTCTACACTCTGGAAACAGGATTTTCCTGTCGAAGCAGTGCAATCAAATAATGTATAATTTTTCCCTATCTCTCATAGTTTCCGAAATTAAATCAACGAAATGGACCATCCTATATACGGATTTACCCTAATTTCACCCTAATCGCCAAGAACTCAATTCTTAACCGTTTCACAAAACTGGTGCAAAAAATTCAAAACCCTTGATAACGGTACCAACAATAATCGGTCAGGCGCCCGCAAACGCGACGCCCATCCGACCGAATCAACGAGCATTTCCACCCCCGTCTCACGCCCCACTCGCCACCCACAAATTACAACATTAATTCAGCGGCCCACGTGACTTGTGTTCCCATCTCACACCGCGCAGGCATTTGACTTTGTGTAAAAAAGGTCATCCGTCGCTGCCGAGTCAACACCGACCGGCATTCAACAGGTAGTACCTCGACACGAACACGAACGAATGCTGCCGAACGAGCCTGGGAACGTGCCGAACTTTTCGTCTCAGCGAGCGGCGCGGTCTCTTTGGTGTCCCCTCCCCCCCCTTTCGTTCCCCAATACCCTTCTCCTTATCGACGGGACGTCTGGGTAACCCGTGTCGGATGCTGCGGAAGGACGGATTAGTGCAACGTTGCCACATGTTTATCCCTTACAAACAAAAATAAATGTTGGTGCGTTTAGATTTGTCACTGGTTTAGACTTTTATGAAATGATAAGCTGACAATTGCAATTGACAAAGACATTGCAATTTGTTTATTGGGAAGTTTTGCTGTGGATGGGGGCGCTGCAAAACATAAACTAACCGACAAAAGCGACTAGTGAATTATAATCTCAAATGACATTTTATATCAAAAAAATTCGGCCAATAGCGCCTTTTTTGCATTGTTGCTAAATTATTTGCTAGAATGGGTATTTTAACTATCACTGTTCCTGTGTTACGTTACTGTCTCTAACAAATAAAAAAAATATATTAGAAATTTGTGAGATGAAGTGTAGTCTAATAAAAGCAATGGTATATAAAAAAACATAACATTGAAATTGATGTCTGAAACCCGAAGATCATTAGAAAAAGACCTGCACATGCGCCAAATTGTAAATGTACTAAAATTTTTCCCAAAAAAACGCTATCACGTAACATTTCAGGAAATTACATCATGTGAAGTACAGAATAAAAGCAGAATTTAAAAGTTTTTGAAATAGGCCTTCCAATTAGAAAACGTCAAAAAAGCGAGTTCTGGATTTATGGCACTTTCTCGTCAAATTAATACGCGCTCTTAGCTGCATTACCCGTAACACTTAAAATTATGTGTTAGATTTCTAAAAACTACAAAAATACTTTTGAATATGTTCAAGGAACGTTAAAATTGTCGGAATGTCACCGAAGCGCCGCACATACGCCTTAGAAAATTCTGGGCTCATGACAACATTTTATGGCGTTGTTAAAATGACCATTTTCAACCCATTCTGCGAAATTGACATTAGCGCTACAAATCTATAAATTATTTGAGTATAGTATGTTTTTTAAATAAAAAATGCAATAATCTACGACTTCTTGAAACTTCTTTCTCTTCTTTTACATCTAAAATAATGACAGGTGGTACCAGTATTTATATTTTCTTTACCGCATTTTTTCTAATCTGACAAACTCTAATAATATCGAATCATATTTGTTTTCCGCATTTCCTAGTAATGTGGTGGTACCTCGACAACACCGCAATTCCTTGAAAACCAACAGGTCAGTTTCAGCAGATTCAGAGGTCCGTAATCCACGCGCCCAAGTTATTCTGTCATCAACTTTCATCGGGTGTAGACGGTTCAGTCTTTACCCGATCTCGACTGAACAGTACGCGCATTCAAAAATAGTACCGCTCGGTGCATTGTGCGCCAAAAAATTTAAGCTGCTCATCAACAATATTTTTAGACGCTTTTCAAGTGAACTGTGATTGTGACAATGATTACTACTACCGTCCAGCCGATTGTGTCTGGTGGTACTGCTACCAGTGTTCCTGCAAGTGTGGTGCAGCCGAACCCGGCGGTTACGCCGGTAAATGGCGAAGGAAGTAGTGGACAGCATAGTGCCATGGAGAGTGCAGCGAGTCCTGTGGGTGCCGCTACTAGAGGTACCAGAGTCAGCGATAATCGAAGGGTTAGTTTCAAGTTTAGAGTCCCCCCCTTATTATTTGTTTTAAAAATGTTTAGCAGTGTCACAGTTATCAGTTTTTTAGACTGTTTGAAAAATCACATTGCAAAAGTTGTTCAGATGATCTGTAGAATTCATTCAAAAATATCATTCAAGAATTCATTTCAAAATTGTGTCAACATCAAAAGATTTTTTGTTGCTGTTTTTCAAAATTTTGAAATAATTCCCCAAACTTTCAACTTCTGATCGTTAAAAAAAATAATTAAATTTAATCTCAAACAGTTATTACAATTATTAATTCAATGTTCTAAGTCCTATGTACAACAAATATGATATTTACACCTAAACTATTTTAAAAATCTGAAATACAGCATTAAAATGAAAAAAATACCTTTCATTGATAAAAGTTACATTTCTTTCTCAAATACAAACAATTTGTTTTTATTATTGTTAAATCGGGATAATCATTTATACTTTACGCGTCAGGCTGCACATGTTGTTCCAACCTTTGCCCACACGTTCTCAATAAGTAATTGTATCCTAATCGCTTATCATTAACCCCCGTACTAAGTTTTAAAGCCAAATGCATCAACAAGTGATAATTTTATTTAAAGAGGAAGACCAACTATTAGCGGACAGTTTACTAACCACTAGTATGAAAAACAGACATGGCGCGCATCGAATTTCGATCGTTCGTACCCGAGTGGTAAGAGTTCGAGAAAACAGTTTTAGCACAAAAAAATCATTTTCTCTCATGCACGTGCGGAAAAACGAGTTTGTCTCACTCGCCTGCACAGGAATAAATTTCTCTCATTTTCTTTGTTTCCTGGAAAAAAAGATGATGCACATTCTAAATTACTAATTCTGTCTACTAAAATATTCTCTTAACTGTTACGGAAAGAATATTAAGTGCACGGCCATACAGCCAGTAGGGCAACAAATGCGTAAACTTGTTTCTTCTGGCTTGCGGAACCATTTTTCTCACGCGCGCACGAAAAAAAATCTTCTTTTATGCACCTGAGAAATAATATATTGACAAAAGAAATTAGTGAATTGCGTGGCAGTTCCTACGATTGATTTGTCGATAAAAACAATTTTACATCCAACCCGAGCGAGGAAATATTTTTATCTCATGTGCTTGTGAGGAAACAATTTTCTTTCACGCGCGTGCGGAAAAATATTCTCTCGCCGTGCGAAAAGAATTTTGTTGTTATGTTTCAGTAAATTCAGGTTAATTCTCCGTTGGGTTAGTTAGTTAATTCCGTTCTCACATTTATAACCAAATTGAAGTCCTGTCACAATAGAACCGAGTAGGCACGTGTCCCGAGTGGGAGCGGGCATGCGAATCGCATCAACAACTTTATAGTCAGCTCATGGATAAACATCCTTCGGCCTAGGCACACGTATCGCAAACGTAAACCATTTCGTCGATTAAAATAAACAAGGAACCGAACAGCGTAGTATGAATGTTAAAAAAACAATCACGGTGCAACCTCAATTAAAACAATAGGTCGTATAGTACCGCCGGAAGTTTTCGCAACGCGCTCTAGAATCAAAATTGGCTCATTGTTTTGCGCAGTAGTTATTATTTTAGGTACCACCACAATTAACTGTCTCATCTGCCCTTAACAATTCTCTTAAGCCCATGCATATGTCCCATAATAAGGTACTACGAAATAAAGTAAACAATGCGAAAACACCCGGGGAAGCGCCTCGTGGTACCACCAACGTCCCCGTCGCGGACATTTGATCAGAGCCGGCGTCTCAGCTATATTTAAAACAAAAGAGCGTCGCGGCACGTTGCCAAGTCGGGCACGAGGCTGCCACGCTTGACGCAACACTTTTCCCACGCCAAGATTCGTACTGGGAGTGCCCGAAGCAAGGTCGAATGACTTTATACAGGGTGCTCCACTTTAATTAGGATTATGTAAAGACTGTTTATTTCGTTGCAGAGCAACAAGCCGATAATGGAGAAAAGGCGCAGGGCGAGGATCAACAACTGCCTCAATGAGCTCAAGACTTTGATACTGGACGCGATGAAGAAAGACGTAAGTTTGAGCTCTAGTCTAGGGTGAGAAATCTATATTAAGCGGAAGAAATGGACTTTTTTTAAGTATTATCGCTTCAACCATTAACGCATTACATTAAGGGCGATTCGTTAAAATTTACTCCAGATGTAACACCTCTTTTTTCCGCATTTATTGAACCAGCTTTACAGATATTTTTATCGCAGTTATGGAGTTATTGAACTATATAATTTGAATTGCCGTTACGATTATTTGTAATCATTTCCTTTTCTTTGATAAAATTAAAAACAAATGGAAATTATGTAGTAGCTGACAACATGAGCGAAGAACTTCGAGCGGTAAGGAGCGGGACAGTTCTAGAAATTTTCAGATTTTTCGTGGTTTCTCTTTCGTCGATAAACATTTCGCGAAGCGTACAATGTTCTCCGATTATATTTCTTTCATTTTCTTTTGTGCGTTTATTCTCCTCTTTCTTCACAAAGTTTCGCAATTTTTGTCCTTAATGATCCTTAAATTTTTTCCTTTAAATTCTTTTCTCGCACCCTAACAGGATTCTTCGAAAGAAACTGAAAACCATCAGGAAATCACGCTTTATCGGTGTTGGTCCATTCGCTATTTTCGTACCTATGTGGTCAGCAAACCTCGACACAACCCTCTAAGCGGAATTTAAACATGCCATTGGCGCCAGTGCCAGCATAATTACCGTCGTCATGAACTTTAACTGCTTTTAATATTATTATTGGCGCCATTTTACTGACACTAATTTAATGGTACCTAATAATTCAGAATAACGGTCGTCGTGTCCTAAACATCAAGAATGGAAACTCGTTTTCGAGAATACTTGATTAAATATTCGCTGGTTTGAACCTGAAGAACACACCTATTTTTCCAGACTATAGTGTCTGCAATGATCCTCAGAGCAGTCCAGAATAATTTCCTGGACATCGAAAATTTGAAATCGGTTTTGAGAAATCCCTGCTACAATATGTTTACTTGAATTTTCACTTTGTTAACCCCAAGATGGATAGCCATTTGGGAACAAACTTGGTGTATTACCATACTTGAAATCAGAGGAATTTCAGTAATTCCATAAATTACCACAGAAGGTTAATTTGGGACAAATAGTGTACTTCAATGTCGGTAAGAATATTAACCCTCTGAGCAGTTTCTGTTTGTCTCCTTCAGAACCTCACTTTCTGCGAGTCTCTCAACATGGGCGCGTAATCTCTTGTGATAGGCATTAGGACTAAGGGATTCCTTTGATTTCAGGTTACAAATGGTTTTTACCGTCTTTAATAAATTCTTTAATAATTGCTAATTTTCACATTTTCACCTATTGTGTAGTTAAATCGATTCTTCCTCACTTAGGTCATTAACAACAACTTCTTCAATTGCAGCCTGCCCGTCACTCCAAACTCGAAAAAGCCGACATTCTAGAAATGACAGTGAAATACCTCCAAAACCTCCAGATGAGACCACCTCAAACCGTTTTCAACGTCTCGGAACCATCAGCCATGGTCAAGTTCCGATCTGGCTTCACGGAATGCGCCTCTGAAGTAGGCCGTTTTCCCGACGTGGACCCCGTTATCAAACGCAAACTTTTGCAACACCTGGCGAACCATCTCACGCAAACTTGCAAAGTCCAGGAAACGCCTCAAGTCCAAGTTCATATCCTCCCGAACCCTCAAAGATCTCCGGAACAGCAAGTACCACAATCGGGGATCATCTGGACTAATCTTGGGACTAATGGTAGCGGACCTGGAATGCAACTAGTATCTACACGCCTCCCCAATGGAGATTTGGCGTTAGTGTTGCCAGCTTCTGCACAGAACCATCAGCCCATTTCGTCATCACAGGTTCCTCTGCTTGTGCCTATAGTTCCAGAGCGTAGTGCCAGTGCGGTCTCTGCAGCTTCTTCTTCCAGTTATAGTCCCAGTAACAGTCCAGACCCTGTGGACTCCATGTATTGTACCACTCAACAGAAACCATTGTCTTTGGTAGTGAGAAAGTCCGAACACTATGAGGAGAATGACAACGGGGAGACGGGGGGACCCTGGAGACCTTGGTAAGGCTTTCGACGCATCAGGGGATTGGAGGTATAGTATTGTAAGACTGGGCTGGAGAAGTTTTAAATTGTTTTAGTGTGTGTGCCATAAGACTCTGATGGAGGATCCGTGTTCTCTTGAAGTTAGTTGATAAGAATAATATTTACATAGACGCTTTTGAGCTGTTTATATTTCTCTGCAGAGTTGGAGGGTTGAGGTTGTTGTTTTTCTGATTTTATCTAATTAACCGAGTTTTTGTGTAGAGAAAGGTACTTACATTTTTTATTTTGAGGCAAAATCAAAAAGTTTTCAGTCCTAATTTTAACACTAAAACTCTTCTCTCTATTTCGTTTTCATTTTTCTCGACTTTGGTTTTGATGCTAAAAAAATTCAGATTCCTTGGGCTCACATGTTTAATTATTAATACATAAGTAATTATCTGAATTGCGGGTTATTTTTTATTGTGCTTATTGGATATGAAATATCCATGTGAAGGCATTTTATGTTATTTGTTTTTATAACACATTCGCCCATTGTCTCGTTGCTTTAGCTCATAAATCATTAATCTTTCATTCTACAAGGTGTTGCAGAAAAAAGCGGCCTCCTTTTTAATTCATGCAAAGCGAAGTAAATTATGAAGAAAACCATATTACCTACAAGTTTCCTGGTTCAATTTAAATGAAAAGAGATTCAGAAAACTATTTCAATGCATATTCAATGCGTCGAAATGATTTTAGTATCTAACTCAAATTCAGACTCAAAATACGTGGTGGCATTGTGACTTAACGGTCATTTAAGCAAGAGGGAAAAATGTTTCCACGTTTTGTGTGAGGCACTAAACTCCAGACACTACTAAACCCAAAAGTAAATACGGAAATAAACATATCTACTGTATAAAACCAAGCTGTACGCGATCGCAGTAGACTCGACTGGCTGTTGACCGAGATTCCGGCTAGCTGTAACTGAAAAGCGTTTACCGCCGTGCGAAAACTCGCACTATTCCTTTAGGAGACGTGAGGTCAACGCGGGCGGTCAACCGATACCGTGCTGCTACTGCAGCGTTCTTAATCGCCGTTAAACGGGATTTATAAAAGATGCGTTTTAACGCAAATTAAGAATTAAGATTATACTGTTTACCTTTTATTTTGTTCATGAACTACATGATATTTTTCTGCTTAACTTAACTGTTTTTCTGCCCGACTCTCGAAATAATTTTAGGTCAATGACCAATTGGCCCTTTGGAGGACTCGCCACTTTTTGAATTTTTGGCACGACTGTTAGTTTATATGATTACTAAAAACGATGAGTTTCTCAACCGTATCCACGCATTAATGTCAGCATCACGATTTTTTTACATATTTTGGTTCTGCAGATCCAGAATGTGCCATTAGAAGCCTTTCAAAGAACTTTTCTGATTTATTTAATTGAATTTTGTGAATGGCGAGAAATTTATGCCCAGCAAAATCGGCAATCTGAAAAACCTCTTTATCGTTTAAGTAGAAAGTTTGAACAAAGTGGCTCAATTTCAGACAGCTTAATTGTATTTGGTTGAATGTGATCAGGGGGCGAGCTTAGCGCATTTTGACACGATTTGCATAAAAATTGTAAAGAAATATTATTAATTATGTCCTATAGACAGCTGATAACACAATCGCTGTAGTGTTACTCAGCTACCTAACCTGCACTAACTGGAGCCACATAATGATAGGGAATTTTTGAAGTGTTTTTCAACAAATTATAGTAATCGTATCTACGTTCAAAATACAACATATGCGATAACCGATTAAATACCTTCAGCCAGCAAGAAGAGGATGATTTCGGTTAGGGATGTTAGCGCGAAGAAATAACGTTATTTTCAAAAAGTCTCAAGGACTCGACTTATTTTAGACCATTAGTGGAGAATCTTGCGTAAAGATATTCATTGAAGGCATAAAAGGCTTAAATCACTCAGGAACTGAAGCGAAACGTCTATCATTTGGGTTGAAATTTTGCAGATTGGACTCTTAAGTACTTGGAAGCCAATCTACATAGATAAGATATTGTTTCTCCATGAAGTCCATTTATGGCTTGATGAGTTTGTGAATAACCATAAATTCTGGATTTAAATCGGCGAAAATCCTTAGGAGACTTACGGAGCGCCCTTTTACTCTGGGAAGCTGACCGTTTGGTGCGGCTTTCCGTTTCGAAAAATTATCGGCCCTTACTTTGTTTGAAGATGACGAAAATTGACTTATTGTAAATTGTGAGTGGTACTGGAATGTAATCAGAGAATATCTTTGGCCTGAACTTAGAAACGCTCAACGATGTTTTGTCGTAGACAATAACTTTGTTGCAACATCAGTTTCCTGGACGTGTTATTTCGAAGAAGGTTAACGTCCATTGCCTACCAAGGTCATGCTATGCGATTCATTTGGACTTTTTCCTGTGGGTCATGTGAAATTCCTAGTTTGCAAAAATGCGTCACAGAAAGTGGCCAATCTAAAACAGAACATTTAACATGCAATTAGAGGCATGCGTAACCTATGTGAAAGTCATCGCAAATTAAGTGTTCATAGTGCACTCAGCCCGGCAAAGTCAAGGAGGACATTTAAATTATATTATTTTTCAACATATCGATTTTTGCGCAAAAAAATAATAAAGTAACCCATTTACACTTTTAGTTATTATGTTGCATTTTCACACCAGACCTTGAGTGGAAGACCCTTTCTAGTTCGTCTAAAGGCTTGAAAATCCTTTGAAGAAGTTCCTAAGAGGAACTGAAAGTTTAAGCGCGGTAATGAATTGTTGTCGAGGGTATTTCCACTAACCCGACCCTAGGTCGCGCATGTCCGAGACCCCCATAATGACCCCCGCATTTGCAGTATCCAGCTTCTAAGGTTTGCTTCATAGTTTGACTTGCTCTACATGCAACAAAAAGGAACGTCTTTTTGTGAAACACTTTGTCAATGATTTCGCGTCCCTCGAAACCATGGGGAGCAAACCCCACTACAGCCAGCTCTGCTTCTATGTAATTACCTGAGGTGGCTTATACATAATAAGGTGTGTTATTTTACACGATTGTGATATTAATGATAATAAGATGGATCTTCAGTAATGTTTGCCATCTGGTGAATGTTGGGAACCCACGTGGAATAATTTTAATTGTCTGGGTTGCAATAACTATTGAAGGTTCTATTATAATGAAAACTGAGTTCAGGGGGGAGAACTTCCCATTCACTTCACATGTTGAGAGCCCGAAATGGGCTCCGTGTGATGCTCTCGCATGGTTGGTTCTTCTCCTAAGCTCTTCAACTGTGAAGTCCTGATTAGTGTCGTTCAACAACAAAATTCACAAATATCTTCCATATATGATTGTTAATTCTGTTTGTAAGTTTATTTTTACACTGTGTAGAAATAGAACACTTACTTATAAAAGTATTTTGTAATACAGAAGATTTTAAAGCTTTAATCAAATAAAGTCGTTGGAATTTGAATTGTTGTGGCTTTTATTTGGTAAACTCACCTTGAGTAATTAGGTATGTAGAAAACTAAATATACTCGACCGGAATCAGAAATATGTAATTACGATATGCACGCACTCGAGGAGGTGATAGTAGAACAATAATGATTTAAGCAAATGATAATTTGTCAATAAATCCTCGAAACGCACGCGAGGTTTCGTATCCATTGTGTCTGTTTACCCAAATGTGACGTGCACAGAGTCGAAAATTTATTGGTAAATTTTAGCGTTGCAGCGCTAATGGATGGACTCTCCTTTCATTTCGATCTGCAGAAAAGTTTCCATTGAGATGTTAGATTTGCTGGAAGGGAACTTTCGGACGCGCAACAGTGTTCTGCCATCATACTGAGAAACTAAAGCAACTCATATACAGGGTGTTCCAAAATTAGTGGAAAATCTTTGACAGTAACATGTCTTATATTTTGCACGCTGGGACATAGATGGCGGCCCTGCTCCGATGTCATTAATAAAACTTAACTTCCATCTTCAGTTAACCTAAATTCAAAGTTCCAGTGCGATACGTGAAGTGTTGTAAGTACAGTGAATCAAATTACAGTGATCATGATACAGTGAAATAAAAGTTGACAAGTTGTCTGAATAACGGAATTAACTGAGAAAATTTTCGCCCAATAATTTTTAACAACTTTCGAAGGCAATTATCTCAAAAAGAATGCTTCGCTGAGTTGGTTTCTCTTTTCGGCAATGAAGCGCTACATCAGTCGACAATTTCTCCTTGGTATGGAAAATTCAAACGTTGGCGAATCAGCCTTAGCGACGATCCAAGGACACATAGAGGCGGTAGTCATCCAGGAAAACGTCGATGCTGTGCGCAAGTGCATCAAGGACTATCGATATGTGACGTATCGCGATATTGAGGCATCATTGGGGGTTTCAAAGATCTCAATTCGAATCAATCGAAACAATTCGAAGAATTTTGCATGAATAATTAGCTGCAAAAAAATTAGTGTCCCATGAGATATCGCATCTGTTCACCGAAAAACAGAAAGAAGTTAGGGTCAATTGGTGTCAAAAGACTCTAGATCCGTTCAACGAGGGAAACTCTAAAAACGTGTACAGCAATATTAGTGGTGATGAATTGTGGATTTACTCATATAAACTCGAAAATAAATGCATCTGTTTGGGTGTTCCAAGCTGAAGAAAAACTATCTCGAAATGTGTCCTAAAAAATTCAAAAGCTAGCAACAAAGCAACAATTCTTCTGCAAAATTAAAGAATTTTTACTGTCGATTGGTATACAACCATTTGTTTGCCACAAGGCATCGTTGAGCTTAGAAAAACCAACCTCAAACGACGAATCATCTTTCACCAAGGCAATTCAAGTTTGCATGCAGCTCGCAAGACAATGGAATTTTTAACGCAACAAAACGTCGAACTATCCTCCGTGCCATCTTGATTTAAGTCTTAGCGATTTCTTTACCTTTCCGAAAATCAAGAACGGAGTGCTGGGTCAAAGATTCCAGTTGTCAGAAGTAGTCGACACCTTCAAAAACTTCATTTTGACTGTACTAATAAGCAAGTGGAATAACTGTTTTGAGAAATGGTTCCAGCGTATGCAAAAGTGCATTGATCTTCGTTGAGAATACTTCGAAAAACAATACTCTTTGAAAGCTATTTACTGTTTTATTTCAGCTCTATATGCAAAACTTAAAAGACATTCCTTGTAAAGAACAGAACGCAAAAGAGCAACTTTGCTGAATGTTTACTTATGCCAACTCCTACAGATTTTCGGATGTTAAATTTAAATTTGGAATGGGTCTGAATATCTACAGGGAATTTCTAATATTTTTGCGAAAATGGTAATGGTAGGTAAAAAGGGCTACAAGAGATAAACCAATAAAAAGCTAAAAAAGTTTTAGGTTAAATTTTCCTTGCATGAAATCTGTTATATCAGCAATTTTTGGCCCTTGGTTTTTCTCAATGCTATCTACTGCAAAAATGGAAATTCTGCTATGAGGAAATTCTTCGTTATCGTTTTATTTCGTTATGAAAAGTAAGTAAAAATTTAACGTGCGCAGTCAAAATTTGCAGCGAAATAACGAAAAAAAAGGTTGCATATGTAGTAGATAGCATAGAAATTTTACGAAAAAATAGATAATTTGTTTATAAAAAAAATATATGCACTTTAGTGTAATTGAAACCAGAGATAAAAATGGACAATTTTTTTATCATGTAAAATGTCTTGACAATGCAAAACTGTATGAATTTTAAAGTGCATATTATCAAAGAACATTGTAGGATTTTACCTTTTAAAATTTTAATTCCATATTGGTCTCTGTTCGATTAAAATTAAAACTATGTAAGTTGGCAAGTGATAATTTAACATTATTGGTTTAGCTCTAATCAATTAATTAAGTAAAAAAAATTACTTAAAGTCCTAAAAAATGCATGATTTTGCGATTTAATTATAAAGACCTTTTTTTGGGAAACACTAACCGCATATTTATTTGCGTTTTTATTCTTTTAAATTTAGAAAGAGTAGTTTCGCAGACCGTGATATTGAAAATGCCCTTCAAAGTGCGGCATCATCATTAGAAGCCCTCTCGCTTAACTACCAAATATCCTATCTATAAACTGCTGGATATATTCTTGATTCACTTTAGAACCCTCCCTATGCAAGAATGATTTTGCATATTATGATGTCCAGGAGGAGCCTTATGGTACCTTAGACATCAAGAATTTAAACTGATTCTCAACAAAATACTGAAACATAATCGACTGAATTTTTATTGGCTTGAACCCCAGATTATAAGGGCCACAGTGACCCTCAGAGAAGTCCGTATTAACCGACCTTCTTAGAGGTCGAGAATTTAATATCTCTTTTTGCCCCGAAAAGGCTGAACCTTGGGAAGCTACTTGGTTTATTGGGGTTCAAGTGAAGAGGTGTTCTTATAGACTTATTAAATTTTTGTCCTGGTCGGGACACTCTGAAAACCACTTCGTATTACCCTATTTTGAGGAGGTTTGGTGAGACATTTTGTATAGGCCTGGATAACACATTATTAATGGTTGTACTCTGGATCTGAAATACGTGTCTATGATTATCTATTTCAATTCTCTTAGAGATTATTTTGTGCGCTACTGCACCCACAAAGTAGACCATTTTATGAATGATACTTAATATTTTGAATCTTATGGCGCAGCTCCATGTTTTATTTTAACATTGAATCCAGAACAATAAGCAAATTCTATTATTTTAATATTCTCCCGGGGTCTGAGCAAATAATTCTGGAATACATTATTTTTATTTGGGATTTGGCACGGTTAAATAAAACATGAAGCTTGCTATAGTTTACTGTCTTTTATAAGGATTGTAAATTCTGAAACAAAATAAGTAAGCATTTTTTTTATGTTAACTAACCTGAACTAATCTGGTTTCAATTCAGCGATACTGCCGCTTAGCCAATTTGTCTCTTCACTTGTGATTCGATACATCTAAGATTGATCTAAGAAGCAGTACCGGCCTTATGGAGGGAAAGACGGCGGATTTTCTGTTCTGCGGTTTTTCTTAAGGATAAGGGCAGGACGGAGGGGGGGGGGGATTAAAAATTTCGCCTAGGGCGCCAGACTTTTAAAGTCCTGCCCTGCTGAGAAATTCTCACCTTAGAAAATCTGGGTTGTAAGTACCGACCTAAAGTGTAATTTTGGAAAATTGGCTTTTAAAAATTGAGTTATTGGCGTAAAACTTGCACAAATAGAAATCTGCCATATCTACTACCTTAGGTATTCTCGACTATACCTAGAATAATGTTCCTTCTAAGATATTCATGGGTGTACCCAAGAATATGTAAGAGAGGGGGAGCGAGATGGGTCTCCAAAAATATGCGTTCAGTCATAAAAGTAAAAAGTTCCAACGCATTTTTATTCTGCAGGCCCCTTGCGAAGACATCGGATTTAAGGGGTCTTAATTAGAATACGTCAGTACTTAAAAGTTTTTTTAACAAATGCCAATATCTCAGTAGAATCAGGCTGTAGGGCAAAATAGTTATTTACGTCACAAGCTTGGTAAGAGGCCTGTTACAGTACAAGTTTGTTACGTACGAGGCGACGTCAAGAGCAGGGTCTGAAAAATCTTAACGAGGACTGTAAGGACATTAATAGATTATTTTATTTCATGTTGTAGCTCGACTTATGAAGGATTCTGGATACTCTAGAAGATAGAAAACAATGGCGGAAATATGGCCAATTATATGTTTGGCCTAATTTCGCCTATTTGCGATATTTGTCTACAGTTATCAGTCCGACACAGTTGAAACGCAATAATTAGTCATTTATAGAAACCTACCAGTATTAAATGCATTTACTAATTATTTCGTAAGTAAATATTTGACTATTTATACGCAAAAAGCGAATGCAACAATGTTTCTCATTATCTTTTATAAATTTTACATAAATAGAAGCGGGATTGTCTTGTTTGTTTTGTAAGAGGGTTCAGAATGGTATAGGTGTAACGAATGTCTTTACATCTTGCCGGAATTTGTTGCGGTCTTTAAGTTATTCCCATTATGTGTCCGCGTACGTATAGTAATTGGTTGAGTGCCTTAGCTTTGTCTTAGTACAATCTTTTCTGTTGTTTTTATGTATTGTTTAATTCTTTTCCGTTGTATCGCCCGCAGCATGCGTCCGTAGCCTAACAATGGCCTGCAGATGGACTTGCATATTTTTCTCACAGTTTTTGTACTGACCCCTTATGTTTATGCGTTGGCGATCAAACATGTCTGGTCCTTCTGCTGTAATTTAACGATTTTCTACATTTATTATTAAATTGATGTATTATTGTGTTCGTTATTAAATAATTATTGTTCCGAACTACCCTGAGCTAAAGAGCATATTACTGAATGCGATTCACATATTACAACGCACTTTGTTTGTTCATTGCATGTTCAGATACAGCACGTCTGGCCTGGTGGTTCTCTGTGTCAGGGCGTACCATTCATCGGGCTTGACAGTAACGCGATAAGCGGTTCTTTGAATTACGCCGACCAATGTAAAAACCTTACCTTGTCGACTTGGAAATGTTATAAAGAACCATTTCAATTAACACAAAATCTGCAAAAAGTCGCGCAGTAGTGCGATCCTATGGAGTCCGGGCAGCTTCGCCAACATGAACTCCATTGGAGTTAAAGAAAGGAAAAAATCGAAGCCAGTTTCTCCTTTTCCGTTGAATTCTTCATGGCTTCTTGACGAATTTACCACAATTGCTTGGATATATTATATTATAGGCCTCTATAGCTGATTACTAACATCCGGACCGTCACAGCTCCGGGTCTCGTTCAAGCCATATCACAAAGGGTTCTCAGTGTTGACACTTGATTATTAATGTCTGTTATCGTATACGGTGGGACTAGACACCCCCTTGTTTTTATTAGTCCAGATAATACTGCCAGTCTCTGTGGTTGCAGCCATGAACAACCTACTAAGTGGGTTTCGTTCCATTAATTGCTTTAGGTTCAAAGACCTTCAAATCGTCAAAATATAATTTATAAAATTGAAACCTGCAAGTCCATTATTTCTTTATCTAGCTTTCGCTCGCACGTGTTAACCGGATGTCCAAACACAGCGGGACAAGAAGGGCAAAAGACCACACAGTGCAATTATGCATCCCGAAAAGAAGTGACCACTTCCGTTGAACGTGATCGTAACGAATCTTGTTACGTCCGGAGGTAATTTTTTGTTAATCCTGCGAGAGTTCGCATAGTCACGCGTCAGTAGACTGGCGAAAGCAGGCCGATTTTCCTGCGGTTCCCTCGTCCGAACCGCTACAAGGAAATTTTGTAATGCAAAGTCCAACACTTTTCCGGGTCAACAAAGTTGTTTTTTCGAGAAAAGTGCTGCCTTGAGCGCGTGTGTCGGGTTTTGCATTTTGGTCGAGGCCACACGTAGCGCAGTGGTACGGCGAACCACCTCGCGTGGTCATTCGACCAGACACAATCACGATGTCACGGTCATAGCAGACGTTCAAAGGCCACACGCGACGAATGTGAAAGACATGTTTTGCTATGATCCTCTAATAATGGACACGGTAGTAGCTTTACCATATAGGATATGGACGGATTGGAGCTCAATCACGACGATCTCGGAAACCGTGGAAGATAGCAGATTGGCTAAAGTGGGGCGAAGTTGCGTAAAAAAAACAAAGGCGTGCCAGACACGAGCCCTATGCAAGAAGTAATGCGACTTTCAAAATATACTACGCTAATGAGTTCTTGGTATAAGTTCCACAGCGGAAAAAAATTCTGTGCGAATTTTTAAGATTTAAATTAATTTAGGAATAAATAATCAGATATAGATATAGATATAGATAATCAGGCAAGAATCTGGGGAGGTATAATCTAAAAGAAACTTTGGAAAAATCCTCACTGCTTGTCAAATCATACTGCGCCAATGATTTCTATATAGTTCTATAAAGCTAAATTTTTTTCTATAAATATTAAATCATCAAATTACTTCGTTAATGCGCAGACATGTGCCATAAAGGAACAGAGGAATCTGAGGAAGAAAAAACTATAAAAGAAACCCAGAAATATTTGAAAAACTGTATTTGCTTGTGAAATAAGGCTATGTCCAATGGCTTTTTTGTATATTCGTGTATAAGGAGTGTCGATTTTCTTTTTCTTATAAGTAAAAGGATGGCTAAAAAACACATACATATATGGCCAAGGCACCAACCACCGAATAAATAATTGCAAGAGCCTTACGGCACGACCCATGTTAAGGATTGAACTGAGTTGAAAAGACCAAGACAAAGTCTGCGAATGAAAGGACAGGACCACGACTATAACTATGTTGATCTGGATTTGGGTATAGTTTTAGTTCATCAAAAATCCTCATAGTAATTATGAATGATCTTCCTATCCTTTTGCAAAAAGATGCATGAATCTCGATACAATTATCTCAATGTACAGGGTTAGTTCGTATATTTAGATATACACAGCACCTACATAGCACCTACTACTTTTTTTATAGAAAAAGAAAAAAGAAAAATACACAACTTATAGTTTATTATAAATCGATAGAAAATGTTATGTAATACAACAGATGGATATTGCGAAGTTAAAAAAGGACAAAAAGCCGATAAATTTATAATGAAACACCCTGAATATTTTATAAAAATTGAATAGACCTTTATTTTCTGATTTCAAAAATATATTACATGTTGACATTTGGTTTAACCGTTTGCGCGGTATTTACATTTAAAAATCGCGATTATATTGTTTTTCCAAATCGCAGTTGCCATGGAAAAACAATTGGACCGATCGTCATTAGTAAGTATTACTTATTCGACTGTCACTTTTTCTTCATTCCATCTGTAAAATGAGTTATACAAAAGAAGAAAAAGTAGAAATAATGAAGTTGTGGTGCGTGTAGTGTTGGTCAGGTCTTGTACTCATCAGGTTGAACTTCAGGGTATGTAACTTGTCCTTTTGTTATATTATAACTGTCGATGGGTGGTTTTTTACTATGTGTAACGTAACACAGAGTGTTGTCAATATTGTAGAGCAAATCACCATTGGTGATTATTATTATTTTTTGAGTAGTAGTATTTGTGACAGTAATTCGTTGGCATAATAAAAATTACTCGAATTAATTATTCAAATTCAATATATTCATAAACTGAATTTCAATTTTAATGTCCAATCCATCTTGGACAAAGTCTATAAAAAAGAAGTCAAAAATTGGAGAATTTAAAAGAAAAAATACAAAGAAGTATCGATTGATTAAATGAACATCTTGAATGTATTTGTAATGCTTTGTTGAAGTTAGATGAAGATTACAGAAAACATGTTGAGTATAGCGGCGGACACATTTAGCACTTGTGAATTTTGAACTTTCCTAACTTATTGATTTTAAAAAAATGTTTATCTTGTTTCCATGGTATTAAAAGGCAATTTGTTTATGTTAGTTCTTAAATAACTTATTATTTCCAAAATGAAAATAATAGATTGATAACTAATAATTACTAATGACGGTCGGTTCATTTGTTTCTTCATGGCAACTGCGATTTGGAAAAACAATATAATCCCGATTTTTAAATGCAAATACCGAGAAGACGGTTAAATCAAATGTCAACATGTTATACATTTTTGAAGTCAGAAAATAAAGGTCTATTCAATTTTCATAAAATATATAGGGTGTTCCATTATAAATCTACTGGCTTTTTGTCCTTTCTAAACTTTGCAATATTTATCTATTATGTTAAGTAACATGTTCTGGCGATTTAGAATGGCGATTTAGAACTTTTATATTTAAATTTTTTCTTATAATAAAAGTAGTAGGCGCTATCTAAATATACGCACCAACTTTGCACTTCTCTTTCTGGCGGATTCTCCAACTGTTTCCTCAGTAACTGAACCTCTAAAATGATCTGTGTTAAGGATAACTACTGCCTTCGTATCTCTTCTCATTACTTTTTGACAACATTTTACCGCCGGCGATTGTAAATTACACCCAAGACAAGTCGCGAAGCTTCATATAGGAAGGCTTACATTTTTTTTAAAACTGGACCCACTTTCCAATTCAAACAATTAAATTTTTCATTAATCTAAAGCGATTACGCGATGTCACGTGCCAACAGAATCAAAAACGTACGGTGAAAGCATGACCGGAAAACGCGACTCAAGGTATAAGTCCGAAAAGGAGAAGAAGAAAGGCCGCTTTGTAGTTGTATATGGTGTTTCTTCTTCGAATTGTGCAACCACACTTGGCGGGTTCGAAAAAAACTGTTAAGTTTCTATAATTATGCTGATTATTTCGTTTGAGTATGTGATACGCATCTTGTGAAGAACGAGGAACTACGTGACCAAGGTGCGTGAAGATAACAGCTATGAGGAATTTGGGTCGCATGACCCGAGGAGCTTTTGAAGTTCGATAGGGTACAATTTAAGACCATATGAAAACAAACGTGAAAATCAAAACGTGCCAAGTTTCAGCATCTATAGATCGATTCTATCTGTGTCGTCTTAATGACATCTTGATCGTCACGAGTAAAAATGTAACTGGAAAATCCAAGATTTCAAGCACGTCCACTTGACTGATAACAAATCACCATAAGAGGTTAACCTTCGTTCTTGAAAAGTAGAAGGCCGCAATTTCGTGTCGGTTTGTGGGTATGGATATACAATTTCAACTAATTGTGCATTCGAAAAAACGTACAAACCGATAATTACGTGGTCTTTTATCTGTTAATAAGTAATACCCACATTCTCGTGGGCAGTAAAGCATCGGTGGTTTTTACGGTGGACCGGTCGTAAACATGGTACTGCCGTGTCGGTACTGCGCCACCATTTTCCACATGCAAATTCGCTTTCGAGGTTTCGTCATTGTTTCATCGTCAAGGTTCCGGAATAATTGACCGGAGACATGCACGCGCGATGATGCCAATGGGAATTTTGGCTTTGTCTAAATTTCACTTTATCCCTTTTGAAAATCAAATTACTTCATCCTCCTCCAGCATGCATAGATGCACCACCATTGTCTACTGAAATCAAACTTGTTGGTGTGCTACTTTAGTGATTACAATTCAATTAATCGAATGAACGGTTTGACGAGATTTAACAGCTCTTGCTCTGAAGAAGTAGTTAGAAGAAGTAATTAGAGAACAGTTATTCAGAGATTTGTCTCCTTAATCTCTGGATATACCCTAGAGGCCTTTAGTCTCGCAACAACATTGATATGTGGAAGAAATGGAAGGGAGAGTTATCATCATCATTTAGTGTGTACCACTGCACAGTAACTACTCAGGAGGAAGGGCAACTTCGGAGCCAATTGAATGAGCTTAGAAACCGAAATGGAATCCAAAGTGGATCCGAGATGACGTCCGTAAGAAGAACCCAAGTGGATGATGATTGTCAAAAATCGAAACGGATTTTAAATATGACATCGACACGCTGTAAAAGAGGGAAAGTTGCAATGAAGAAGTGCTATCATTTTCAATTTTCTAACCTTAAGTAAACTGAGGAAAAAAGTAAAAACACTTTTCCAAAATTTAATTTTTTCAAATATCTCCGAAGGTTATTGGAATTTTACAAGTTTTGCATGCATATTCTAGAACTTTACATTGCACTCCTTTGCCCTAATTTAACCGACCTAACATCTTTTACGGTTGCCTTGCTCCCCATGGTTGAGCTCCAGAAACGGAGACCCGGTATAGTGAACACAAAACGCACAACTTTGAAAGATATAACTTTGCTTTTGTGTGCAATTGAGAAACTCCTATTAATTCAATCGCAATTTCATAAATTGTGCTGATTAATCTTTCAGAATCAGCTTGACAAGCGTTTTTTCGAGATTAAGATTTCCAAGAAATAATGTCATTAGTAATTTATAATCTCGGATCAGAAAAGTATGGGTAAAAAAATACAGAGTGATTCATCTTCTTTCCGTTTTTTTCTCTTATATTGGACTTCAGTTTACAACTCACGAGGTTGAAATAATGAAAAAAACCGATTTGCCTTTCTTTGATGGCTATATGGTTTACAAGATACTTAAAGTTGGTGGCTAGACTACTGTCCTGTTTGAAATTATGGCAGCACATCAATTATTTGGCCCTTGCCCTTACTCGTTAAAACGAACATCTGTATTAACTACATGGTATACTATACTATATCTGAGTGTGAATGGTCGCACTGCCTGATTCACCGAAAATTCGAAATTTGCGAAACGAGGCTATAAAATGGGTCAATATTAATTTCATACCATATACTGAAGAAAGATTCGATCGTGTGCTAAATCGCGTAGGAGGCGTGGTTCTACTGATCACTAAAAAGGTCAATTACAAAAGATTACCGAAATTACAGATTCAGATTTAACATGTTGCAATCGAAATACAGGGTGGTATTATGTTGAGTGTAGCGTGTGCACCTCCCATGCTCAATTTTTCAACTAACGAAGTATTTGATGCCCCGTAGCTCAGAACCTTAATAATGGGTGGATTTAAACGCCCAGCACAGCCTCTGGAATAACAGACGTTATAATCATCCTGGAAATGTACTGGCAGTACAACTGTTTCTTTTTCCCCCTAATGGCTCGCCTCCATATTCATTGAGCCAGATCTGAATAAAGGGGTTAGTGCATTCCGACTGAAATTCATATACGCGTTGAATTCGAACCATCACCTCACTTTCTTAATCTGAGAAAAGCGAAAAAAATGCCCCTGAATGCATTATCTACTCTTATAAAGATTTCAATGGGGATTTGTCCACACAGTAGGACAAATTCAAGTAAAGGTTAATAAACTGGCAATAACTATCATTAATAGCAAAGACTCATAGCAACAAAGCTTCCATATCCACTGAAGCTTGACAACCTTTCTTCAGAAATTCTCGATTTGATCAAACTCAGAAATTGGACCAGGAAACGGTGACAACGTCTCAGAAGATAACGAAGGAGTTGAACGCTCTCATAAAACATCAAATCAGTAAACACTGAAACGCATGTTGGTTTAAAACCTTAATTAACTTGACTATCACATATTACTTAATATAAGGAATAACACGGAGCTTCCCTCAAAAATTGGAAAAGATTCCTTCTCTTTCCCACCTATTGACACACACATAACTGGCACTTCATGCAAATGAGACGGCGATACTGACAAGATCGTGTGATGGGAGAATGAGAGTTAGTTAGCTCCAGGAAGAAATTACAATGTTGGAAAGGTGGTCCTCCAAGTCCCCCAAGAGGAGGAATATAGAAATAATAATGAGTAACAGGAAAAATAATAGGCAGGAATTCTAGAGCGATCACAAGGAACAATATCATGCTTATCAAGGCAATTATCTAACCGCAGCTTACAGCTAAGTTGCATCTAAAGAAGCTTTAGGCAGTGGGAAACAAACAACAAGAGGTCAAGATATCCGTTGTTGGACAACGAATGCTCGTCCAGGTAGGAAGAAGAGTCATTGTCCGTTATGCCATTAAAAATCTTTCACATATTATTTGATAATTGAGATGTTAAAATCGTGCTTTGAAATTTAAATTACACTTGATATCAGAGATAATTCTGTAAATTCACGACCCTTGTTGATGCCATTATATCTAGCGATCCTAAAGGTGCTCAAATGACCAGACTGTCTCTGGTGGAAATGTAATCTCTGTACCTTTTAACACCTAACCACAATAATTACTTACAGCACAAGTCAAAGTGCTTTGGTAGCTCAGTTAGTAGAACGACCACCCGGAAAGTTAGGCTGGTCCAAAACTAACCGAAGGTGGCTATATCTAAAGCTTTAATCATAGTCTGTTGTGCGTTAAAAACCTTTCATACATCATTTGATAAATCGGACGTTAAAATTAATCTTTAAAATCTTTGAAAAATTTGTAATCGCTTAACATTTAAGGAGGAAGTTACACTGCAAGTTCAAATAATATTACGATTTGGAGGGGTACAATCTACGGTCTCCTAAGTACTCACGCAGTTTCGGGACATTGATAGTAATCAAGGAAGACTTGGATAAGGACCATAAAGGTGGACAATGAATAAACAAGATCGATTTTTTTGGCTTAAAGCTTTACGAAGTCGATTCGTTACAAGCACTGGGCTGTAGTAGAAGTTTTCTTGTCGATATGACTTTCGCATCAGGCAAGATACAGTGAGAAGAAGGTTAACAGAAAGAATGTTACTCCCTATAGGTCTGCAAGCGGTCCCCTATTGACCGTATGTGGAAGACGGCGTCTTTAATTTCCTCGAGAGCACCAAGATTGGGGACTCCGTCAATGGGGCAATGTCCTCTTTGCGGATGAGTTTGCGATTTTGCCTCTTTAGTGATGATCGTCGTAGTAGAGTATATCGACGTCCTGGAGAGCGATACACTCAGTGCAACATTGTCGTAACTATGAGCTATACAGGTGGATTTGTTGTGATATGAGGAGGCATTAGTTTGGAAGCTCGTCTGGAGTTAGTCGTCCTTCAGAACGGTGGTTTGACAGCTCACCAATACATAAGAGATATTTTAGAACTCCATATAGGGCCATATGCCCCATTTATCGGTGAAATGTTTTTATTGATGTACGATAACGCGCGTCTACATGTGATATAAGTAGCACAAAATTACCTCCAAGATATGGAAATTCAAACGTTGCTTTGACCAGCAAGAAGCCCTGATTTGAATTCCATTGAACATTTAAGGGACAATATGGGTCGGCAAGTTAGAGTTTTGCAGGTTTCCCCTTGGGACTTAAACGATTGAGGATCACGGAAGTATGAGACCAAATTAGTCAAGTTGATATTAGAAACTTAATTTCAAATATGTCAAAAAGAAGTGAAGTAGTAATCAGAGCAAGAAGGGGCAATATACGGTATATATACGGTTCATTTGTTTGCACAAATTAAGGATTAAAAATTATGTAATTTTGATTCCTTAATTTTGAGTATTTATTTAAGTATATCGTTTACTGATGCCGTTAAGTTAAATTTTTTGAAAATCGCGGTCGTACTACATTAGTAGAAAAAAATGTTTTTCTCTAAAATGATAAAAATAAAAATGCGTAAAAATTAAAAATATGCATTAATTTTGCGGTGCAAATTTGATAATAAATGAATGACACTAAGGAAAATTCTCAAATAACGTATGTTAAGCTCATGTAAAGTTGCCAAAAATCATGCCCTCTTGAATGCATATTTATTGATTTTTGATAAAACGTTAAGTCTGATTCAACGCATCTATCAAACACAGGCTAGCCACGCATTGATTCCCAATTCTAAAGCTCTAACAGCTTCGCATATCTCATGTTGACTTATTTTCCAGCTTGAACATTCACAATTTCCTTATTTATGGCTGCATTAATGTATATCTTCATTTGATCACTTCAAGTAGAATTTCAGAGACATGTTTTTATTTAATTGAAACAATGACATTTTTACTTCATCCTCTGAAGCTGATCGTGATAGAGATGGCCTATTCCTCTATAAGCGCTCAAAGACCACCAAAGAATCAATTTCAGTTCCACTGGCCTATATAATAAAAGCAAAATATTCAAAGGCAGGTGGTCCTCATCACCGAGCCTGCCTTTTGTTTATGTAATGTGGCTTTTTTGGCATACTTCCATCTCAGAGAACGCGAGCCTCAGATTTAGCAACCGTCCCATGAAATTAAGTGATTAAGCTTTCAGTGGCGCGAGATACGACCACACAGAGTGCTCATTGATCATTTATGGAGGAATGTGTCTACTGGTCACTCACGGAAATCAATGGTTTTTGCCCTTAATGAAGACCGAACCTAAAACCCAACAATTTACCCAAATTATACTTTAGTTCCATGACGTGACGCGACGTTTGAGCGTAATCAAGCTTGAGGACAAATTAAGGAATTATGGGTGTTTACAACGTAATGATGGGGGCTGCAGAAACTCGAAGTTTGGGTGGCCATGTGGGTCCGCGCTATTAAGTGCTTAAGAAGAGTTTTATTTAATTTCGGCCTAATGTTTAGTTGTGAAGGTCAGCAATTAAACAGGCATTAAAACCAGTTTGCTCGTCAGCAAGGTATAGTATTCAGAATCCGGGGCTCTATTGCTGATGCACCACTCTCTAGATATTTTCTGTTAATTTGACTGTAGGTACTAACTCGGCTTCCTTTTGAACTCATGAAAGGCAATAACCTGGCACTAATTAATTACACAATTTAGAATGCGACAAATAAGTCTGCGTGAAAATTGACGAGGCAAACAGGCAGACGTACATAAGTTGTTTAGTGTTGTTGTGTTAATTAAAGTCATGCTTCGGCTTTGATGTTGTTCCCTATCAGCAATCAAAGGTGCTTAATTTGCTAACGGGGAAAACTTGGCATGTCTACAGTTTTATGTAGTTATTAATACTAGTGATAAAGAGCTAACTGTAGTATAAAATTTCGTTTAGAATGAAGAAGAAAAGGAGGAAAAAAATAATATAATACTGTCCATTTTTTGCATATAAAAATAAGGAAGATATAGCTCTGTGTAAAGGAAAATGAAGAAGTATGTTAAAGAGAGAAAACACCTTTAATGGTAGAGAGGCATTGCTTGTGGCTAGGGACAGATAATCTGTGTAAACGTTGACTTAATATGGTAGCTTGCAAAGTCTTATTCAGATTAGCTAGATAACTTATTTATTAGTGTCTCGACCTTTGCCAAGATAGATAAAATTGATATATGTACGACTGAGAGATGTAGAGAAGGAATCTTACGTTTTATGAATGTTTCAAAAACTAAAAAGCTTATTTTCAATTTTTCAGTCATCGCGACAAAAATCATTTAGACGGATGAGGTTCAGTGTATCATTTTTGAAATCATCACCAGCATCATTTAAAACATCCCAGTAAACTTTAAAATTTCTTCCATTCTGCAGAATGATACCCTTATATTTTCTTGTTTTCACTTGGGTAAGTTTATCCCGATAGCACTTTATAATTCTATTTTTCTATTCCTTCAACAACGCATTATCATACATAAACATGTAGCATTTCAGCCAACAAATTGAGTTCTTGGCGGGTACCCCGGAGGTTATCATTACACTAGCAAACAGACCTAACATTACTTCCAACTGAGATCCTCTTAAGGAAAAAAAATTCTATACGTTCTCTTAGTTCAATTACTAATTTACTGAATTTGTCATTTGAATCAATTGATTCATTGTTAATAGAATCGAAGTCAAGAGTGGAGTTGATAATAATGCGAAAGTCAAGGGAAAAAAGTTAAAAAAAAAGATTAATTTTTGCAACATATGCAAGGTGATTTTTTAGCTTACTGACAAAGCGAAACAGATGAAAGATGAGATCATTTTAAGAAAAAAAAACTTCATATAAACATGTCTGATTTTATTTATTTAAGGATTTAAAGGAATTCAAAGTTTTCTGCATGTTATCTACTTATTACTGAAAATTACAATAATGTAATGCCGGTCCAGTTTCATGGCCACCATCATCACCTGACCTAAATCCTTGGGATTTCTATTTATAGGGTTATATGAAAGAAATTGTGCACCAAGAGATAATTAACACAAGAGAGCAGTTGTTAGATAGAATACAGATGGCTGTTTCTGATATAAGAAATCGTCCAGATAAGTTGATTCGGGTGAAAAATTCATAACTTCGTCATTGTGAAGTATGTAACCTTACAGAAGGAGGACATTTTGAATAACTACTAGGAGAGTTTTATTTTTCACCGTCTCATTTGCGTAATTTTTAGTAATAAATAGATGATATGCAGAAAACTTTAAAGTCTTCTAAATCTTTAAATAATTAAAATTGGACATATGTCTATATGAAGTTTTTTCCTTAAAATGACCTCATCGTTGATCTGCCTCACTTTGTCGATGAGCTAAAAAATCACCTTGTATTTTGGTTTCCATTAGAAGTACTGAAACTAACTAGGGTGTTAAAAACGTGTCCACATTTTCCTTAACCCGTTGAGAAAATGCGAGATCGGTGTCAGACTTGCGTCCCCCCCTATCTGGATAAGAACATGCCAGACTCTGCTTGTTCCCCCGGGATGAGCCGAAGTTCCGAAAATGCCACCCAGAGAATCTAAGGAAAGTTGATAGTAATAAGTCGTGAAAGTTTTTTCACCCACTGACTTAAAGCGGACCTCTTTTTCCCCTGGTTACTATGATATAATTCAAATGATTGAGGTACAATGTGCGAATATAAACTCAAAGGGGGCTAATTAGGAATGGTGATTTGTGGAATTTCTGGTATACAGGGTGGTTTAAATAAAGGGTTCAGGAATGAAGGGTGTGATTTTTTGGCCCATTGTAAGAAAAAGTTTGTATTGATATGAATCTGCAATCGCACCGTTTTCGAGATACAGGGCGTCAAAAAAAAAGAATGCCTGTGTTGCTGTCTTTGTTGTTGTTGTTATTGCTTTCTGTTTATGGAAATGTAAAGTTCCAAATGTTATTAAGTAATTGGTAACAACTGGTATATTCGAGGCCAATTAATAATGTGGATGAACTACAGCAGCGAATAGAAAATGAGTGCCAAACAATTAGACAAAATCCAGGGTTGTTCGAAAGAATAAGAGCTTCTTTTCGGTGAAGATGTGAATTCTGTGTACAATTGGCAGATGAACATGTAAAACATCTTCTCTGAGTAAGGAAAAAAGTTAAAACTGTTTTTGATCGTATTTTTTTTAACAAATCTTTTTTAAACACCCCGAATCTCGAAAACGGTGCATTTGCAGACCCATGTTAATAGGAACTTTTTTTTTAGAATTGCCCAAGGAATGACACCTTTCATTCCATAATCCTTTTTTTTAAATACCCTCTATACACTATCGTAAAAAATTTTGGAAGTGCTTGGATTTTTTAAAATAATTAAATTTTGTAAATTTATTATCAATTGTCATTTTTTATTTTTTTTTCAATTAATGCTAATTCCTTATATTTTTAATCACCAGAGCAAAAACAGAAGTGCAAATACGTAGTTTTATTGATCTGAAAATGATTGCCTTAAAAAAAGTAAACGACTCGTCAAACTTAATTCTCTTGCACTTTTTTCAGTTGTTGTGACAGGAGTATTTTTGTTTTTCATCGTTAATTCCTCAAAATTTGATCCCCAGACACTCAAAGAACTTTGTTTATCATATACATTTTCGAATCTTTCTTCTTCATTTGCTCTTAACTGTCCTTCGAAACATCTCGGTATTTCTGTTTTTAAGTGTAGTATAATGTAGTAAAATGGAAACAGTTAACATTAGAAAAATTCAGTCCAATATTTACCCTACTTCAGAACGGCAAATTGCAAAAAATTCAAAATATTGTGCAAAGATTTTCAAAATCCTTAAGTGCTTCCAAATTTTTGGGCGGTAGTGCATATGGACATTACTAAAACCGGAGATACTTCTGCGTCTGAAATTTACGCTGGAAACTCGGAAACTAGATCGTCTTACACTATAATAATTTAACTAATCAAATTTAATAGGGAAAGAATTTTTGAAAATCAATTTAATTTATCAGTTGACTCAAGCGAATTTTAAGTAGATAAACAATGTGTATATACATTAGTGATATGATGGAAATCCTCAGATTTTTGTTGTTCATATTTTTCTATAATGAGATTAGGAAATGATTAGTAATTCGTGGAAGCCTCAACCTTGAGAAAAAGATTCACACGCTGATGATAATTCTGAAACATTGATCAGCAAAAATCTCATGTGGTGATACTCCTTTCACAGAATTGATCAACTACACCATTATTTCGTATTTTTGTAATGAAAATTGTTTAATTTTCATTTGGTTTAGATGAGCTCGAATGAAGTACGTACTTGAGAGAATAGATCTTACATGTGGCCGAGTATCTCTACTCCTACATCACGCTTCTGATCCTCAGTTTATCTACACGTAACAGCTTAGCCCTCGAAAAAAATTAGCATCCTTCTCTTAACAACCTGTTTCTCATGACAAAAGTGTTTGGCAAATTGACAATAAATTTGAATCCTCGTGCTAATTACAATTTTCATTGACGCGATAAAATTCTTCCAAAAAGGGGATCATCGGTATCGATAATTGATGGGTGTATTGTGCATATTGCATTATTTTTAGCCTCTGAGGCGTTAAAATAATTCAAAAATACATATTTGTTTTGTTCGTTATCAGCGTGATTTGTATTTTATTGAAAAATTATTGTCGCTGATCAACCTGCCTCGAGAGAAGTAGAGGAAGTCAATATTAGCCTTATGCTAGAGCAAACATTGGCACAACCTGTCGAGGAATCACTTATTCTCACGAGTAATCGCCTTATCTCTAGTATCCATAACAAATATTTACTTTTTTCCGTTCGTTCGTGCCTATTTCTACATTTTACAGTGGCATTTACATGAAATTCTTCTTAGATCTACCACCGCTATTGCAAGAAGCGAACAAGCACCATATTTGTCACCTATAAAGTCTGTTATTAGCCTACTATTGTCTAGTAAACCGTGCTTAAGATCTTGGGCTATTTTTTTTCAAATTTCCGCGTCCCTGACCCAACCCAGCTTATCTGGGTGGCGCATTTTTACTTAAAGCCGGTACTTTCTAGACCATTCATTAGGTGGGTAGCGCACGCTAATCTATGTGGGCATTAAGGCAATCACTGATCGTGCCCATGGCACCCATATTATTTATAAGAAGGCGATTTATTGCCAGCGATGGATGGGATTCACGATGTAGTACCGAACCATATGTACATCTCTTATTTGGTGCAACATGATTCTCGCCCAATTTGCATAGTATGAGTGAACCAATATCTCAAAAAGTTCACAGAAGTATAAGCTCTGTCAGCAATCATTGATTTTAATAACGAAATGATGTAACTATAAGAGAATTAGAAAAAAAGGAAATTAACAAAAAAAAATAATACAGTGTGATTCCAAAATTGGAGTTAATCTTTCACCAGCGAATAGGGCTTCAAAAAATAAGACTTTTTTTCTTTTGGCATTTTTTCGAAATATGAACATCAACGGAGATGCAGGGTGTCAAAGTTTTATTAAAAAAATAAAAACGTATTAATAATTGCCAAACCACTTGAGATAATTAAACAAAATTTTATAGGAGTCAATAGCTACGTGATAGGGAAATTCTTCAATAAATAAAATTATTTTTGGGTTTGCCAGTGGCGCGCGTATAAAAAAGTTGTTGAATATTTTTGAAAAAAAATGGTGTGCCACTGATTTTCCCTAAAATAAAAATTATTATTGAATTTCTTGTTCAGTTCTAAAAAGAAAAGCTTTTTCATTATTTTTTGGTACGACGCACCGTTTTCGAGTAAAAAAATCAAAACCGTTTTAATGTGCGCCTAAAAGTAAATGCTGTTTTAATTTAAAACTTCAAATGATTGAACTTTTGATCAAAAGCAGCTGGAAAATTTTGCTTTTATTTATTATTAATTATTTTATTGATTATTATTAATTTTGTTTAATTACCTCAAGTGGTCTGGTCAATATGTTGATATTTCTAAAAAGCACTAAAGGAAAAAAAAATCTTATTTTGGAATTACCTTGTATAGGAAAACAGGAGAACTAAGGCGTTCAGTGTAGGATAATACTTTATAGAAAAATAGAATTTAGTTCCTCAATTTGATCGGTTGTTATTGATTCATTGAAGAGTTGTCAAATGATGTAACTAATAATGTTAAATTGAAAATAATTATAGCAATTATTGAGAGTTTTGCCAAGAAAAATTCGGATCATTCCTGTATGCTTTGAGGTAGATGCGGTTGTGGAACTCATTTTAACTGGATACTACAGAAAAAAATATACTGAAAAGGGAACAAATTCATTTCAAAGTTAATTTTCGATTTTTTTTTGCTTTATGGTGCCGCAGGTTTCAGTAAAACTATAAATTTTGAGTACATGAAACCGAAGATTTGAGTTTATCAAGCAAATCGTTATTACTCACGTATTATACAGGGTAAGACAGAAAAAATGGGCCAACACTATACTGGAGATACTAGTCACCAAAATGTGATTAAGCTCAACATGGCTTATAGCAATGTCTCTGGTTTAAGAGATACAGTGTGTTCTAACTTAAAATTTTATTCTAAAATTTCTCAATAATTAAGAAAGATTTGATAGTATAAATCTGAAAATTTGTAGTTTTATGTTTTTTGGTTTGAGAATTGCGAATTTTAAGATTATTTTAACGTTGCTCCTAGAGGATGCTAGTTCCATGGTATTATTGAAGTAGTTTGACACATATTTTTTATCTGTAGAACCATGCTTAAAACAAGTCGAGAATTTAAAAGAACGCTCAATTCTAAAGAGAAAATGTATTCTTGTTTAGGTTGTCTAAATCTATAGGTTTTTAAGGTATTTGCATTTAAAAGGTTCAATGTATTTTGCTATGATATTTTTTTCTTTTTTTATTCATTTCCATATTCTTCAGGAGCTGCGGTAGAGAATACAAGAAACCACGAATATATTTAAAAATAATAGGGAAATTTTGTTTAACATTCAGAGACATTTAAGAAAGTATCTTTTAAAATATATTGAAGTAGGTGGTTGACACTTCCAACATTTGATTTGAAGTTTGTCATTATTACTATTACCAATAATTGTTATTGTTATTTATTGTTGCTTTGATTACTTCTCCATACCTTTCCTTTTTTTAAGAATAAAAAACATAGCAAACTACATAGAACCTTTTAAATTCAAATAACTTAAAAACCGACAGATTTAAACAACCTAAACAAGAATACATTTTCTCTGTAGAATTGAACGTTCTTTTAAATTTTCGACTTGTTTTAATTATTGCTCAATAGAAGCATAACCCTCTAGGAGTAACGTTAAAATAACCAGTTTAAAATTCGTAATTCTCACACCAAAAAACATGAAACTACCAATTTTCAGATTTATATTATCAAAACTTTCTTAATTATTGAGATATTGCAGAACAAAATTTAAGCTTTGAACACACTATATGTCTTAAACTAATGATATTGGTATAAGCCATGTTAAGCTCAATCACAATATTTTAGTGACTAGTATCTCCAATTTAGGGTTGGCCCGTTCTTTCTGACTCGTCTTGTATAGATATTTTGAACAAAGTCTTTCCTCGTCACCGTAATTCGCACTTCCTTATACTGCGTCTTCAACAGATCAATATTCGAAATTTGCACCTTATCAACTCAATATTCAACTTAAAATTTATTTGCTTAATTATCAAGAACTTTTTAGAGATCAAGTAAACCCGCCGTATTATCTCAAGGATAACCGATTATGATCATAAAAACAGTACTATCAAATACATTTACTCACTTTCTTATCATAAATACATAATATGCGAGATCTATAACCCTCCTTGCTTGAACCAATATTTACTGATAAATGCGACTTTAAATCCACGCATTTAGTTTTAAATATGGTTTTTCAATTCAATATCGATCAAGCTTACTTGTAAAGCAAACAGAAATGAGTTGCCTAAGAGATCTAGAGAAATTTATGAATAATAAAAGAAATATTTGTATTCTAGTTAGTTTAGGTTAGTTCAGGTTAGTACAGTCAATAGAATTCGCAATTTCGTTTTTTTTGGACATTTGAAGCATCTTTTACAATTCAATAATATCTATTCATCACTTTTTATGCTGAATGCCAAAAAATTGTATTTTTCGCATTTTTCAACATGGCGTAGCGTAAAAAGTGACACATTTTATATGCGTTTAGATTTGCCATAAAAATTACCATTATTAGAAGAAAAAGTTGGACCTGTAGCCTATTCTTAAAAAAAAGTTATTTCATTTTGAAATTTGAAAAATTGTTTTTAAGTTAGAATTAGCAGGAAAAAAAACGAAAAAATTTGGCAAATGCATGAGGGTTTTCTATATATGTGTGATTTTTTCAGATTTTTCGAAAAACCAGTTTTCAAGTTAAAAATGATAATTGAGAAGATAGCGGTTTAAGGTTTTTTTTTGGGGGTAGGAGTATTTTGCACAACTGATTGGCATTGGAGGGTTATAAGTTATGTACTTGCACTAAAACATGCCATGCAGGTTTAAAATTTAGATCAAAGGTCATTTCGACTATCTTAAGGGGGGGGGGGGTTACTCTTTGGTAGTGAGTAATTTTAATTTCCCTGACACATTTGTGAGAATTGCTCGTTAGGATTTCAATAAACCATACAAAAAAGTAATCAAATTATCAGCTTTCAGAAGCTTTTGAACTAAACTGAAGCATATAATGAACAACCAAGTAGGTAATTACACACAATTGCTTATGATTAAAGGAAAACTTTCACAAAATCATCGTTCTTGTAATTTTCAGAAAATCTATTATCATAATATTATTATTCTTCACAGCTTTCAATTAAGCTCACGCCAAGAATTTAATGATTATGAACTGAACGATATAAATTGGCTAAAATTGCTATTACTTGTTCATGTTCTCCTACTGAAAAGGAACGGTACAAAATATGCCAATCATTGAAACGCTTTTACTTACTTACTTACTGTGGAATCTTACCGAACTTTAAGAAATTAAAGGAAACATTTCTTTAGTCAACATTAACTAAAATTTGAAAAAGTTAGGGAAAATGAAAAGTTACTCACTCACGCTTCTTCATGCTAGAACTTTGTAAAACTTTAGTATAAATCGTGTTTGGTCTAAGAAAAATTGTTGTATGGGGTGAATGATTTTTCCGTGAAATTACGCTAAAGTGTCTGTCTCTTCTATCTTCCTATTACACACACATTAAGGGCCCCACATTCCTCTGCCAGTTAACTAACCCCCAACTGGCAGCAGCTTCCGCCACAAACGCTGGTCTCAAGTAACCCCACAATTCGGTCGATTTTCTGTTCACTTCTACCAGGAACCCAGAAACTCGTATGGAAACCTGATAGTAATTCAATGGGTTTGCCTGTATATCAAACCTTGTTTCTTTCTTCATTAACCCATAAAGTCACTAAGCTATCCAATACATATGTTTATTGTTATTTAGAAAAGTGTATTTTCAAATTTTGCTGTTATAGAGTAAGTTGTGAGTGAATACCCGAGTTGAAGATACCGCCACGTCTATGCGATGAAAGCGTGTTTGTTTAATCGCACTGCCAAAAGCGCCGAGCCAAAAATCGAAATTCTTCAGGAATTCTACAAATTTCGACAATGCGCCATCATGAACGTCAGGCGATTTTGACTATTTTGCTAGCAGGAAAACAGAGAAGGTAGTAGGAGCGACGCAGGGATTTTGAACACCAATGCAGCAAACTTGAGCAGGCGATGTGGTTGGAAACTGACTGCAACATCTGCTCTCCTGCTGGCAAAAAAGTATTTCCTCCGCGGTCTTTGTGTTTTGTGTATTCATTGTCCTCAACCATTGCCTTAATTTCGACTAATTGGCAGCACCGACTACCGACGACTACTACTACTAGTCGTATAATATGAATGCTGCGCGGTTTTCGTATTTGTTTGGTCGGGAATTGAACAGAACTGAGCCAGCTTGCCGAAATGGGCAAGTTTCATCTATGGCCAGGCGCAGCTATTCATTCCTGCTGACTATGAATCTGTGTCGAACGAACTTTTTCTCACTAGCTAGCTAACAAAGCAATGGGCAAATTTTTTTCCAATTTTGAAACTTTTCCACATTCCGTCATTTTGGTGTCCAATTCCTGTACCCTCTTCTGGTATCCTGCTGTAAAGAACGGCATAAACTGACGGTTTTCCATCGCACAGTGTCGCTTTTTGCCGCAAAGCGACCAAACGCATCGCAACCGTGTCTCGATCGTTGGAAACCTGCAGTTCTCTCTCGACTTGCTTTTCGCGCAAATCTGCGCCAATGCGCCCAGCTGGTTGCAGGATTTGAAACCCAGCAGGATCGCGTTTGCGCTTTATGCTCTCCTGCTGATTGGAATAGGAAATGCGCCGGGATTGCTGCTGAACGACGTAATCGAGCATAGGCGCGAAGCGATAAAAGGCAACATGTCAGTCAGTCAGCAGGATTAGCGAAAGGCGAGCATTGGAGCGATATATGGGGAGAGGCGAGATATGAAGAACTTATTTATTCATTCACGCGGAATCGCACACTGTCGAGGTTCTTTCTGTAATTTGAAAAATTCAATAAACAACCTCTGAAACTGCGAGATAGATCGATCCTTTTTCAATACATCATGATTACTGAGTCTTAGGAGCAATTAGAGAAACTTCACAATAGGTTCTACCCTCCACTTGAGTTAACACATATACTGAATGTATAAGTAGTAATGGAGAAATCTTTATGGCCGCAAATGCGAAATGTGCGAAAATTTTCCAGTTAGACAGAATAGATTTGGTTGAAGCCATGATTATCTAATGATATAAGAGTGTGAGAGAATAAATTTTTTGGCAACGTTTTAGACAGAGAACCGAAATTCGGTTTGTCTTAAAGGTCATAAAGGGGAGCATTTTTCGCAGTAGTAATGTTAATATGACATATACTCCTTCAGCCCCAACCACTTCAACTTTAGAATCTTAAATGGCTCATTACCTCGTTATGTACCTCACATTAAAATACATTTAAAATGCAATATTTTGATATAAATAATTCTAAAATTGATAAAGTTGTTTTCAAGAAATAAAAAAATCTTTAACAGAATAAACAAACTTGCCAAAACTCAGCTAGATTTGAATATTGCTGTTTGGTGATTGACAAATAATTTATTACTATTATTAAAGTGCTATTGTATTAAAAATGATTTATTCCTTAGAAGAACGAGTGGAAATTGTAATTTATGGTGCGAATAATGAATCTCCTAGGCAAACTGCAGCGATATTCAATCAGAGACATTTTGACAAATATGTTTCACATGTTTATGTCGTTTAGCTATTGGAAATATTTAAATTAGCTAGACCTGTAGTGAATGTAAAACGAAGCGGTCACAAGGTGTTAGATGAAGCTGTTCAGATCGAATTGCTACCTACCCACTTTGCAACCGAATCAATTACAGCACTGAGGAAACTGTCCCCATGAAACCGAAATTTCATTAGGTACAAAGTAACAAAAAGCCATAAACTGGCGGTGATTAGTATGTCAGGTGCAATAGAATAGACGGCAAGATCTCCTGACTTAATGTCGTTTGATTTTTTCCCTTGGGGGGTGTCTTAAATCTATTGGTTACAAAACGGTTCCTCGGAATATCATAGATTTAAAAAATTGATTAACTGCAGAATGTCGAAAGATTACAAGAGAAACTTTTAGAAGAGTCCGAGGACAGATCGAAAGGAGATTATTATTATAATCTTTGCGTGTGGTGTTGAAATACAGGATACAGAAGAGGGAACTTCTGAAGAATTTATGAATTTATAAATATTAAATGTTAACGAGTTTACAGTAATTTGAATTAACATTGAAATTGTTTCGCATTCACTATACAATGTCGGAACTGAATTTCAAACGTATTGAGCGTTAAATTTATTTAAATGTTTTTAGTGTGGCAAGAGCGCCACATTTAACGTTGAAATACGTAAGAATAAAATGTTAAGAATAAAAATGGTTATCTGCGAAGCCTCAGAGTTCTCGGCATTCGTACACCCTTTAGTCACGTGGCTTATTTATATCTAGGCGCTGTATGCCTAGAAAAGGAAAAGCGACATATATTCCAAATGTGAGCCAAATTTACTTTTTTTATAATAATAAGCTTTGAGGGTTATGAAAAATTGAAAAAAAAAATTAAAATGTCAACTTTCGCCCGTGTTAGGTATCAAATTTTTCTCACAAAGCACATGTGTTTGATTTCTATAAATCTATAATTAGCCTGAGGTTACGCACACGCAACAAACACAGTGCGATGCCAGGTGATTGGAGGGAGAATTGCAGGTCTTAAAAAAAATCTTTCCAAGAATTTATATCTATGTCCATGACTGTGTAAAAACATCCTCACTACTCATACGGAAGCCAGGACAGGCAGAAATTTAGCTGCTTCATAGGTAGGGTGTCAACTACTGGCATCCTCGTTAAAATTGTTTCAATGATTGGCATGTTTTCTATCGTTCCTTTTGATTAGGGGAACATGAAGAGGATCTGAAATATTTCCTGTGGATCCTGAATGAGATTCGAACTTCAGCAGCAAAGCATGTGTATCAATGTACGTATGTAACGCTTGCGCCTCCTGATTTCCTGGTAAGTGTGAAGCACAAATTCAACTGTTCTGCGGGGCAAAATGTACCCACAAGACCCGTCGCCTTTTCCTTTATTTAGTATTTAAATTCATTCGTTAAGTTGGTTAGTTAGTTAGTTAGTTAGTTTTTAGTAGTTTAGGATTTAAAGAATTTTGTTTTTTTTTAGAAATATTCGAGTATTTTATGCACATAAACATAAATAAATAAAGTCTTGCTTCCTCAAAAAATGCTCAAAATACAAGATTTTTTCTCAATTGATTTTTTTGAAGTGTGATAGACCTGCACAGATAGAATTTATTGTTGACGATAGATAGACAAACCAACTCCTAGAAAAAATTTGGAACCTGGATCCAAAAATCTCTGTTCAGATTTTCAAAATAGTTCCGCCTTTTCAAAAAATTGGCTAAAATTTTGTTCCAAACAGTCGCTTGCCTAAAAGGAAATTTTGTGTTAACAATCCGAAGGGAAGACCTTCTAAGAACTAGAAGTGACAAAGCACCCTTTAAGAATTCCGTATTCAATCAGTCACAGGGGGTGCCGATGCAGATGTTTGAAACTGAAAAACGGATCTAACGGTAACATGCCTGTTTCTCTCTGAAGTTTGCAATTTTCTGAGTCAAAATGAGAGTTTTTTACCGCATGAAATGGAGAAATTTTCAGTATATTTGAAAACTTCGTCGCTTTGCTCCTCGTTTCGCAAACTTGGTGCGTCAATGACCTTATGAAACTTATAGCTCATTATACTGTTTTATGACAGACGCATAATAAAAATTCGGCGGAACAACCTGTATCTGGACAAAACAGCTTTTATCGAGCGTGGCCCCTCACTGGGCAATTCAGATTATAAAGATACCAACCACTTGTGCTTTCACCCTTCGGCTTTTGGAGCTTCCTTTTTTGTCTTTTTCACTTTTATTTATATTCGTTATGGTTAAAGTTCTTTAGGGTAATTTTCATTTAGACATATTAGTGTTTAGGGTGAATAACCATGCAAACAAGTATTTATTTATGTTATTACAACTTTTTCCTTTTTTTAAAGCAATTTATTACTTAGATTTGGTTAAAAGGTTCGATCTGAATTGGTCGCAAAGTTGGCAAAAATTAGACGCTTTGAGCATGCACATACGTAGACATAATCTAGGTAAAAAAACGTCCATTTAACGTTAACGCTAGAAATCTGTCAGTGTCAGTAATGTCAACTTTCAGTGCTAAATCAATGCAGAAGCGCATCACAAATAACGTTTACGGTTAAGCTTTCCGGGCAATTTAATGCATCTATTTATTATTTTGCAATTACGCATTTATATAGTCATAAATTTAATTATTTGAATACCAGAAGCTCAGGAAAATTTCGTTATATTTTTGGATCAAATATTTCACTAATAGATCCTCAAATGTTGAAATTGTATTAAATCTGTCATTAAATTCTGTCATTCGTCTTTTTCGGCGAGAAATAAATTAAACAAATCTCTCATCTATCGCTAGAAATAGAGGTATTTAGTCTTGAGTCTCTAAAATATCTAATCATTTGGCTGCAAATGTTAAATAAAACTGGATTTTTTCGAGTAATAAACGGTTCAAATTGTTGTTCACTAGAGAGTTCCATTATTGGGTCAGGGACCTTGAAATCCCAAGATCCTGGTAATTCCATTAAAATCGAGTTCCCGACCTGGAACTAGGAAATTTCCCAAGGATGATAAAATATCTGATTTCAAATCATCACAACTTCACAATAACACTTCAACATTTTTTATTTTACTGCGAAATCACATTTGATCATGTCACCAGTGTCCAATACATCTTCATACTTCAGGTGGACCCTAAGTGTAATTATAATTATAGTATTATCATTAATTAATATTATTGCGTTTTACTATGTAAAATCAATAATTTGATACTATAGTATTGATTTGATGTATTTGCCTTCAGCGGAATATTCAGTTTCAAGAACGTAGAAGATTTTTCGAGTTTCAATCCCGGGATTAAAATTTTTAGTTTCAAAATTCAAAAGTAAAATCCCGATCTTAAAAATTGCAATTCCTATTATTACAGAAGTAAGTAAATTGTGGACGTTGGATGAACTGGTAATTTTTTTTTTAATAAATGAAATAATTATGTTTTGTTCATCCAGACAGAATTGCCTTCGGTCAATATACGGAATAGGGGGAAAAAATGCTTGTTTTATTGCACTGTGTTAGAATCGGACACTTTTTTCCGTTAAGCGGAGCACCGAGGGGAAAGCCTAAGTCAAACACACTGAATCCAATGGCGCTAACTTTTTTTTAAGTTAGCTCTTTTTTCAAGATATTTTAAATTCAAATTTTTAGTTCCAAGCACTCAAGAGAACGTTATTTTTGTCATTTTTTGATAATTTACTGAATTTGAATCGGTGAAAATCGATCGAATATACAATTAATAATAAAATCATTTATTAATAAACAATCGTATCGACAAATGTACTTCTAATAGAAACTATTTGAACAAAAATTAATTCCGTTCACTCAGTTTTAAGGTAAGTTTTCATCATTTACTAAGATATTAATATTTAGGGAGTGAAAAGTAGTGCGCATGTGTTAGTTTACCTTGACTGTCAAACGTCATGTCTATATTTGACATTTTATAATAGCTTTGAGATTCTTATAAAACGTTACGTTGTTGAATATTTTACTGCGCGCATTTCAATCGGCTTATAAAATCAATTACATATTTCAAAATATCAAAAATTGATAAGTATTCTGAATACAATAAGTTTTGTTATTTGTGTGGAAAATTTGTAATTATGCCTAATCGGCGCAACATTACCGTTGAAATGGTTGATTTGTATTTAAAATATTTTTTCCAAAAATGTTACTAGGGATGTGAGTTGGACGCCGTCTATTATACTGCGTGACAAAGAAAGGTAAATACCCATTAAAGATAATTTTATTTTGATAATTTTTTTTTGTACGTGTTCAGTACCACATACTTATTCAATGATTACATTTTCAGCAAGATCAGAGGAAGAACTTCATTTTTTTTTTCAATAGTGTATTGAGCATCCACGGTTCCTTATACACTCATTGATACGCCTGGGCTCGGATCTAATAAGATTGTCAATGTCTTCTTGAGGTATCTCATTCCAGGCAATCTGAACTTCATAAGTAAGGGCTGCTAAAGTCTGTGGAGGATGCTGTAAATTCAACAGTCTGCGGCCAATCATGTCCCATACATGTTCAATAGGAGACAGATCCGGCGATCGAGGTGGCCAGGGTAAACGGTTGATTTGATGTTGATCCATGAACGTTATTGTTTGCCTAGCAACATAAGGTCTAGCATTGTCTTGCTGGAAAATAGCGTTCGGGATAGTTCGAAAATATGGAATCACATATGGCTCCAACACTTCTTGGATATAGCGTTGGGCAGTCATGTTGCCTCTAATGAAAACTAGGGGTGACCTGCTACCATATGCGATAGCACCCCATACCATAACGCCTACAGTACGGTGGACATGACGCTCTCTGTCAAATTGTGGATCTCGCCTTTCACCCCGTCGCCTTCTCACCTTTGCCCGACCGTCGTTCATCCCCAGACAGAAGCGGGATTCATCACTAAAGATCACCTGAGTTCATTCTTGGTCCCACTGAATCCTCTTTCTACACCATTGTAAGCGGTTAGATCGATGTTCACGAGTGAGAGTCAGCATCCAATGCGGACGATAGGACAAAAGGCCAAAACTTCATATTCGGCAATATACTGTACGCATACCAACCCTATTCCCATGTTCTTCAAACCACTGATTTGCAATAGCTCGACTGCTGCTAAATCGGTCTCTAAGAGCCAAAAGTTGCAATCGACAATCTTCGCGCTCTGTGGTTCCTCTGAGTCGCCCAGTGCCTCTGGCTCTGTGCCCACGGCCTTCCTGAGTCCACGCCTGGTAACACCGCACTATGGTTTCTAAGGATCTGTTAGTTCTTCTAGACACTTCTCTGACCGACAGACCTGCTTCGCGCAACCCAACAATCCGCCCTCTCTTAAAGTCACTAAGCTGACGGATCTGTTCAATTCTACACACTTTAGGCATAATGAGTAAAAATTATGACCGATTGCAACACACTTCACAAAAGTTGCGATGCAAATGTGAACAAAAATGTTTAAACAAAATTTTATTTTTTTAAGGAACGACCCATGGAAACTAAAAAAAAAATTAACAGATAAACTTGAAATTTTGATCATTTCTTTCTTTTTTTAAGATAAGTCAACATGCAAAAAATTATCAAAATAAAATGGTTTTTAATGGGTGTTTACCTTTCTTTGTCACGTAGTATATTTGTTCGACATGTATTTTCAAACTTACTAATTGGGTAAAAACGGCGTTTATTCCACAAATTTCATGGTTTCAACAAATTCAATAAATGATAAAAAAAATCAGAAAAATAACGTTTTCTTGAGTTCTTGGAATAAAAAATTTTAATTTCAAATATCTCAAAAACGACAGCTAACTTAGAAAAATGATTAGACCTACCAACGATTATTACCTGAAAATATTTGCCCAAAAGGCGCAGTTTATCAGTCTGAGCACACCATTAGATTTAGGGTACTCGAATTAAGTTTTCCCCTCGAGTGACTAACGAAGGCAAGGATGTTTTGGCACCTAGGGTTGCTAAAGTTAAAATTAAATTTTAATAAATTCGTGTATTGCATCAGTGAGCATATTTATAGGGAGTTTATGCAGCTTGGTTGCCAGCAGACGACCTACTAATAATAACATTACTCATGAGGATGGGGCTATCATCCATTTTTCCCATCCAATGGCCAATGTTTAGGCTGTTTATTTCAAGGTATCTCGTATATACAGTTTCTTCCTTTAACTTCTGTGATCCTGGTAATAAGAACGGCAATTGTCGACGGTTCGCCGCTGATCGGTGGAACAAGGAACAAGTAAGTAGCCGAACTCAGCGACAACGCTGCCGCAATGGCGAACAAGCAACTGAAATTTCGATTTGCGGTTCCTTTTTCGATTTCATTCTTCTCAGTCTTGACGTAATAACCGTAACCGTCCACGTAGGTCCCAAAAACTGAGAATTTTCACGAAGTTTTTTCTTTTTCAAATGCGTTTTTTAATCTGATTTTGCTTATCTTGATGTAGTTCGAAGGGTAAAATCGATCACAGGTGGTGGTAGCATTTGCAGGTTTGCAGAATGCGTCAAAGCTGCCGTTGAAAGTTAGACGACGACGGCGGTAGTTTCCGCATGCTTTCAGATTGTGCAGTGCAACGTTGGGTTGGCACTTGCTTAAGTGTCGTCAAGTATCAGGCTCACAGAAATGATTAATAAAGGAAAAAATCCGAAACGACAGAACGCAAATTCAAAACAGCAATTCCATTAATCGGGAGAAAAATCTGAATTATTTAAAAAATATTCAAAAACTGTTAAAAGCATTTCACGCTCTCCTCATCTCATGTTATTGAACGAAATCGTGATTTGAAAAGTTCAGAAGAGGTCAGATTTCGCGTTGGTTCACACCAGTTCAAGCTCAGATTTGTTTTATAAGTTTTGTGAGCACGCATTTGTTGTTTTTTGATCACAGTTTTAACAATTTTTGGTGCGTTGGTAACTAAAGTGATTTTAGATTTGATTTTCACTTATAGGATAATAATAATGTGAAAATACCCGAATTTAGTTCCGGATATTATCGGCACCGAACAATTACTACTAACGATAGAAAACAGTCAGATATTTTATAATGAGAAATTAAAGGAGTGTGGTGATCCTTCCCTTAAATAACAACCGTAGGGTGAAATTTGTGATACTCCGTTTTCACATTGGGGTGAATTATCTCCACTAGAAAACCAACCAAACCACAACAAAACCAACTAACCAATTGTCGTCTATATTTAGAATTTCTATAAAATGCATATTTTATTAATTATCCTTTTACAAAAGATTATATCACGTAGACCTACTTAATTTCCACAAAATCAAAATTTAAATAAAAAAATAACCAATTGGAATTTAGGTAAATTGTTTAAATTGTGTTTTTTGAAAAATTTCTTTCACGAAAAAATATTATCAAAAATTCTGAAAGGCGTGTCAAAAATTCAAGATAACATATGAATTATGTTGAGTGTAGGTTTAATTTTTGGTAATTTTTAAAATTGAAAGTAACGGCTCGGTAACGAGATTTTAAGGACAAAAAGAAATAATACAAGGTGTCTGATCGCAAAGAATCAGTTCTGACCTTTTTGGAGAGCCGATTCGTTATCGGGAAAAATATTATAAACCATACAATCGATACGCCGAATATCTTATTCAGCGTCTAGCAAGATGTGAACGTTGGCATAAAATACGTACGTAAAAGTAATAAAAAAGAAAACTTGTTATAAGGAATTTATTTGTGGAGTCTTCCTCTATCAAGTGTATTGGTAGGGTATCCGGAAATAACGTTGAAATATTTCAGGAGATGATTCTAGAGATTAAAATAATAAAAAGTTTTTATAAACATATCCCAAAAATTCCTTTATAAACGGGCCAGAAACCCTTGAAGAGGGAACTCTGAAAGCGTTTTCACATTACTTTCGAAACGGTTTGCCCTAAAATTATGAAATTCGGTATACTGTAATAAGTTAGAATGGGAAAACTTTTTTTGTGTTAATAATTGCAGATTTTAATCAGGGGCGTCACATACAAGGGGTCTTTTACGTAAAAGTTACTTTAACTTTTTGGTTTGTGACATTTCTTAAATTTTGAAATCAAACTACTGAATCGCAAATATTTTTAAGGAAAAAAATTCTCTTATGTTATCTCGTTAGGATAGACCGTTTTTCAGAAAAATGAGTTTTCATGAACCGATGCACGATTACAAAGGTATCGAAATGCATCTTAGTAAACATAGTAGACATCCTTGTGTTGTGTATTAACTAGCAATAACAAGGCTAATATTATTAAGGATTTATCACTTATTCATAACAACTGTTGGAAATGGCTTTCGTTCATCTCAATCAAAATTCATCTATAAAAAAAAACATTTTTTTACCTTAAAGTTACGAACAAATGTACCTCTGCTGCTACAGCCTTCCTCCACCTAGTATTTTGGTAAGTTATATAAGGCCTCACTACTTCAAGCAATTCATTAAAACTATTTGCACCCATACGATAAAACTGGAAGAATTTTCGATGATATTCCATTAGCTCGTGATGGGTATGTGAAATTGACCTTTTAGCGATCTGCTGCTCACAATTGGATGCATCCAATAGCGCTTTTGCTTTTTTTCCGGTAGTGAAGAGTTAGAGCAATTACAACACTTATCTCTTCGAATTCCATTTTGCTATTGTGACGCAACAAAAAAGTAGCAAGCGCTCGTATAGGTTTTTACTTCTACAGGGTGATTCATTAACAATGGGATAACTGAAAGCTGGAAATACTACACGTCAAATGGTGACGATTGGAGAAAATATGCTTTATCCGAAAGTTGATAGTTTCGGATAGACAGGGTATTGAAAGTTAAAATTTTAATTAATTTTCTTGCCATTATTTTGAAAATACAGTAATGTTCGCTTATAACGAACCCCAAGGGACCGTAGTAAATAGTTCGTTATAACCGAAGTTCGCTATAAGCAATAAATGGTGTTATGATTGTTTTTTTAATTAATACATAACTCACTTTATTTACATACATATATATTTTAAAAAAGTCAACAAGTAACATTCTTCAACTAGTAACCAATTTAAATAATACATATTTGTTAAATTTAACAACACTTTTTAGGAATTAGAAAGAAAAAAATCGCTAATTTTGGTTTGTTTTATTGTGGTGAAATGAATTTCATTTATATGTAATTCCACATGGGCTATTCCATCGAGAACATTTTGTGGAGTATTTCGCGATTGAAGAAATTGACGAATACTAGAAACATATCGAAGTGCTTCTGTGGTTGTAGGAACGGATATTATTTCATTATTCTCATATGCTGCATCTTCGTCTTCCTCATCATCATCATAAGTGTCAGATGCAGAAGACACAGACGCAATAATGGCATTATCGTCTAAAAACTCAACGCTCACAAGATTGTCATCCACATGAACAAATTCATGAAAATCGTTGTTGGTTTGAAGAAAATCCTCTTGAATATCGGTTTTATTTTTGCATTGATTTTTTTTAAGCCATTCGACTAATGGTAAGTCATCATCTGAATCAAAATTCTCATTTTCGAGAAAACCGGCATGTCGAAAACAATTTCTAATCGTTTGCTTTGACACCTTTTGCCATGCCATATGAATAAAGCGTATTGCATCCAAAAGAGTAATAATAAATTTTTCCTTACCACTATCCATACAAGATATCATTTCCGAGAGGAGGAGTCGTCGATAATGACTCTTTAGACTATGGATAACACCCTGATCCATGGGTTGTAATTTAGAACTAGTGTTTGGTGGCATAAACACTAACGTAATCCACATCAAATTTTTAACATCGGGATGAGCCGGACAATTATCCACTAACAATATGATTTTTCTTTTTTTACGGCGTAATTCTTCATCCCATTCACGTAATGCATTTATAAAAATCTCTGAATTCATCCATGCCCTTTTATTGGACTTATAAGTTACTGGCAATTGTACAATATTCTTAAAACATCTAGGGTTTTTAGATTTTCCAATTACCAATAACTTTCTTTTTTCGGATCCTGTCAAATTCGCTACAACAAATATAGTGATTCTTTCTTTGGAAAGCTTTCCACCTTCACAGGTTTGCCCTTTAAACTTTAGTGTTCTATCAGGTGTAAGCTTGAAGAATAAACCGGTTTCATCTCCATTGAAGATGTCCTCATCCTTAAAGTTTGACCTAATTATTGGCCATTTGTTTTGCAGCCAGTCATCTACAATGTTCATATCAACTGAAGTCGATTCTCCAGCAATTCTTCCACTCGTAATATTATGCCTTCTTTTGAACCTTTCGATCCAGCTTCTATTAAATTTCGGTTCCTGGTTTCCGGACACCTTACTTGCAAAATCTTCAGCTTTTGATTGTAATATAGCACCGCTAACAATTGCGTTATTATTTCTTTGTTGAGAAAACCATTTTAAGAGTCTTTGGTCAACTTCATAATTATTGGGCTTTTTGATTTTTTTTACATTTGAATGTTGTCCACTTTCGAAGGTTTTTAGGATTGTTTCTTTATTTTTCCAAATTGTTGCAACCTAAAATTACATATGTATAGTCAAATTTTAATTCGTATTAATACTATTTCAAATTACATAATTTATTACAAAGCCGGAAAATTACTGGAATAACAAAAAAAAATATCTGTGAACATTGCATATTTTATTGTTCTTACCGTTGATTTACTTAATCCCATTTCTGAACAAATTTCACTCTGTTTGGCATGTCTCTGCAACCGTTTAACAATATCATATTTACAATTTAAAGTTAAAGCTTTACGTTTTTTTTTTTTAATGATATAACTCATGATTTTTTTAACGAACGAATTCTTTGAACGCTATCAATATACTGGAACAACTGTGTCGTTTGTGTCAGCAATTTGCTTCAAACGATTTTGGACTTTCCCCGAGAATTGTTTACTTTTCTTCTTTGGGATTTCGGTAAAATTCCGCGTTAAGTTCGTTATAACCGTAAAGTTTTTCTATTCTTCTAAAAATTTAAGGTTCGTTCTAAGCGAAAGTTCGTTGTAAGCGGGTTCGTTATAAATGACAAAAATAACATACGTTTAAATGTACTTAAGTTCGTACTTCATAGATTAGTTCGTTATAACCGAAAGTTCGTTATAAGCGGGTTCGTTATAAGCGAACATTACTGTATTTATGTTAGATACTTAAAAATTTGTGTAGTTATGGTTTTTTAGGTAACGAAGTTCACTTTGGCTGCCAAAGCAGCAAAAAAATGTTAAAGCTGCGATTAAAAAACGGCAAAAGTGTGCAAATCCATGGTAGTATGAATGTTTAATTTAAAGTTGCGACAATGGAGTCGCAGGAAAAATAGAGTGAGTTCCGACTTGTTAATCGCTGCGATTTTTTAATTGCAAGTGCGCACTAAATCTTAGATATTTTACAAATATGACTTAATTTAAATACTATTTTTTACTTAGGTCAGCTTTTTTAAACTTTTCGTAGTTTTGTAAGCAAAATCATTTCAATGAAAAGTCTAAAAACACAGCTGCAAAAATTGTGAATATTCACAACTTTCAGATCTTTATTGAAGTGACCTGAAATAAAAAATAGAAGGAAATGTATTTTTATTATTAAGAATAACTTTACGCATTTTTCACATATTTCAAGATTTCAGATCTCACGATTAATCGTAGGCCACGTTTGTGTGGAAACCAAGTGCTCGTCTGGGTGGGTAGGTGTCAGCTTAAACTACAGAGTTCTCATATCCGAACAGTCGAGTTAAAACGTAATCATTTAGCCGAATCTAATTCAGGGACATTAAAGGCTTAATTAATTTAAGCAGTTCAAAATCCCGGGAGCTTTGTTACGAGAATTATGTTCGTGAAAATTTTGAAATACAGACGGAGTATTAGTCAGTTTCGTTGTTTGCATGCATATTTCAGGTAAAGTTGCCAGCCAGTACATAGTTGCCCTAAGAAGTTTTAATTCTTCTGAAGCAAGTCGGGATGTGAGAATAGTCTAATTATGGGGAAAGCAGAAGTTAGGTTCGGGAAAAATTTAATTTCTTTCAATGATTACCTTTTCTTATAATTTTAACACTAAAAGAAAAGCAGATGAATATTTTTGTGCAAAAAATTTTGAGATTTAGATAGGGTGTTTCTAAATAGATGATAAAAATTTTAATGGGTAAATTCTTTGCCGAATTTAAGATGAAAAGTTCACGTAAAGATATGTCAAAAAATGCTTCGTCTTCGATTTACAGGGTGTTGAAAAACATTTTTCTTTTCGTTTTTTTTAGTTACTTGTTTATTTTTTAAAGAAACTTGCTAAAAATTTGTACGTATCATCTGCCGAGTGTTTTCTACAAACGGAAATTTTCGGTCTTTGATTTCATGTATGAGGTGATGCGGATTGATGGGGTTTGAGCTCTCATTTATCATACATTTTGTTTTCAGTTAATACTTTGATTTTTTAGATAAATTTCTGAAATCCGCATTGAATTTTTTCACTTTTTGGTCTCTTGCAAGATTTCGCTTAAATCGATGGTTTAAGTAATATTCGCGATAATAAGCAACTGCTTCCTGCAGATGCAATTATTAACATCAATGTTAATCAACCAAGCTTAAACAAAAACTTATCTTTGTTGAATATAATAGTGTTTTAATTTTATAGCAGCTGCTGAAAATGACCTCCACATACTAATGTAAAAAAATATATGTGATAAATGAGAGCTCAAAACCTATTAATTCCCATCACCCCGTATATGAAATTAAAGTTGGAAAACTTCCGTTTGGAACAAACACTCGACGTATTACATGTACAAGTTTCGATAAAAAATAAACAAATAATTTTAAAAAAACGAAAAAAAAGTGTTTTTCAACACCCTGTAGATCAAAGACGAAACATTTTTGTTTTTGTTGTGTTTTGACACATCTTTATGTGAACTTTTTGTCTTAAATTTGGCTCACGGTTTACCCATCAAAATTTTTACTATCTGTTCAGAAACACCCTGTATAAAGTTCGCCGCGTGACAAGGCGATGGTAGCTATGTTAAATAATTTCTTGGCAAATTAACAAAGAGTTTTAGAAAAATTAAAATCCTACTAGAAAAAAATCAAAATGTTCTCGTCTCAATTTCCCTGAAAGCAAGTTTTCTCAACACATCAATATCGACAATCAATAATTTTTCTTTGTTCAGCACAAACACAATGAACGAGGTGGTTCTTGCACCAACCTCGCGGATTCTTATAGCTTCTCGTCTCGTGTCCGCATGCAGGTATCTTCCATAATGAAGCTATTAATTAGAGGGCGCTGCCTGTACCCACTCGATTTGCGAGGCGGGATTCTCGGAATTCTCTTGGGACCCGGGTACTAAAAATGTCCAATTCGGCAGGTCCCGGCCGAACCACGTAATTGGTCTCTTGCTTGTTTTTGCGCCTTTGTTTCGTCTATAGACGTATGAAGGTTCACCACGATCGGAATGCGGGGTCCATGTAGATTTGGCTTATTTGATGGTATGGTGGGCCCATTATTGAATAATCTGAAAATGAGACTAAATGCGGATTTCTGTACCCTCGCGAATTGCAGATTACGAATTAAGTCCATTTCTAAGTAATTTTACAACTCTAAAAAGTCGTGTAGGTACCCAGGTTTAAAATATTGTTTTCAACACTTAGAACTCAAAGCTCAGAGCTCAAAAATCGGAACTCAAAACTCAGAACTTAAAACTTCTATCCTCAAAATTTTCAAGTCCGTTTCAATACCTAGAACTGACGCACGCGTCTTGTGTCTATGAACAGGAACGAAATTGAATAAGGCAAAGACCATTGGGTATTCGTTAATTGCGACTATATGAATGTAACTAGTTTTCCTACTAAATTATTCTCTTCGACTTGGACTTGGAAATTACATCAAAAACATGGCGAAGAAACTTTTTATAAATGCGCAATTATACGGTTCGGGAGAAGTATTTAATTTTTTTAAATAAGATGAATTTCTTCACATTTCAGCCAATATAGAGACTTTCACAGCTACCTGCATGGCACCGTGTCACATAACATACGACATGGTGGCCTTTTCGCAAGAACCCACCAGATTTGCGCGTTCCTGCCCAATTTGCGGATGTTTCGAATTTCAAAAGCCTCGTTAGCGTCCTCTTTGGACCGGGTTTATGGTTTCTGGTCTTTCTTAAAACGACTTTTAGAATGGATCGTTAATTTCAACCTTGGTACCATTTGGTGCCAGTCCTGAAACGGGAAATAAATTCAAATAAATACGGTATACTTACAACAGAAACTATACATATTTATGCAGAAAAATTTACCCAAAATGTATCAATTTTAGGTTCGAACATAATTCTGCGATGGTAAGTTATTCGAACTTCTTGTGTTGACAGCGGATATGACGTCATTGCAGTAGGCCCCCGACCTAACCTGAACTAACTTTATTTGAAAAGTCGGTCATTCTCTATTTAATAACTATGGTTATTACCAAAATTAACTTGCGAACAGATAAAATTCTCAGCAACGAAACTGCAACAGGAAAAGTTAATTTATGATATTGGTGAAAGTGCGTTAATAATTTGTGATCGTAAGATAAATATGGGGACCTTACTCTAATAAGGGAGATAGCTCCATTTTTGGTTAATTTTGAGATATAACCCCAGCTACATGCAATAGAACTTGCCTGGTTGTCTAATGCAAGAAAGTGGCAAATCCGATAACATGTACATATACATATACATATGTTAATGGTATATTTTATTACGAGATCGGAAAATAGCATTTTCCCGTGCACGCGTGACAGAGAAGTCATGTAAGCACGAGAAAATGTATTTCGGACGTATAACGAGGGATGTTTTTCATTTTGAGTCGCTGAAAACAGAAAGTTGTTTTGCTCACTCCAAAAGTGGATTTTTTAATCAGTGAACAACTTCGTAGGAAAATCCAGTTGTTTTGGCATATTCTGTTGTTTATATTTATAGCAGAAATAGACCCTATAAAGAAAAAAGTTTTATTCATTTACTTTCTCAGATTAATGAACAAGAATATTGTGCATTTGGTTCTGTTTTTCTTTTTCTCTCCCGTTTTTATTTTTCTCATATAAAACGCTAGAAGCTTCTTATTTTTTTATTTACGTGCCTTTCTCGAAAGTTAAAGCAATAGTCCCACAATTAAAGAATGTCTTCAGTAATTGCCTTCAGTTTTCAAATTCTGAAGGGGGAAAAATTGAAAAATTCTAATGCAACTTAATGTCAAAAATTATAAATATTTTTTTCAAATTGTACGAATTGTTACAAGATGTTTTACTATGAGGAAAAGAGGGATGTTAAGAAAATATTTTTAATAAGACGGAGTCCCTGTTCATCAAATACGACCTTCAGGGACGTTTTTGTCTTTGGTCACTACTAGTTTGAACTTAAGGGCGCTAATGCTATACTTTAAGGAAATCTAAGAGTCCAAGTTTTCCTAAGGGCAATTTAGTGGTACCGGTCCGCGGAGGTGGCCAACTCGGGCGTCGCACGTCGCCTGAGACCGGCCACACTTCCACGTTCCCACGAGGTGGCCCCTTGCCCCCCGTACTGCCTCGTTCCGCGGCCTACACCAAACACCGCCACAAAAGACGAAAAAAAATCCGTGGACGTGATGGATTTTTGTTCAAGATTTGGCCTTTTTCCACTCGGTGGCAAAGCAGTACCGCAGAACTTAATCACCTCTCGTTTCGAAATTGTCCGCCATACCTAATTGTCTTTCGTTGAACCGTTCAAGAGAGGTGCCCGGTTTGCTATTGTGAAACTAACTGGGATCAAAGTAATTTGCTTGTATAATCTTTTTTCTTTTGGCAGATGATGAGGAGATACCAATGAAACTACTTTAGCTACTATTTGCCTTCAATACCCGCTTCCGAGATATTTAAAATCTTCTTAATTCGAAAAGACAAAGAAATTGAATTTTTGTCTCTTTTGTATGCAAAAAAAATCCATTCGGATAAGCCAATCTTCCAAATCTTGAACTAGGCCGGGCAGTTTTTATTTAAAACTTCCCAGATTCCAAGGATAAATTTATCCTCTTATGTGAATCTCATTGACGTTAGAATTGCATGAAAGTCCAGGAAATTTTGGAAAATTTTCCTTGTTTTGGGCGGATCGTCCAAATTTCATTTTGGAGCCTCAACCGGTACCGACTTGAATTCCCTAGCATTTTTGTTCTGAACTTTAATCGGGACTCTTAAAGTGTTCAGTTTAGAAAATGCTGGACCGCACAGTCAAAAATTTTCACATCTCTTATTCGCCTTGAATGTGAAAATGTACTTGAAAATACTTTTTGATACTTTTTGAAATGTCTGTAAGAAGCGGAATTAATAAAGCCCTCGCGGTAACAAACAAAAACAGGATTATTTTCGTTTGATCTTAGAGGGATTCTAAAGTGGAAAATTCGATTCAAATCGAATACAGAGAGTTCAGTTTTCTTGCCCATTTTACCTAATGAACAAAACGATTAAAGATATATTTAAATAGATTATCTCTGGAATGACCCAAAAACCTTTTAAAATTTGGTTCTCAAATTATTTTTAGTAAGACAAAAAAGATACAATTTGGCATTATTGTGTAAAGCACCCCGGCTTACGCATACGTATTATTATATCATATATGTATTAACCTCTTACATTATTTCTTGTACTATTTTCTCATGGAAACCTAAGGACAATATTAGAACTTAATTAGAATGTATGTCTACGTAGAAACACAATTCCTTTGTCTAATATAAGCAACCCATCAAATTGTAATTAGCTGAGACTCAAAGTCTCAGTACTGTTTAAGGTTCAAACTACCCTTATTAATGTACTTTAGCAAAGTCCACGTAGATATCATGTATATAAATAGGGCAGTCAAGCAGTTAAGAAACAGTCCAGCAGAAACCTTCAGACTCATCTTCACAAAACACTTATATAAAAAGGGTCTTTACGCCTCGCTCCCGCTCTTGTATTATCGAGAAGTTAATAAAGTGTTATATTTTTGACTCGCGTATAGTTATTCCAACCCGGCACATTACAATTGGTTTTTATATGCGATTCCAGAAATATAAAATTATTTCTAGTGAAATTTATAAAATGGGCAGCCTATAGAAGCCAAACCATCCTTTTCTATTTTTATCGCAATATGTTGAAAATTTCCGGCCCTAGAATTTCAAGTTGTGATTGATATGATGGTAGGAGAAATATTCTGCAAAAAAGATGATTTTGGCACCAAAATGTTCCTCCTTTTCCAAAGCTAATTGAAAACGTAAAAAGAAGTGATTCTTCAATACTCAGTAGTGCGTTTGGTGAATTGGAGCACTTGACTAGATAAAAACTCTTTATTTATTTTGCGTAATGAATAAATGATGAATGATGAAAGATGATGAAATAATGAATGAATAAATCGGTTTTGGGTTATTCCAGACCTAGATAGAGGAGAGATGTTGTCATTAAAAACAATGAATTTTTCATCTACTTGAGACTTATTTGTGTAGCACCAAAATCCCGGAAGCGAGACTGCATCTAATGAAATGCCGTTTAATTGGAACAACCGATTTTGGTGCTTCACCCAGATTTACCGAACTTTTAACAGATTTCAAAGATTTATTCGTAACATTGCAGAAGAGTCAAAATGATGTTTCTTGTCACCACTTTACCCTCAAAAACAAGGCAAACTGGTGCAATTGAACCGCATTCATTGCAGAGTATAGCTCCAAAGTGTGCGAGCATTTTAACCCCTCAGAAATAATGCCGTTTTTTTTCTAGTTCGCACTGAATCCCTGAGAACGCTGCATGAGACCCCATAAGTTTAAAAACACTTTCAAAAATCAAATTCCAACTTGATCAATCTAATCAGACAATCGAAGATGATTAATATTGAAACCATTAAGATTCATTGTTCGTGCATCCATCTCCAAATTATTGTTCTCTGAAAAATGGGTATTTCGACGAGAGAAACGGTACGTCTATGGTACCACCGCAGCATACCTACCGTGATGCTGTATGGACCATTCAGCAGGATCGGCAATCGGCAGCAGCATCTCTGAAGAGGCAGTGAGAGGGGGAGGCGAAGCTGCAACTTGTGGAGGCCAGACACGAGCGGCGAGTGCTCAAAGACCAGAGGAATTCGATTAAATTCGGGTGGTGGTCAATTGGACTTAAGACGTCGAAATAATGCCTAAAGGTCTCAAAATTCAAGTTGCATGGATAAGATACTCTATCCACTTTTCCGAAAATATCTCTTTCCATCATATCTTTTAAAATGGGGACGAAAATTATTTCTCGTCTCATTATACCCTTCCTCTCCTACTTCATTCAGAAAGTTATTTTTCTTAAAATTCATGTCTTTGACCTACTCCATAAATTACAACATACTTTTTTTTTAAATTCTTGTCTGGTTTATTTCCAAATCCGTTAATCTGCATCTCATGACTAATGTTCGTCATTGTTTTCTCAAAAAATAATAGAGATATGGCTTAAAGGTGTAACACACGCACACACTAATTACCTACTCCTGGCCCATTAATTCAAAAACTTAATTAAGGGTATGGGAGGACTTGCCCATGCCCATGACTAATTTCCAAACTAATTATCAAAAACTCCCATAACCGAGACTATCCGGTTTGCCATGTACGCCCACTTCGTTTACATCCTCTTTTTCGATCCCGATCCTTCGGTCTTTCTTGGAAACAACGGGCTGCATCCAATTAGCAGCTAATGGAAGGCCTTGTTAGGAGATTAATTTTATACTGAGTGATAATATCCTGGGAGCTGATTTGTTTTTAAGCGAGAACGAGGGGTAAATAATTGTAATTGATTATGAAATATGACAAAAATCTGAGAAGAGTTTGAACATGCTAAAGCAGAATAATTGAGAGCGGTAATTCGAATGAAAACAGATTCTGGATTTACATATACACCGTGTCAATTTGAAAACGAAGCACTCTCGATATTTCAGTCCTTATAAAAAATATGTAAATATGCAAAAACATATCGATTTTATTTTCAACAGGGACATCCTGTAACTCGATTTTCTATTAAATTGCATGCACTCTCTAGCGAGGGTGGAAACAACCACTAAAATTTTAAATGGGAAAGGGGTTGAGCTATACCTCATTTGAATGGTGTTTCAATTACCTTTCCAAATGTACCTGTTTTTTTTTCATTGAGAGACTTTCAAAAAATCATGTCCAAACCGTAGTAAACAAGCTTAAGTATCAATTGTATTGTAGAAAAATTATTTATTAATATTTTAAGTGTTCAAAGTACTGTCCATTGTTTTTTGTACAGTAGTAAAGTCTGTTTTCAAACTACATTCTAACATTTATAAAAACTTCTACTTGAATTTTCCTACACGCAGCTGTAATTCTTCTCTTCAATTCATCCAAAACTTGAGACTTGGTTTTATAAACAACAGATAGGTTTCCTGACAAATGGAGGTTAAAGAGGACCAATTGTGTGGCCACCACGATCATCTGATTTAATACCTCTGGATTTTTTCTCTGGAGACATCTTAAATTTATTGCTTATAAAATCCATCCTTAAGATTTGGCAGGAGTGAAGAGAAGAATTACATACACTGCGTGTAGAGAAATTCAAGTAAAAGTTCTTGTGAATGTTAGAATGGACTGTGATAATATACTTTATTGCTATTTAGAAAATAAAGAATAGCATTTTGAAGACTTAAAACGTTAATAAACAATTTTTCTACAATACAGCTAATACCTAAGCTTGTTTAAGGTTTAGACATGATTGTTGAAAACCTCCCAATGAAAAAAAAACATGTATATTTGGAAAGGTAATCGAAAGACCTTTCAAATGAGGTATAATGCAACCTCCCTTCTCATTCAAGATTTTAGTGATTATTTCCACCTCTGTTAGAGGGTGCATGCAATTTAATAGAAAATCGAGTTAAAGGATGTCCCCGTTGAAAATAAAATTGATATGTTTTTTCATATTTACATATTTTCTATAAGAACTGAAATATCGAGAGTGGTTCATTTCCAAATTGATACGCTCTATGTGCTCTTCCTTGCAAATAAATGGTTTTCATTGCAATTTAAAGCAATAATATCTCTATTTCTGTTAAGTCCTCAGGATCCTAAACAAGAGGTGATAAGAATTAAACCTAAATAACAGCAAGTCATAATGATAAAATTTAATAAAATAGAATAATTATAATGTGTATGTGTATACCATATATATATTATATTATATATATAAAAAAATGGAGCCTATCCCCGTGAAGTTTTCTGCCGCACCTATTTTACTAGGAGTCCAGAAATGATCATTGGTAATGCCGTGTTCAAAATTCGATCCGTTGAAAGGAATAATTTTCCCTGACTATATATATATATATATGTATATATATGAATGATACTATTGAGTGTGCAAAAGAGGGAACATGTTCCTGTACAAGTCCTTGTGCCTTGTACAATACGAGTACGAGGAAAGATGGGAGAATGGACGTACATTTGTTGTGAAACACAAGTCACGTTACTACCTCCGTTTATTAGGAACTCAGAAAGGATAGAAATAAAACCGTAATTCAATGTAGAGGAAATTATTCTTGAGATATTGGTGAATGGGATTTATCCACACTCTGCCGCAAAATTAACGCATAAGTTTCAACCATGCGTTAATCACGAGAGTGACAGGTGCCACCCACTGTGACACTTTGATGGCCTGCTCCGTAATTTGTGAACGTCTGGGAGCAGCGCTCTAATTACTTTTTGGCAAATAAGCTGCGAACTCGCCTTGCTAATTTCAGTGCGATCGTGAATCTTGAAGCTAAGTTATCAGCAATCAAATTCTATATATTTATATAACATATAAATATAAATAAAGAATTATCTGAGACCGAAAAAAATGCAAATAGGAAGTAAGTAGTAATCCCGAAGTTTTGATGAAATGATATGAAGGAACTAGTGACGAGGAAAACTATCTACCTGAAAATCAAGACATAAGAGACCAAGAAGAGGAAAATGTAGTTATAGAGAGTAACCACCCATCAGAGTCGGAGCAGAATTTTTCTGAAAATAACGACAGTTCTTCCGACGATGAAATGGTAAGGAGCAATGCCTCTAAAGTCCTGCCATGCAAATTTTACATTGGGAAAGACCGGCAAATAAAATAGCTACAGAGGCGTCCACCGGTAAACGTTAGAATACGGGGTCATTATACATTCAGAGTGGTGCATCAAAAACGAAACAGAGGTAATTTCAGATATTTGAAAATTTATTTTTGACAAATGCTCGGCCACGTAAACCTTATATTCGAAGGGGATACATTATGAACGTGCACTCGCTCCTTTCACATCAACCCCCGAGCCGGGGTGAGTTAAATCCCTGAAATCTTAAGTGGAAAGTAGGGTCGAGTAGTACCTTGTTTGAAAGGCCTATCTATTCACGTTATATTGATCCCCAATTTGACTAACTTTGATTCAGCGGTTTTCGAGAAATTTAATCAAAAGATATATCGTCTGATATGAATTAATAACGTGAAATCGGCAACAACTGAGGTAAAAATAACATAAAGCGGGTACTTTTGACTGATTTTTCAAAACAATTATTCTGATAATTTTAATCACTTGAGAGAATCAAACTCACCCCTAAAAGAAATTAATTTGAAGTACCGAATTATTTAACGAGTTATGAATTATTCATTTATTAATGTAAGACAATTTTTAAAAAACACACATCCAATATTTATCTACGTATTAATTAGTTGATTAAGTTTTCGAAGTGACGACCACCAGTTTTTAAACAGTAATACTTTGGCTCAAATCGCTGTCACACATTTTGGAGCATTTGAGGATTTATTTGATGGCATTCATTTATTATTCTTTGGTGAAGGTCTTCTAAAGAGTTCGGTTGAATTGCGTAGATTTTGCTTTTTAAGTGACCCCACAGAAAAAAAATCCAAAGGTGATAAATTTGGTGATCGTGAGGGCCATTCAATAGCGCCTCTCCTTCCAATCCAACGACCTGGAAATCGTTCATTTAAATACTCTCGGACACGTAATGTGTAATGGAGGAAGACACAATCCTGCTGAAATGGCAACTGGTCAATCAATGTAATTTTTATTATTTTCATATAATTCTGTTAATTCCGGATCAATTGCATCTTGTAATAATTCTAAGTACATGTCACTAGCGAGAGTAAGAAAAAAAGACCAACAAGATGATCTCCAAAGATGTCAGCTCAAACATTTCATTTTTGTGGATACTGACGATGAACTAATTTCAAAACGTACTTGCGTTCCACTTGATTATCTTCATGATTCTGATTGAACAGTTGGGCGGTCCGACTGGCACACTGATGATTTTCAAAAAAGAATTGAATGATTTCTACTCTCTCTGTAATCGAATGAACCACTTTTGGTTTGCAAAACGTAAACGAAATTATGAATTTAGTTTGAGACGCGTTTATTTTGTGTGCGCCAAACAAGTTTCTTTTCTTATTTTTTTGTAAAAATATTCAAAACATAAAATTGATACATTATTTCTGTTGTGTATCTTTATAAAATTTTTTTATCAGAATAAAAAATTATTCAAAACAATTTGTTTTATGTTATTTTTACCTCAGTTGTTGCTAATTTCATATTAGGAAGACTATATATCTCATTTAACTTCGTTTAGATGTTTAGTGCGTGTAGTAAATTGAACATTTCTTCCCAAGGAAGGTGACCCAATGAAAGGAGAAGTCTTTCGCTGGAAGAATGTGCAGCTACTCTGGTAGTTGCGGAAGTAGTCACAGGTTCAAATCGCACTACGTTTCTGAGTCTCACAATCTATGGGGTCTCCAGAGCACTCGCGCAGTTTCGGAACATTGGCAGTAATCGAAGAAGACCTGGATAAGGACTCCAAAGGTTGACCATTAATAACCAAGATTGATTTTTGCGGTTGAAAGAGAAGTCGTTTCACTACAAGCACTGCGCTGCAACAGAGTTTTTCCTTGATATGACTTTTGTATCAGTCAATGCACAATGAGAAAGTTGGTAGAAAGGACTGTTATTCCCTATAGGGCTGTAAGTGGTCCCCTATTGACCGTAGATCATAGAAGACATGGTGTTTAATTCCTCCGAGAGTACCACGATTGGGGAGATCGTCAATGGGACAACGTACTGTTTGCGGATGAGTCTCGATTTTGCCTTTTTTGTCATGATCGTCGTAAGAGAATGTATCGACGTCCTGGAAAGCGATACGCCCGGTGCAACATTGTCGGAATTGTGAGCTATGGAGGTTGATTTGTTATGATATGGGGGAGTATTAGTTTGGGAGCTCGCATGGAGTTAGTTGTGCTTCAGAACGATAGTTTGACAGCTCACCGATACGTAAAAGACATTTTAGAACCCCATGTATTGCCATATGCTCCATTTATCGGTGAAAAATTTTTATTGATGCATGATAATGTACGTACACACGTGATATAAGTAGGACAAAATTACCTCCAAGATATGGAAATTAAAACATTGCGTTGGCCAGCAAAAAATCCTGATTTGAACCCCATTGAACATTTATGGGACAACATGGGTCGAGAAGTTAGAGTCTTGCAGGTTCCCCCTCGGGACTTAAATGATCTGTCATTGAGGATCACGGAAATATGCGACCAAATTAGTCAAGTTAATATTGGAAACTTAATTTCAAGTGTGTCAAGAAGAAGTGAAGCAGTAATTAAAGTAAGAGGAGGCAATACACGCTATGAAATTTTCATCTGTTTGTGCAAATTAAAGAATAAAAATTATATATATATTTTTTGGTACACTATACATATATTTAACTATATCCTTTATTGATTACGTTAAGTTAGATTTATTGAAAATCGTGGTCGTACTTCGGAAGTAAACGTAAAATTTTTACTTTAAAATGATAAAATGCGAAAAAATTTTAAATGTCCGTTAATTTTGCGGTGCACTGTACATGTATATGTGCTGTGTGACATAGAAAACAAAACACCCAGTAATAATGGCTTGATTTAAATAATTTTTAGAATGCAAGTCTCTTAGGGTAAGATGTGCATATCACAAAAAATAAAGAAATTTCAGTGTTAAAACCTATAAAAAAATCACGTCTCACACGTATGCATACTCCTAAACTCATCTGGATAGTAATCTAAGAGATGATCGATGTCCTGAGGGATTTTATTTCGGATTGTTTGTGCAGCATTGCAAAAGTTTATATGGATGATTGAAAAAAAACGATGAATTTGAAGATATTGGAAGAAAAGAGAAAAAGGAAACATTTACGAACTGAACAATACAAATTGGTGACTGTATACTCGGATATTATCTCATCATGTCTTATATAAAGTACTTGTTCACAGTCATTATTGCTCACTCACAAGTTGCGTTCAACGGCCCCCAGATACGAAATGATGTCATGAAGATCTGTGTAGTTTTCGAAGTGTCCTCGTACGCGAGAACTCAAAACTGCTGACACTCAATTTTATACGCGGCGTTTTCTAAAGGAGAGCGAGAGACTATTCTCATTGATACCTTTTTACATATACTTAGTCATTTAGATATACCCCTTTTTTTACCCTTCAGTTACAACATAGCCTTTGGAATTCAATACATATTCTTTTCTGTTTTCCAACCAAGTGAGTTTAATTATCCAGTGCGACCATGCCAAAAAGTTAACGCGACCAATAGGTCCTCCACATTTCAACAAGATCTATTGTATAGATAGAGTCTTTTCATGTTTGAAACATATTTTTAGCGATTAGAATTGGGAGTAATATACAGAGGATGTTTCTGTTATTTTGAGTTTTTGATCGAATTTAATTTTTTTAAATAAAATAAGGAAAACAATTTTTTCTCAGAATTTTTCTTATCTAATCCCAATAAAATTTGATATGTCTGTATGTGTAAATAAGTGTAGATTCTATAAAACAATTCGAAAATAGAGGATGACATTTGAAAATTTAAAGTTGAACTTCTTAGGAATGATATGAGGTGAGAAAAAAAATTTAAGGTCATCAAAAAGCAACAACAAATTAGCCTTGTAACTTTTACTTGAAATAATTTTTGATAAAAAAATATTCAAAAAGTTATTGCTATTATTTCATGTACAAAGTGTCTCAGAATATGTGGGCAATCCCTCAGATTCATAGAGAATGCATTAAAATAATATGACAAACTCCTATAAAATTTTTTCTACATACCCTCTTTACGGAGTTATAAGTTCCTAAAGAATATCTCTGGAAATCAATTTTTCTTAAAACTCAGTTAAATAAGTTTTGAAGTATTTAGTGTAATTAAATAATTTTTTATGATGGATGTGAGATGGGGTTCCTTAAAATTATATAATTTAAACACTTTAAAGGAAATAATAAAATTTACATTCTGAATTTTAGCACATCGAAGATTTTGTCGGAATCGACTTATACTTACACTAGAACCTATTTTGGGCCAGGAGTATGAGAGCTTGGTTCTTCTAGTCATTGAAGTGCGTTTTCCCATTGACTTCAACCTCACACGTTTTGAATGTCTTGATCACATACTGACAGGTTGATTGCAATGGACTGATGATCACAGTTCTGCTTGACCAGCAACTATGTGGTTTGAATGGGCAGGATTAAAACCACTTATCTGCTAATATATTCAATTATTGGTTCTTAGACATTGACTTTTATAATTGAGCAGTGGTTTATTGAGTTATGTGTTTAGTGGTGAGTCATTTAACACATCGCTGATACAGATCTTAGGACGATGGAGCTCATTATTGCAATATACACACGACGTATCTTCTCTGACGGATCGTGTACGATGATGCAGCGTATGCGTATGCATCTTTTTCGATGGGGCAGCTATACATTAAGGTCATCATTGCAAGATACGCGCGACGTATCTTCTGCGACGGATCTCCTAAAACGAAGCAGCATATGCGCGCGCATCTTTTAAGACACAGCAGCTATACTTCAAGGTCGTTATTCCAAGGTACGCAGGACGTATCTTCTCCGTCACGGCAGCGTATGCGTACGCATACCCTACGACGACACACCTATAAATCGAACTTATCGTTGCAAGATACGCAGGACGGATTTTGTCCTACGGATCTTCTATAACGGAACAGCTATCAGATTGGTTTCTTCTAGTCTGGTAGTGCCATATAAGAGATAATAGAAAGTTTTCCTCGATTACAAGCTAGCAAGTGTGCTATTTTGTAGTATATTAACTTTTCTAAGCATATAAGTATCTTTGAGGTTACCCAAGAACAAAATCAGATTTTGGCAATCTAAATTGAATTCGTAATTATGTCATTGAAACTTATGTAATGGTTGAGGTCATTAATCGTTCGATTTACTGAGAATTCAAGTGGTTTCAAGCCTAATTGAAATTGATTTTGGTTGATACTAAGAGTGTTTATAGTGCTATTATATTTATCCATTAATGATCTAGAGAAAGATATTTGCGTTTTTCAGTTCGTTAGCGATGGTTTTCCGATAATTCACCAAAGGCAATGTTACCTTGTTATACCTTTCACCATCTTCTAAGACTAGATGCCAAGAAGCTATTTATGCATTTTACTTACGACACGCCTCAATTCTCTGCGTTCCCAAATGTTTTGTTATTATGTAGTATATTGTCTGAAATTGCATGATAAGAAATATGATTAGGTGCATTTATATGTCTGATACGTTCTGTAATTAAGGCATACGTAAGTGCGTTTCTACACTATCTATATGTATAGTTGTTTAACTAAGTGGCTTAAGCGCAATGTAAAACAAAAATTAACTGCTGGATGGCTGGAAAAAGCTGGATTCATTAAATTAATTCAGCTATGTAGTACCCGGAAAGGCAAAAAGAGGGCCATCCAGGTTAGTAACTTGAATTTGGCCCTGGATCGTGGACTTCCATCTCGATGGTTTTCCTCAAAAGATTTATTCCTAGTAAGTTTAGGTTTCTTAACATAACAACTTTTTCGGTAGTCTATCCATTTAGCTTTCAACTTGTTGTGATTCTGTCCAGTGATCTTTATTTTTTGAACTTTGGTCGACTTTAAATTGAGCTCGACTCTTAGGTTTCGCCTTCAATGACCTAATTTTCTATATCCGAATGTTTGCTTTGCCAATAAAATTTTCTACTAATAGAGCCATTTATTTCGTTCATACCCCTCTTTCATGTTTTACTGCGTGGACATTAAACTTCTCTAGCTGTTCTTTGCTTTATTCCTTGAGTAAGTTAGTGTCCGGAGAAAAGAGATACAATTTTGTATATACAGGGTGTCCCAATATTCCGTGTACACACAGTTACCGTACATTCCTGATATCAAAATATGTATAACAATTTAACTATACAGTGTGTCTCTAAAAGATCTTTACAACGCTCTACCATAGATAGCTGAGATCAAAATAAACCGATTTAACCACATTTGCCTTAGTCCAAAAGTTGATAATAAACGAGCTACAGGGAGGCACACACCAACACAGCAACAGGGAAATAGTGGTTAATTTTATTCGTCGCATTAATTTTTGTGTGGGTGTAAATGGTGGACATTTTGAACAGTTACTTAAGTAATTTTTTAATGTTATTTTTAATATTAAAAAATAAAAATTTAAGAAATTACATTCCTTTCCATTTACTTTACAAGTGTTTCTCTCGAAAATGATTGCAGTTAGCGACTTGATTAAGGTATACCTTTTTTAAGCAAAAATACTGCGTGAATACGTTTGTTCATCCAAAACTGGTTTACCGTTAAAAACAAAAAAGTTTGAAGGACCTAAACAAGTACTTAATGCGTATACGTGGGATCCTCTGCGATTTACCGAAATTTTGTTTATAGATATGAATTCCTCATCCCGAAAAACCTCCTTGTAGAAAATTTCATGAGTTTTCCTCTTGCCATTTAATAATTATGGCTAAAAATTGAATTTTACATTTCAAATTTGCCACCCTGTAGCTCGGTTATTGTCAACTTTTAGACTAAGGCAAATGTGGTTAAATCGTTTTATTTTAATCTCAGCTATCTATGCTAGAGCGTTGTAAAGACCTTTTAAAGACACCCTGTATATACCTTAATCCAAAAGTTGATAGTTACCGAGATATGAGGTGTCAAAATTGAATTTTGAAAATCAACTTTTAGCAATAATTATTAAATCGAACGGGAAAATGTCTTGAAATTTACTACTCGAGAGTTTTTCGGGACGGAGAACTCATATTTGCTAACGATTTTAGATTTACTCATAGAGGACGCAGCATACAGTTTACGTTATTCATTTGATTGCTTGCTACTTTTTCTGTGTTACGTTAATTTACTTTTTAATAGAATAGCGTATTGGGCTATTGTTTATGCTTAAAAAAGGTATACCTTAATTATGTCGCTATGAGCAACCATTTTCGAGAAAAAAGCATTTGAACAAGTAGATGTTCAATAACGATTTACTGTAATACCCGTGCACTTTCACGATCATTGCCATTACAAAAACCAAACACTAACATCATATCAATTTGCTCACTAAATGTGTATTCCATGATAATTTGGATATAAAACACCAATGTAAACACACACTTATTAATGAAAACTTAAAATGTTTGGTATGTATCACTATTACAGTAAGTCATTATTGAACATCCGCTTGTTCAAATGCATTTTTCTCGAAAACGGTTGCTCATGGCGACATGACTAAGAAATACCTTTTTTAAGCATAAATAATAGGCCAATACGTTATTCGATTAAAAATTAATTAACGTAACGTAGAAAAAGTAGCAAGCAATCAAATGAGTAACATAAACCGTATACTGCGCCCTCTATGAGTAAGCCTAAAATCGTTAGCAAATATGGATTTTTCATATCAAAAAACCCTCGAGTAGTAAATTTCAACACATTTCCCCGTTCGGTTTAACAATTATAGCTGAAAATTGATTTTCAAAATTCAACTTTGACAATCTATAACTTTGTAGCTATCAACTTTTGAATTAAGGTATACAGGGTGTTTTTTTTTGGTGTGCCTACCATTGCTATCTCCGAAACGGTGAGAGTTACAACTTCGATTAAATTAGACTAAATTGGCCCCTTATGGAGCTGATTAAGGAAACCGCTGCAAAGTTAAATTAATTTAAAATAAGTCAAACAAATATTAATTCTTTCTGCTTCTTTATTGTTTTCTTTTTCAGGATTCACCAATTTCAAAAACTTTAATAATAATGACGTATCTCTAAGGGAAATCCAGCAAGAAACTAATGTATCTGTGACATCGGCTAGAAAAATTTTACGTCAAAATGGTTTCAAACATTATCGAGTTCGAAAAGTTCATCATTTGAGAAGAACTGATTTTATTAGGAGGCGCACGTTTTGCAGATGGTTATTACGTTCACGAAGACGTGATACGAACATCTGTAAAAAAATAATGTGGACCGATGAAAGCCGATTTTGCAACAATGGTTGGTTTAATAGAAATATCCATTATCACTGGACCCAAGGAAATCAACATCTTCATAGAGAAACGGCATTTCAGGAAAGATTTGGGATTAATGTGTGGCTTGGAATATTGGATACCAAAGTTGTCGGTCCTTTTTTCTTCGAAAATCATTTGACTGGAGATATGTACCTACATTTTTTGGAAAACGATTTTCAACATTTGCTAGATGATCTTCCCTTAGATGTTTTTGCACAATTTCAATATTTCCAACAAGATGGGGCTCCCGCTCACCGCGATCGTCGTTGCGTGAGGTTTTTGAACCGCTTTAAACCTAACCGCTGGATAGGAAATAACGGCCCAATATTATGGCCACCTCGTTCTCCCGATATGACTCCAATGGATTTTTCTATTTGGGGAATAATTAAAGACAAAGTTTATAAAACCCCACCAGAAAATATTGACGACTTAAAAAATAAAATTATCTTTGCGTGTCAAAGCATTACACCCAGAACACTTAGAAGTATCCAGAAAAAACTAATAAATAATGTACGGTTATGTCTAAGGGAGAATGGGAGACACTTTGAACATATAGGATAATTATAGGTTAATAAGAAAGAGTACGTAGTGTAGTTTAAAAAGGTAAATAAAAAATAGTCTGATGACGAATTATGCGGGTTGAAATGTTAATAAATGTAAACATATTATACATGGGTCTGTCAGGAATAAAAAGCGCTTTCGAAATATGAAAAAAAAATTCCAGGTCCGTATTTAAAATAATGAAGTTGATACCGATTACTTAGTTACTAAAAGTTGTACAATGACGTTTGATATGTCATTTTGTAGAGAGTAAAAAGTTGTAAAACTTTGTAATTTAAACTTTTTTTCTATCACAAATAGTACACGAAATACGAGGGATTGAAGTTTTGGACCATTTTCATACTTTTTCAAATATCTAGGAAACTACTGAAAATGTGGCAACTTTGCAGCGGTTTCCTTAATCAGCTCCATAAGGGGCCAATTTAGTCTAATTTAATCGAAGTTGTAACTCTCACCGTTTCGGAGATAGCAATGGTAGGCACACCAAAAAAAAACACCCTGTATATGGTTAAATCGTCATATTTTGATTTCAGGAATCTACGGTAACTCTGTGTGCAAGGAATGTTGGGCCACCCTGTATCGGAATCTCATATGTAGTATGGATCTCGTGTTCAATTCTGAATGTAAAAGATAGTTTATCTCCCAGTTCGTGGAAGATATCAGAAGATTATCTACATAATTTTTGATAATCATCTTTTCTTGGCGTTCATGTGTAACGTGCGTACCAACTTATGGATATTATTTCCCTAATTATTCCCTACGTTTAATAAGTTGATATTTTCAGAAGCATAATCAAAGAGGCATAATGTATACATGCTTTTATCGAAAAACAGTTTATTTTGCATTTTTGTGGTTATAAATCCGTTTGTAGGGTGCGGTAAGCACTTTGTATAAATAAGTTATTTACTGCTTTGGGATTGACAATGACCTCGGCATCAAATAGTCATATTTACTTGTATTTTTGTAATGATCTTTTCATTTAAATTGCATACAAGGTGGCGTATTGAAAACAGAGGCATTTTCAGGTATTTGAAAATTTATTTTCGAAAAATGCTCGGACACGTAAAGTTTATATTCGAGGATGACACATTATGAACGTATATTTGCTTTTCTGATTAATGTCCGTTTTTTCTAAACGGTACGGTGAATCGGTAAAACTGTCAATATTGGTCTGATGGAAATCCCAGAATTTTTCGTGAGGTGCATACCTAGTATCCTCAAAAATAAATGATTGGGCTAGCATCTTTGGTGATCATCTTGTTCGTCCTTCCTTTCACCCGGAAATCTCACTGATGACACTTACATAGAGTTCTTACAAGATGCAATGAATCCGACATTAGCAGAATTATGTAAAAATAATGAAAATTACGTTGATTGACCAGTTGCCATTTCAGCAGGATTGTGTTCCTCTCCATTACGCATTACGTGTCCGAGAGTATTTAAATGAACGATTTCCAGGTCGTTGGATTGGAAGGAGAGGCGCTATTGAATGGCCCTCACGATCGCCATATTTATCACCTTTAGATTTTTTTCTGTGGGGTCACTTAAAAAGCTAAATCTATGCAATTCAACCGAACTCTTTAGAAGACTTTGGCCAAAAAATAATAAATGAATGCAGTTAAATAAATCCTTAAATGCTCCAAAATGTGTGACAGCGATTTGAGCCAAAATATTACTATTTAAAAACTGGTGGTCGCCATTTCAAAAACTTAATTAACTAATTAATACGTGGGTAAATATTGGATGTGTTTTTTAAGAATTGTCTTGCATTAATAAATGAATAATCCATCACTCGTTAAATAATTCGGTACTTCAAATTAATTTCTTTTAGGGATGGGTTTGATTCTCTCAAGTCATTGAAATTATCAGAATAATTCTTTTGAAAAATCAGTCAATAGTACCCGTTTTATGTTATTTTTACCTCAGTTGTTGCCAATTTCACGTTATTAATTCATATCAGACGATACATCTTTTGATCAAATTTTTTGAAAACCGCTGAATCAAAGTTAGTCAAATTGGGGATCAATATAACGTGAATAGATAGGCCTTTCAAACAAGGTACTACTCGACCCTACTTTCCACTTAAGATTTCAGGGATTTAACTCACCCCGGCTCGGGGGTTGATGTGAAAGGAGCGAGTGGACGTTCATAATGTGTCCCTTTCGAATATAAAGTTTACGTGTCCGAGCATTTGTCGAAAATAAATTTTCAAATACCTGAAAGTGCATTTGTTTCGTTTTAAATACTTTGTATATAAAATTGTATATAAAAACTTTGTATAATAGTAAAATTCTTCAACTAGTTACCAGTATTTAAATGGTGTTTCTGTATCACATACAGGATCCGTCATATACAGCGTGTCTCACGATTCAGGGAACGACCCTCATATTTCAGGAATCGCTTGCACGGTTTATTTCAAATTTGAACCGTTTGTGTATTTTTAAATTGCGATTTTGATTTAGCCAAGATTATATCTTTTTGCCATTGGCGTACGTTTTTATACTAAAAAATAAGTGTTGATTTTAAAAAGAAAACTATTAGGGCAATTTTAATAGCATTTTTAAAATATTTTATGAAAGAGGATCGTCAGACAACTACTGGTGTACAATTTTATTGAAATAGGATCGACCATCTTTGAAATATGAAATTATAAGTGAAAATGCTTAATTTAATATGCAAATCATTTAAATTCTCTTGTTACTGAAGTTAAATAATTATAAAATGCACCAAACAAATTATTTTAGCAAATAGTGCTATTGTTATTGACAAAAAATATAGAAAAGTGATGGAAAGAGCAGGGATTGAATGGTGGACGTTCAGCGCTCTAGCTTGTTCCTTACACTGAATATAATAAAATAATTATAGTTGATGTCTGAGATTGCTAGGGTAATTATTATTATTATCGTTATTTAAATTTAGTAACAAAAGAATTCAAATATCTTATAGTTTGTCTCAAATAAGGATGAACAGCATGGGGATCTCGGAAACGGTAATATACAGGGTGGTCACTTTTACGACGCATTCTATGGGGATTTTCGAAACGGTTAAAGATACAAGGTTGGTTAAATGGAGAAAAAGTTTCGTATTTTTATGCTCTGCAAAAAGCTGAAAGCAAAATTGGAATATCTTATGTAATTACTAAGATATCAAAGAAATACCAAAAAAGTCGATTTTCTTTTTTTGTCTATAACTTGTTTATTTTTCATACAATCATTTTGAAACTTGGGTGTTCTATATTTTCCGTCAGTGTCTTAAATATGGAAAGGTCAAAAATATCCTAGGCCTGCTAGTTTACGTGAAAATAATACCAACTTTCGATTTTCTTATGGGTGCCATATTGGATTTTCGCATTTTTGAAAAACACGAAAGGTTTCCGTTTCGGCGAGGTGCAATACAAGGGTCTTCTGAACTATTTTACAATAAAAATTGAAATATTTAAATATTTGATGAAAAAATCAAGTAGCACTGGATTTGTCAAGGTCATAATTGGTTTCCAAGTTACTGACTATCTTTGACACATAAGTCAAGTAGCCAATAATACAACTTTTCAATAAGTAATAATAAAAATTATCTAATGTATTTTCGAAAATCAATACAATTACCCCAGAAATGTTAAACAGAGTTTTAGATTCGACGGTGAAAAGTGCATACCTATGCCTGAAAAATAATGGTGGTTTATTTGAACATTTGTTATAATTTGAGATTTCGACTCGATCCAAGTTTAGCCGCATTGTTGTTATTAAATATGATACATAATTTGAAAGAATTATTTTTTAAATTTTAGGCTGATATCAGCAATACGCGTAAGTAAACATAATTATGCACACGTCAAACGAATTTAAGGTTTTACAACTTTAAAATAATTTTGACGTTTCTACAGTATTCATTTATCTAATGTGCACCATTACTATAAGTCAAAATCATAGCCGATTTATCAAAAAATGCTTTAATGGTTATAACTCATTGAGTTTCTGAGAAAAATACTAAATGTAATACATGACTGAAAAGGGAATTTTTTGACGATTTTGAAAATATAAATAATCGATATCATGCCCATATGAAAATCAAAAGTTTACTCATTTTTCTCTGAAAGGAAGGATTTAATAAGAAAACTGGCAACACTGCTAAGCAGTTCTTAAAAAAGTGTTTTAATAATGTTAAACTTTCATTCCTCTAATTGTAACCGTATAAGAGTTACTTGCAAAAAACGAAAACCGCCAAATTCGTTTTTTTCCGGATATTTTCGTAACCATTCGGAATTTAGCCACCTGATTTAAACTCCAGTGACATTCCTTTTGAGGCCATTTAAAAGACCAAGTTTTTAAGGATCGGCCAGATAATGTACATGACTTAAGAGCAGGTATCGTCAATATGCAATCAATCAGGTAAGACACTTGTTTCAGGTGAAACCATTCATAAAAAGAATACTACTGTGTTTGAATAACGGTAGAAGATATTTTCAATAAATGCTTTAAGCAATAAATAACAATTCATTCTTGTAAGCAGTAAATTGTTATTTTGCTTTTCTGATAGAATTTGATTTTTTTTTATTAAAGAAGGTAAATACATTTTTTTCAGAATTTTTCTTACCTAATCCTAATAAAATGTCGTATGTCTGTATGTGTAAATAAGCGTAGATTCCATAAAACAATTCGAAAATAGGGGGTGATATTTGAAAAACTAAAGTTTAACTTCGTTGGAGTAGTATAGAGTAAGAAAAAAAAGGTTCTAGCTCATCAAAATGTGATAACAAATTAGTCTTGCAACTTTTATTTTACTTGATTTTTTGATAGAAAAATTATATAAAAAGTTATTGCTATTAGTACATATACAGGGTGTTGTAAATTACTTACCGCTAATCACAGATTTCTTGAGCGAAAATAATTAAACTTTCGTTATGCGACTTTTTTCTTTGATGTTTTATACTCACTATACTAAATGCATTGTCTCATAACACCTTTAAATATCATGTTCTGAGTAAAACAAATCTTTTCCTTAATACATATTTATGTAGGATCGCGTCCCTTGTAGATAGGTGTTACTGTTAAGTTGGATACATGTTAGATAGTAGGCATTAACTCTAAGATTGTCATACCCCTGGGATACGACCCTGGTGGGCATTAGTTGGGGCATGGGAATTGCCCATGCCATGTCTTGTCAGTGTTGGAAATCCCCGCAATAAACCGGGTCAGCATTGGAACCGCCTGTAATATACTTTGTCGGCATTTGAATTGCTCTTGATAGATTTCGTTGGCCCTATAGTGGCAGTTCCAATTCCCAGCTTAAGACGTAACGGTTTGATGCGGCGGGTGGTGCAGATAGCACCCTAGCCAGGGTACGCCCATGGTTTATCACCATGGGTTTTAGTATTTAAGATTTTGCAGAGCATGTAAAAGCTCTCTTTTCTTCTGGGTTCGGTTGTCGTTGATAACTCAAAAGTCGCGTCCGCGCTCGCTAAACTCACAAGTTACTTTATACTCCCTTTTGTTCATTTTACATTAATAAACGCATACTTATAGTCCTTTCCTATCTGTGATTTCATTATAACATATAAACACCATCCTATATCTACAGTAGTATCAAAATCCGATACTACATTTATTTTAGATTTTATTCAATTTTGTGCAAATTGAGTCGTTTCGGCAAACGGACAACGATTTTAGGAAGTTACAAATAAATAATAACAATACAACTAAATGGATTGAACGAATTTAATTAAACGTTCAATATGATTGCCCTCTTCTTGAATGCACACGTGAACCCTTTTTATTACAGAGATACGAATATTGTGAAAAATATATAATATTAAGGAAAAGATTTGTTTTATTCATAACATAATATTTAAGAGAGTTATGAGACAATATACCATATTTTTAAGCATACGTTCCCGATATAAACAAAAATGGGTACTATACATGAAAGTCATTACGCTGGAATATCTTCTAAAGTAAGCAGTAAATTAAAATTTTACAAGAATAAAAAAAATGAGATAAAGGAACGTTTAATTTAAAAAAATAAATACTTTCGCCATTGGCGTGCGCCAAAAAAAAGTTGGGGGGATGTGTCCAATTTTCCCCACTTTGATTTAAAATTTTTTTTCCCAAATTATAGAAAAAGTGTCTCTCGTCAAACTGTGCATCACTGCACAATTTCATTAAAACACAATAAGAAACGCCGAAGTTTTTAACAAAATAAACGTTTTTTTAGCAACTTCAACACACTATATAATGAGTATAAAACGCTAAGGAAAAAAGTCGCATAAGGAAAGTCTAATTATTTTCGCTCAAGGAACCTGTGGTTAGCAGATTGGCCTATTAATTTGCAACCCCCTGTATATTACGAATCCTGTATAACTAGTTGCTTGTTTATCGGACCAAAAATTCAATTCATTTTCAAATTGCGAAGTCAATAAGCCTTAAGAAAGTTAAAAAAAACATTAAAATAAAAAAAAATTAAAATTAAAATTCTTTATCGATATGAAATTCTAAGAATGTTGGTATGTCAGCCTGAAATGAGCATTTTCCTTCCTTCCCTCTCTGTAGCTGTTTTAATTACTTGTTATTACGTTATAAACCGTGTGGAAAGAATTCGACTATTGTGGGTCTTATTCCTCAAATTTCCGGCGGAAGATCTCGAAATATGGAAGGACATTGTTTGATGAAAATTTTGCTCTTTGTTAGACTCAGAGTTCGTTCACTGAGGAATCATTTAACAGATATATTATTTAATGATAGTATTGAGTTTCATCCGCATATCATGAATTATCATACAGAGCCACAGCATTTTCTTCTGGAATAGTTTCATTAAAAAATATTTTTTGGTAGAAAAGTTTGGCTTTTGGTCTGTTAACTGGAAGTTGTTTGGATCATCTTGGTTTAAAGAACGTTTAGGCCTGCAGAATGTCTAGACACACCTGACATGGTGTTGCCTGGAACTGCTGGAATTTAAACTATTAACGACAGGAGTATTAAGGTTTGAGTAGTTAAAATTTTGAGTTGTGTATGATCTAATAATTCAGATTTGGGGTAGCACAAAGTTGCGACTCGATGCACTTATTTATAGGTGGGTTAGATTTAGCGAAGCCATTTGGAGTTGGCGCTAAAATTGTTTAGAGGTATATTAAATTAAAAAAAAAATTAATATAACGCGATTTTGGCCAGGAATTTTCATTCTAGTCCTCCGAAGAACGTAGTAGACAATTTACTATTTCCACAAAAAGTTGTACCATTTTTTGGACAGGAGACCGCCATATATTAGTATCGTTAGGACGTCATTTTGTCGTCAGAGAAGCCTCGTGCGCTGATCTAATCGAAGTTTGAGTCGGAAGAGCTTATTTCTCATTTCCTCCAATTCCGCCGCCATGGTTTAGTGCCTTACTTAGAAAAAATGGGAATAAGAGTGTATTAAAAAAACCTCCTCTTCTAGGGCGTTTCCATGAACAATAGATGTAAGATACAAGACATTTAATGTTAAAAAGAAGTCTTTCTATGATTATTATTGAAAATAAAATTTGTATCCCTGTTTTATAGTCAGGAAAGTATATTCCATTACAGGGAGCAAAAGCGCAGTTTCCCTCTCTTTGATAAGGAAAGAAACCTCTATTTTTTTTATGAAAGTCGTAAAGAAATAACTATTTATTTTTATTTTATACTGAATTTATTATTCACATAAATTTTTAAAAAATGTTTAAATATTAGAATAAACTTACATAAGTTAAGTCCATTAAGAGTGATATTTGCATAAAAATGCACGACTGAAAAGAAGGATATTATAGTGACGTGAGATACTTAGTAAGAAACTGTCGACGTTCTAATAGGCCTGATGATCATAGATATAATATTTGGTTGATATGCGTTAAGTGCTACACATGTAAAATCAATTTAAAACAACTTGCCCGCAACCACGAACTTCGACGGTGTTTATAGTACCTGCAGTACGAATTCATACGCTCACTTGTTCTTTAAACCATCGGAGGGGTCGAACCTCTGGTTTTGGTGCTTTCTCGCGGGTACAAGCAAAATTTTCGCTGACAAAGTGATATACAGTTTTTGAAATTTTCTGGGTTTTCTAGATTAAGGGGTGAGTATTTGGTTTTTCGAAGATTTTGCAGATTTTTTAAATATTTCGGGAATTTGAATGTTTTTTGTTTTTGTTAATACATATTTTGTTTCTGATATTTAAGTTATGTTTAGGCCCGGATTTTCAAACTTCTGGTAACGAAAAAACGACCAGATCAGAACGAAACATCGGTCAGTGTATCCATTTTCATGGAAATTATTTAATTTATTATATTTAATTATTTTAATTATTTTGCCAGGAGTTTGAAAAACTGGATCTTAGTTCTCTAAAATCTTGAATGATTGCATTAATTGTTAGATCTGATTCGCGTGCTAAAGACTTGAATTAACCAAGACGCTTTAGGGCGAGTTATTGGAACTACGAAGGCATAATTTTGGGCCTAATTTTTGTTTACTTTACGACAATTTATTAATTGGACCGTTCAAATCGACATCAAGGGATTGGAATTTTATGGTACCTATTTCCTTTCGTACGACCTAAGCACTGCAATCTGCGAAAGAATTTCTACATCTAAAGCTAAAAGCAATAAATGTCGTGAACGAAGATAAATATTTTAGCGGGAACTCTTTAAATTCCAATTATCTGTGCCTGAAATCGTGATAGTCACGATATTTTGCTTCTAGGTTTATTCTTTGCATAGAAAAACCATTATACGAGTGTTGCCTCTAACTGGTGAATTCAGTTTTTTTTAGAATCTGCAATCTTTCGTGTTGGAAGAAAAACAAATTGAAATACTGGACATCGCTCTATTTGTAATACAATTTTTCAGCCGAAAGCTGAACCAAAATGATTTTTCATAGCTTTTGTTTGGATCCAAAACACATTTGCATAAGTTTGATTAAACCAACCTATAGAATAAATTCTGCTTTTGCTATTTTTAACACAATGATTCACACTTTTTTCTAAATTTAAATCTAATCTCCAAAAACTGTCTTTGGTATTAGTCACAAGGGCTTAATTATACAGATAATACATTGATACGTATTCATGTAACTTTAATTCGTATTAAAATTTCATTTTTTTTACTCCCATTGTTTTAAAAGTATGTAAAAACCATAAATAAAACATAAAAACATTTAAGCTAAACAACATATTTTTGCGATTTTGTATTTAATCAGTTTTTTTTTTAATTGTTCTATAATAACTATACTAAAAAAATACTTATGCATACTATTATCTTTCGTTTTAAGTTCTTGGACTGCGCTTTATGTAATCAATTGTGTGCTACATGTTCATGTAGGAAGCATAACAGTTGATATATTTAATTCACGTTTGTATCAAAAATTGTGCTACGTAAATATACATATAGAAATACCTATTGCAAAGAAAGAACAAGCAGGGGGAGGGGCAACATTTCGCAATGGAACATTAAAATATTTAATGATGTTGTCTTGTTCTTAGTAAGGGAAAAACTAGTCCTCAGTCCTCATCCTATTGACCCCTTAACCTTGCATGGCAAGCTGAAGGAAAACCACTTGTATTGGATTTCTTGTTTAAAACGTTATGGTTCGAAGGAATTAAATGATGCTGCTGTGGCATGTGTCTACAACAATAAATGTATATTTATTTGTGTGATAATATGTTCTAAAAGTGAAGAGATGATGACATTTTTTGGTCTGAATATTGTAATGAATTTTATGTTTAAAACTGTGTCACTGATCTGAGCCTCAGGTAAGAGCGCTTACTTTAAATGTTGATCGTCAAATATTGAATAAATTAAAAATAAAGCTTTTATTGGAGCATTTAGACGCTCTGGAGAATTTAATGGAACGTATTTGGGCTTTTTAAAATTTTTTACTTTTACTTTTAATTAATACTTTTTCTTCGTTTATCCTAAAAACTTAAATATTTGCATTTTTTCTGTGTGGTTTTTCCAAATTTGGTAAATAGTAGTAAATCTTGAAGAAATAAAAAATCCCAAGAGAACCTTTCCTGGTTTTTTTTGGCTCTTTGTATCAAAATGATGCATATTGATTAGGTTTGGGGTGCTATCAACGTTTATGACGCTGCGGACGCCACCTGTTCACATCAAAACATGTTTAGTGACGCACAGTGCTTCACTGACTGGTGGTTTTCTGACGCACACCAACCGATTAGGCTTATTCCAACCGACCAAAGAACCACCTCAAAACGGTTCGAGAATCCTTCTGGGCAACTCACATTGCAGCTTTAAACTCGAAATGGGAAATACACTTATCCAGAACTTCTTGAGCTATTTGACCCTTTGAGCCAAACTATTATGACTAACTTTCATTGCCTGTTCACCTGGGAACGCAAAAATTTTACAATTTCGAAGCGACAAAAAATCCAAAATTTGAGCGCAGCTCTGGCGGGTAATGTTCAGCTGTAAGACCGGAGCCTGTATGTGGCTTAACAAAATTTTGCTCTATTGTCCCTTTAAATCCCCCAGGTATTTTCAAAGAATTAATTTTTTTCCCAATGTGGAGAGTATAATTTTTTTTGCTGTGATTTGGTGGTCTTAGCCTTGAAGATGGCAGATGGACGTATTATGAAAAATAAATTAAATGGATTTAATTATTTGAAAAGCATTCACGAGTAGATTGTGATGCATGCAAGTTCAGAGGTTATGAGGATGCAATTCAGATCGTTCGGTTAAATAGGAAATAGATCAAGGAGAGTTGACATAAGTTATTGTTACAAATTAGTATTGCGTTTTTTAAAATTATGCCCATTCGCCATTTTAAATGTTTTCATCCTGTAATTTACGTGAAAAGTTTAATAAAGAAAGAGAGTTCGCAAAGGGAATGATTAAATATATGATGAAGAGATACTTAACCATCCGGGCGAAAACTGTTAGAAGAATATTGTAACGTCCCTCATTGGATATTTTAATCTGAAATTAGCATTTCTTGACTAGTGGTGAAAAGTGAAGTTTTCACAGTCATATTAGTGTGCAAAGCACGCACATACGTACATGATTTGCTGCTTTTTTTTAAATAAATATACTTACTATTAAAGTATTAAAATCTAGGAAGTGATCAAAACTCGATTTCTTCATCTATTCTTTCCTTTATGTTTTCTTTTGTACTTAATTGAAAATTAAATGTTTATTTGCATAACAAATTGAACAATCAATATTATACAGAAAGCGTGTCATTGTTTGAATTGCCTACTTACTAATTAACACGATTTCGTCGAAATTAATGTAGGACGTCTATTGCATCTTGTACGTAAAGATATACCCGTCTCTTCGGTCACGCGTAATATAAGTCCACTACATGCAAGAAACTTGACATACATAGTTTAAAGTATATAGCTTAAATATTTAGGTAATTACGTAAAATATATGATAATTATACAGTTTTTCCCTTTACTTATGAAAAATTATACTTCAAGCCATTTACTTCTTATCAGCCCGCTAATTGATAATATGTTTATTACGCATTATTATCCTACTACTCCCTTAGTAAACGATTCACTATTAAAATTATTTAATTATAATTGGCTGTGTTTTAAAAAATATTTTAAAGTAATGTAAATTATTAACTAAACATTGAAAGCGAACATCGAGCTATCTATCGTTCTTGGGTGATAAACACTTCCTTGGGCAAATAGAACACGTATATTTTCAATACAATTTCTCATTTAATTAAACATTCTACTCTAAGGTAGATACTCGTTAAAATTCCTCAAGATTCTGTTAAATTCATATTATTTCTAAATAGACATTTGCTTGCAATGCCTGCAACGTGGGCGGCCCGATATAAAGTATGCCTTAATATCTATCGAATAATTACTTAATTATAATGGGACCCATAATTACTCAAATTTGACTTGCGGAATTGGCAAAGCATTGCAATGTTAGATGTATTTTTGCTTTAAAAAAATTGTTGCAAGCGTATGTCGTCACTATCGATTATAGTTATTTTTAGGGCAGGTTGGGTTTCAGTAATAATCCCTCGTCAATGTTCGCGTCTTTGATGGTATTTACCTATCAATCTAGACTCATTTCGTGTGACAATAATCGAGAGCAGATCTTGCGATTGCTTCTTGCGATGGTGTATGTACCACTGGCGGAAATTCAGCGCATTGTGAAGAAATTATATGTTGAAAAGTTAATGAGTAGGAATGAATTGTTGGTGTTAAACCATTTTATATACAGTGGGAACATAAAGTATGGAATAAATTCAATTTCTCGGTCTGGAATTAAAATAATAAAAAATGCTTAGACACACCGACTTTGGTTTAAAAATCCACATATTTCGGTTGGATAGTATTAGCTGCGACGTTATCGTTTTTCCAGATAGGATATTAATGTTAAATTTTTTTAATGATTTTTGATAATTTCATGTGAAAGGGTGCTCTTTTTTACGTGCAAAATATACACTATTTTACCACCTTACTTAACAAACTTTTTAGTTCATTCTCAAAAACGTATTTTCTATTTCAAACTGACGAACATGAACATTTAAACATTATTGGAATGTTGTGTAATAAACAAATAAAAACACCTTTTCTATGGAAATAAGTATATAAACTTACTAAATGAATCAACAAAAGGCTGCCCCGATCTGTTCAGTGGATGTTTGTCTTTATCGTAAGGTACCAAAAGAAAAATAAGTCTGAAAATTTATAAAAAAATGTATTATGTAAAAAAATTTATATCCTGTACATAAAAGCTCGGCCTTTCACACGCATAAAATTATCAAAAAACTTAAAAAAATTTAACACTGACGTTGTATCTGGAAAAATGATGACGTCAGAGGCAAGGCACTAGCATTATGTTTGCGGATGATTCGTCTCAGATGATCATGGGCCAACTCACTGAGGGGATACCCTAAATTATGAAGTCATTTGAGACATGGTATCACTCCAACAACCTCATACTTATTACATTACATAGAGTATGACTATTACATGAAGAACCTCTAAGAAAATAAATAAGTGTTACTTTACGCCGAAAAACGATTTTAAGGATTATGACTTGATGAATATCTGCTATTCGCTATTTCATACAATATAATATATTAGACTAATAACATTATAATTATATTGTTATCAGAATCTTCGCACAGCAGAAGAGGGTGGTCTGCACTCAAGGGGATTGGTCTGCACTCAAGGGGATATTTGGATTCTAGTTCAGCGTTTGCTAAAGTGAATTTTCATATTACGGCCACTCTATATGTTTCGTTACTTCCTACTGCTATTCACACCTAACATACTTCAAAATAGACGTGATAACGGTTCTTAATAGACACCGACTGTTAAGTCTATTAAAGTTAAAAATTTATCAGGTACCACGCTGTTAAACTATAATACTCACCATTCTAGCCTACACGCAAACTCATTTCACAATGCCTCTTTTAGTATCCCCCCTAAAATTTCCAAATTTTTCATGTTGTTTAGCAAATCTCGTCACTTATTTACGTTTTTGACGAATTTTGACGAAGAAACAGAAGTGCCTCATTCTGCCGTGCCGTATTCTCAATTCCTCCACGATTTTCTCTTCTTTGCTTTTTCTTTAAGTTATCACAAAAAACACGAATTGCCCCATTTCGGGTCAAACTATTGATGTGCCGTTGACTTTACTATGAGAACATGGCTAACCTCTATTTTGAAGTTTATCTCCTCTTTAAAGTTCGCGGAACTTTAATAATTTTGCTCCAGAAGTGTAGCAAGTTCAGCTGAGTTTAATTGTTGAGAATATAAAGGGTGTTTCTGAATAGATGGTAAAAGTTTTAATGGGCGAATCCTGAGCTACATTTAAGACGAAAAGTTCGTATAAAGATATGTCATAAAATGTTTCGTCTTTGATCTACAGGGTGTTGAAAAACACTTTTTTTCGTTTGTTTTAATTACCTGTTTATTTTTTAAAGACATTTGCTGAAAATTTGTACATATCATATGCCGAATGTTTTCTACAAACGGAAATTTTCGGATTTTGATTTCAAATATGGGGTGATGCGGATTGATGGGTCTTAATCTTTCATTTATCACATTTTTTTTTTCAGTTAATATATTGATTTTTTAGACACATTTCCGAAATCCGCATTGAGTTTATTCACTTTTCAGTCTCTTGCAAAATTTCGCTTAAATCGATGGTTTAGGTAATATTCGCGATAATATGCAACTACTTCCTGCAGATGCAATTATTAACATCAATGTTAATCAACCAAGCTTAAACAAGAACTTAACTTTGTTTAATATAATAGTGTTTTGATTTTATAGCAGCTGTTGAAAATTACCTCCACATACCAATGAAAAAAAAAATGTGACAAATGAGAGCTCAAGACCTATCAATCTGCATCACCCCGTATATGAAACCAAAGTCCAAAAATTTCTATTTGGAGACATCTTTCGGCGTGTTATATGTACAAATTTTCAGCAAGTGTCAATAAAAAATAAACAAGTAATTAAAAAAACGAAAAAAAAGTGTTTTTCAACACCCTGTAGATCAAAGACAAGGCATTTTATGACATATTTTTATATGAACTTTTCGTCTCAAATTTAGCTCAGGATTCACCCATTAAAATTTTTACTATCTATTCAGAATCACCCTATAGATAAAAGCTGTGGAAACCCGAGTCAAAATTGGGGAAAAAACTCCAAGCTTATTTATTGGATAAAATTGATCAGAGACACAAAATAATCCGTTTATGAAAAATTGGATTATTTTCTAAAATAATGGATTTTACAAAATCAATTAATCATTATTATCTATTAGGTAATTAATTATCTAGAACTGTAATTGCCTATGGTTTTGAGATTAAGGCGTAAAATAATCGTTTTAATTTGTGGGGATTTCAACGCATCGTTATGGGGCAAACCCTGAGAATAAATACATGTATTAGAGTTAACTAATGAGGTGAAATTATTATATGTTTAAAACTCAATCAGTGAAAAATTCCAAACATCAAAACTTACAACACTTAATCGTTGTAATTAAATGAGTAAGTTATGAAGAATTAATTTCTTCGATTATTATTCGACATAGCAGTTTCAAATTACTTATGATATTTTCGTTCCAAAACTAGTTGGTCTTTTTTTCATTCAAGGTAACATTTTGTGATTATTGATATTCCAAATACTTGAAAATAATGATTTGTCATTACTGAAAATTGTCAGAAATTTAAGCGTCACTTCTTAATTGACTCATAATTACGCACAAGTCAAAATATAATTTGTGTAATGACAGATCTAATCCCAATTGATTTTTAGGGCTAATTGAAACATTAAATAGCCGTTTCTGTGTTACTTATAGGAAACAATTAATCAAAATTAATGTTGATCTTTAATCAGTTATATAGGTATCGCAATCATCAATGACTAAGTTTTGATACATTTACGTTTTATATACATATCTCTAACACTAATAAAATTACGTAAAATGCAATTTACCAGGTGGGTTCCTTTCCCTTTAGAGATAGAAAGAGAGATATAAAAGATCAGTGTACTAATAACAACATAATCGTCCTAAATGTATTTTAAAAGCCCTTAATACGCAGGGTGTAACATATCATCATGGAAATATTTCAGGGAGCGAGAGTATTTTACAAAATAATGAAAAAATAGTAATAGACCTATGGTCAAGAAAGTACTATTTTCTATATACAGGATGGCAAAATTTCACGTTTTTTTTTTATCATATTTTGCGTTTTTCTTACGTACCTCTTGAGTTAAATTTTTAAAATTTCGTACACTTATTTTCTTTAAGATCCTTTACAACAAAGTGTCCAAATCATCGGTAGCCATATACAAGGTGTTATGTCTTTTTAGGTCATGTACTGTTTTATGCTATGAATCTTTTTTTGAAATACTCTGTATGAATTATAATACTAAGTTGAAATTCCTTCTTTAACTCTTGTGTCTTTTTTAGACTCTTGCATTATTTTTGTATGTTTCACTGTTTTTGTAGAATTTGCAAAAATATCTATCGAGGCAAATTACGAACGTAAAAGTACGAAAAAAATCATCGAGCGCAGTTATCAACTATCTGAAGCAATTCTTAACATTTAATCAAATTTCTTAAAAGAAAAATAAGTTTACATAAAAACAAAATTATAGAAACTGTTGAAAATGTACCACCTTATACAGGGTCCTGCAATAGTGCGTCAGGCTTCCTTAGCCTCTACAAGAATAAAGTTAACAATTTTTTTCTTTTGCAAAATTATACAACACATAACGGCGTATTTCCAGAAATTATTTTCTAATGTACAGAGTGGCCCCAAAAAGTGTGACGACATACAACTTCGTTATTTTAAATAGAACCCTCCAATTTTTTTGCCATTTTCGGATTTCTCGTTAAATTTTAAAGTCAGTTTATGTGAGGTATACCATCTTTAAAATTTACCGTTTCCGAGTTATTTGTAAAAATTTGAAAAATTTGACAACTGCAAGGTTCCACAGAAATCGGTATTGTGCGCTAACCGCTGTGAATGTCGGAATCAATTTTCTGGAGCTTAAAGAGGACCTATTAAGGTAAGTTTTGACGTATTTTGATTTTTTAAAAATCCTCTACAACCACTGAAATAGGCCTCCGAAGTTGGACGACTTCTAACCTCAATAACTTGCTTATTTCAAATGGAATGCTTCAGTTTTCTCGATGGCATTGTGTTCAGAATTCAAAAATCTACAACTTTTGTTAACATTGTCCTATCCCTAAAACCAGCCATTTCGGAGTTCTCGAAAATTGCCCCTTTTTGACCTCTAAGTGTTTTGATAGTCATAACTCCTAAGATCTTCTCTAGCTGATGAAGTATGCTTATCACAATTTGCAGTTTATGGTTGTTTTTTTTTATTGTTTATTCACGTCTTTGTCACAATTACACCTGCAGTACTCCAAAACGTGGATAGATCCTTTCATGTTAGAATCAACAAATGTCTTGAACAAAGTGGAAAACATTTTGAATATCTTTTAAGATGAAATTGTTAAGCTAATAATTGTGAAGTTATGTACTTTAATTTAATGTGAATGTAAAATTAGTTAGCAGTAGTAGTCATTAGTAATAGTAATTATTTTTTTATTTTTGAATTTAAAAAGTTGATAGGAGAGAGAGAAAAATTAGAGATCTTAGGAGTTATGACTATCAAAACACTTAGAGGTCAAAAAGGGGCAATTTTCGAGAACTCCGAAATGGCTGGTTTTAGGGATAGGACAATGTTAACAAAAGTTGTAGATTTTTGAATTCTGAACACAATGCCATCGAGAAAACTGAAGCATTCCATTTGAAATAAGCAAGTTATTGAGGTTAGAAGTCGTCCAACTTCGGAGGCCTATTTCAGTGGTTGTAGAGGATTTTTAAAAAATCAAAATACGTCAAAACTTACCTTAATAGGTCCTCTTTAAGCTCCAGAAAATTGATTCCGACATTCACAGCGGTTAGCGCACAATACCGATTTCTGTGGAACCTTGCAGTTGTCAAATTTTTCAAATTTTTACAAATAACTCGGAAACGGTAAATTTTAAAGATGGTATACCTCACATAAACTGACTTTAAAATTTAACGAGAAATCCGAAAATGGCAAAAAAATTGGAGGGTTCCATTTAAAATAACGAAGTTGTATGTCGTCACATTTTTTGGGGTCACTCTGTACATTAGAAAATAATTTCTGGAAATACGCCGTTATGTGTTGTGTAATTCTGCAAAAGAAAAAAATTGTTAACTTTATTCTTGTAGAGGCTAAGGAAGCCTGACGCACTATTGCACGACCCTGTATATTAAAAATGGCGCATTTTTAATCATGGGCCTGTTAGAATTTTTGTATTATTTTGCAAAGTATTATCGTTCTCTGAAATATCTCCATGAAGATATGTTACATCCTGTATAATATGTTTATTATTAATTAGCACGTTCTCATGTAGGATTAAAAATGTTTTAAATCCATTATTGTTTTGAATTTTAATATGAGGCTACAGAGTAATTAATTTTAAATGAACTCTTTAAATATCTCGTAAATCATACCAAATATAAGAAAGGCATATTGTTGGACGAGCTTATAATGAAGGTTATCATCACTACTGGAGAAGCCCGCGTCATGATTGAAGTGTGTAGATCAATTTCGCGGCTTATTATATGTGAGTGCAATACAATATTTTAACGATGGCTAAATATCCGCACGTTTCGCAAATTCACCAAGAATCCCATTTAAATAAGTCCATTAGAAAAATGATTGTTGTTCGCTTTTAAGATCAAATCCTAACTCATAAATAAGTGTCTCGCAGTCTTGGTATATTGTGACTTAATTTCGGCTTCGAGACCGAGCTCTGAGACTTCCTTTCTTGGTCTTGGTGGTTATTGGCATGAAAGTAATTTGCCCAATATTGGTTAATACATTTTTTCCCTAAGGCGTTTTGACTTGAGGGGTTTGTCACCCTATCTTACTGCCTAAAATTTCAGGCTAAGAAGTCCTGCCAAAGCTGCGTATGCTTTTTAATTATTTTACCGATAACCGACAAAGGACGCAATCAACTAAACAAAGAGAAAGGGGTATTCTCTGGCTGCTTGTCGGCTTCATCGACTAGCAAACGCTGTTTTTTTAAGTATTGAGTAAAAAAATATGGTTATTTTTATAGCATACACAGTGGGCCTCGTATTATTTTCTTTTGCGTAAAATCACCATTAAAAAAGATATTTCTGATATTCGATACTCTAAAGTATTTTTCCACGCAGCGGAATTCAGCTGCGAATGGCAACACTGCCCATTACAGGCGGAATGTGGCGTAAAGAAGGTTCAGGATGTTATTTATAAAACACTAATCAACGTGTTCATAAGTGTAGATTTTTTTGCTTTAATATTTGTTATTCTCTTATATTTTCTTATCGTCTAGCATGGGTAATGAAAAATTGTTAAAATGTGCATAAATTTTAAATTTCCAATATATCTGATGGAAATTCCGTAACATTACCAAACCGTTTTAACAGCGAAAAATTTGAATTCGTTACTAATTCACACATACATCTCAACAAATAAAACCCACCGATTTGTGTCAGGGCCAAAATCACTTATTCTGTATAAGTATATAATCATAATTGTTCTTGCTGAAAGATACATCTCCTATAGAAGTTTTTAAATAGTCCTTCCTTGCTCGTATGATGTAAGTTAGCTGTTGCACAAGAAAGATGGTTCGATTACACCCATCCGGGCATTAACACACAATTTTGTTTGACATTTAATGGGAAATTTTAAATAATTATGATTGAAGAATCGCATGATCCTTCAACATAATACATTTTTTTTGTCCAAAACAAATATTCACAATTGAGAATTTCACTTGCCAGTCATTCTATCGTATTCTGGGTCACATACCGCTGAACTTAACATTAATTCATAAATGAAAGTACTGGTTACCGGCATTGATTGGATTTAACCTTAACGAACGTGTTAAGTAATAGTATACTCTAGGATTGCTCTTTTAAATAACTCGTGTTGTTGCCTTCCACTTATAATAACTGGCCGAGGCATGTTTATCATTCATCATTCATAGTTTCCAAAATCCAGTTCATTGATGTATTTGAGTTGTAATGGTAACAGTTCATATATAATTGTTTATTTGGATTTTCGTGGTTTATGATTGTTGTAAACATATGTAGCGCATTTTACGTGATCGAGTAAAATTATTGCCCAATTTGAATTAACTTGCTGTAAGAAAAGCCACGCTTTTGCCATAAAGTGGTATTTTTGACCATTCTGATCCCTCTTTGCCTCGCAAGGCAAACAGTACAAACTCGCTTTCTTTTCCCTTCAACCACTCTTCTTCTCTCTTTCCAATTTTTCTTTGTTTTTCCATTTTATAACTGATTATTCATGTATTGGTCCAAATGTTTTTATCACAAAAGCAGAGACACCAAATCATAAACAAACATACAGGGTGTCCTCGAAGTGCATGGCCTAAATGATACCGCAGATTATTTGAGTGAAAATAAGTCGATTTAATTAAACTTGCCTCAGTCCAAAAGTTGATAATCACGGAGCTACAAGATGTTAAAGTTGAAAAAATAAATCACATTTTCTTTAGTATATTTCGATTGCTTAGAGCTAATTTCACGAAATTTCGCATCTGAAAGTGTTTTAGGATGCGAAATTCAAATTTATTGACGATTTAGTTGTTTCTTCTAGAGGGTGCCACAAATGGCCATTAGGGCACATTTAAACCTCTGCAACCTTTTTGAACCACGGTGTATATTATTTTGGCATTCAAAAATCTTTTTTTCCTACCTTTTATACTTAGAAAAGGTGTATCTTGTCGACGTCGCTAGAAGCAAATGTTTCAGAGAAAAACGCATAATTTCAATACGACTCATATTTGCGTTAGTATTTTTAAGTAAATAACTTAAAAGGAAAGGCACCAAGTGTGTCCACCCCCGATTGTAATGAAATTTTGCATAGAAATAGTTTAAATCTATCTAAGAATAGTGATGTATATTTTACGTGCCATCTTTAAGGTTTAAGGGATGAAAACTGCCCCCAAAGTTTCACTAATTTTTTGTTTTTTGAAGATAACTTTTAATTCAGATGAGTTAGAACAACAAAAAAGCAAAATGTTCCTTTTTCAATTCGCCATCGACCTGTCAAAGTCCGGAAAAAATATCACTTTTTTTTTACTCCGTTTTTACACGCATTCAGTTCTCTTGTTAATTTTTTTTTCACCATTTTATAGAGAAAACATTTGTCAATAGAATGGTACAAAGCAGAGCTCAATACCATGTTTCTAATAAAAGTTATAATTGTTTATTAAAAGTGTGCACGCCATGTTCGACCGCTTATAGCGTCAGAACCGCAGGTCGCAAAAAACATTTCTCTTAATAAAAAAGGCTTTATGTAATGAGTATTAAAGAATGGTACTGTTAAAAATATATTTTCAATTGAAAATTATATTAAAATTTTCTCTGTAGTTAACAAGTATTATGCATTATGCATCAGCGTAGGGCATTTTTCCATATATGAATAATATACAAGAGAACATTTCATTGGTATGTATGATATTCATCGAAAAAATATTTAAAACATAAATTTTTCTTACATCAACAACATTTAAATACTGCAACTTGGTCACATAAATTATAAAAATAAATAAAATATAAATAATAAAATTTTATTCCTATATTAAATAATAATAGACAAGACCTATCAATCCGCATCACGCCGTATATGAAATCACAGTTTTAAAATTTCAGTTTATGGGAAATACTTGACGTATTATATGTATAAAATTCCAACAGGTTTCGAGTAAAAAAAAAGAAAAAAAAGTGTTTTTTAACACCTTGTACATCGAAGACGAAGCATTTTTGAATATGTTTTTATATGACCTTTTTGTCTTAAAATTGGCAAAGAATTTACTCATTAAAATTTTTATCATCTATTCAGAAACACTTGTATACTGATGACTTTTGGAGATATTCCAAGAAAATTGAAATTTTAGAAAAAAGTTTTTATTTCCTCTTCAGTTTATTTAACGAGGTAATTCAAAATGATTCATACTTCATTATTGCAACTTTTCCTCTACCATAACATGGTAATGTCTATAACGTAATGATGAAATAATAATCCAGTGGGGAAAGATCGGGGAAACGTGCTGGCTAACGTATTAGAAATTAGAAAATACATCAAACTCAGCTGAAGTTCTATAAGCAGAAAGTAAATTTGAGTTCGTTTTTGTCTTTCTGTACGTAGCTATAGATAGGATTCCCTAGGATTTTGCACATTTCGATGCGAAACATAAAAATTTCTAGCATATCTCGTTTTTCTTCATTTGAAAATGCATTTTGTTATTAAACTTATACCAATTATGTGACTATAGATAACATCAGGTGAAATTCAGTTAAACTATTAAAAATATCTTTGTTAAATAAAAGTATGGATGTTATTTTAAAAGCAGTTTTTCCAAAAGAAGATTTTGGATGTTCGCACTAAACTACAAGAGCACGAATTTTCCAGACAACTCAACATATGAAAAACGGCAGTTTTGGTTGTTACGGAAAAAGGAAAATTAATATAGAATATTCCTAAATAGGTTAACAATATAGGATGTAACATATCACCAAGGAGATATTTCAGGGGGCGACAATACTCTACAAAATAATTTGAAAAAATGCTAATAGACCTATGGTCAAAAACGCGCCACTTTCCATTTTAGGCAAAGTTTCACACTTCTTCTCATATTTTGCATCTTTCTTACATATACTTTGAGTTAAAATTTTGAAATTTCGTATACCTATTTTCTTTAAGATTCTCGACAATAAAATGTCAAAATCATCGGTAGCCATATACAGGGTGTTATGTTTTTTGAGTCATGTACTATTATATGCATTGTATCTTTTTTGGAACACCCTATATGAATGGTGATACTAAAATTAAACTCCTTCTTCTATTCTTTAGCTTTTTTGATCTGTGGTAGTATTTTCGTGTTTTTCACAGTTTTCCTAGAATTTGCAAAAATATCTATCTACGCAAATTAAGAAAGTTCAGTCTATTTCGGGTTGGAATCTAAGATGCAATGGCTGAGTTTTAGTCATTTTAATAATTTTGTTTTGATTTTAAAAAATTAAAATTAGAAAAGTTAATTAAAGGCATACCTAAGAAAAATATAAAATTTGAGAAAAAATGTGAAACTTTACCACTCTGTATATCAAAACTGATGCGTTTTTGATCATGGATGTATTGACACTTTTTTATTTTACAGCATACTATTATTCCCTGAAGTATCTCCATGATGATATGCTACACTCAGTAGAATGCCAATCAATGTTAATAATGTCTATCTAATGCTAAAATTTTAATAGTAAATTATGAAAATCTTAGTCAGCGCGGACAAATATTAACATATAAATTGCGAAATCTACTTAATTTTATCTCGCATGGTTTTATTACACAATATTTTACCTTTATTTGCAGGTGATTAAATCCAATCAAAATGGCAACTACTGTTCGGTGGTACAACAATTTCATAAGAGAGCATCAAGGTGAGTGTTATGTGTATTTCTACACTTTATTCTAAATTGGCCTCTGTTGGTGTTTGGTTGAATAAAAAATAAAACTTTGAGAAACATTTTAAACATGATTTTGAGTATTAATTGTTAAAACTTCCTTATACAGGGTGTAACATTCAACTTGAGACATCGCAATATCTTGAATGATAAACGCTCTACGAAAAAATGTATGAAAGTTTAATTATCCCGCGGGGAAATACATTGATACTTAAATTAGTGCTTATCCTTGTGGGGGGGGATGGAGGGTAACTTTGATTTCTCAAACAGCATCTCCTGCTTTTTATTAGAGATTCGAATTCTACGGCAAAAAACACGTAGAATTTGTCTGGAACATTTTTTCCGATTCACGATAAATGTCAACGTACCGTAATAAAAAAAATGTAATTTTCTTTTCGCTTATGGTTAGGGGAATGTTTGGTAAAATTTGCTTTAAAATCAACATAAACAAAAACTTTTTGCAGTTAGTTTTTAAAATAAGTGCTCAAATGATGGTCTTCAATTTCAATTCACTTATTAATTCGCATTTCGGACGACCAAATACAACTGAGAAGCGTACCTGATGGACGTGCCGATGAAGTATACTATAAAAAAAAGAAATAAATCTGAGTAAAATTTGTTGTTTTTTCAAATTATTTCTTTTTTTATACGATTAAACCAAAAATGCAGACAAATAAAAATGTGTTGCTTTTATTTATCTCCAACAACGCGTGAGAATAAGATTTTTTTAAAGCAGATTTTACCTAACATTCCCCTAACCATAAGCGAAAAGAAAATTACATTTTTTTTATTACAGTACGTTGACATTTATCGTGAATCGGAAAAAATGTTCCAGACAAATTCTACGTGTTTTTTGCCGTAGCATTCGAATTTGTAATAAAAAGTAGAGAATGCTGTTTAAGAAATCAAATTTACCCCCCATCCCCCTCACAAGAAGGGGCATTAATTTAAGTATCAATGTATTTCCCCGCGGGATAATTAAACTTTCATACATTTTTTCGTAGAGCGTTTATTATTCAAGATATTGCGATGACCCAAGTTAAATATTACACCCTATGTACATTCGTTCCTCAACTTCCTCCAATTTAGAATACATTCATAGCAGCATGCAAAATAACATTATGAAATATAAAATCAAAAACCTAGCCACATAAGGTTCAGTGTTTAAATTGAAAATACAGTTTCCAAAATACAATCAGATCAGAATAGCTCGCCACCTCATCATTTCAGGGATTCCAAGCACGCAAAGACGCAGGAATAATACATTATAAATAAAAACGACATTGATTTTTATTATTAGGAATATGAAGTGTTATGGTTAAGCACTGGGGAGTGTTTATTACCAAGAAGTAGCATTTTTAAAGCAAACTCGTCACAAATCGGTCATTGAAAGTAATCTAAAAATAGTCTTATACACGTATAGCTTTTTGGTAAATGAAATTTTACCATGAAGCACCCATAATTTTGCAAAACTAATTTGGAAGGTTAGTATCAAGAGACAAGTCAACAAATTGACAAATTACTTGGGCAAATAGGATTTTTGCAATTCAGTCAGCCTTCTTAAACAAATATTTTCCTAACGCTTTTAACTTAATTTGAAAGTCCAAGTGATGGGTGTGTTATTCCATAATTTGCATTTGCCCATTTGCTTCAATAATACTTCTCACCGTGTTATCCACTATGTTAAAATACATTATTTATAAGGTGTACAAATAAGTTTCCGCCGTTTGACAAAACATGGCTCCACCAGAAGATTGTCTTGAAATTGTCAGATGTGAAACGTACTATCACTAGTTTGGTCATCTAGTAACAACAGAACCTTAAAATATTAGTGACTCTTTATCAGCATCACATAATAATAATGTCAACTTTTAATTTACTTCTTTAATTTGAAGAAATCTGCAGCTGAAGCGCATCAATTGCTTGAAGAAACATATGATGAAGCTACTTTAAATCAGAAAAGTTGTAGCGAGTGGTTTCAGAAATTTAAAAACGGTGAATGAAAAAAACGGAAGACAAAGAACGCAATGGAAGAACTAAAGTGTACGAAGATACGGAATTAGAAATATTATTGGAGGAAGATTCATCCCAAACGCAAAAAGAACGTGCACTTACATTAGAAGTTGCTCAACAAGCAATTTCGCATCGTTTAAAAGTGTTGGGAATTGGGTTCCTTATGAATTGAAGCCGAGAGACGTTGGACGCCGATCTTGCATGAGTGAAATGTTACTTGCCAGGCATAAAAAAAAAGATTTTTTGCATCGAGTGACGGTGAAAAATGGATCCATTACGATAACCCAAAGAAGAGAAAATCGTGGGGACTACTTGGCCATGCTTCAACATCAACAGCCAAACCAAATATTCATGGAAAAAAACTCATATTGTGTATTTGGTGGAATCAGCTTAGTGTCATATATTATGAGTTGCTCAAACTGAATACATCCATTACTGGAACTCTACCGAACACAGTTAATGAGATTGAGCCGGGCACTCAGGAAAAAACGCGCCCATTACAACTCCAGACACGATAAAATTATTCTCCTACATGATAATGCTCGTCCGCATGTTGCGATGCTAGTCAAAACCTATTTAAAAACACTTAATTGGGGAAAGTCCTATCCCTCCCGCCATATTCACCAGACCTTGCCCCATTCGCCTATCACTTATTTCAGCCGATGGCACATGCTCTGCCTGAGCAACGTTTTACATCATATGAAGATACCAAAGATAGGATTGATTTATGGATAACCTCAAAAGATGAATAGTTCTTCCGACGTGGTATTCGAATGCTGCCAGAACGATGAGAAAAAGTAGTGGCTAGCGATGAACAATACTTTGAATAAAACATAATGCACCGTCCATTCACAATAAATTCCTAATTTTTGATATCAAACAGCAGTAACTTATTTGTACTTTTCATAATTAAGTTAAACATTTAAAAAAAATAGCCCTATAATAGTGGCAGTTTAGATATTAATCTTGTATGTGAGGAACTTATATGTGCATTCACTTACTTTACCAATATTTCTCACTTTACAGCGGTAGGTACCAACGAAAAGTATAATTAAATTTATTTTTGTATGTGAACTTAAACATTTATTTTTGTATCATTGGAGATCATAGTTCAATTTAGTAATGTATTAGGTCGTGTAGTATGAAATGAGTAGATTCTCGAAATGCCACATTCAACTGCGAATAACTTCACTCTAAATCTATATTTGGACTTGACTCTTTTATGTGGAAAAGGCACATTCTTCCTCTTTCGATCAGAGTTTAAAGTGTTAAAAATGATTGAAAACTTTTATTTTTATAAAAATTTTTGTGCAGCCATGCAAAATAGTGAAATTCGTGTGTTAATGAAATATGAGTTCCACCGTGGAACCACAACAGCTCAGACGGCTCGCAATATTAATGATGTGTTTGGTACTGAAGTCACTTCACAGCAAACAGTATCTCGTTGGTTCATTTCGTTCTGGCAATTTTGACCTGAACTAACCTGAACAAATGAACCACGTGGACGACCTGAAACTCAAGTGGATAACGATTATCTGAAAGTGTGGAAGCGTGGTGGAAGCGAATCCACGTCAAAGTGCAAGCGAATTATCGTTAATATTCAGTGTAACCAAAAAAACAATATTGACTCATTTGGCTGAAATTGGTAAGGTGAAAAAGCTGGACAAGTGGGTACCGCATGAGTTGAGCGACATACAGAAAGAACGACGTCTCGAAGCTTGTGTTTCTTTGTTGTGCCGGTATAATAACGATCCATTTTTGAATCGGATTCTTACTTGTGATGAGAAATGGATCCTATATGACAATACCAGACGTTCATCGCAGTGGTTGGATCAAGATGAACCACCAAAACATTGTGCGAAAAAAAACCTTCATCAAAAGAAGCTTATAGTGTCCGTTTGGTGGTCCAACGCAGGTGTCATCCATCACAGCTTCATGAAACCTGGTGAATCGATTACGGCTGATGTCTACTGCCGACAACTGACCGAAATGATGAGGCAACTGACGCCAGCCAAGCAGCCAAGATTAGTCAATCGAAGCGCACCGCTATTGTTGCACGACAACGCTCGGCCACACACCGCACAAGTCACCTTGGCCAAGCTACAGGAGTTGGAATTGGAAACTCTTCGTCATCCACCGTATTCACCCGACTTAGTACCCACTGATTACCACTTCTTTCAAAATTTGGATAACTTCTTGGTAGGGAAAACATTCAACTCCGACGAGGCTGTCAAAGCTGCCTTCCAAGAGTTTATTGACTCCCGGCCTGCAGGCTTTTACAGCAGGGGAATCAATGAACTTCCCATTAAATGGCAGAAGTGTATTGATAATGGTGGTGCATATTTCGATTGACAATAAAAACATTTCATATGAAAAAAAAATGACTAAAGTTTCAATTCAATTCTACTCATTTCATACTACACGACCTAATAATATTCCTAAAGTCTCAAACGTTTTACTTCACTTAAATCAAAGTGCCATGTGGCAGTACAAAACGTTTTTGTAGGTATTTAATATTGACATGCGCATGGTGAACTTTATTTTATTATCACTCGCGTTTAGTCTTTACCGCACGTTAACATTTAATTGAACGCACAAACGACAATAAAGTTAACACATACACGCTTCCAGGAAATAACTGTACTTAACACATGCGAAAGTGTCTTTACTGCACACGATTTCTGACCCAACCCCGCTTTGTCTAGTTCAGTCAAACCCAATCAGAGTGCAGTTAAGTATCACTTTCCGCACTTGTTAATTATCTTACGCGTATTAGGTACGTCACACTATCTCTTGCAAGTGCATGTGTGTTGACTTCGCTGTTTTCTATAACATCAAAGAAATATTAGCGAGAGGTAAGACTTTTTTTCTTTGAACTAAATTCGGTGTCCGAAAATGATGATAGTCAGCAATGTATCTATCGATTATTTGAAATTCAATTCAAATATCTGCGATGAGTGACGAACAAAGTTATTAGAGCAACTATGATATTATTATTTACAAACAATTAGACATACAGGGCGTCTCTAAAAGGTTTGCACAAAATTCTACCTCAGATTTCTGAGGCTAAAACATGACGATTTACCCTAATTTACTTTATTTCAAAAGAAGACGATTCTAAAAATACAAAACGTTAAAGTGAAGATTAAAAAAAGGAAAAAATTAATTACTTAGTTTGTAATGTTACTATCTGAACAAAACGTCCCATCAGGGGTTTTTAGGGGTGAAACATTAGAATAGGTTTACATTTTCGACGCACATTGTAAAAAGTGCTGTCAGCGCTAGGTGAACTCTCTTTAAAGGGCCATAACTTTTTTTATCACCCCGTATAAAATTTATTTATGATTAAATTTATATTTTTCTACATATTTTATGAAAAAACAGTATCTTGGTAAAAATTCCTACAGATCTTTAACGTTTAAAATTCGCTGGATGTCTTGAAAAATAACTTTAAAATACATGTTTATTCGTACAATATAGCAAAATAAATAATAAAAAAATGGTATAGTCAAATAAAAACATAAAGATGTAAAAAAATGATAAGAATTGAAGATTAATTGAATGTTTTGATTTTTTTCGTTTCAATTGTATGAATAAATACGTACTTTAAAGTAATTTTTCAAGACATGCAGTGAACTTTAAACTTGAAATATCTCAAGAAGGAATGCCTGTAGGGACTTGTATCAAGATATCTTTTTTAATATAACATGTAGAAAAACATAAATTTAATCATAAATAAATATTGTACGAGGTGATAAAAAAGTTATGGCCCTTTAAAGAGGGTTCACTTAGCACTGACAGCGCCCTCTGCAATGTGCATAAAAATGTAAACGGATCCTGATTTCTCGCCCCTAAAGCTCCCCCGATGCGGCATTTTACCCTGATAGCAGCATTACAAGTGAAGTAATTTTTTTCCTTTTTTGAAATTTTTTGACGTTCTGTATTTTGAAAACCATTCACTTTTGAATTAAGGTAAATGGAGCTAAATGTTTTAGCCTCATAAATCTGTGGTACAATTTTGTGCAGACTTTTTAGAGACACCCCGTATATATTTCGCACTAAGAGAATTCGTGAAATTTTACTGGTTTGCCAAATATCAATTTTCCACATCCGAGATTTAATTATTTCACCTTATGAAAATACGTACATACATTCCTTGTCAGATAATATAACCACAAGTTCACCAACCCATATTCAAACACCCATACATTTCTTCACGCTATAGTTGCTGCGGTGATTAAGCATATATTGTGTAATTGGAGCTGTTGCAACAAAAACCACAAGTAAAATGCATTAGAAAACGCAACAATATGATGCATTCTGACCTTGCTTCTATGTTGCGTGCAACATGGTAATCAAGAAGCTTAGTAATATAAAAGATGTTCATTAAAAAATCTTAAGTAGGCGTTGAAATATTAGAGGTACTTCTTGGTTAACTTCATCTGTTAATCTGTTGTCCGACAGATGCTCGATGATAAATAGCAAATAGCTCAATCAACGCCCTACGTTTATGGTTCACCGTCTACTGTGAGACCTTTAATTAATGATCACCCATTATTATCTTGGTAATCAGAGATTTGCATTCCAATTTTATTAAAATGTAGTTTAACGACCGGGTATAAATAAGGATTAAAAAACTTTTAGTCTCTTAATGTTGGAATTCAATGGACGTACTTATAGTTTCTTAGATGCACAATTAATTTTTAATTTACGAAGTAGTTCATTTGTATTAAAGTCATTTTTATTCTCTGTAAAAAATGTCTTCACCATTTTAATTTAATGCGGGTTATTATTTGCATCATTAGCACACAATATCCAACGTATGTCCATGTTTAAAAAGACGCTTCCCAATGCATTCTGTCCATTACAGTAGTGCATGTTTTCTTTGTCCAAAATTAGAGGTATTTGTAAGCAATGGCGTACACATTCTTGTTTTTATGGAAAATGAAGGCTTGAAATTGCTATCTATTGTTTGATTCTAACTACATATAACACTATTAATACATCTATGGTATTGGTATTTACGAGTACAAAAGTGATTTTCTCCTTAATAACACTGCAATCAAGAGCACTTAATGAATCTTGGGACAATTAAGTATTATTGCTCAACAATTAAGGGATGGCGATAACAAGGAAAAGTTTTTTTGCCAGTGGCTATAAACTTTGAACTTTCTGCTCAATACGCGAAACTAACGTTTTGTCGAGCAAGACAGGAAAATTGAACTAAGGGCGATTAAGGGATCGGCAAAACCGTTTTTCATTCCTTCTTATTTTGTTTTTCCGATGGAGTTTGCGAAATAACACTATAAAAAAAAACAGGTTTTCTTGACTCACGTGAAAATTCAGGGCCGCAACGGCACGAACGGCTTTAAAGGAACACAGGATGTAGAGCTGAAAATTTTTTCTCGAGAACTAAATTTTCAAAAGTTCCTTGAAAAGCAAGCCACCTTACAAATTTTTAAATGAATCAAGAACGCCTGATAAAAATCCAGGGCCGTAGCACTAGCAGCTAAGAGGGAGAATAAAGCAAAAGATATGCATGTCTGTGGAATTTAAGTTACTTCATTAAAAAATTCACTTTTTAAAAAGACGAATGAGCTATTTTGAATTCGACTACAGTGGTGTGAGCGCAAGCGCTCTTGAGGACCGTTCACCAGCTCTCATTTTACTCGTAATGGTGGCTGCCTCTCCAACGGTCCATAAGGCGTAGTGGATGACTTGACCAATTAATCACTAGGCCGTTATTGGATGGTACGTGAGGAGTAAACCTCTATAAAATTGTCTTTAGGTCGGCAGGGGGGTAACTTCCCATTTAGCAGTCCCACGTACAGCCTCTCACCTAAGCCACAGAAACGAGTTCCTCCGTGGTTAAAAACATAGCTTCCCCCCAAGGAAAAAGCCCTCACTGGGAATTTTTATTGATGCTTGATTGTGGAATTCTGCATGGCGTCCAACAGTCCCAAGGCTTTGGAAAAGCTCGCAATTCCTCTACCTTTCCCACTAATCTCTCTTTGAGGGAAACTAACGGAATATCTTTCTAAGGGAGGTTAATAGGAAAAATAACCGTCCATCAGAGTTGCTCTATGGTGAGCTCTATCACTCCTGCGTACCGGGGAAGCCCTGTAAAGGGTACGGTACTTAACTACACTTTACCACGCTTCACTACCGAGCACCATTCTCCAATCATTTTTTAACAATGCACGGGAGTAGCTTTAGTGTGAAGATCAGGATTTAATGTGTGCTTTCTCTGTATGTAACACACTAAAACAGGCACATTTAAATCGATTTATTAGAAAAACCTTTGAATATTTCGAAACTAGGTACTTAATTGATTATGGAGTTCTGTGTTGAACATTTACAATCAATAATCATATTAACATGTTAATTAAAATCGATTCTCGTCTCGTCAAAAAGGATCATTACTTATTCTAAAAAAAATTATGTACTAAAAAACTGGTTGTATACAACAGGGTGATATATAGGGTGAGTCAAAAACAATGAGTCAACACTAAACTGGAGACACTAGTCATCAAAATATTGTGATTGAGTTCAACATGGCTTATACCAATTTCGCTCATTTAAGAGATACAGTGTGTTGTAAGTTAAAATTTTATGGGCTTGGTATAAGCTATGTTGAGCTCAATTCACGTCGTTAAAAAAACTAAAAATATGAAAAAGTCAACTTCAAACGTTATACAGCTAGAGAAGATAGATCAGAGATGACATAGATTTCAGTCAGCTATTCTATTTTACAGAAATAATTTCACTAATGAAGAGTTGGGAATTGTATCTACGATGTTTGATTCAAAACATTCAAAAAGAATGAGACAATTGAAAAAAAAAGAATATTTAAGAGAGAAAGACCCGAAGCAACTTTTCATAGAAAATATATAGAATATATACAATATAAAATTTTCTACATAAAAAATAACACTTGGAGATTTCATATGAGTTTTTAAGGACGTTTTTAGTTCTTATGAGCGATTCTGAAATTGGCGGGAAAATCAGACTTTACAAAGTGAAATTAAGAAATTCGCCACAATTTCAAACTTTATTCGAGCACTTCCATTTTTGGCAGGCCCAAGCATGTATACATGGAGTATCTTTGGGAATTTTTTGAAACTTTTAACTCGTCGCGATCGGCACACACAGGGTGAAGCGTTGTGAATGACCACAAAGAAGCCTCGAGAGTGAAAAAATCTAAATTAAATAACTCGTCCAATGTGAGAACTACACGAAATCTTCCAATAGTTTTTTTTCCTTCAAGCTCTATGAGACCATGAGGGAATCCAATTTATTCGGGCACCTTTTGACCCACGACGGATGAAACTTAAAAATTCTTCACTGATTTTCAACTATTATGAAATTGATCTTTGTTTTCAGATAATTATACCAAGGATTGGTTCATGGTAGGCAACCTAACCCAGCTCATTTTGTTATTGGCAGTTTACGTGGTTTTCAGTACGAAAATAGGACCACGGCTTATGAAAAACCGAAAACCCTTCCAACTCGCCCGGACCATTCAGATATACAACATATTTCAAGTTGTAGCAAACGCCTTTTTAGTATACGAGGTAGGCTTTTAAATGTTATCTTATGTCCGATTTGAATATAAAGGGGATTTTTATAATAATGCTTTGCCGCTATAAAGTGATTCATTGTAGTCCTAGTACAATGAAGCAGGTGAAGCCTACTAGAATAAAGCAAGTATTATATATTATGCGTTTTCTGTGGAACTGACAATGAATGAATATTGACTGACAAACAGAAATTTCTTGTAACAGGTGATTAAAACATATTTAACGTCATGGGGTATAATGCACGTGCCACATCCAATTTTGGCCTTTAGACTTTGCAACATATGTGCTGTGCCTCACATCCAGTATGTTTTGTGCTAACCGTTTGTCTATGGGAGAGGAAAAACGTAGCTCGGAGGACCGATATCTAGGGATGATCCTTAGGATTTTTTGTAGTTTGATTCTTTTTCTTTGTTTAGTACAGGGTGTTCCGGAATGATGGTCAAACCTTTTAGCAGGTTATTCTACCAGCTATTTTAGAGAGCAATCTTCCTATAAAGTTTTTTAATTTGGGTCCTTCTTGTCGAGATATTCGAGTCTCAAAACGGTGGAAAATAATCGTTTTTTTCTTTTTATTAAAAACAATTACACTTAGTAATTTCAATTTCAAACACATTGTCAACTAATCTAACGCTATTTTTTGGTGGTATTTGTTGTGTGATTCACGTTTCTGGAGGGCTGTAATCAGAAACTCCTAATTTTACTTCTGTCGGAGCTTTTTCCTGCAATAGCCGATTTCAACAAACCTTTTTTTTTAATACTACATATAATTTTAAAACTTTTTTCACTCTTGTCATTTTTTCATGCAACAAACGGTTGGTGTGGGAAAAAATAAAAATTGTTCTTCTTACCTTATTAAGCATCTTTTCACCGGTTACTGATAAACGTAGCAGGCGATTGTTACGTTGATATTTTTCTGTTATTTTGTTATCAAACAAATCTCCATTATTTCTATTATTGAGAGTTTTTGGTGCAAATTGCATCAAGTTAGTTTATGTGGAACATTATTATTATTAATTAATTTATTTAATATGAATAACATTTACACCAACGAAGACTATGCCGACATGCATTTAATTTATGGCGAATGTCGCGATAATACTCTTCAAGCCGTAAAAGTGTATGAGGAAAGATTAGATAAAGTTATTTCCATTTGTTCATATTGCTAATAATTGATTAAACTATTTATTTCTCAATTTCTGCTTTAATTCCTGTTTAGTTAAATATCCGTTCTATCTCTCAGACCTAGACTAAAGAAAAATAAGGGAGGCGCAATCCGGACGGTTTTATCGACAATACCAACACCCCCTAGATAACAATCGCCTGCTACGTTTATCACTTTTGACTTTGCTGGACTAGCTGATAATGTGTACCAAAACTGAAATTTCTAAGTATAACCTTTTTTAGGAAAAAAGAAAAAACCTATTATTTTCTGCTATTTTGAGACTCGAAAATCTCGACAGGAAGGACTCAAATTGAAAAATTACATGCAAAGATCCCCCGTTAAAATGGCTGGTAGAATACTTTGTTAAAAGATTTAACCATCATTCCGGCACACCCTGCATATGTTGCGTTTAGGTATAGAACATGGTACATGAAACACACTTAGAATTTTGCGTCAAAAATGAAGTAAAAAATAGATGTTTTCATTTGAAAAAACAAAATTGGAGGTTGTACCTGACTGAATTTACCATAAAAAAAACCGCAAGAAAAAATAAAAATCGATGTGTCTCAGGATTTTGGCCCCATATGTTCGGCATCTTAGTTATATGGACTGTTCCACTCAAAACTTCCACACTGTATGTATATTGCATGGATGTTACAAAACTGTGATGGATAAAAAATATCGCATTCAGTCATATTTTTTACATTTCAAACATTACTCATTGCTAGCTGTTCAGAAACAGGAAAAAATACTCTTAATGTGCAAAAATGCAACTCCACTTTTATGTCGCACGGCTCTAGAATTCATACTTACCAGCGGTTATATACGCTTCCAAGCTGTGCGACATAGAATGCGTACTTGATAAAAAAAAAACTGTAATTCAAAAATTCATGGCTATTAAACAAACACTATATATGGTAAATTAATGGCAAAATGAAAATAAATTATTTATTCTCTTGAGAAGGAATTTTGCGATCCTTCGGCTGATGTGTCAATGTATTTTTTTCTTTGTTTTTAGTTAGTTTTGACTTTAAAGTTAAATTATTAGCACATTTATATAAATTTGTCGTAAAACCTTGTATATAATGCGTGGGTAATCAGGTTTTTTTTCGATTCATACAATAGTCAACTCGCTCAAAAGCTCGCCACGGCATAATTTCGTCTCATAAAACCACAGCAGATTTTTACGTCATAAATAACCATATTTTATTACAATATTAATTTTTTTTTCCATTTAGGGAATTCAATGTGGTTGGTTTACAACGTACAGTTTCAAATGCCAGCCTGTAGATTATAGCAATTCACCCACAGCACATAGGGTAAGGCTCAAAGATCAAAATTCTAGAATGATTCGCAACGCAATGGACACTGGTGCATGTAGAAGTTCTCAAAACAAGTCCATATTTTCAGTTCAGAAGATACATTCAAAAAAACTCTGTATTTCAGAAATGTCTTACCATAGAACAACTAAATATTGAAAATATATTTCTTTTATCGTCATTGGTAGTTGGCAGAAATTTGAAGTGATTTGATTCGAGTAAACTCAAGGAGAAGTGGCTTAGGATTGGCCACTTTTAAAATTTGATTAATAACATATTAAGAAAATTCATATACAAATTATTTTAAAGTCTCCCAGAGAAAAAAATCACGTTAAATCAAATCTGGTGAGCGCGGAGGCATGTGTTGAGGGCAGTTATTTCCATGACCTATTCATCAATTTGGAAAAATATTGGTTTAGAACTATCCGAGCATCTATACTGAAATGTGGAGGCGTACCATCTTGCATAAACCACATATCGCGGCGTCTATTACTACTTTATGCTCCATTCCCACAGAGCTTTGAGAATTTACGATTTGTCGATTACGATATCGATTACCACTTTATGTCTCATTGTAGCAGACTTTACGATTTGTCGATTACGATGTCGATTACAACTTTATGCATTTCATCAGAGCTCTCCTGCTTCGACCACATTTCGCAACCTAATTGTAAAGACTAATTTTCCAAAAGCTCAGGAAGAGCATTGGATTTCTTACAAAATACGAGTATATAATTTGCTATAAAACTGGTAGACTTTAATTATAAATTAAATTAGGGTTTTAAAAAGTCGTTAAATTTTAAAGGTGACCAACTCCTGCACCATCTCTTCTTGATCTGATAATAATTTCAAGTTTGTGCCAACTAAGGATGTTACTAAAAGAGAAATAAAATAAAAATTTTGTTTTTCTATGTTAGGCATTGCAGAGATTCAGAGTTGTTCAATTTTTTGAAGACATTTGCCGAAGTTAATATCTTAGTAATCCTAGGCATGAGGAAAAATTTCCTGTGAAAAACCGACTTACTTTAAGATCCTCTACATGCCCCCGATCTGTGTTCATTGCCTTGCGAACCACTCTACATATTATCGAGCAAGTATGAGTCTACTAATTATTGCAGATGAGACGCGCCTGTTGGCTCTACTTCTTGTTGAAGCTCTCAGATCTGCTTGACACCGTCTTCTTCGTGCTGAGGAAAAAGTACAACCAAGTAACATTCCTGCACGTCTATCACCACACTTTGATGCCAGTGTGCTCTTACATAGGAGTAACTTTTCTCCCCGGTTAGCAAACTTAGTGATAGAAAATTATTAATGTGTTATCAACTTTAACTGTAAGCAAATTTAGATAAAAATTTTACAGTAAACAGCAGATATAACTAAATAATGAATATTAGTTGATCATTAATATTTATTTAACACTTACTTTGTTCATCCAGGTGGTCATGGTTCCTTATTGGGCCTTTGCAACGCCTTCGTGCACGTAGTCTTGTACTCGTACTACTTCCTCGCCTCCTTAGGGCCGGAGATGCAAAAGTACCTGTGGTGGAAGAAATACGTCACCAAAATTCAACTGGTAAACAATGCAATACTTCTTCAATCGTCCTTCCATACCTTTAAAATTTAGGTACAATTTGTCATAATTCTGGTGCACAACCTGCAAGTAATTCCACGAGACTGCAATTACCCAAAAATATTCAACATCCTTTTGGTCATTCAGGGTGGATACTTCATCTACCTCTTCGGTTCTTTCTACGTTAGGGCTTACATAGAAAAGAAGCCACAGATCACCATCATTAAAGATGATATTAAAGAGGGCAACGAGGAAAATGGGCCCTGTAAAGTTAAGGGCAGTAATATTGGTGGGAATAATGGATATAGTTCGCTTATTGGAAATGAAAAAACTAAAGTTAATTAGACAATTTTGTATAAAGAGTTTATATTTTATTAAGCTGGTTTTGCGGTTGACCAAAAAGGTATAAAGATAGTTTTGGTAAAACTTGGGTTGCTCAATTTTTACTACTGTGATAGTTTATTCTATGGAATAACCAGGCTATATGCTGGACATTACTTCGAACTGTTGTCTCTGAAATTCGAAGTTCTGATCAGTACTAATTTGGAACTTTTTTTTTTAAATGTGGCTCATGTAACTTTTTAGTATCTAAGCAATAGCAGATTTGAAACTATTACTATATTGCCAATAACTTATATTCATTATGGTTTTTTCTGCTTATAGTATGGAACTACATTACTGGGCAAAAAATCCGGACAAGCTTATTATTTAAGTTTTCTAAAAGAAAAACACGAAATTGGATGGTAAAGTATTTTTAAAATAAGACAGAGCATCAGATCCAACATTCTTTTACTGTATTTTTTTAAATTATTGCTGTCGGCATTTGTTTTGAGAAAAGTAATGTAAACAGAATAATCTCAAATATTGATTTCTGTATAAAAAGCAATATTCAGTCAGTTTTTTTTGCGCTTTTAGCATTTCTTTGGATTTCTTCGAAGCAAACAAAGATATCCTATATGTTAAATAGTCTTTATCGTGTTAGTTCACAAAATGCGGTCCGAAATAGCGGCACCAATTGTTGCATTAAGTCAAGATGATAGAACCTTACGATATATTGCAGTTTAGTTTTTCTTGAAGATACTATCAATTTTGTTTCTTTTATTAATTTTCAATTAAAATCATGAAATGCATGAAAAAATTTTCATTTTTTCATGCATTTCATTTTTCCTAAACTTTTTCTAATATAATTATATCAAAACACAAAAAAAGTTTTATGTTATTGTTTTCTAAAACTCATGTTATAAGCTTGTCCGGATTTTTTTGTCCAACAGTATATTATAATATTCTATAGAAGTATGGATTATCTGCTACCATCATGAGGTGTAATAAGTATTATTGGCAAGCTAGGAGTCTTTTGTTTGAGCCAGCTTATTTAATGTACATAGAATTTTATCAGGTTTATAGTAATTACAGGCCATCTTTAAAAATACATAATTATGGAGATTTTAAATAGATATTGTATATCATCAATTTCAATGCCATGTTTTAATGAAATTTGGCGAGCTTCTTTGTATTTCGGTTTTATAATAAACGATTAATTGGTGTAAAAAGGGACCATCTAAATAATGCGGAGTAATGAAACTTATAATAGTAATTTTACTTACTATGACGCATTATTACATAAAGTAATATCATGACAAAAAACTATTTTTTTAGTAAAAATTATAATCGTGAAACTTGGAACTATCCTCTAATAACAAATATTTAAAACTAATTCATTGCTCCTAAGTTTGATAGTTTGTAGTCAATTTTTATGAACATATTAATCAGGGAATCAATTTTTGTATCGCTATTTGTTAATTATTCTTGCCAAAAATATATCTTAAAAATATTTTTTTCGCAATTTGTGTTTTTTTCTAATTGGAGCAAATCTTAACCAATAATATCGTCAATAGGTGAAACATCGGAACGAGTGGATTCGTATGATTAAATTTGCTTCTTTTATGAAGCCATGAATTTGTCCATTTCTACTTAGGTTTACCTTAAGGTTACCGCAATTGCATCCTCGTCGAAAAATTTGAACACAAAACTGAACAAAAAGTCACAGTAAAAAAGGAACATGTGGAGGAAATGCTGGTATTGAGACATACCCTTACTTGAAACTGGGCAAAGTATCAAAGTAACGTAGCGTGGGAGCGTGAGGGCACTTGAGGTTAAAGTCGATGAGGGGGCCGTAATAGTTGCGGACTTAGCAAAGCCGAACTTATGGTACAAGTCAACCTAGCGAATGTTCTTTAATAAAACCTCAGTTTTATAATAATAAATATTATAATTACTATCACTTAAATAATCATACTTGGATAACAAATTGATAACTTTTACATTTAAAACAACATAATGTTTATAGAAATCTTTTCGTTTAAGAATGTCTCTTGAAGTACCTACAACAATACATAGAGGAAAAATGCCTACCCTATTCTTCTAATGTGCTTATTACAGGGAAGAGACAAAGTTGGGCACAAATTTATGTCTTCAATATTGATATTTTTCAGAAACATATATACACATAAACTTTGAGCAGAACTTTATCATTAACCTGCTATGATGTATGTAGCAGCAATATTTTACGTTAGTTATATGGTATATGTACTACATCAAGTAGTAAAACAAGAAAAAATGATAAAAATGAGGATATATAATTTTTTTGACCTTGTTTTAGATAAAATTTGCGCTAATACTAAATTAATATCTCCTAACAGTTATACTTAATAACTAAATAGTGAGCATTTCATGGGACTAATCGCTAAGTGCATTTAAAAAGTGTACGAAGAGGGGTGATGACTATCATGGTATGATAAGTTTCAAGGATAAAACGAACCAAGCCCAAGAAAAAAATTAGAATACTTATGGGTTCAATCAAATTTTAGTAGTAAAATGGATTTATTTGTGAATATTGATTAAGAAATGCACGTTAAGGTCGCTTTCAAATCATAATATTAGGTTAAAATTACAATATCTGTATAAAACGGACATAATGCAAATGTAGAAGATCCCTTCGGTGTAGCTTTGGTTAAGACAGCCATCATGGTATAGAGCGCTCGAAATTTCATCCGAAACCTAGGCAAAGGATGCTAAAGATGCGGCTTATTTTCTTGAGAAAACCTTTTTTTTCCAAGAAAAATTATGCATATACATAACTCCATATGCGTTTCAAGCACAATATTATTTTGTATTTAGATACTTTTATATTAATTAGAATAAAAAAGCCCCTTAAACAGTATATCAAGAGGAGAAAGGAAGGAACGATTTATTCGTAAAATACTTTCTTCGCTTTGTTAAGGCCATTCGACATTCTAAGGAAAGGAACTTCTTTTTGAAGTCTTTATTTGCTTAGTTGAGATGAAAGCAAAAAATCTCTGAGGGACTGAAAATTTCATCAATAAGCCGAAGGAAATCTGGAAATTGGACTTTACTAGGAAAATTATTTTGCAGCCTCGAATTCTCGACATTTAATCGCGCTCGTAAGTTCATCTACATTAACAGTTTGAGTTAGTTTTTGAACAATTGTTTTTAAGGCATCCTTTCTAGAGAAGTTTTTTGAAAGAATTTATTTGAAGAAGAGTTCTGTGAGCATTTCGAGAAACTCATATCACAAAGAGACCATATCCCTTTTAATAAAGGGACTCGGAGAGAAAGACACAGTTTGAATTTTCAATGAGGAAATTTTGTAAACTTTGTATTACTCTAAGTAAACTCTTGTGAAGTAGCAATTTTTGGGAGCTTCTAATGGATTATTTTTAAGAAGTTTTTCTTAGGAAATTTTAAGAATTTTGAAGCCATTTTTAAGGATTTCGGGTATTTCCAAAGTTTTTCTGGGAGCACATTGAAAGAAATTCGACAAAGATTGAAGAAAATTATATGGAAGTTCCATTATAGAACCTATTTGACGCAACTAAAATCATCATCTATGATCTTCGAACTCGATTTATACATTTCCAAGACCATAGAAATTTCATATTTTTTTCGGGCTTGGTCCTATACGTCCTTTAATACTGACCCAAAGCTAAAGTCTTAATTACATTTAACTAGAGAGTAGTAATTGCGTGCAACTTTTTACAGTCAATATTACACGCAATCGATGCTCAATTCTCAAAAGTTTAAGAAATTCCTACACAAATATCCATAATCACAATATCGCGAATACAGAGTGTCCCAGAAATATTGATACAAATGTGTATAAGGCGTTAGTGGATAAGAAAACAGCAATTCTGCTAAACATGCCTTAAAGTTGCTCGTTTTTACTCTAGAGGCTATGTACATATTTTTTTTATTTTGGAAATTTGCACAGATTTTGTATTACGGGCTTGAAATTACTCGCAAAGGGCTTTTTAGAATATTTACAACAAATTACTTTCAATCTTCATAAAAATTATACAGGAGCTGATTGATGGTATTGTAATGAAATTGCACGTAAACTTAATTCGGTGAAGTCCCAAAAACTTCTGGATTATTGATTGAGGTGTTTAAGCTATATACATGAAATATCCTTCCCCCTTTCTTACTATCTGCCTTATGGCTCGTTATAAACATTTAAATTTAAATATTTGAAAATCATACTATGAACAAAATATCAATATTGAAAAATTAATGAAAACAAAGAGAAATACGTGGTTTGAGCCATTTGATGCAAACTCTCTATGGGTGTAAATAATCGGATACATTGTGCAACATCAAAACGCCTCCCCGCAGGATATTGTTTGCTAGCCTTGTTAATTTCGACATAGTTATTTTCGATTTATTTGGAAACCAAACGTATTTTCAGTGTTTATGTGTGTGATTGTGTAACCTACAAACTACCATTTTTTGAATTTCTGAGTAGCCCTTTTTTCTTACCCTCCAGCACTGTAAACCCATTTCTATCAATGTTCCTGGGACACCCCGGATATTCAAAGGTTCATATCAATCTTCCAATTTCCTCTGTTAATTCCAAAAATACTCAACATCTTTTGGCACCCAGACCCCACTTTTGTGATACTCATGCCTTAAATAGACAATTTTTCAAACGTCCTTTCTTAGTTGTAACTAAGAACATTTTAAAGATTGCCTAACTACTAACACGTAAATAAATACTGAATACGTCACATACTTAACCCTAAAAATCTCACAGATATATTGGCAAAAATTCTAAAGCTTCCTCAAAAACCCAAATAAATTGGCAGATCATTATCACCCTACTCCCCTCTATAGCTTCCTCTCACTAAATAAATCCAAAAGGTTCTTACTTCCTTTTACCCCCAAATAGCCCCCCAATGAGTTTGAACACATTTGCGTCAGGAATCTGCCCCTTCAGCGCAATCCCTGCTAAGGCATTTGATAAACTATCAATAGTTTCCTGCTCCTTGGTCTTTGGTTTTGGTTGAGTGCTTTTTTCTTTCACTTCTTCTTCCAATTCTTTGAAAATTCGATCGTGATCTTCGTCAGAAGTTTTCGTGGCAAATGAAGATTCCACTTCTAGATCTTTCTCCAAACCTTTAAAGACATCATCATCAGATTCTAACGAGCCAGCTTGCCTCTTAATTACTATTTTAGCATTAGCCTCAGGAGTGGGTAAAAATTCATAAGTACTTGTTTCTGGGATTTTGTTTGGTTTGGTGGGTTGAGGTGTATCGAGGGTGTTGAAAAGTTCTACTTCTTTCTTCATTAAGTTGTCTTCAGTAGTGTATTTATCGCTACCCCTTGAGGTCTTTGGACTAGAGGCAATCATTTCTACATCTTTGGGCATAACTTCAGGTAAGCGATCAGCTATCTCCACACTTCCCAACTCAATTCCTGCTTCTTTAACTGCGCCTTGAGCCATATCAACACTCTCCAAGTGTAGGTTGTCTTTTACCCGTTCAACGCTAATATTCTCCAGTACTGGTGTTGGATATGATTGATTTGATTTGGGGGTTGTTTGCTCCCCGCTGTCAATTTCAAGGCTCTCCACTGACTTCGGACTCAACGTGGTAGTAGTCTCTTCCTTTGTGATGGTCGAGGGTGCGGAAATGTCAACCTCAGCGATGAGCATTGGACCTTCTTCAACTAGATCTGCTGCAGTTCTGTCTTTGAGACCTAGAGTAGTGCTCTCTTCAGTAGTTTCAGTAGTATTGTCCTCATCAATAGGGGAAGGTTGGTTTAGCAATTCTTCAGGCAAAGCTCCAACTTTAAAATCAATCAAAGACTCATTACCTTTCAGCCACTCACTATTGAACGTTTCATTTCTGGTTTGATTATTCAGTAATTCAATCACTTCTGGCAAAATTTTCTCCGCTTCAGAATCAGTTTTTTGGACATTAATAACTGGTTCTCCAACTGAGGGCATAGCATCGGGAATTGGAGGATATGCAGGGTTTTGTTCTACAATTATCGCGGGCTCATTGTTTCTAGAGGTAGTTGCTATGACAATGGTTGTAGTCTCAGAAGTGTCTTTGGTATCATTTAATGCTGCAGTGGTTTCTTCCAATATAGTTTTGTTGGATATGTCTTCATGTGGCTGCTCAATACTGCTAGTCAGAGTAGTGAGGTTTTCTTGACCTTCAGTAGGAGTTTGAGTTGTCGTAGTCGTAACAGTAGGTTTATTCTTCCTCTTCACCAAGCTCAAAATATGAGTACTCTCTGACAGTTTTAACTCTAAGTCATTAGTGTCTATGCTTTTATCTTCTTCAATTTCCTTTATTGTAGTATCATTGGTGATGTTCTCTGCAACAGCTAAAGGTGATACGCTTTGCAAAGCATCTTGAGGAATTATTTTCACTTCATGTACTTCCAGGCTCTCCTCAACTCCTCCTCTCTGCAGACCTTCTGCTCCAATAATGGTAATCACACTGTCTGGAGTAGTGGTATCGTTCTCAGAAAGCACGCCTCCTTTCTTTAATATTAGGAGCTTGTCACCCACTCTCAGCACTGGAGGGGGATGCTGAAACACTTCTGAGACCTAAATTGATTAATTAATGAAGTTTTAATAGTTAGCTTTGAGATATTTTTAGATACCTCGCTGGATTCAGGCTCAGAATCGATATTTAGATCATTGACACTATTTTCGCTAGTAGGCAAGGCCTCTTCAATTAGAAGAGTACCTTGTGGTTCTGAAATGAAGATTTTGGGTGGGGCCGTCACTGGAATCTCCTTCCTTTCAGGGATGATTTCTTGAATAGTTATTCTAAGATATAAAGGAACATTTGCATGGATATGTAACATGCCAATTGGTTGGATTATTATTTACCTGTGATGCAAGTTTTCTTCCTTGGCAGGACCTTCCTGGAAAGATGGAGCTACAGTGACTAAATCGCTGGTGTCGGGAACTTTATTGCTATCTTCCGGGAATGTGCTGAGTGTCGGTTGTGCCAAGGGCTCAGTGGTATTATTGGAGTCTTGCCAGAGATCGAAGTTTACAGGTTTGATAGTGTTCACAGGAGGTTCGGTGATGACGATTGATCGGTCTAGGACTGCATCTAATGAAAATATAGAATGTGTGAATGATAATATATTCATTCACGTTCTATAGCATTTGTTGCACTAGACGGGAATAACAGGCCTTATCATGTTTCCAAATAAATCTAAAATTGTTATATTTTTGGGTGAACAAAAATCAGGAAATTGATAAATCTATATCTTTTAAACCCAAAATTTCTTAGAAGAATTTAAGGAATTTTTCTACTTTTATTTCACATCATATCAAATATTAAGAAACACTTTTTATTAACTTACCAATGGGTGGACAATGGTCATACTTAGGACAGCAAGTCCCTGGTACTCTTTTCCCTTCACAATCATTCCTTATATAACACGACACCTCTGCACATTGCACTTCTCCACCTCTGCAATAACACACCTTGCATTCTCCTCCAGGATTAGTCTCTAATTTCTCCCCATTCGCGTAGATTTTTCCATTATGCTCGCACTCTAAAATTAAAAAAAAAATTGAAGCTTTGTAACTTGTATGTATTGAGACAGGATTATTGGTAACATTACAATAGCTGCCATCCCGTTTTCGGTTGAAAATATGGAATGCTGAACAATACAGGCAGGATACAAAAGAAAGAAATTTATTGTTTTGGACCAAGCGAGCGTTTCCATCGGTGCGTTTGATGTCCTATTTGAATATCGTCCAGCCCCACTTCATTTGCCAGGGATTTAATGAAAGGCATGTCAAGTGATTCCCTGGTCCGGGATTAAAATAGTCGACAGCCCCTGTCTGGCCGGATTAGGCAGCCAATTATTGTTTTAATTGTGTTTCGAACCCTGCGAGAGTTCAAAATTATGAAGGATTTATGTTCTAATCGATCGGAATGAGATTTTTTGCTTTTCATAAGGAGTTAATGGCGCAATTACTCACTGTGATCAATGAGAGAATGAGACGCTCGGGAGTTTTGGGTGCACGTGAACGATCGCTCGATATAATTTTCATAGTTGAAACAAGATTATTTTTTAATTCAAAATAAAAAAAACTCTGGTTGGAAGGAAATTTTATGAGGAAATGGAAAGGATGTGAAACTACTTGCCCAAATTAAACCTACAATAGTAGTCAGTGTTGTGTTTCTCTTCAGGGATCCTCTTCTGGCACTGAGGAAAAGGGTTAATAATGTGGAGATCCTTAGAACCATAGTTTACTCAAACTAGTTTTGCCTCATATAGAGAGTCTATTGATCATCTTCACAATTCTTAATTACTGAGTATCAAAGGAGAAGAAAATTTCTGACTACATCGACAATGCTTTCAGTTTCCTCAAAAAATACTAGAGGATATTGTTTAAGGAAGACAGGCCAATATACCCAAATGGATACGATTGGGGTTACTATAAGTTATTGGTTACTAGAAAAATAACTTGACCATGATAAATGATTCCATGTATTATATTCTCTGGATTGTGCCGAAGAAGTGTAATCAAAAATGAATTTATCATATCAAAATTGCCGAGATTCTGATTATTTCAGAACTGATTTTTCACAATAAATGTGACAGAATTCTAATTGGTCCAGATCATCAGTCCCGGCCTCTGGGCAGAATACCAACAGAACTTAAATTAAGAACAATATGTATAATGTCTGTGATTCGATTGATCATATGCTGAGATGTAGAAAATAAATATCTGCATTAATTATGCAAATTATGAACAAAGAGTTTAATTAAGAAAATTTGCTGCATTACGTTTTTAACTAATTTTTCTCTTTTATACGACAAAAATCTTTAATTCCGTGAAATGGAAAAAAATTCCGACTTTCTTTTTACAAAAATCCAAACCAACTCTACTAATTAAAGTGGAGGTAATTAAATTCCGGACACCGCTAACTTCCTGCTTATTTAAGTACTTCCAGAGCTTCTAAAGATTAAAAAGTGGATATTTTACACATTTGCTCCGATTTCAGGTTATGTTAATATCAATTCATATTCTATATTAAACAAAAAAAATATGGAAACAGATTTTCATAGTTTTTTCACATTCGGTTCAAAATGCGTACGTGAAAGCACAATACGATCGAAGATATGCCTCATTATAAAAACATAGAAAAACTGTACTTGAAGGTAAAAAATGCCATATATATTGGGAAATTGAATATTTCAGAAGAATTGTATCGACATGTGGCCAATGGAACGTATATTTTCAAATTATATTTGGAACGAATCTGCAAAAAGATAGCATACGATGGACGATATTCAATAGCAAGAGCAACGAAAAAACTGTTATTCAAAGTGTATTCAAAATATTAGTTCAGCAATGAACCAATGGAACATGTGGAATGAATCCATAATTCAGTTGTATTATAGCTGGCTAAATTACCCTCTTATGCGAATATGGAAGGACCTGTAGATAAACAGTAGTTTTCTAAATATTTTATTTTATCAAATAACACTTTGTATAATTAAGACCAGCAGTAACAACTAAATGAAAAATTAATAAAATTGAATCCACGTTACAATTGAAGTCACGTTGAAGAATACCGATTATCTCCTCCACTTATATCGATGTCCACAACTGATACAAACGACGATGCGTTTACCGTATTTATTGCGATCAAAAATTTAGGGATAAAAAAGGAAAGTAAGAAATAGCCTTCTTACAAGGCCCTAAATAAGTTGCAAAAATCTAAATTACCCTTGCCACATCTTTGAAACCGACATTTTGAATTTAGGGCAATCTTATTTCGTTTTTATGGCACAAACTAGTTGCTATTCTTACATGCTTGTACATTTTTCATTATACACACATAGCTAATTACGATAAGGCGCGAATATAATTCACACAGAACATGTTTTGAAAATATATTCGAAATGAGTGCCTAAAGGATGTTCTAATGCAAGACATGCCACATTGATAAAAAGGGAAAAACTGAGATTCATGGTGCGAAATTTTGAATAAAAGTGAACAATTAAAAGGCTACGATGATGGACATATGACATGGAAATAAGTTTAATGGAAGAAAAAGAGAGGAATTAAAATATATTTCAAAATGCCACTGGACAATGTTTGTTTAATTCTGCAACATGATTGATCCGATTCATATTTTTGAACTTGACATTTATGTAGCCCATCTCTACTCACCACATTGATAATCTGGGCAGCACCTATTGGGCCTATGTATAGCTTTACATCCAGGCTTCTTAGCACATTGCACTGTTTCACAAAGAACTACCCCTGGAGGCTGGCACTTGCATTTCAAACATGGCTGTTCTGCTGGCACTGTTTCGTCAGCCCCATACACCACATCCCCTACGATGCATACTGGAAAAAATATAATAAAAAGTGGTAACTTTTTTAATAAAACCCTCGAGTCTTCTCCATCGGTTACCGCACCCCACTCAGCGACAAGCGACAACTCAGTCGACAGCCGGGGAACCGAATTAAATCACGTCTTTCTGATATATTAGCTACTTGAAAGCTGACACAGCTCTCAGGATTTGACGCTCAAAAGCCCAATAAATAGCTAAATCAGCCAGAGACCGTCTTCAAATAGGTCCATGATACTTCTTTGGAAGATGACACTTGAAATGTCTGGTTTATTGAATATAATACAGGATTTCAAAAGAAGTTACAGAATTCTTCATTAATATTAAATCCTGTATTCGAGAAAGGGATGTAGGGCGTTTGGTTATGAAAGTCACGTTATTCAAAGACAAGCAAAAATAAGGAAAACAAAGAGTTTCGCGACTATATCAAAAGCCATTGTATCCAACAATTTGGACCATGTTTTGATAAAATCTACTACCTTGCACTGGCAAAGCAATATCGAGCCGGAGTTCTGGATAAAGCCAGCTTAAGGTAGACGCAAATAAGATAAGACGTGACAACGTTCTTGCAGCGTGGTAATTGCGAGGATTTGAAGCATTTCCGCACCCTGCTATTTTATTATGGCTTCAATAGAAGGCACTATATGAAATTCAAATGCAAAGAATAATTGGAAACCCTTTCACGAAAACACCATTTTCGGTTGCCATCCAATTTTTCCTACAAGCTCTTATCATTTTCCCCCATTTCCCGAAATCGACCTGCAGCCCTCCGGGATATTTGTTTTCCTGGATTTATTTGGCTTAAGATGTGAAACGGGCAAAGTCGACTGACAGAAATTATGCCTTTGTAAAACTGAAGAATCATCTAAATATACCTTCTGGAGTTAGATGAGAGGCAAAGGTCCCATTTTTTCGTTGGCAAAAAAACCTCAATTTTTTAGAAAATAAACTAGAATTTTTAAGGTTGATTAAATCATTACTGAGATTTCTATAACCATGCTAATTTAAAAATAACGACTTGTATATACTGCATTTGAATTTTTTTATTACATTACACGTGACCAAAAACAACTACGTCTGATTTGCCATATGCTAGAAATTGATATTTTCTAATAGGAAAAGAAAATCTGTAATGTCAAAGCGTTGAGAGTTTCTAGCTCTAAATCCAATGAAGGATAAAAGAGTTGTTATTTCGCTCCAGAACTTCAGAATATTAGAAAAAAATTCGAATTTAAAAGATTGAAATAGTAATGGGGACGTCAGAATAACTTTGTTGTTTTAAATTCATTCTTTATACAAGCGGAAGATCACTATACATATTATGTATTATTATGTATATTATCATTTATACCTGAAATCAATATAGGTCAAGTTTTTAGCTATGAAAATGAAAAAAAAATCGATTTCTTAAAAAACATAGTTCTTTTTTAGGGGGGGGGGGGGGGGTCTTTCCTTTTAGGTTATCCTGTATACAGGGTATTTCAAATTCGACCCTCACCATTGGGATCTCGGAAACTAGAAGAGATACGAAGAAGATTGAATGGGGGCAAAGTTGCGTGATCTAGTGCTTGATTGAATACCATTTTCAAAATTTTAATTTTCCGAGTACTTCCGAAGATATCCGAGAAAAACTAAAAATTGGAGAATCCATTTTTTATTTTTTTTAGCGTTATTTAAAAAAGAAGGTTAAATCCATAAACACATTTTCATTGCCACTTTTTCTCAGCTACACGATGATATATTCAGATTTGCCATCCGACGTTTCGTCTTTCGGCTACCATTATCAACTTTATTTTTTCTTATGGACGCCATATTGAATTTTTCGACAGAAAAATAGTGCGTTTCATTTTGATTTCATTGATATAAAACTTCTTATAATTAATTTTTTTAAAAGCCGAAATATTTAAATAAAAAGAAATATTACATAGTTGGCCTTGACTCCATCGAAAGACTTTCTTTTGTTCGCGCTATATGACAGAACTTTTCAAACGAATTTAGAGCGTGTGCAGATTTCCAATGAAAATGAGTTTCCGAAGTGAAGAAAAACAAGATATGTTAAGACTTTATTACAAATTTGATAGGAACAGTACGAAAACAGCTCAAATGTATTTTGAGTTATATCCGGAAAGACAACAGCCGCATAGAACATTATTTAAAACTTTGGATGAACATTTCGAAAGCACCAAACTCACCAAACTGACCAAAAACCTAAAATGAAGTATGGAAGCAGAATAGAAGAAGATTTTCAAAGGTACCAAACTCAGCTAAATGTTGATCCAAAGTTTTAAATGTTTTATGCGGCTGTTGTTTTCCCGGATATAATTCAAAATACATTTGAGCTGTTTTCGTACTGTTCCTGTCAAATTTGTAATAAAATCTCAACATATCTCATTTCTCTTCATTTCTAAAGTTCATTTTCATTGGAAATCTACACACGCTCTTATCTCGTTGGAGGAGTTCTGTCATATATCGCGAACAAAAGAAAGTCTTTCGATGGAGTCAAGGCCAACTATGTAATATTTTTTTAATTTTAATATTTCGGCTTTTAAAAAAATTAATTATAAGAAGTTTTATATCAATGAAATCAGAATGAAACGCACTATTTTTCTGTCGAAAAATTCAATATGGCGCCCTTAAGAAAAAATAAAGTTGATGATGGTAGCCGAAAGACGAAACGTCGGATGGCAAATCTGAATATGTCATCGTGTAGCTGAGAAAAAGTGGCAATGAAAATGTGTTTATGGATTTAACCTTCTTTGTCAAATGACGCTAAAAAAAATAAAAAATGGATTGTCCAATTTTTAGTTTTTCTCGGATATCTTCGGAAGTACTCGGAAAATTAAAATTTTGAAAATGGTATTCGATCAAGCGCTAGATCACGCAACTTTGCCCCTATTTAATCTTCTTCGTATCTCTTCTAGTTTCCGAGATCCCAATGGTGAGGGCCGAATTTGAAATACCCTGTATATGTACTTTTATACAAGTATTATTACAGGACTCAATATTTTATGAATTCGACTAAAAAAAAAAATTTTTAGATCAATTAACGAAGCTTGGAGTGTGGGAAATTAAAAAAGTAACTCAATTAGTGTTCAGGATTGATAACAATTATTTTCATTTTTAAATTCGAAATTTTATATTAGAACTAGATATAAAAATTTGAAATAGTTTTTAGTAAGATTTTGCATCTGTTATTTTAAATGCAACACCATGTACATGATTGCGTTTTAACTCTTTGGATATCACCAAACTGTGTATTAGCTCTAACATAATACTGGCATTTTTCTAATTTTGTGTCTTTAACATTCAAAATAAAATTTAGAAGCTTCAGATTTGTCCAAAGCTGCTTCGAGTAATTTTTCTAGTATGTGGACTCTTTACACAGCTACTCACCTTGTGGCTGGTTTGATTCATTATCTGGCTCAACATCCGGAGGATAGACCTCCCGCACCATTCGTATTGATCTTTTAACGAGGCCTGGAAATAAAACATTTGGATGTAATCAACAGCTAAGACTTGGTAAGATTATTTATTGCTATGCACTTAATATTCGTAACGTGGCAATTCAGTAAATACGAATTCGGAGAACTCGATACAAAGCAAAACTATACAAACTTCAGTCGTTTCTCATTTTTCCAGAGACGTTGATAAATCTAAGCGAAAGCAATACATTCCTTCCAAAGTTTCTTTACTCTTGTGTAACTGATGATATTTATGGTCCTGCAATGAGTTTTCTGTATTTTTCTATATAGGTGTATAACGATTTAATATCTGTATTATAATATGGTGGCGAAAAACATGGCAGGATCCTTGTACAAAGCAAACAGTGGTGGATTAGGAGAATGTTACTAATAGAAGTTTCGGTAATGTTCCGTAAATTACGGTAATATTAGCCAGATTTCGTAATAACATTACCCAAACAATTTGTACCAGTAATTTACCATGATATTATCTGTAAATTTCGGAAATCTGACGGAAGATAATTCTAATTATTTTGGCATCTGATGATGAGGGTGTTTACTCCGTACCGACCTTTGTACACAGTATTCTACTATCATGTGTAGAATCTGAAACTTTATCGGACAGGGAAGAGAAGCATGAGGATGCATGTATACCTTGATCTTGACTTAGCTATTTATGTAATCAGTTGAAAAAAGTACTGTTTTATGCAGGAAGCAATTTTCTGCGGTATGTCGAGTTCGGCAAAACGATGCGAATTACACAAAATTTTCCATTCTAATTCACATTCCAACACAAGATGTTAATGTCATGTGTATAAAAATATACTTCGCAATCAGTAACAAAAATTAAAATATTTTACAACTTTTCACCATCATTAGCAAAAAGTAATTTTTACCTGCTATAACTTCTTAGTCCGAGTTGTTGGATCGTGGCTTAAGCGTGGTTTACCAAAACCCCAAAACCAACTTTCACAAGTTTGGACGTCCATAAGAAATGCGTTATTGCCACAACTGAATCTGCCATAAACATATTTTTTACGTATATTCGTATGACCAGGGTTAGGTTTGGCAAAGTCGCGGTTAGGCCATGATTCAACGGCTCCGTCTTAGTGGTGGAGTTTACTCTTTTCTTTTTAATATATTTTTTGCATTTTGCCTTAGCAAACATTGATAGATTAATCTAAATAACATATGCTATGACACAATACGACAGTATACAAACACATTGTGGTTCGAAATCTGTTACCAAATATCACCGTAAATTATGGTAAATTACGGAATATGCTCACGATAAATTAAATCCCTGGTAATTTGTCACCACCAGGAAAATACTAGTTTAATGATTTAAACCAAAACGGACATCCTCTTAAATCAGAAGCACCTTTACAAAAAAAATCTAATTATTACTGTTGCATCTGAAACAATAACTTTGAAAGGAAAATTCCCATCCTAACCTACCAGACACTTAATTCCTAATTCCCATTTTTACAGCATAATTTTTTGAATAATTATTGTCCGAAATGATTTGCATTATCCATTGTTTGCATAAATTAGCCATATCTGTTGATCAAACCATAAACTTGGTGCTACAATAATACGTTTACTGTTTATTAACTTGTGACAGTGTAAATATGAAAACAACATAACAGTAAAATTGCAGAACTAATAGACTATTCAGAGAGGGTGTTCACATAAACAGGAATCGATAATCTCAGTCTAAAATTAAGCTTTATTTCCATAATGGTTCGGTTGAGCAACGGAGCATGATTCCTCTTATATCTTCATAATAGGTTTCGATAGCTTGATTATCGGCCAATATACAGGTCCAAAAAATGTTTTATACATCGTTAGAACTGTGGCAGGAAATACTGAGAGTACTGCAAAAATAGCAGATGGAAGGAGCGTCATTAGCACCAGCAGCAGTTTCAAATAATGAAATTTGTGCTCAATTTTGCAGTATTGTTATCGATTAACCTAATGGTTGAAATTGGCCAAATTGCCTGGGTCCTGAATTGGTAATGAGCAAACCAGCATTGCAGGTTGGAAATTTAATAGCTCAGATGTTTAATCAATCATACCTAATGCTTTAGGACTACAAATAACTTCGTTTAGGTGGGCAATCATGGATGTTTCTCGCCCATTGCAGTTCCCGCACAATCGTGTTGACATTGACCCTTTAGGCGATTTTTCCACACAATTTCTTTTTTTTAAACAATGAAATAAAGATCGTCCAGCCTTGGCGGGAATTTCATAAAAAACGGTTAGGCAACCATTTATGGATAAAACAAACGAGAACTGATCTGCTGCTGATTCGCGACAATGGGGATTTCAGTTTAACTAAAATGGCCGCTAAGTACACACAGACAATGCAATGCCATTTTTGATATTTTACACGAATATAATAATTTTCTCGTTTTGCAATGGGTAATGGTCCGCTCGTGCTGCATACAATTAAACAATAAGTCAAGACGTTTTGCAAGATTCGGTAATTTGTTTTTTGGGGTTTAGTTAGATAATTAGGAAGAAGTAATGCATTCTAAAATCGGAAAAGTTTCGTAATTTTCGTGATTTTAATTGCAACGGTATAAGAAGGGCCAATCACTCTCGAAGTGTGGGTTTCAACAAAAAAAGGTCAGTAAAATTATATAAGTTGAAGAAAGTGAGCCTTAATTTCAAAGCTAATAGCAGAGAAAATATATTAATTTAGAGATTTAAAGTTTAATAAATTTTCTAATCCTGAAAATAGTGTTTTTCATTACAAGGTCGGAAAATAGCATGTTCCCGTGCGCACGTGACAGTTTCGCCGGCTTCAGGGACTGGCACGGGGAATTCATGTAAGCATGGAAAAATTCATTTCGGACCTGTAATGAATGATTCTTTTCATTACTGGACTCTGAAAACAGTAAGCACAGTAGCACGGTAAGTATAAACTTGAATAAAGTAACTTCTTATATTATAAGAGACTGACAATAATACAACCTTGTGCCTGTATTTCGAGATGTGTACTGAACAATATGAGTTGAGAAGATGAAATTTTTCCGTGCCCTTACGAAAAAGAAATATTTTCAATGTCGTATGATGAGAAAGATTTCTCTTTTAAAAGCATATAGAAAAAATGAGCTTATTTGTCTTTGTTTAAGGCTTCTTTATTTATTTTTTGCCTGCCTAAAAGCACTTCAAGAAAGTGTCACGTGTTTCTCCCATTCCGGTTCGGATTGGAAGACGTAAATTAGACATTTAAATGGCTTTAAACCGATTACACGGTTTAAAATGTGCAATTCCTGAGGGTTTGCCCTTAAGAACTTAATGCCTTGTTGTATATAAGGAGGATTTATCTGAAACACGTGGCAAATTTGTACGTCCACTTGGAGAATCTCCTTTTCGATTAACCAATTTCGATGTAGTAATTTTTTACTAGTTTATGCAAATGATTACTCATACGTAAGGTGTAAAATTGCGCAAATTCGATTAAATAAAAATGACCGCTCGAAGATGCACTTTCACCGGTTTTACCTGCAGGTTTATCCGATATGGTAATTGGTTACATAATTCTATTATTTCAAGCGAATATTAAATATTTATTAGTTAGGACAACTATGTTGTAAATTGTTTCTTGTTTGTGGCTTGGAAAAAGATAATTGATGAAGATGCAGACCTATCTCTGCTGACCTACATTTTATGTTCAGCGATAGGATTACATATTTCGTTTTCAACTTCAAATTAAGTAATTAGATAGTAATGATTATTAGACAGCATTTCAAATAGGATTAAATAAACTAAAGACAAAATATTCGACAAATCGTAAAAGGATCTAAAGAAAGCAGACGAGAAAGCAGGAAGTTGGATATTTTCTAAAAACTTCCAAGCAAGAGCGAATATCAAAAAAGAGTCATTTTTTGCCTTTTCTGTGCTATATTTGAGGAGCAAAATTTCTCTAAATGTATTAACTCATTGGCGGAGATTCCTTTGTGGCCCGAAATGTATTGTATTTGAAGCATCTGAGACAGAAGCTTTAATATTTCAATGACTACCTTCGAAACTGCATAACGAATTATTATTGGGATACATAATTCCTCACTAAACTGGAAATGTATAATGATTGATCTATTAGCAGCCTGAAATGTTGCACTTGATTCAGGTGAAGTTTCCGTTTTGTACAAAATAACAAAGCATAGATTTCTGTACTAACTAGATAAATAAGGTTATTCAGGTTTGCTGTTCACCAGCACGAAGATCTTAAAAACCATAAGAGATTCGAAAGTTTCTCGTTAACGTTATATTTTGCCTCAATGCACAAACATTGAGTTTAACTTTAGACCATTTTTTTTAAGTACAATTTTACGCATGTTACCTTGAGGTCTTAATTCGTCAACATGCATTTTTTTCTCGCGTAGCCCCATCACTTCGTGCAAAATCCATTACCATCTGCAACCATTACCCAAGTATATTTCCTTGAAATTTTTAAATACGGCTTTAAACGATTAATATTGTTCAAAACTAGTGATATATAAAAACGTTTTTTTATTTATTAGAGAAAAATCAGTGAAAACAGCAATATTTTGTCATGAAAAAAAAATGTTGTTTTTTTCACGCTTATTTACATGAACACATTAATTAGTTTTTCCTCGATGTATGTAGGTCCGCACTCGTTCCGTTTAAAGTGTAATTATTAAATTTACATGCAACGCATTGTAAAATAAAACAATACTACATTTTTTGTCCATAACCGCTAAAATTGCTGAATTTCTTACAAAGATTATTTTTCTGCATTATATTGCAGACGAAAAAGAAACAAAATCTAAAAAAAAAACAAGTTTTTAACCACTAAACCCCGAAACAACTCTGGCCTTTCACTTCTAAATAACCTTTAGATTCTCCTCAGAATTCCCATATACCTTTCCAGTCGAGTTTTTCCTTCATCCGGAAATGCCTTATCCAGTTGAACATAGAGCGAACAAAATGGCCAACCGACGTTGAGGTTGTTTAATACAAAATTAATGAATGCGTTACTAAGTTAGGTCGGGCATTTTGCGACTGGAAATTAATTACGTTTTTAGAAATTAAACAGAGATACATGGGAGACTAACCAGAATGAAAGGGGACTGAAATCTAACCAGGCAACTAAACCGTAAAACTGGCTGGAAATGATTAATGGAATGTTGCGTGTTTTATGCCAGACCACTCGGTAACTTCATTTGAAAGTTGCATGACATGTGGTACCGTGCATTTGGGCTAATTTATGTTGAATCAGAAATCACAACATTCGAGTTAATACCGAGGAAGGAAATTGAAAAATAAAGGACCTTCGAGATTTGAAGGTGGAATGAGATTTCCTAGCGATGTCACTAATAAAAATGCCATGGATGTTCCCAAGCAAAATTGAATTCGGGTGGAAATTACCAATAAAGCAACCGAAAGGAATAATTTTGTCAGCTGGTGTGAATTTAATGCTTGAGGGGAGATTATTCAATTACTTCCCAGGGATGAGACACTTTAATAAACTCACACTTGCAATTTGTGGGAAATTGCATAAAAATACATATATATGTATATGTAGCCTTTGAAATTCCTTATTGTGGCTCAAACGCAGCAATATATCTCAAATTGCCTGCTCAATTGGAACTAGAATTTTATATGTCTTGCACTGAAATGGTGAATTTCACTTTAAAATTCTAATACCCACATTTAATGAGGTTATTTTACGTTTTCGTGCTGGTTAAGCTAGTCGTACATATGCAATACAAATATAAGAAGAAAGAAACCATAAAACATTCAAGTAAATCCCGAACTGTTCTTTCTCGAGTGTACCTATAAAGGAAATAATGACCTAAAAGAAAATGAGATTTTCGAAGGAAATTGGCAATAAAGAAACGAAAACATGATGTTTCCATTCGATAGATGTATAAAGCTTGGGGGAAGGATGTTATTGATTGAAAATGGTGTCTCAGGAAAAAGAGACTCTCTTTATCCATTATTTAGTTATATGAAAGACAATTTGATTTAAAGTGACTATGAAACTAGAGTTTTAACTGGCGATAAAGTCTCTGAATATCATTCTAAAAAACGAAGAACAAATAAAAACTCAGTCATTACTAAGAACCATTTAAGACAATGAACCCAGACATAAGTAAAACTTCAAAATGTCTATTCCTAGACATCAGTATAGTCCTCAACAAGAACTGGAATGTAGTAAACATCTGTAGATCATATTGGGATACAGATACTAATTCCACTTCTAAAACAATGATATGTAATGAGATTTGCCGTAAATCAAGAAACCAAAAATTTAAATCAATAGTTTGATTCAAGATTCTGGTACAAAAATAACTAAATAATGTAGAATGAAAGAGAACGCTAAACAGATATTTCAATTGTTAGTCTCTCCTTCCACGTAAATTCTTTAAGAGAATCCTGTAAAAACCATCTAATTCACCCCTTGGCTTCATTTGACTTAATTCGAGACAATTTAATAAGTATTTCATACAATAGCAGAACACGACATGATAGTTAATTTTACCAACCAGTACGAGCAATTTTTACTTATACAAGATATATTCAAATATGTTAGATTCAAAGGAAGTTCCATTGAAATCCATCCGAAAATCAACATTTTCAACATGCACAAACATTCTCAAATGACTTTTGACATGATAATTTAAGTTAAAAAAGCCATCATATCGCATACTTATTCTTCGCAATTTGTATCCCTCCCCTGAAAGGTTAAATGCCAAGCCCTAAATCATAAATAAGACGTTTAACTGGCTTTAAAAAGATTAAAGGATTTCTAACGAAATTTCTCTAATTCGTGAAAGAAATAGCAACTGAATGTGGATATTGGATTTAGTGTTAATCGGTTCAGGAGACACGTGAGCACGTTTGGCCAACTCAACAAAACAACAATACAAAATTCCACACAAAACTTTTAGGATTTGAGTTGGGTTTGGCACGACGACACACATGGTGAAGTTTATTGTGTGATTGATCATGGCAAGAAAGTTACTAATTTTGATAGATCTTTGACCAGTACCAATCTATACATCTTACCTCAGAGCAGTAACGAGTACCTATCAATTAAAAAGAACTCTCGCAAAGCAAAATTTGGAAGAGCAGTTTTGGTATCTAACAATTGTATGTGTAAATCGACAAATAAGTGAATTATCAAAATCCGTGGAAAAATTTAAACATGAAAGTGAAACTCAATAAAATGAAATAACAAAATGCCTTTGGAACATTTCAAAAATCAACCGTTTTTACTCGTAATGAAAACATTTCTTGAATGAAATTGTAATTTACTTAATATAATTGTAATATAAATTTTCCCGTCTAAAACATATGGCACCAAAGTTACCATACTGAAAGTTCATAATCTCCAATAGCAAGATCATATGGTTCACTCTTGAGCGCCAGTGCGTATCATGCTCAATGAACATTCAATGAACTGAAACTGATTTCTCTTACTAGTTATATCCTTCAATCAACAACAAAATGTTTATATGCGTTGGTATTCTGTCGAAAAATGGGTTAATAAAATTGCAAGAATGCCAATTTTAGATACTCATAAAGTGCACGAGCTCGCCTATCCACTACCCTCCACGAACTAGGGCATAATTAAAATTATGTGTGTAATACATTAAACTGGAATTGAATCCACAAATGAAAGTCATATAAAACTCAATCGATTAAACTAGCGCCATGGGCTCTGAAATTATATTAACGATGTTTCCTATTTGGTTTAGGTTGACGTGTATAAATCACTGTAATCCAGCGATACGGTTCGGTGGATTTTTCAAATTGGCATTTCGCGAGAATTTGCCAGAAACATCCCTTGAGTGATTAGTTTCCGGCGTTGTCTGCACCCGAAAAATGGGATCATAAAACTAGAAAATTCGCTTAGAATTCTTAAAAATGCAAAGTTCATGAATTTTTCATCACTTAGCGCTAGGGAATTCAAGCCAAGATTTCGAGATGCTCCCGCATATTTTATAATGTATCGTAAAATTAAGAAACTTTCCGCAACTCCCCGGACAAAAACGGGAAACCGAACTTTTCCACGGATTCAGTTCTCGGGATCCTATTACTTATTTCAAAGGCCCTCGAGAACGATTCCAAGCCACATTTCTATAAAATTCGTATCGGGGAAACTTCACGTTTTAAAAGGCCAACCATCCATATTACCTAATGGCGAAACTCCATTAACCAATTTGCCATTAATGTATAATATCGGTTGAAAAAATCGCTTTATTCTTACCGGCATTAGCGGGGCTATTGAGCAGGAAATTTATGGCCACGAACAGGACAACCCGGAAACTACTGCTTCCATTCATCTTTCTGCAAAGAATAAATCGCATTAGTACATACAAAAGGGTTTTGAGATATCGAGAAAATGTTATACAATAGACTCAACATTTATGGTTATATTGAACAATATGGTATTTGAAATAAAACATAAAACCTTCAATAAAAGAAATGATGAGTGAAGTGAAGTGGAATTTTCTTTCAATTTCCGACGCAGATTGCAGAATTCTTACTTGCGGGTTCGCCATTTTATCTACATACAAAAAACCACCATGTTATACCGTTTAAACACAAATCCAATCCCTTCTGATATAAATAATCCCAAATCCTCCTCTACTCCTATCCAATTCCATCCCGAACGTGATTTTATTGAATTAATAAATCTCCATGTAACTCGACGCAAACAGACATCAGGTTAACCACAAAACATACAATTCTATAGATATAGATATATCCGACTAACAATAATGGAACAACGTTAATCCTTTGCGCCCCCGGCACCAAAACGTCAAGGTACACGATTGGGGTTGAACCCACGTTTAATTCAGACTGAAAATGGCGCCTGTAATTAAGGGTTGTTAATGTCCTTAGATCAATATCTCCCTTTCAAATGCAAGCTTCGTTCAAGTTATGGGGGTTTGCTCAAATTTGTAAAAGTTATGTTTTAATTGGATGGATATCTGAGTCTGTGAGTCCTAGATCCCCCCAATCTAACTAAGAGTAAAAATAATTTTACCCCAGAATTTTGGTTGTCGATAACGGATAACAGTTAAATGCGAATAATGTCTTTTGTAGAAAAAAGGAGCTGTGGACAATCAAATACGAGATTATTCGCAATTTTACTAGTGCCGAGAATGATTTGTAGCTAGCACATGCTTCAATTCGGCGAATTCCGGACAAACATAACAGGCATGCACTTTCGTGAAATAATTTTAGTGCTTAAACAAGAAGATCCCAACTTCTTAAACATATAACTTAGTTACCCGAAACCAAGTTCTCAAGAGAAGACCTTTTCGATCAACAAAATAAACACTTCTGGATCATAATCCACATCTGGTTAAAGAAATTGGATTTCGAAAACATTCAATTTTAATGTTTTTTCTCCTGGAGGATAATCATATAAATTACTCCAAATACTTTGCAATCCTAAAGTCGATTGTAAATAAATGTTTAGAAAATCTAACTATAGAAGAATATCACGCCGTTGATTGGTTATAACTGGACAGAGCACCGGGTCGATGCAACCAGAAGTAAGGGACCTCTTTGAAATGTTTGACAGTTGTTGGTTTATGTGTTTGGGCGAGTGGGATTGGCCTGCTAAATCTCCCGAATTTACCCCACTCGATATTTATTTGTCAGATGAAAAAAAAAACAAGTCTACAAGACACCAATAAACGGTAAAGAGTCATTGCGTCAACATGTAATCAACTGCATTCGTAAGCTTAATGCAAATGTTATCCAGAGAGGACCACAAATTAGTCTGTATATGTGCGCAACTTGAAGTGCTTGGAATCCAATGACGCTCATTTTCACCATCTAATATAAATATTAAATAATTGTATTGTTATTTTTTATGTCAATTTTAGGTAGATTTTGACTTATTTAGGGCATTTTGACACAGTTGACTAGTTCAAACAATGATAGACTTGAATAAATAAAAATGTGCCTTAAAAAAGGGCACGTTGTTATTGCTTTGAACTCAAAACTTTCTTCATATTCGATCAGTGTTAAATAAAAAACAGAACAAATAATAACATGTTGGAATATTAAATTCGATTATTTTATAATACAGAACGTAGTTCAAGATGTTCTTTTATTTTGCACAGCTGCGTTCGAAAATTTAGAGCGAAATAGGTTCCACGTTCGTATATTTAAGATAAATTTGAATATCTAATTTTGACAGGCTTCAGTAAGGCAATAATGTAGCCGGAGCCCCTTAATATATATTAGTACAACATATTCCCTAGATAATAAACTAATTCTTGTAATCATAAAACAAGTCCCTTATTCCAGCCAAAGCATAACGGTTAAGTGCTGATTGAATTCGCTATTCATAAAGTGCCCCTTTCCAGGCAAATCATCCCAAGCTGTTGTAATTTGCGTCTGGATATATAGCTTTCCCTTCCGGGGCGAAAGTTTTCCTTTATTAACGGCTCGAAGTGAAATATTTCATTTCTCCTGAACTTTTTTCTGCCGATATGAAGTTTAATCTTGATGAATTTTTGCCTTTATTAGTAGGGAAAAGTTGCCGCCTACTGGGAAATGACCTGATTTACCTTTAGTGCTAAGTGGGGGAAATAAATTATATTTTTGTTTTAGATCTGTTTTTTAGAATTTAGAATTTAATTTTTTTTCTTAAACAAGAAATTTTCGAAACAGAACAGAATAAGAAAACTTCAACAAAGTTCAATAAATTGGTTCTTGTATCAACCACAATCTAAGCTAATAATCTATCCGATATCTCACCATTCTAACTTAAAATTCATATTGCGTTTCTCAAAAAAAAACTATATTGGATGGCTTGACCATCGAATTTTCATTGAAGCTATGACCTGGCCGGTGATAAGGAAGTTTCCGAGCGTTTACGTGTCCAGAATATCGATGAACATTTCTTGGAAACTTTTATAACATTGAGGAACACTCGTTGGCCTATTTTTATTTCGCTTCTGAGTTTTCCGCTTGTTTACGACTGGTAAATCGTTGCCGGGTTTTTGAATTGGAATGTCGAATTTCCGACCGTGCAAACGTTACGTGATAGTGGTTAAGTTGACCATGACCAAAGCCTCCACAAAGGACAAATAAAAACGATTTTCATTTCATTAACACCGTTGTAATGCACAAGTAAATAAATCTTTACTTTTTTCTTTGTAAGTTTTTGTAATATTATAATTCACTTAATAGAGCATTTCCCGAAATTTGTGAAGAATAAAACTAACTAATCATATTTTGGAAGTATTCTTTGACAAATCAAGCTTTGGTGGCAATAAATCTAAACTAACTTAAATATCTTATTATACGAGTTATTGCAGTTACTTAATCAAAGCGTATTATCACCATGGCTGATATGACCACCAGATCTAAGACCTTTAGATTTGTCTTAAAGTTCGATTCAAAGTTACCCTATTACGTTGCTGGCAAACTAAGTTAAGTCCATGTACTTACAGATGACCCCATACATGGCTTAATTGATAACGTGGATTCTCTAAAGTTGCAAAATGTTAAGTCAAGAAAATACATTTTATTTGCTCGAATATTTGACCGGTACTTTACCAATCGGACACTTGTCATCCTACCCTAGCAACCTGTCAGGTATCTATTGACACTGTTAGGAGAAAGACAACTAGTACCATTGACCAATTGTTCGCCTCACTGATTCTTATTCAAATTGCTGCTCTCAAAGAATTGGAAATCTCTTGGAAACTGAGACGTTTAATTCGAAAAATCCAAATGGAACTTTAGTTTTTAAAAATAATCCGGAAGACATGGAAATAGTCGCCTGCTGGGTTTTATAGAAAATTAGGATTTAATGACCTGGAAATGGAATGAAGAGAAGTTGGAAAAGCATTGTATTCATTCAAATGACTTGAAGTGCGGCATCTTTAGTTAAATTAAGTTTCTTATTAAGGCGAGAAATTTGAATGATAATAGTAATTCAACAATGGTTTATTGCGTAAAAGTATTTAAAAGCTTTAAAAATCCTGGTGTCAAGTAAAGCACTTTAAGCATGTATAAATGTTTTTAGCCAATCAAGGATTTCTATATACATTCCTGCATAACTTCGTTTAGGCTAATTCTGATCGAGGACATCTACTCTTTACCGCCTTTTTTTAATTCAGAATCGCATAGTTTATTGGCTATTAAAAATTTATCTATCAATAAATAGAAAATTTGCAAATATCATTCCAAGAATTGCAAATTAATTTGATAATGAATCACGCTCATTAGTTCTATACAGGGTGACAAAAATGATTATTATTACTGATTGTTACTAATGTGGTGTACAACATGAGAATTTTTTGTTATAATAGTACAATAATTTCTTGTTACCGGCAGTTTTCATATATTAAAAAAAAACTCCTCAAGAATATATATGTTCTGTCCTCTGTCAGCTTTTTTCATTTCATATAGTCTCCTTTTTAATACACGTTGTTCTTCTGTAATATTGTATTATTCTTTAATTAAATATAATTATCTATAATTAAATATTTAAGTTGTCATCCAGTTGCAATTTTTTAGCCTTTTCAAGCTCCAATTGGTTCTTGCAATGTTCTTAATTTTTCAGTGGAGTTTTCATTTTTTATTATCTTTCAGCCGAATTTACGACATCGCCCCATTTTCCTTCTGTTTCTTTTTCTTGCAATACCCCCCGCCCTCCCCCGTTTTCTTACATTTATTACCTTTTACTCCACTCTACCCCTTTCTCAGTTTTCAATAAAGGTTTTTTTCTTTTTCCATATATTACTGTTTGCGTTGTTATTTTGACCAGTTCTATTTGGTAAACAACCGGTTTTTCGTTTCTTTTCCTTTTAGACCTCAGTGTCATTCCACTCACGACCTATCTTTGTTCTGTTCTCTGTTTCCTAATATTAATCTTATTTTCCTTCCTTATACAAATGTTGATAACTTTTCATCTTTCTTCATCTTACCTATTCCCCTTCAACTTTATGTTGTAGTTTATTTTAGTTACACTCCATTTTCTATCTATATAGTTATTTTTTATCTCAATTTATCTTTTTTCTCTCTTCCTGATTTGCAATAAATCATTTGTTTCGATCGATTTTTTTTGGTTAATTCTGTGATTAAACCAGTGAGGAATTCAATTTTTTTCTCTGGCTCCTGTCCTTAATTTCTTTTCTATCTTGGTTTTGATTGATGTATGTATAGTCAACTATGCTCCTGTGTGACAGTATTTACTTAATAGTTTAATGGACTCCAGTAGGTGCATTTGTGACATTGCAACTTTGCTAATTCAATAAACCCCTAGAAGAGTTTAGATTTATTAAACCTGTCAGACAATCCGCAAAGTTGGGGCCGTTTCGATTAGAGCTCTAAACTTCCTAAACTGAGGCAGAGCGAGTTAGGTGCAGTGCTCCCTTTGAGTGGCAAAATCTGACAATTTAATTAAGTACGGAAAGGCCGAAAACTTTTAAGTGAAATGTTTAGTGCTTTCATCATGAAAATGCACTTTTTGCGTGCATTAATATGGAAAACAGTTTGGAAATGTCAGGCGCCTATCAAAGGGAATAGCTCGTGGGTGGAAATATTATGTTTTGCCACGAACGCTGCTGTTTGGTATTCTAAAAAGGTCACGATTTTTTAATGATGATCCATCGTTGCAGCCTCAACTGGTGCCATCGTGGACCATTGAACCGATCGGAATGTTACAGAAGAGCCAACTCCGCCGGACGTACCGCAATTACGTAGGAATTTTATGAGTGCAGGAAAAAAATCACATCAAGCCGAGATCTGCTGTTGCAGCCACTCGACCGTACCACTGACAGGAATTCGTGCTAGTAAACTTTTTGCACGTGTCGAGTTCAACAAGCCGATTAATACTATCGAACCTGTTAAGACGCAGCATATGGGGCAAGAGACCGATTATTGGGATTGATGGATTCAGATGGGACATTAGTCGAAGGATGATTAGATTTATCGTTCAAAAATTAATTTTGTAATCCTGAAAATGAAATGGGGAACAAAACTATTTAGAGAAAATACAGAACCACAACGAAAAACAATCGTAGCTGAATTTTATAATTTTTGAGCGAAATTGGAGGAACTGGGGGTATGGGAATCTCCAAATCAATTTTGGAAGCCTATATAATTTTGTTACTCTTAGAAATGGGGGTTTCGACGATGGTTGATAACTTAGCTCTATTCGTGTGCTTTAAATTAACTCATTAGAGGGGTAAAGTAGAAGTGTCTGAAAGGAGAATTTGAGGGTCTAAAATCAATTTTAGAATGTTGTTTTTGGTGTGCAGGCAGTTAGCGCTGGGGTAGTTTATTGAGTTGTTTTTTCTTCTATTTTATAGTATTTTTGAGAATTAAAAGGTTACAAAGAAATTGGTTTCTCATTCAGATTTAAATGTGACAATCTCGAAAAAATGGTTCTCATACAGCAACGTACATTTTATATAATGTAATGTTTATGTCGCTCCAAATTGGGTTAGAGTTAAGAGTTAAAAGGAAGTTCTTGGAATTTAAGCATCTTAGAAGCGCTTTCTACTATAGTATTAAGTAATGTTGAAGTAGCTTACGTAACCAGGGGTGCTACTGGAGGAGTTACTAGGGATGCAACACTAAGCACTTGTATATTAAACTTGTAACTATACAATCTTATGGTTGATTTTATATCTTATTTGGTAGAAATTAAAATCCAGTAGGTATTTTCTTCTTGAACGCTAAACTGGACTTTACATCATATATTTTCGATTGCTTCACTACTTCAACAGATACCAAAGAAACAAAATATCAAAAATTTTTCATGCAAAGTGTAGAAATCTAACAGTCTAAATCGAGGAGGCAGCGTTTGCACTGATGTTTTCATTTCCCTTCAAATTTGCGGTTTTAATAGCTTTACAACTACACCGTATATGGATTTCTGTTCCTACTGAAATATGCTGTATATACTTTACATAGGGAAAGTGTCGTATGTACTTATTCGGTTTTTGGAAGAAATAACAAATTAACATAGTCCCATTTAACCATATTACGAAAGACTGTAAATAGCAATTACGCCATCAATGAAGCGAGGTAAGAAAATCACGTTACACTTTGTCTTAAATCCAACATCCTATAATTACTGCAGATGCTTGCATTAGCAATGGAGCGTCGGCACGTTCAGCTTAACATCATCGAACTATTTAGAACTTCCTAATTATATGTTTCGCGTTTTATGACGGTGCGATGACTAAATCTTCCGCGTAAAACCCAACAAAGCCTTTGAAATTGTTTAACGTCCCCTTTTTAGTAACCTCGTAAATAACCCTCCAAAGACCCCCTCCCCCCTCCAATAAGCTCTAGAATCATTAGGAAACGCCTGGACAAAACAGACGGGCATTATCAGGACCACAAGAAGTTAAACTAACCGAGAAGGCGTTATTAATTAAACCAGGATGCAATTAATCACCTCTAACTGGGCTCGCCATGATCCGACGTCCTCAACAATGGATGAATGTCAGGAAAATGTTAACATGACGTTCGCCTGCAGTGGCCAACAAAAAATATTGTTTTCGGCAAGATTAACTACCTGTGGACGACAGTTTGACACAGAAATTGATATCCCAGAGGACGGAAAGTAGCACTGTTTGATTGTTTCTCATTAACGAGCAATTTCGCACCATACGCTACGAGAACACTTCAGCATAATAGATATATAGGGTAGAGTGCTCGCTCAAGCCAAAAGCATAGTAAATCAACTTGGTTGTAACCTAAACTAACCTGAGAAACTAAATTTGTTAGGGTTTCTGTTTCAACAACTTGTTAAAAATATTATTCTATTGGAGAGACCAACAGTCCCTTCAACGACTTTGCACATAATTAGAAATAGATACATTATGTCTTATTTACAAGTGCATGCAAAACTGTATAAACAGAAACAGTTTTGTTCTAGCACGCAGTTCCACATAACAATGGACCAACATAAAGTGAAACTTTTCATAAACGACTTAATGGCGGTGACGTTAATTACGTCTGTTTTCAATTAATTACCCACTGTTACATCGCGCTAATTAGGCGAGTGTGAAAACGATTACGCAACTTCTTGCATGTATAAATCTTGTGGAAGTGAACATTCGGAAGGAAGTAATGAGGTTATGCTACGGCGTTCTTGTTTTAGTTTACCTAACGTAGACTTTAATTAGGAAAAGTAAAGCCTAATGGGCTTGTTTGTAATAATTATGCTGCATAGACTTACAGGGCTAGTAAATTAGTGCAAGTGTTACATAACTATGTTTTTGAAGAGGAGGAAACTTTTCCATAAGTTAAAGAGATATACAAGGACCAAGGCAAATAATTTTTTCGAATGAGAAACAGTGGCAGGTACCCGTATTTTGCTATTTTGTTACTGAAAAAAAAATTGTGAAAGGTACCTTATTCCTACATAAGCACCTTCCATTAATTATTTATCAAAGTAAAGTGGGATTTTCATTTATTTTTTCCGGCTAAGAATTATATTGTTGATTTTTTTGTTAAACTAATTTTAATTTATCCAATTTCTTGAAATCGATAACTTTCAGGAAACTGTTTATCATTTAAATCAACTAATGTGGTCCCTCATTGACCCAAGGTAAGGCAACTGCAGTTCTGAAACATTCCAAAAGGCATAATATCAATAACAAGAAGATAATATCCATGGAAATGTTGAAATAAAGACAGAGTATTGGTCAGTTTCATGGTTTCCATGGAAATTGTTTTTCCGGTAAATTTGCGAGTAACATTAATAGCCTAGAAGTGGACGCAGCAAAGAACCGCCGGCATATCACTAAAATTAGCCCAACTTTTCGGACGACCGCCTTGTACACTCCTTGACAATTATGGGCCACCCCAATTTTTCACGATAATTGTTAATTCTAGTAGACAAGACTTTTTAAAATTATTTTCGGTTTTACAATATTACAAATAATAAACAAATGACAACTTTTTGATAACACAAATTTATTTCTGATTCAAATACGAAAATAAAATAAAATTCCAGTTTGACAAAAACGTAGGCCATGTTCGGTTTTTAATCTTAACTTTGTTTAAAACACAGTAATAATTTATCTTTCAACATTAAATCCTTTCTGTTATTATTTATTGGTTATTATTTAATGCAATTAAATTCAATGAAATAATGCCAAGAGGAAAAGTGTCATCGGAGAGTGATAAGAAGGTTATTGAAACTTTACAAGAAACACATTGGATAATTTCTAAAATTGCTCGAATTTTAAATCGAAGTAGGTACGTTATAAGGGATTTTTTTAGACTGGGCGATGATTGTGGCTGAAAGAAGAGAACAGGCAGGCCCATGGTAACAACTATTCGAGAATGGAGAGCAATTTCATGCCAAGTATCCAATTCTGCAAGCGAAATTTGTGCACAAGCCGGAGTACAAACAAACATCAGAAATATCCAATGCATTTTGCAAAAAGCTAGAAATTTAAAGCGATTAAAACCGAAGACAAATCATCCTCTTTCAAAAATCCACGAAGCCAGCAGAAAGCAATTCGCAATTGAACATTGCTCGTGGAAAAAGAAATAGAGACAAGTTATTTTCAGTGTTGAAAAACGTTTTAATTTGGATTGTCTTGACGGATATCGATATTATTTTCATCATTTACGTAAGGAAAAAATATTTTTAAGCAAACGTCAACTGAGGGGAGGAGATATCATGGTTTGGGCTGGGATAAGGTACTACGAAAAGGCTGAATTAATATTTTGTTCGCCAAAAATGAAAGCAAAAAACTATATAAAAATTACTCAAGAACCGATCATTGAAAGAGAAGAGCTAACAAGAGGAAGGTTCATCTTTCAGCAAGACAACGCACCTATTCACACAGCGCAAATAGTAAACAAAATTCTGAAACCAAAAATATTTCAGTTTTACCCTGGCCAGCCCGATCCCCAGATTTCAATATTATTGAGAATTTTTGGAGAAAACTTTTTCGAGTAGTTTATCCACAAGGAAAATAGTTCAACTCCATAGAGGAACTTAAGACTTGAATCATGGAAAAGTGGACCAATATTCAACAAGAATACATACAAAAACTTTTTAAATCGCTTCCAAATCGATTGCTGGAAGTCTTATAAAACAACGGGGAATCAACACACTACTAAATAGAAACTCCATAGAGGTAATCAGCAGATATAGAAAGGTTAGTCGATGTTTTTGTTGCCTTAGAATTTTATTTTATTTTCATATTTGAACCAGGAATAAATTTGTGTTATCAAAAAGTTATTTTTTGTTTATTATTTGCAATATTGTAAAATCTAAAATAATTAAAAAAAAGTCTTGTCTACTAGAATTAATAATTATCGTAAAAAATTGAGATAGTCTATAATTTTGTTAGGGAGTGTATTAATATCCCTATAGGGTTATTTTCTCGCCTGAAGTGCGTCATGCACCGTCCCAATCGGCAAAGAGGTCATTGTTACGTCGCTTCTTCCGATTTCTTTGCCTAGTGACTTTGCCAAAAGAGTTTGCAAAAAAAAGGGAGGGGAGGCTAGAACTGTATAACTATTGTTAGATAATTTAAGGTTTCAGGAATAACACCACACAGATATTTAAGAGTGGTTATAATTTCGATATATAAAAGGGTAGGGGGGGGGGGGATATATAACAAGTTAAATAACTAAAAAAAAGGAGGAACTAAACCAACGGTCCTAAGTCTATAAACTTTAAAAAACTACTACTGCTCTTTTTCAAAGCTTGGTCTTGGCGGCGTTACCAATAATATGTACCGAGTCATCATAATGATATCGGGAATGCGTTATTGCTGTTATGTATCACCAAAGATGTTGATAATCCAACAACAATGACCAACTTTTTCTAGGTTGTTGATCACAGCACTTTTTCTCATGAAGTTGCTTACGACGTCGGAATTTGATTAGATAATCAAAATCTTAGGGTCAGACTTTAACTATCCCATGTATAAAAGTCAGAATTTCCGGATAGTCTGTAATTTCGCACATTGTTTTGCAGGGTAATTGCTGCTACCCGAAACGAGTTTATAGTTTTTTTTTCCATTACAGGTGCCCGAATCTACACACTGGGGAGTAAAACGTTCCCCATGAGTCTAATGCAATTTTATATACTGTAGCTGCTTTAACACGCTATCTTGACGTCATTCACTATGGAATACTCTATTCGTTAGAGTGCAGAATCAAGCTCCAGATCTCCTCACGAGAGCTACTGTACAGCATGGTAAAAAAGTGAGCCCCTAAAATTAGGAGTGTACTGGGTGTCCCAATTTCCATTACTGAAAATTATGTCTAAGAGTTTTCGATATTTCAACACGGATATTCAACTACGGGCCAATTTTTAAGTTACTTTAATTTCATATAATTAAATTTAAAAAGGTAATGGTAAAGTAAGTTTCTTCCCGAAGAAATTTTCAGAAAACATTGAAATTTTCGAGAAAATGTTTAAAATTCTAAATGCCATTTTTTTTGGAAATTAGCTGACTAGGAAACTTATTATAATATATACCTCAATTTGCACCAATTTGACAGTACAAATCCATATATTTCGATATTTGTTAAGATTAATTTCATTGGCTATTTGTAGTTGGTAAACAGTGTTGAATACCTTTTACCAAACAAATAAAAACTTTGTCCTGAAATTAAATCACAACATCCTATCTAATAACCCATAACCGCTTTCCCATTAAATCAACAACCTTCCGGAAAATACCCAATAACCCTTGAAATCCCGGACCACATTTACAGTTCACACGTTCTTATACCTTAAACAAACAACGCAGGTTGTAATGATCAGTGGTGCGGGAAATTCGGAACCTAGCTAAGGGGAGTTTCCATAGAAACCCTCTTTACCGTGAGAATCGTTTCATATTGCCCCAATGGGCTTTGGATTGGAACAGAAAATTGTTTTCCTCTTATACATGTAACTGCCGCCATTCTGTCTTTTGTACTGGCACTTTTCCGGATTTTCCATCAGGTGGTGAATCGCATTTATTTTTCTTTAACCCATTATTGTTTCCTTATTCAATTTTCTTTTACTCCACATAAAATATTTCTCATTTTAATGCAGACTTACCTCTTGCAATATGCAAGTTGATTATACAACACCATCAGTAAAGCAGTAAAGACCTCTGTTATGTAAGGTGGTCGTATTAGATCTACAGAAACGAGGTGTGTCTGTGATATCCGTGGTAGATTACAGGTGTGATTACGATAGCTGAATTGAATGTAGCCCCAATTTAAGAAGCACATAATATGCAAATTACTACACAAAATTAATCTAAGTACCTACCCAACAACAATTTTAGTAAACATGATATATAATTAGAAAATTATCATCAATTGAATCACGAATAAAACATATAACATTAAAATGCGGTCGCATAAAACTTGCAACATAAAAGAATTATGTGAATCACGCATAACACCGAATCAAAGTGATGTTTCCAGTAATTCTATTGCACCTAATAGCGTTTGCATTGCATTTATAATTGCGAACACAATTCCGTTAATTACCAATTACGGGTGTATTTCCAAATTGGTTTCGCCACAAAATCCTCAATTCAGACATAGAAACAGATTTCCATTTTTTTACCACAATGCCATTAAGTGAACAGAAGCCTCGTTTCTGTGGTTGAATGGCTGATGTCTTCAAAAGAACAAGTCAATTCAAGCTCTTATTAACAAGTAAAACGGTTATCAAAACCGTTGATCAGTGGATTTACTCTCCCTGAGCTCTATTAGGGGCGCGGAAATTCGCAGGGATTAAAAAGGGAAAAATAAGGAAAGTCACACAGAGGACTTTTATTCGACTTTCGCCAAAAGGCTTTGTAAGGAAAATCTTTCACGGACAGTCGCTGTTATTTTATTTCCTTTTTCTCAGCCCTTAATCCCATTTACTCATGCCGAGTTGTTGAATCATGGCTTAAGCTCGGATCTGCTAAGCCGAAGACTCGTAACAAAAATACACATAAGGATTTTTTTGCGTTAGTCTGTTGTTATTAGACCTTCTCGGAAACGAATAGCTCTGGATCGGATTGATTGTTATCAGTTGATTTTCAACCAATAAGACCGATCCCCGATGATAGGTAGCCAAAATATCACCTGAATCAATCCAATCCAAATGTTCTTTGTGAAAAATGCCAATTATAACTACTATATATGAATGATCTTGTACTGAACCTAGTTTCAGGCGAGAAAACTAATGATGATTGTAGTAATTGTGAATTAAAGGACATTTCTTTAAATTTCGTGATAGCGAAGCATTTCTTATGAACGACAAATTTTACGAGGGTCAGGTTTATGTGAACCAACCTTAAGCGATTCCTACATCAGACTTTGCTTTTGGTGTGAATGAAAGCAAACTTCACCATCAACTATGACTCACCATCTTCGCCTCCACTGACCCAGAGAAGAATGCCAATTAAACACTAATAATTGTTTCATGTTTCACATAGAGGTCTCCCTTGAAAATTAACATGTTGTTCTGAATTACTCGCCATTTTTGTGTAGTAATTTATATCACCTTAGTAATTACATTTGTTTACTACATTTTAGTACCTGCTGCATATTATTATTTAGCCTTTATATCATTGAAAAGCTTTTTATGAGATAATCGTTCTAGTGTTTGAAGGGTATATCCTTCATTAGCCTAAACGGTTAGGTATTTGTTTTTATTTGTTATCATTGATAAATGATATGAGAGGTAATGAGCATTTTTGTGATAACTAAATGTAATTAAAAACAGTTTAAGAGATGGGGAAACTGATTTCTCTGAAAGGGAATTTGTGGTATTTTTCTTGTTCCCGATTATTCTCGTAGGATTATCGTTCATAATATTAGTTTACGTTTATACACAATATATCTTTAATTTTTAAGAAATTATCCCTGGATTATGTATTCTTCTGAGGCAAAAATGCAGTATCTGTGTTTTAATTGCGAAAAAAACCAAAACAATAAGGTCATATAAGGAACGAAATCATCATCTCCCAAAGTTTTGACGCCTTACACTAGAATTAAAGGAAATTTCTTTCGTTTTAACAATTTTGAAGGGAGTTTGCAAAAACCTTAAAAAATATCTACTTGTAATGGCATAACAAAAATCTCATCTCTCAAAGAATAGTTTTTTTCAAATTCCTGTTTAGACATACGGGTTCAATTTTTTTTTTAATTGAGCAGTTTTTTAAACAACCTTGCGAAAACTTCCAAAAACGAGTTGACTATAATGGATTTCAAAAAACACAATTTAATATTTTTACGTTAAATCCGTCACTATCCACTCATATTTAAGAAAATTTCATTTCCTTTAAAGGCATCCTAAGGAGTACCATGCGCCAAAACAGCCTCGTTTGACCAATCTTACCATTGGCGCCTCCAAATGGTGAGCACAAAAAATGAAATATAAAAGTAAAAATGTATTAAAGAAATTCACAAAACTGCTCAAAAAATGTGCGACATATTGGCTCCCCTTATTTCAAACTCTCCTTAAACCTCTAACTAAGATTGATTAAGGAAAAGTCCAAACTTTCAACGAATATCATTTATTATACAAGTATATTATTTAAACTTCTGGCTGTGAGAGCACAAATTAATTTGAAATTCACCTTCTTTAAAATTTTTAAAAACGATTCTCGAGAAGTGTTAAAACCAATCTCAATGCTATTAACGTGTTCCTATAACGAACATTCTCGATTATTAATTGACGTCATTAATAGACCCGTTCGTTAAACAACTATTAATGGATTTGTAAAAAAAATTGAAAAAATTGTTGTCAAATACTGATGATCTCTCAATGATCATCTCTTTACCAATTCAACTTGATCTCTTATAATTTTTTTGCAACAAAATTTTGAAACTGGTTTTGTAACGTTTTTTTTATCGCTAAAAGAAATTTTATTACAACCATCTGGTACCTGTAATTAAGTATTAAACATTCTTCAATTAACTCTATCATTGAAAGAAATTCCTTACACATGAGTTACGAAAATATTCACGTTGCGTAGGTTCTTGTTCTTTCGTAGACAATATGTGAATGAATTCTAGTGGAATTGTTTCGAGTGACCATAAACTACCAGACTTCAAGCACTAAAGTATATTTAATTGTTGTCAGTTTGTTAATCTTTATTTTGTTTCACAATCTTTTGGATGGGACAAAATCCAAAACCAAGACTTTTTGTCCATTCACAAATGATTACTTTTCGCATCTTGATCATACCAAATATGTGAAGAATTTTTAAAATAAGTGACTTTAGTGATATTCCTCCCCTCACTGCGTTCGATACAAAAAATTTGTTTCTATAGCAATTTTTCAAATTGCGTCACTTAACTAGTTTTAGCTTTATTGCCACCATATTACCGCCATCTATTCAAGTAGCTGTTTTATAGTTGTGCTTGTCGCATATGTATGTCTCAATACATTTCGTACAATAGAAAATCGGTCGTTAGCAGTATTTGAGAAAATACTATAAAACCTATTTTTAACCAACATACTAATACGCCACTTAAATGATTTTTCATTTTGAAAATAAAAAATAATTACATAACATGATAAAATAGAGTATGGAGGTATGATCTAACGTTTCAATACAGCTTGTTAATGCACTTCCGTGTATGCTAACCTTTAGCAGTAGTTTTAAATATTCGGAGCCAACGTTGTCTGGCAACGAACGATGGAAGGACTCACTTCTGCGAACACTTTCTTTAATAACAATTAAGCATTATTCTTCTTTGTGTTTTACAAGAGCGATTAAAGATATTTGGGAAATGTTGCCATTGTCATTATGAAGAGAAGATAAAGGTGTGGATAGGATATCCTGTTCGTCAAATAAGGCATTCTCCTTATAGAAAAAAATCAATAATGCAAAAAAGTAGATTTTGTTCCTTTTATCCTCACTTCGCTTAACTTGATAAAGCGGAATAAGGAAAGTGGAAGAATTAAGAGGCGGGGTGTGCCTATACAAAGAAACGCATCCATCTTATGTGTGTTTCATCAGTCTTACGTAAGAAGTATCTATGGAATTGGGGCAATTGGTTCCGGATTGAGTGGTTTCATAATAGAATCTCACGTAAGGCTATACGGAGTTTCCTGAAAATACACTGACAAGAAAACAATAACCGTTATTTATTCTTAAACAATGCTATGGGTATTATTCTCGTTCGTTAACTTACAATTGCCTATTATCCGTCTTTTTCCGTGATTTACTTATTAATTTAATTATATTTAGATAGTACACTATAAAAGCTTCCAATCGTGGTATTATTTAAGTTCATCATAAGCTTTATTACTAATATAAAACCGAATACAAAACAAAAAGAACAGAAAGGAGAATGAAGTTTCGTGGAAATATAATTTTCCATTACCAGAGGCTTTCATCGCCAACGAGACCTCGGATCATACGCATCATATTCCAGGGAGGATATTTGAGTTTGAAATTGTGCGCTAAAAAGTGGAACGAAATTTTATATTCTTCGCCCAACGATAATAACAGGCTGGCAAAGAGAAAATATTTATTTAGGATGAATCCCTGGGGATAAAAAGGGGATGAAAACAACCTTAATAAAATATGATCTCCACGAAGCCAGATTCAAATTTTATTTCAGTTTCAGACAAATTTTCAAGTTTGGGAAAGTGTTGAAATTCAGGAGGGGTCTTGCACTGTATAGGCAGACTATATGAATATAAGAATAAATAGACTACTAATGGTAGGTCTAAACTTGGCTATGTTAGAATCTAATTAGAATTTAAATTCACTAACAATTTAAATACTGTATTAGTGCCTTTCAGCTCCAAAAAGTTTGAGCTAAATTTGCTACTTTCTACTGAATTTCAATTTGCTTAGTTTCGAACAAATTTAGAAATTCCAGTACTTTATTCTCAAGTTCAGAATATGAGTGGCAAATCGTCAATAAAGAAACATTCAATCTGCTTTGCGAAGCTTCAACTAAATTTAGGAATTTCTAGATGAAAAACGTTACTTCAACGTTCTTTGGAGGTAGTTGTGAGCTTTTATAAGTGATCCTTAGATCAGTTTCTTTTCGCGAAACCTATACTTTATTTTCAAGTTTTGTCAATCATTAAAGAAACTTTCAATTTGGTTAATTCCAGTTAAATTTGGTAATTTCTTGTTGACAAACCTATTAATATAGATTCTTTTTTAGTAGTTTTAAGTACATATAAACGCCCTTCAAGAAACATTCAATTTACTCAACCTCAATCTAATTTAAGGATGTCTAGATGACAAACCCATGAATTCAAAGAGTTTTATTTTGGCGCATTTGAAGTAGGAGCTTCGACCGCAGATATCTATTTCACTTATAATCTAATGACATTGATCAAGCAGAGAAATACCATCACAATCGTGAGTTTGAGTTACAACTCATATTGTCCAGTAAAAAATCTCAATGCGTAAAATGTTTCAAGATCAATATTCAAAGATAAATTCTCTTTAAGCCCAGTAATTTTCTACTTCTGTTTCAAGTATGTACACGTTTTCTATATTTATTTTTATTTTTAGATTTTATTTTCGTGTTACTTGTTAATTTGGTTTACTTCTTTTACGCATTAATAAAGTTTTCTTTAATGGTTTTTCTTTTCAGTTCATCAAAATACTTAAAGTATTCTTTTCGGTTTCAAAGCATGTTTTTTTTAGCCTTATTGTTGTTCCTTATGTTATGGGAATTAAATATAAACCCTACAATTGTCTATGACTTTTACACGTGTATGTCCACTAATCCACAATCCTTCTATTATTATCGAGTCAAGTATTATTTATATTAATATATCAATACGTTCTTGTAGTTCTGATTCAGTGTCTATATTGCATATATTCGACCTAACGTTTTAATATACACGTGTGTGATGAGGAAACAGTTTTGCTGTAATATCATTAACATACACCTACGAGCAAAAACCTGGTAAAAAAATGGGTAATTGCTACAATTAAACTAGAGGTAAGTAAATTAAAAATCCACGGCAGATATTGGGTTACTGCTTATATGATACTGTGATTTGGATATGTAATATGTATTTGGTTAATTGGAATTATTAAAATATATGACTTAGCATGTATTTATTACATGTTCCAAATATTACAGATAGACATATTTTAAATTTTGATAACTTTTCTCTGTAAAAGCTGTTTACAATTAGTTAAAAAATGAGAAACAAATATAAAAGATTTTCTATGTAAAATGAAGATACATATACATTTTTTAGACGATATTACTGGCTGCGAAATAGTCAGTTTTAATGCCTACTAAAGCGAGCATTAAGGTTAAAAAATATATTCACCATTTTGTCCATAATTATTAGTAATCATTAAAAAACCTGACAGTGAGCGGTGAACCGTAACAGTGGGGCGTTGATGAAGCAATTCAAACATCTGACAATTAAAAGCTGACACATAAAGATATCATTAAAAAACTAGCAGTAGGCGGTGAACCGTAAACGTAGGGCGTTAATAAAGCTATTTACTATTTACCATCAAACATCTGACAATTAATAGACAAATGAATTCATCAAGACATGCCTCTAATATTTCAACGCCTACTTAAGATTTTTTAATGATCACATTTCATTATCATTTCTCCCTTTCTCTTCCAAAAAATTTCAAAATAAAATAATATTCCAATAAATACTCTCTATTTTTAAGGTATAACTCACATGCAGCCAGATGTAATTTTTCTCGTTTTCAAAAATGGTCCAAATTGAACTTGGTGGTCTGGAGCACGTAGAAAGTTTATTAACAAAAAACAAAACTTTTCGAAAGCTAAATGTCACATTTTCATATCGAAAGCAATAGATAAATCGCCTCTGTTATAATGTGTTTTGAATATAAATGTATTCAAATCTAAAAACCGCAACAAAATTCGAAGTTCTCACGTAAAGATGCGAAATATTCGACGTTCAACCAACACCTTCGAACGAAAGAACTGGAATAATGAGCGCAAAGCAGCGCACAGGAAGAAATCCCGGTTCGCGAGCATGACACAGTGCCGGGCAAAATTTTTGAAATCGTGCTTCAATAACAGACATACCTTGTAATGTTTCTCATTTTTAGTTATGTACATATCGGGGGAAACGTACGTCTGGGAGTTTTGCATTTGATATGAGAATCCAACAGGCGACGTTGCCAGAAAGTTCTGAAAATATTTAGAGAAAAAGCTTTCGATATTATCACAATCTTAACAAATTAACCCATTAATAACAAAAAAATTCTGATACTGCGTTGGTCATGCTTTTAAATATTGCAACTACTTTGCCTTCTTTAAAAGAATGTCTTTGTGTCTTTAAAATTTGACGAAAAGTTAATTTAGTTGAAATAAATATTGTATTGTAAGCTATGGGAGCTTATCAGCACTATTTTTTTATTTCAGATCATTTTTCTTAGATAGCAAAAATCAATAATTTAATAGTCTGATACTTCAGGTCAGGAGAAGTTTTTTTAAATTCAATTAATTTATAAAAGCTAAAACTCAAATCAACTTATTAAAAATCTCCAACTCCAATGCTGGCAATAGCGCCGTCCACTCCTAATTCTGTTTCATTAAGTATAATATGAACCTCATCGGGTGCATCTGTCATTGTTTGTACTACAAGAAAAAGAGAGACAGTAATTATTCTAATTGAACTGGTGGTTCTAATCAGCTGATATGTAGTTATGTACGTAATACGTAACATTTGTTTACGTTTTGATTTCTGTGAATTTTTAGTAGTTTGTGTTTTATTTTAATATATAATGAAGGATTAAGTGTAAAGATAATAATCAATATTGATAACTAAATGTAAGAAAATGAAGATTTTTACTTCAGTTTTTCCGCGCAGTGCGGTTAAAGTTCGTTACGTGGTAAATAACTTTTCAATCAATAAAATTGCTGCAATTATTAATTTAGATGAATTTCAATCATATTTTCATTATAATTCATTACTTCTTACACCACATGTACAATTCCAATATTAAAACCTACTACTTGTTATTTTCTTCATCACCTAAATTGCATGTTTGATTGATTAACTTAGGAATTTGCTTTATATCTCAAAAAGCCAATTCTAAGGGTTTACAGTTATCTACCCCAAGTAACAAAAACCTTTAAAGGCAGGGATTACTTTCTTTAAAGCCTCTTTTAATTTACTTCTAATTTTTCTTTCAAAATAATGCCTTCAACTCCTTTGCCATCCTTAATTGAATTAAAAGATATCTGCTAATGGGAAATTGCAATTAGAGCGGGAATTAATAATGATGAAAGTAAATCTTTTAATCATAAATATCATCAAAACTTTATGAATGATCAACATTTTTTAGCATTGAGTTGAGCTTAATAATTTACCTTTGCTTTTTAAAGCAGGCTTAGAGCATCCCCACTCATTCATTAAAATTTAATAGCATTTTGGCTTTTACCTTTTTTTTTGCTCTGTTACTGCTTGATTTTATTTGAAGGGTATAGGGAGAAAAAGATCAGAATTGTGAACAACTGCAAAAGCTTCTAGCCCTGAAAGTCAAAATTGAATTGGAAATATTTTCAGTCTATCTAAGCCGATGGAATTCTTTCCTGACAGCAACACATAAGATAGGTAGACAGATTGTACTTCATACATGTATGTACATAAAGTTACTACAAGACCTGGAGACACAATTTTAGATGCCTTGAAAATATTTCCAATTGTATCATGAAGAATATTGCAGTGTGTTTATACAAGCTAACAATGGAAAAGTTATGATAAAAAAATTACTCATAATTGTATTCTTTAGCATGTCCCTTAATCAATTACATAATTCCCTCAGTTTGTCTTCATTCCAGTTGCGAATGGAAGTAATATGGATGTAAGTGCGACTTCAACAACAGCCCCTGCCTCAGAAGAATTGCATCGACAACTTGCATCAATTTCTTCAACAAAACAAGAGCTTCAATGGAAGGAATTAACTGCAGAAAATTTGAACATCACCTATTCCATCCTACTTTCCCAATCCTTAGCCAATACTCTTATGGAGGAGCTTGAAAAATATATACATTACTACTCAGGAGACCTAACAAAGGTGATTATATTACATTGTATTAACATTAAATTATTTATGAGTGCTCATTCTTAAACCCTCATAAAAGGAGCATAAGCTCCAAGGCTCTTGGAAAATGCGTATCAAATAGGTTTGGAGATGAAAATTCGGGACGTATTATATTCTGCAAGGGGGGCTGCTTTGCATGAGAAATTTCTAAAGCTCCATTATTCCTCATCTTTTATTTCTGGGTGAAAGCTTTTATGAATGAGGCAAGAAGCAATTTGGGGCTTTTCAAGTTGGTTTCCAATTATGCCACCATTTTCGGTAACGTTTAATGCGTCTGGCTGTAGCGTCAGATTTTTAGATTTAAAGGCCTTTGTTCGCGGCGATCTTGCGGTTAAATGGCATGATGAGAATTCCTTGACATAAAGGTGAATTGGAATTTTCGCGTCTTGAGCTTCGTTCAGCACTAAGTCTGTCTTTTCGTATAATAAACATTATCCAAGCTCTGGTTTCCCTCTCAGGGATTAAACTACTAAGAAGATTGCACCCATAAAAAGTCGCAATCAGTGAGCATCCTTGCAAGTTTCCAGAACGAAACAAAAGATAATTAGCATTTGCAGCTCTGGAACTTTGCATTTTAGAACAATGGTTTTTAAATTTTCCCTTAAATCCAGAGTGTTTGGCCCATCATATCTGTACTTTTTGTCTATTCACGAGTTTTGCTTCTTTAGCCCATTTAAGAGAAGCTATTTTCATCAAAAGTTACCTAATAGCAACGCTCCTAATGAAAATAGCCAACTAAAATGGAAACAAACTTTGCCAATAATAAAACTTTGCCCTTCATGTACAGACGTGGCGGCGTAAAACCTCATAAAAATGTATTAGAAGTTCCACTTAACGGCGTAGCCGAGGACCTTTTGTTCTGGAAATCTGAATAAATGCCTCCGAAGAGGTGACTGAAATATTGCATTATTCACACTTTTGCAGGTTTTGCCTTCTCGAATGAAAATACTTGATACTCGACCGTATTGACTATTTTAGGATGTTTTCAGCTTTCGATCCGAGAAGAAAAGAAGCATAATTTTAAATCGGGTCAGACTTTTTCGCATATGGTGTTTCCTGTTAGTATTTCACAGCCAAATAAAACAGGTGACAAAAAAGATGGAAACATTTTTTACTCATCGGGTTTGATATACTATAGCAATTAAGTCCTATTTTTCAACCTACCAATAACTTTACCAGCAAGATAATTTTATGATTTGGCCCTTATGTAAGAATAATATTAACAGTGAGTTATCCGTAGACCAACATTTTGGAACTATTTTTCGCAATAAAATTAAATCAATGCCAAGTCCTAAAGTCTAATGCTGATTGAAAAGAGAAAATGTTGAAACTTTGATTGTGACATATCTTTTTGTTAACAAATTGTGGTTAGCCTTCCGCTTTTTATTTCGCTCTATAACATATTACTGTTGCGCTTTCTGTAAGGTGTCTCAATATAGAAACTACTCTCCTCTCCTTGAATTAGTATCATATCATTAAATAATTTAATTACATACTAAATTTAATGTTTTTATTGGTCTTACTAGGTTAAAATATTCGGTAAATGGCATCAAATCCCTCGTCAGCAAGTGGCTTATGGAGACCAAGGTCTGAAATACACCTTCTCCGGTACCACCATCGCAGCCAAACCGTGGTTCCCAGTTTTAACTACCGTTAAAGAACTGGTGGAAAAGGTTTCCAATCAATCCTATAATTTCGTTTTAATAAATCGGTGAGATAAATAATTATTTGCTGGTGAATTCGTTTATTAAGCAATAACATGTTAGGTATAAAAATGGCAACGATCATATAGGAGAACACAGAGATGACGAAAAAGAGCTGGACAAGCATACGCCTATAGCCTCATTATCTTTAGGACAAGAGAGGACCTTCGTCCTGAAGCATCGAGATGCCAGATTGAAAGGCAAACTCTACAGGAAGATTGCTTCAGGTAAGTCCTGGAATATTCGTTATTTGGGAAAAAAATTGATGGCATGAAGGATGTTCTTTTAGTAAAAATACAATTAGAACACGGGAGTTTGTTATTGATGAATTATCCAACTAATGAATATTGGTATCACTCTCTACCGCAGAGGAGGAATTGTCCGGGGGTGCGAATAAATCTCACGTTTCGGAAAATTAATAGTTAGACCATATGGAGTTTGAGCTATTAAAAATAAAATATTTTTCCGATAGAAGTTAGGTAATATTATTGGAGAGGAAGCACATACTTTTCTTTATTAGAAATAAGTTGATTTATTTTGATACAGTGTGAAATTGTGGAGTTCTTGGGAAGTAAAAAAGAAATATTTTCCAGTAGGAACCTATATTGGGATAAAAGGTTTGAGATGCAAGCTGGAGGTATAAATTAACCTTGAATTGGGAGTGTATAATCAAGCTTTAATGAGAATTTATTGAAAGTTCAAATAAAAGTCACGCTTTCAGCTACTTCGATTATAAAAAAACAACTAGTAATTTAACAAGTAATTTTAAAGTATAACACTAGAATGTGAGGTTCACTTTGGATACATTGTATGGAAATGATGATCAATGTGCGTTTTAATTAAGTCTTTGATCTAATCCATGCTAGGAATTGTCAATCTACAAAATAAATCATGAATATTTATTATTTATTAAAAATCAGTTACCTTTTTTTAAATCCTTATTCTGCAGCTTCTCCTTCTGTTTCGGAATCATGATATACGTTCTAATGTAAAAGTCTCCGAACAGGCACATCATGAATAGGTTTTGAGGAATGAAAAATATTGGCACAATTTTAGGAAAATTGCATTCGTTAAATAACAGTTGCCCAAACATGAGTAACAAAAACGCAAATTGTACCTAAATTTTCATTAACATTAAGAATTGTAAACCTGTCCTTATCCTCGTTCTCACCAGTTGAGCTTGAGTTATGAACTTCTTCAACCACAAGTGTTTTCCGTATTTACTATCATATGCTGTGAGCAAATAGTAGGAATATAATATAATGTGTACCGGGGCATTGGCTAAAGCCACGTAATAATTGTGTCCACCCCCTATAAATTTCATAGCTAACCATGAAATGCAGACCATACCGAAATGGTGGTAGATATGCAGAAAGCTCAAGTGTGACGTCTTCTTACGAAGTACGAAAAATATCTAAAAAAGTTGTTAACTAAGTTCTTGTTACTTTAACCAATTTTAGTTATTTACAGTATCCAATAAATCGGCCAATTTCAACATAAAATACAGGTAAGTTATACTAAGAAACTTGAGTCCCCAATAGCTGTTAGAATAGTCCACTTCCATGCATGACAAGCTTATTACATCTTTCGCCAAGAATACCTTATTATAAAAAAAATTACCATTAAACCTAGAAAACAATAACACTAAAACCTACATAATACACAATATACGAATTTGCTGCTACTTGAAAGATATTATAGACCATCATTACAGTCTTTAGATTGATAGGTTCTCTGTTCTTCATATAATCGGGGCCCCATTGCAGGATGAACTTAAACCAGAGAAATAAAATAAATATAGTGGGGAACGGTGAGAACATTAGAGGGTAGTCTAATGCCCGAGGGTCTGAAATATAGTTATTTTTATTTATAATTAATTAATTAATTTAGTATTACCAGATAATTCCTCCATGGCCCAAAAGTAACTTTGAAAGAGTCTCTTTAACATCAGTGCCATGGCGAGTAATAAAACTGATCACCGCAAACAACCTTTCACTTCCCGTTTTCAAAAAAAACAATGTTTTATTGTTGTTCAATGTTCGTTGAATAGAATAATGCATTTTTTTCCAGATCTTTGACCCCCCCGTAGTTAGTATGCTAACTAGGAAGGGAGCTGCGAATTGGTTGAGGGTATTTACATAATTTATTTTGTAGGTGCCCAAAATTTTTGCTCATAAATAATATCATTTAAGATAAAAGGCAAGTAATAATTTCCATAAATTATAGAGTGAATAACACAGTTTTGTAGTTTGGTGTCAAAATGCTCCTTTCCTAAACTATAACAATGGAATGTCTATTGACTGGGGCCGATAAAATTGAATATTCATTATAAATTATTGGAATATTTGCAGATTCAAAAAAACACAATTAACATTTAACACATAAATAATTTGACGGGATTAGGAATAGCAACGAGATCTAGATGGAGAGTGAAATGTCGAAAGAAACTCACAAATTTGACATTTACTATATATTATGAAGAATGAAGATTGCACGGATTATTCTCTTCTTAATGGTAGCAACCGGCATCACTCCGTATACATTTACAATACATCTGATTAAGTTAAACTATCACGGGATATACATTAAAAAGTAAAAACAAATTGTGCTGCATACGTGTAATATCGTGAGATGATGCCTTAATGAAAAATAATCTTTTGGTAGAATTTGACCATTACCCTTTTTCGAGAGGAAAAACAATCAATATTAAATGAAATATTAAACTGTAAAGAGCTATCTTTACATAATAATAACAAATGTGACAACGAGATTTTTACTAGTTCTTTTAGAGTGACGTCTCTATGGAATCCAGTTACTTAAGCATGGATTAATGACAACGGAAGTCAGGTTAACGGTTAAAGGTATTTGATTTGATCAAGGTACTTGGCCATTAATGTTGAATTTTGGCTCGTTTGTTGGAGATACAGTTAGCACCATCAACGTCAATATATAAAGTCTTTTTTAATTTTTCAATGCAATACGAATCAAATGACCCCAAAGCAATTTGAAGCTAAATTATATGATCTCCTCTTCCAATGGAAAACCCAATGTTCGATCTGACTTCTACCCGTAGTACGCCCTGAATTAGTCTCAAATTGTCTGACTTCGTTTTTCCTTCCGATAGACTTGGCTTTGTCTGGCAATATGTATGTCGTGGTCCAAGTTCGATGTAATTTAGGATTTTCTTAGAATCTGGAAAGATATTAAAATGTAATATTGGTATTAATATACAGGTATCATAAATTCAAGTGGAAACATAGGGATTGTACAAGTGAGAAGAACCGCACAGGGTTTAATATGCTTCCAACCAACGAAGTAAACTGAGTCCTGTCGGCGTCTCTACTTCAACGTTTAAATTGATACTTTCTGAGTGCTTTCAAGGTTTAATACGCCTTCATGGTGCTTCGTTAGTCTTTGTCGGAGGCGTATTAAACCTCGTGTAGTCCTTCTTCCACTTCTACAATCCCTATATTTCCACTTAAGCTTGTAGTATCTGTATGTTAATGTCTGCTTTCGAGTAATGTTTATTAATCAACAATGAATTGTATTCACCATTATATCAAGAATTTTGATGAATATATAATTTATATTTTTTAGCATGTTTAAAATATTACTAAATTAAATTTTCAACTCTATTTAAATTGATTTTAAATACATTTTCTCCTTTAAACATGGCGATTGTGTTCTAACCGACTTGAAAGCTGGATTTAGTAAATATACCACTTAAGAGCTCAAGTGTATTCTTCAAACAGAGCGTAAAGAACCAATAAATAGGCGTTGAGATACGTTTTGTATCTTAATTGAAAATTACATAAGTTTCTGAAATTCCAAATTAAGAGTACTAAAGGTATGTTTTATACATTTGTGGAGGATTGTTCAGCTTTTTCCTTGTCTGAGAATAACGCCTCACATACAGTAGGAATTATTGGAGCCGCGGAATTGCACACTGCATTATTAATGATGTTTCCCTTGTTTTTATGACAAATCTATCACCGTCTTCAGAACAGAAAAAAAATTATTAAGAAAACAAAAAATAACTGTACTAAAATGTATAGAAATAAAATAAGTTTTATCTTTGTAAGTTTTGAAGATAGTGTGTTTTCTGTCGTAAACTGTTTTAAGAATCAATTTATTTCCAAATTTGGTGAAAAAATATAATACCATTTAGACTCATTAATTTTTTAGCTTTCTCTAAAATTTTTTCCTAATTAATTGATAATATTAATATTTTCTCAAGATACGAGATAACCACAATCATAAAAAAAATCATTTCTATGATTGTAAGTATTCTAAATAATGTTTACTATTATAATTATGATTTAATTATAATTACTTTTTATGTTATTCATTTATGTTTTATATAATCAAGTTAGGTGGTACTTATGGACCACAATAAACGTTTAGGAAATATGTTCAATGTTAGAACAGTTTTTAGGATAAAAAATATATTACGTTCAAAACATACAAATATAAAACTTTTTTCACATTCCTTTTCAGTCACATTAAATGTATTTTAGTTTTGTTATTTTTCATTTTTCTAATAATTTTCTCCTAGAGCGTAAAAACGGTAACAACTTAAGTGCTGGTATAGCATACTGACTCTCAGGACTGGACTGTTTGGCTTAGTTACCTCAAAAGTATAGTGGATACGCCAAATTATCCCCGTCTACTAGAATATCTATTTCTCAATTTTGGGACTGAATGAATTAGTTAGTTCAAAATTACCTTAAACTTCTATTGCTTTCTTTACGCAACATCCGGTATTGGGACATATCTATATTAAGAGAATGGTGGAGTACACATTGCTATCTTAAAGAGAAACCGGCGGAGCAAAACTTTGTATTTACTATTTTATCAAAAATTTCAATGAAACTAGAAGTTATACTGTGCTTCTGGTGTGATCTGGAATGTTATTAAATTATATTTTCAGCTGTAGTGAAATTTGTTTTACATAGTTTTCTTCTTTAAATATAAGACATATGTATTAACCAATCCGAAGGCTAGATTTAATAAATATGTAATTTGTGAGTTAAAATATAGGCTAGGACATAAATAATTAATAAATTCATATTCAGACACTTTTGGCACACTTAAACATAAAATATAATATGTTTCTGCAATTCGCTGTGGACATCCAATTTTCTCCCATTTGTTAATTTACTATTTCTTCTGAGCTTCTCTGGTATTTAATAATTATCTAAGAGAAAGTGCGAGTCCAGAAAAAAATTACCTCCAGATGTTCCAGTACCCAATTTAAAGGAAAACGAACACAATATACAAAGTATGACTAAAGTTTACCATTATCATTTATATAAGAATTTTAGATAAAATTTGTTCTCTTCTAGGTTTTCAGATTCTGTAGCTGATCCGGTGAACCAAATCAAAAATTATGAAACCTTCAAACTAACTTCTTTTACATAGTTCTTCTAATTTTTTATCCATATTTGGGTTATTGCTTTACAATCGGTTTATTTCTTAAATTTAATCAATCACAATTCATAATTGGAATATATTTTCAATTAAGAAAAATCCTGTATATACCGGTTTCGTTTTTCGGACTGGTTCCGTTTGACGACCCACTTCAAGAACTCTATGGTACTTCGGCGAATGAACCGACCTTGCACTTCTCGAAGGAACGTTAGTTATTACAATATTAAAAAATGCATATTAATGAAGTTTTTTTGGGTTAACACCTAGAAAAAAATTGATGACTCTAATAAGTACTGTTTTCTTAGACTGGTACTACTTTCACCTTCTCATGACTGGTAAAATAACAGGATTTTAGTGTAAGTACAAGTATATGTTTTCATTTTCTTTGGTAAATGTATGATTGGTGGAACTCTTAATCATTTACAATAATATGAAATGCCTGTCGTGTAAAGTCTGGGTATTAAATTTATGGAGTTGCGTCGTAAATTTTCCGTTCTTAAAAAATGATATCATGAACTGTAGCTGTAATTTAATAATCCAAATTAGAACATAGTTATTAAAAAAAGAAATAGAGAGATTAAAATGGCACTTTTTAGCAGTAGAAAAATTAGCTATTTCAATATGTTTGTTCCCACGAACCTCCAATTTAAACCAAGATGTGCAATTATGATATAATTTTGATTTGGCTAAATAGGATCGTCATATTGTTTAATGTCCATAAGAAAAACGTTTCTGTCGAAAGCAGTGTCATTGTGATATCAATGAATTTCCTATGAACACTAACAATATATAAAAATCGAATTTAGCTGAACCATGCCACAATTATACAACCAAGCCTCTATGTTCAATTCCTAAGCTCTTAAGTGGTTTTGTCAAAAATTTCATTGTAGCCGCTCTTCTTGTCAATAACTGTATGTATATGATATAGAGGAAGTCTCTCTATTTAGGGTAAAAAAGCTTTGCTTTCAAAAGAACACATTTCTCATGTTCAAAGCTCATGAAATAATTGGTATATTGTAGTAAAAACAAACAAAAAATATTTTCTTGGGAAGAAAGTTATTTATTCAATCAGGGTCCCATTTCACGTAAAACCGTGTAGTGCCAGCTTAACTTTTACCACGAATGCAAACACCATCTAAAATAAGTCCGCAATTAACGGTCGATCTTGTTCAGCATATGTTGTCATTTTGAGATGATACCGCGATTTATGACGTAACTCCGCAAATTCAATATTCAGATGATAGTACCGATATTGTTGCTTAAATTTGCAAACTTCAATAAAAGTGTGCGTCATGTGGTATTCACAAATGAATTTTAATGACTATACGTGACGGTTACCGTCAAATTAAGCGTTTAAGTTAAAGAGGCACGATTACCGAACTGAGTAGTAATATTCTTATTCTAACCTCAGATACCAGAAAGTTGATTTCAGTATTAGTCTCTGATCTTATATCCTGATTTTGTAAACGATACATACATTCGTACTTGGTAATAGCGAGTACTGCATGCATAATGTGAATTGGTTATTTGAAGATAGTTAAGAGATTTTTATGACAATGAATGTGTCCAATTGGGAAAAAATACTCTGGCCTTAATCCTGTTGCAATAATGTTATTCTAGTTTGTTGTTATTATACTTAATCCCACTAAAGTTACAATACACATGGTTAATCAGAAAGCCCAATAACATAATATGCAAACTGATAATGCATAATTTACAAATAAAAATGCTTAATGGGCTATGATAATTAGTATAATTATTATTGATCTATCAAATCGTTAATTAGAGAATACATAAGATAAAAAGTTAAGAATAAGGCGTATTGTAGTCTGAATGAGCATCTTATGATCTTTAATGAAGAACCATAAAAAATTGATATAGAAGTTGATTAAAAAAAAATTTAACAAAGATGTAAAAATTTAAATTCCTAAGTGATGGAGTTGTATTCGTTTTTTGTTTCTATATTAAACTAAGGTTTTCTTTGTGCCTGTTAACACAATTCAATTTATGTCGAGTTTAAACCAACTTGGAGCCTATTGGTTAAAAACTGTATTTTTGTGAATTTATGTTCAGTTATTTTCTTTGATTCACCCTGTGAGAAATATATTTTATCAACCTTAATCAACTTTTTATGGTTCCCTACGGTCTATGGCTGCTATAAGATTCATGTTAAAAGACCTTTTAAGGTACACGAAGATTATATATTTCACAAAAATGTATGACTTTTTGCGCAAATTTATTATGATGCTTAAGTTTAGATGCTGATTTTCAACATCCTTAACTTTTTGGGTTACTCAGTACCTATTTCAGAATTAGCGTAAATGGTGACGAGGCAAATTTATTAATTTCACAATCATTTCTTAATTCAACTTTTTAATTTTTGAATAAATGCATGATGTGCACCTTTAACCCTGTTCAAAGCTTTAGTACGTGTTTACTGAGTCACATAAATGTCACACTTTATGACCAAAATACATCACAAAACTAATACCTTCATACGGACTACATGTATCACTCTTTACTTTTGAATTATCATATGTTCTCTTACTATTTTTTCGTTAGTTGTTCTTGACAAGTTACTCCTATCAGTATCAATTAAGCCATTCTAGTTCCAGCAAACCTTTTGAAGGTTAAACTCATGTATTCTCCCTTCACCGAAATCCCCTAAAATGGCACTTATTTTGAAACGATTTTATGAAACTTATTTTTATCTGATGGATGAGGCTTCTGGTAAGTTTAATTTCATTGATTGAATTGCAGTAACGGCAAGGTTTCAGATCCAAGAGCCAATGATTATTTCTTGATGAGATCTCCCATCCCCACAATGATTATTCTTTATTTCTGGTATAACTTTGTTTTTAAATGGGGCCCGGATTACATGAAGAACCGCGAACCTTTCTTATTGAAAAATATTATGATATTATACAATGGGTTGCAAGTGTTTGCCAATGTATATATTGTTTATTATGTAAGTAATGTTTTTTTTTAATTTATATTTTAACACTAACACAAAATCTGCAGCTGCTGTTATCTATACATATAATCGACTGGTCCTGCTCAGATATCGATTACTCGGAGAGTTACTGGGGCCGAAAACATCTTTTTCTGACCTATTGCTACTTCCTCCTGAAAATTGCAGATCTGATAGATACAGTAAAGCGTCTCTGATGACTGCCGTTTAAAAACTAACAGAATATTTACAGATATTCTTTATTTTGCGCAAAAAGTCGACCCATGTTAGTTTCCTGCACACCTATCACCATTTCCTCATGGTAGTAGCGGCATGGATCGGAGTTAAATACCTAGGGGGAGGACATTCCTACTTCTTAGGATTAGCCAATTGTATAGTTCACTCAATTTTATATGCATATTATCTTTTAACTGCATATGACTCCAAGTATGGACAATTATTGTGGCTTAAGAAGTTTATTACTCAAGTGCAGCTGGTAACGATTGAAATCGGTAACTTCTTGCTTAAACAGTATATGGGTTTTAGGCACAGTTTGTGGGTTTGTTCGTGATATTCGTGAGGGCGTTGTACGCGAAGAACTGCAACTATCCTAAGTACCCTCTGTTCATGTTTATTCCCCAAAACGCCTTTATGATTGTCTTGTTCAGCGATTTTTATATCAAGACCTACATTACGGGTCCCAGAAGAAAGAGAAAGTTGGAAGAACAAGCTAAGAAAGAGGGTGTAGCGAATTACTCCACCAAAAGCAGTTAGTAGTGCATTTTAACATTTAAGTCTATTATTTATATGTATATTTATAGACGTTAACATTAAACGTTCAAAATTAGCACACATTTTATCGTTTCAATAAGATTTTAATCATCTAATCATAAGGCAAGTTAATACTCCTTATGAAAACTTTCAAATTCGATTGATCGGTTATCTATTAAGGTTCTATTGGCATGTTTATTAAGACTTCTAACTAATTCTTAACGTTCATTTTATTTGCAATTGTCGATTATTATTTCATTTGATATATACGTACAAACCTTGAATAAGAGTTAGTTGAGTCATTTAAAGCTTATACTTGAAAGCTTACTTACGTATACATATAGATATATTGCCTATCTTTTTGTTATTTTTGTGTTGCGTAACAAAGTAGGTAATTTGAAGTAATAGGTAGAAAAGCTGATAGTGAAAATAACACGTAGAGGTCTCTAAATGGAATAAAGTACATATGTTTGTATGTTATAAATTTTATATTCGCTTTTTCCAATTTTCAATTCGTCAGATTTACTCTTGGTTTTTATGTTTCACTATCTGCCCCAATAAATAGTTAATTTTCCTATTAACACAGGATTTGGTGATTAAAATGTGGTTGTCAAAATCCAATTCTGTTTGGCGAAATTTATCCAGCGGCCATAAAACCAGCTGGTGCACGCAATATATCAGAGTAAAGATAATTTTACCTAGAAAATAATTCTTGTGGAAACCAAGAAATTGGCCATTTCCTATCAACCATGTCGTTTCTGCGGGAAATTGTCCTTCTGATAGACTTTTATGGATTTCGATTTTTCGTCCATTAAGGGTTTTCTCTCATTTGATCGGTTGAAAAAAAAATCGTCACCATTTTGTACTATTTTGGCACCACTCTCGACCTTCCAAATAACTATTTCAATCAGATTTTATTCTGAATTAACTGGAATCAAGACTCACTTTCGGGTAGTGATGATTGGAACGTTCAATACTCTGTATTGTTAAAAATTTATTTCAAATTTGATACAATGCAAGCATAATATGTATCATACCAAGGTAAAGATTGTTTTTATAATTTTGTAAATTCGTCGAAATTTAAATGCAAATAAAGAATCGATTATGAATTTGTATGTCTTTCCAGTTTACTTACATTTTAGACAGAAATTGAATTGTATTTTGTCGATACAATTTTGAAATATTTTCATCGCATTTTAATAGCTTACCCGTGCATTGTAACCGCAAGTACAAACTATAAACATGATAGTTCAAATCATGTGTCAATAATCAATCAATCGATCAACATTCCGAATATCTGTTAAATAATTCTGGTTTCAGTCATCAGATATTATATCGATTTTTCAGTATATAAATTAATGGATATAGGATTACTCAAGTTCTTTCTCAGAAGAATCAGAAAACTCAAAATGTTTCTTGAACTTCTAGGATTACTATTAGAGAAAACTCTATTGTTTCTTTAATACTAAACATCGTAAACGAAGTTTCAAGATGTGAAAATTTGTCACTGCCCAGCGAAATATCACTGATCATGAATGAACGTACCGAATTTATTTTTTGTAAATTTGAAATATTTCAGTTTTCATTCAAGTTAGACACAAATCATTTTGGCTGTGTTCCACTTTTATGAAATAAATGTGGATAGGCAAAGAAAGACGGAATTTTTGAAAATGTGAGTTTGGGACGTCCCTCGTACGTGATTGATCCAAGAAGATATCAAAAAAATAACACTAATATTCGAATTTTTTGATGTGGAATTCAGTAAAGTAGTTCAGATTATTTTCAGATTTAAAAATCGAAATTAGCATTAACTAATCAAACCTGATCCACTCGAATCAAATTACCCAATCAGATGTCTATAGCTAATTCTCCACTAAAGTCTTTAGTACTTACTTTTTGGTTGGATACATTGTCACTTATCGTGAAGGGCAACGAATAGCGTTAATCTCTGTAAACAACACCAGAAGTAAATTAATATAAATTCTAGGGTTAAAAACCGCAAAAGCCCCTCATTTGAAAAAAAAATGAGAAGATAACAAAATAAATAAAGAAAGGAGATTTTGAGTAGTCCTGAAACATTATCAAAAACACAAGGTGTCCCATCGAAAGGTGGTACCTTTATATGAACACATACATAGCAAACCGCACTTCGATGCTGTAATAGTATGCCACCAAACGTGATACTTTTCGATGAGATACCCTGTATCCTATTCATGAAATTTAAAGGTCATTCAATTGAAAAAGACTTCTATAAAGGTTCCTTCATAATTCCACTACATACGGGAACAGTTTAACCATAATTGCGTAAATTGTGATGCATTATATGGCACAGGTCTGTGTACACCAAACATTAGTAATTATTTTTAATATTATAAATTCTGACAAACGATCGGCTTCTCAACATCAATGCTATAAATAATTCTCAATTTACGCAAACATCTCAATAGCTATGAAAAATGTATGTCTTTGACCAGAACTAAATACCTTCATTCTAGATCAGTCCTTTCATTTTCTGTTGTAAATTGAACTGACATAAACCAGAATTGAATTAGGGTCGATAAAAACTACACCTTCTCGAGCATAACACAAGAGAAAGAGATATTGATGAGACCATTTGAAGAATTGATGGCAATAAAAGGAACGCAATTTGTTAATGTGAACATCGAGGTTGCGAATAAGCCGGAAATTCATCATTTTGCTTTTGTAATAATTTATGTTTACAAGATGTGTTCTGATGGTCAGCAACGCTGTATAAATCATTCATGCTACGCTCAGGTCAAAGCCAAAAATCTTCTGATAACAAAAAGGACTTCCGTTAAGAAATGTGAAATTTTTGGTTTTATACCACCTACCATCCTGTATTTCTCATTTACTCTAGATTTCGTTTGCGAGATTTATTTCAATCAGAGTGAAACTTTAATTAGCCCATAGACGTGTTAGGTATATACGAATACCAATCACAATGCCTACTTTTCCTATCGGAACAATTAGGCTATCGCGGTCCCTGGCCATGTAAACCAATAGAGAAACGTGCACATCTCGATTTTTTATATAAATGATCAATAATTACGCCAGTTTGAAGAATTTGATGTAAAACATTCTTTTGAATAGAGAAATAAGTTAAGTTGAATAAGCTCAAGGTTTGTTATGAAAATTTATGATAAGTAGAGGGTCTAAATGCTCAACCAGCCAAAAAACGCAAAAAATTCCACCTGTTACACAGTCGATTATTCGTCAATACCCGGCACTCCCCTGGCTGAAGAAGCTTCCATCCGGCATTGCAATTAACATAGTGACCCACAAACTCCAGTGCGGGTACTCGAAGAAAGTACTACCCACCTTGATGTGTGTCAGTTTCGTTCTTCAACTTGAGATTATTTTGTTGCCGGTGAATCCTTCACTTTTTTCAATGATGAAGCAAAGTCGATGATATCGAGGTCATTGATTAGAATTTGGAGGAATAAGGTCATGGTTATTAATATTAATGTCATGAAAAGAAATGTCTCAAATTCTGTGTGTCACAAGACTTGTGAATGGATGCATAAAGTTTTTTTTATTTTTAACAAAGCTTTAGCAAGTACTTGTTAAACTTTTTTAGTAATTTGCTTTGGTTTCAATTCTATGTAAACATCCGATATAGTTGGAATTCACAAAAATTTTGCTCAAGCCAAATATTTGTTGGACTTGAAGAGAATTTTGTGGAAAATGTGTCATCAGGAAAATACAATTTTTTGTGCTCATTTTTAATGTCTGATGAAGGTCGAGAACTGGGTCCAACCTGGGAAATTTTAGTCGCCAATAGTAGAAGAAACTGTTATTTGCCACTTCAAAGGTATTTTTACTGAAGTTTGGGATAATTCAGACACGTATTATTATACTTCATTCTGATCAATTTTTGGCCTGAGATAGTAATAGTAATATGTCTCATAGTTCTTGGAACTAGGTCAACAACGTTCCGGTCACTATTTAAGAGTATACCTTATATTCACAAGAAATATGTGATTGTAGTATTCTTCTTTTACAGGATGTTTAAATAACTTGGAATTTTTCAATGTCTTTAGAAATCTTACAAACTATGAACTTCTAGATTCCACAGAACTCCCATTTCAATCACTTCTGCCTATCTTTGTTGAAGTTGTCAAAAAGTTACTTATATAAATTACTGGCAAACAAAATTTTTTACAAAAAAATGAATAAACTTCAGGTAGAGCTGTTTTTACCTACGTGTTGATTTTAGTAGCCGCTGGGACGGAAAGTGGTATTATCGTTCTGTTATACGATGATTAAACTTTAACAATTTTTTCCGAAAAAATTTTAAGGATTTTCCAAAAAAATTTCTTACAAAATCGACTTAGTTTTTCATGACACAGCTACCCCTAAAATTTTATAAATAAGTTGTGAATTACCCTGTATATATCATGTATGTAGATATAGAACAAGAAAAAAAAATTTAAAGAATGTTACTCTTTGCAATTTCCTTTTCAATTACTCCTATACTGGAAAATATAGTTTCAGAGAAGATAGATAGGCAGCAAATGTATCCATTACAAATGAAAGCAATAATTCAATAATTTATTATGACATTAATTCCACTGTCCCACTGTCCTACTACTCTTCTATTTTTGTTATATACAAATGACTTATATGACAAATTACAGATCTAAATCGGACATCACATGTCAATATGTAAACGATTATTTCTTGACTATATGTATATCTTCAGATAGTCATCACAGCCTTTCCCTTTGCGCCTATTGGATAGCTGGGGAAATGGATCACTAGTGCTTGAAAAGTAATTTAAATTTAAAAACCCTAAAAACCGGTCTTGTTCGGTTTAATATCTCCGCATGCTTGGTGAATAAATTTGTGTTTGTGAGAGGAAAAACTGTACCAACGGTGAACAGGGTGACTTTTTTGGGTGATAGATTCGTCTAGAATCTATAAATCTGATTTAACAGTAACAATCACTCAAACAGTTAAATCGATCATAAAACGTTGAATGTAAGGACGTTTTATTAACCTCTTCTGTTTATCGACTCGTTCAGAAGCTCACTAGACTATAAACTGATTTGTCTCATAAAATCTTACATTAAGTACTTGTTGTATAATAAGTATGTATGTTAAATAGGTTGGTATCACCCGCAAGTTTATTTTACAACCGATCCGGTAAAGCAAAATAAGCACTTCAATCAGTGCGGTAAATACTAGGTAGCGCAGATCTGTAGATAAAAGCTCTTAAGTGATCGATTTATTTATTCAAAAATCAGAAACTTTGTGCCACAAACGAAATTTTCAAAGCTCTGGAACAAAACGAGAATTAAAAAGAAAATTCGGAATGTCTGAATTTTTTATTTGTTTCCATGAAAACTTTGAAATTCTCTTGATAAAATTTCATTAAATCCAAAATCTCTCATTGTTGAAAACGCTGTTAACATTAAAAATAAGCCTTCTAGAGTCCTTCATAGAATCTTCGTCAATTTCAACTATATTCAAATATATAGAGTGTACTCAAAATAGCACCAAGGTTAATTCTACCAGTTATTTTCTGCTCCTACCACTAAATTATATTCAACTCTCTAAATCACTATCAAACAGTACCACTCTCCAATCTGTTGTTTAAAACGGGCATCAAAACAGAATATACTTTTGTAGGACGAATATCCAACAGATATTGAGTCTGAGTCAAGTTCAAGCCAAAGTTACTACTGTAGCATACGTGACCTATTCTACAAGCATAATCAATCACCAAACCAAAAGCCGCTGCTAGAAAGAGAAAACGCGCCGTGGTGCACATCAAGTACCATTTTATCATTAGGCAAGAAAGTATCGCGCTAGTACGGTGGGTTCCGCAAGAGCGATTAGTTTGCTACCAATTAGTGAAGTCTCAGGTTGTACGACGGTGTCCAGACTATGTCACATAGTGCTGTCATATATACCAGACTCGCTAGGGAGGCAATCTTTTGAAAATTTTGAACTTACGGTGATTGGGACTTTAGTTTCTAGTTTAGTGTAGAGCTTTTTGTGGATTTTTTTGGCAAGATATTCGGTGAGTTTTCAATTTTTTTCCCTTAAGAGAGGATATTTTTGTATATTTTTATACCTATCTAAAAAAAAATATTTTATACTAAAAAAGCTTTAAAACTTTCTTTTTATTTAAATTTTATTTTTTGAAACTGGTAACTAACAAGTTGTAGTCAAGTCCTTGCAAAAGTAAATATTATCCATCTTGGTAAAATTGCCAATATTTTTATCTATTGCCACTTAACCATATAATACATTATTTAAAAAATTGCAGATTCTTCTCTTCAAAAGTTAAAAATAGATATCCCAATTAATTTTGATTACTGTACTTAATCACATTTCTTTTAACATGTGGATCAAAGCACGTTTTTTGTATAGATAAAATACTTATTTAAAATTATAAGAAAAAAGTTTCAATCAGGCAAACTCTTAAAAAAAAATTTTTAAAAAGTTAATTCAGAAAAATACGGAAAAACAATACCCGAAATGCTAGATACTTTATACAGGGTTTATGAGAATTGTTCTGCCAATTGCTTACTGTAGCCAATCGAAATTTAAAAAAAAGTTTATACAAGCAAATGCCTAATTACCTTTTAGTTTCGAGATATAGGATGTTAAAGTTTAATATATTTTTTTTTTTAACTTCCAAATGGCTTAAAATTTTTATCCAAATTTCATACATGAGTTTAGTATATCTGTAGGTATACCTCAAAAAATTATCAACTTTAACCATTCACCAAGCGCAGATATGGAAGTCATGTGTCCTTTTTAGTAATAAAAAATTGTAACATTCAGTATAATATTTCGTTTAAAGTATCATATGCGTCAATGTGGTCAGCAAATTTTTTGCTTCTTAATTTGTTGTATTTCAAGTTCTTTAGTTATAAAAAATATTTTTTTGATTAAGTTTATTTTTACAACTCAAGTAAAAAAAGAAGTTTTTAATTTTTTCATTTCATAAGCTCTTGAGATACTTCAACCAAAAATTGGGTACAAGGTCAGTATTTCGACGGGTATAAAACCAAAAACTCCTAACTTTTATAAATCAGCCAGTAGCGGAGGTAAGTGCGCCACTGTCTGTATTTCGAAACTAAAGGGCAATTAGATATTTGTTTACATAAACTTTAATTTTTATTTCGGCCACAGAAACCTACAGTAAACAATGGGCAAAACAATTCTGATACACCTTGTATAATAGCTGTAAAATGTTTAAAATGACATTACTTATTATCTCTTTTTACATATACCTTTAGTGAACCGGACTTTGTATAGGTATGTATTTTCTAAGACTCATTTCTATTCTTACCTCAAAAAAACTTTCAAAATGTTTGAAAGTCAGTAACTTTTTATCATCTAGTACAAAAATTTGGGTACTTTTTCCAAAACCTCTAAATCATATCTTATTAAAGCTGTCTACAAACTAATTATTGTCGACACTGCTGTTACCATAACAGTTAGCTACTCCGCTAACGAAATTGGTACCTTGTTATTAATTTAATTTTGGTTTTATAATGTCTTGACCTTGTTAGATTCACTTTTTTTCCTAAAATTCACCTAAATAATTTTGAACAATAACTTAATCTATTTGTATTTTTTTACAAAAATGTAATTAAAAAAGATGAGAAAAGGGAAGGGAAAACCTTGAATATCGATCTGATATAGAACTGTTACAATCTTACAAGTACAACTATGTAATTTGGATCAAAAACTGTTTAAAAACGGATCCTTCTGGTCTAAATATTCAGTTAAAAAATATTTTAGCACAAATCACTGAAACAATTAGATAACACCTCTTAAAGTGTTGTGAAAACGATTACTGGAATTGGACAATTATTTCTCACTAAATTTATATTATTTTGACAAAATAAAAAAAATCTTTTTTTGTACTTTTTGTGCATCTACCAAGTTTCACATACAGAGTGTTCTTAAAGTCACAAAAACTTCCATTTTTTCGAATTTAAAATTCGGAAAAATTGTTTTCATTCTAATAAATATATTGTTATGGCTATAGTATACAATATATATATATATATATATATATATATACAGGGTATTTCAAATTCGACCCTCACCATTGGGATCTCGGAAACTAGAGGAGATACGAAAAAGTTTAAATGGGGGCAAAGTTGCGCAATCTAGTGCTTGATCGAATACCGTTTTCAAAATTTTAATTTTCCGAGTACTTCCGAAGATATCCGAGAAAAACTAAAAATTGGAGAATTCATTTTTATTTTTTTTTAGTGTTATTTGACAAGGAAGATTAAATCCGTAAGCACATTTTCATTGCCACTTTTTCTCAGCTACACAATGACATATTCAGATTTGCCATCCGACGTTTCGTCTTTCGGCTACCATTATCAACTTTATTTTTTCTTATGGGCGCCATATTGGATTTTTCGACCGAAAAATAGTGCGTTTCATTCTGATTTCATTGATATAAAACTTCTTATAATTTACTTTTTTAAAAGCCGAAATATTTAAATAAAAAGAAATATCACATAGTTGGCCTTGACTTCATCCAAAGTCTTTCTTTTGTTCACGTTTTATGACAGAACTAGAATTTGTAAAATTTAATATTGTGACATTTGTTGTCATGCTTGTTGTAGATACGTGAAATAGGGTGAAAAAGGTAAAATTAGAAATTGTTTGAATTTTAAAAGAAAAATAAAACTTGGAATACTCAGTTAAAATTTTGTATGCAAACTTTAGGTAGGATTTGAAATCTATTTTTTATTTACCATTTTCCTCTTAAATGAGAAATAAAGGTAGTTTACTCTTGATAGTATTTCATGTGTTCGTAGTTTTTGGGCACCCTGTATAAAAAAGTTCAAAGTTATCTTCGTAAATCGTATTTTTTCAAGCAGCAGAAACTTTTATCAAGGATGACTTTTTGTCGAAAAACGACATTTATTGTCAAATTGTCCTTTTGGGCTCTCTATCTGTGGACATACTGGACAACAAAATATATACAATATTTATATATATATATATAAATAAATGTAAAACGTAATGAATTCAATTTATAGACATTCATTGAACAAAACAAAGGGAAAATTGTAATTTAATTGCAATTCATGAGAAAAAAATTGATTATTAAGTGGCTGTTGAGTGTTGCTTTATGTTCTAAGGTCAATTACATTTGCGTAATTTTTAAAACTACTTCCTAGTGCATGAATTCTATAAATTAGGAGAATTGAAAATTCATTATTAATCATTTTAACTTTTTAAGTTGTTGATCAGAATAGAACGGTTGGATAAGTCTCGAAAAGTCAATGACACCTCATAATTGTTGAGTTCACGTTCCTGTTCTTCCACCTAGCTTTACCTGAGTACTTTTGATAGAGAATGATTTGCTAGGTAAAGTTTTGTATCTTAATAAAGTGTTTGTTAACGTTTTCAAGCCTGACTAAGTGCTTCTAAAATACTTCCATAGATATCGGTGTGTATTCACCAATGACGGTTGACCTCAGGCTAAACAATATTTAATAGGCCATAAATTAAAAAGTTCAAAAATTGCTATTTTTTGCACGTTTTAAAATAGAGTCTAATATTTTTTTAATTTCCCGTTAAATTTTCTGACATTGAAAAACATCAATACACCCAACTAAAACAAATTCAGATTTCCTTCATAATAATTGTTTTTATTATTTTTATTTGATTTAAATCATAATTAAATTGTTAAAAACTTAAAGTTCTCTTATTCATAAACAAAAATGCTAATTACAGCGCGTACTCATGGCATTCATAAATCTTTTTGGTTTTCAAATAGTGCTAACGTCCTGCATAACGTAATTGTTAGACTTGAGGTATCGTTTTCTTGCGAAAGAGAAATTATTGCTTACTTTCTTCATGTGCAGGAAATATGAACTTGTTACCTCAGATTCAAATAGAACGTGATGACATCATTTAATAAAACGTTAATTGAGGTAGTTTGAGCATGGTTACATTAAATAGATAGCCACCTCAGATGGCTTTTCATATTTGCTGAGTTACCCGGAAATATTATTAAAAATATAATTAATACTTATAATAAAAAATATAGTTTCTTATAATAAAGTTAGAACTTATGATATAAGGGGGCTAAAATACTTAAAAAATTAGTGAAATTTTCTGTATCTCTCTATCGTTTTTAACAATTTCAGGATTCTGAGCAAAAACTTAAAACAAATTACTGAATCTATGGGGGATTTTCATATGTTTACAAAGGAATTCAATGTTTAACTTCTCACACTATATTTTGATACTTCGCGGGAGCTGTGACAAACGAAGTACACCATTATATTTCATTGAATTTGGAAGCTCGAGTAACAATCTTTGTATATGTGTATATTGATACATTTACTCATATACTGAAAACTAATATAGTGAAAACATTAAAATCGCAGAATATTGTACAAATATTTAAAAATAAACCAAAAGACATATACAGACAACAGAACAAATCGCTCTGAGACTCATCACTAAAATAAGACATCCTGACAATCCTTTGCACAACCCCTCCATACAATTACTATACGAGCGTACGAACATGACAAAAATAACGGACAGACTATCACAAATACAGACAAAATGGAAAAACAACCGACACAACTGGACAATACTTAATCCACTTTGCCTCAGACGACAAACACGACAGTCCCACTTTCTCTCCCCTCCTAATACGTTACACGAAGAACTGAGCGAAGATATACAATAACGATTTTTTTTTTTTTTTTTTTTTTTTTTGTCTTCTTTGCATCTCCAATGTATACCGTTCTGACCACTCTCTGTGTAGACCTAGGCACCTGATTATGTAACAAGGGCAGAAAGACCAATATGGTCGATAGCCTATTTCGATGAAATGAAGATTATATATATATATTTAAAAATACTTTTTTCAATCCAAATCTCAATTATTGTTAAACTTTTGTGTAGATGCAGCAAATTTCTAGTGACCCATTATTACAGATGTTAAAAATCTTTCAGTTTCTTTCTATGAGTTTCTTAAACAAGAAAAAAAAAGAGCTCGAATTAACTTAAATTCATGTAAATAAAAATTGTAAATTGTAACAGCAAATAAGATTCAACTTTAAATCTATTTATTTCGTAATTCGTGCATAATATTAAGTATTTTAATCACGAAAAATTGAAAATTCATTACTTCATTTGACAGAGGATATGACGATATTTGAATAGCCTTTTGTGATGTACTGATTATCTGAAGAAAATACTAATGAGTGGCTGAGAAAATTAACCATTTATTGTTGAATTATATTAGGTACATATAGTTTGTAGTTTGGATCTTTGCTTGTGTATCGAATTAGGTAGCACGTACGTGTCTAGGATATATAGAGGTAATGTAACATTCAAACAACAAAGACAAAGATATAATATGTCTGTCTTCTACAGACTAAACTAACGGGTCGAAAATTATAATGGGAATGTATATGGGTTGAATAAAGATGGTGATATGAACGTATGTCTGAGTTGGTTTTATGTTACAATTTTAAAACGATCAGAGGCGTAACAATATATATTAATGATTTAACTGTGTTCCGTATAACTATAAACAGTTTTCGTGGTTTTGATGTTATTTTTCTAGGTGTTCAGTTCATAAATTAATATATAGTAACAGCGTTGAAGTTTTGTTAATATAAATGTAAAAATATATACATTTTTGACATCAGTTTATTTCAAACTAAAAAGCACAAAATTTTTGAGACGTCATTGGTCGTATTTTATGTTGACCTTGAATTGATTTGACGCATACAATTCATATTATGCATATGCAAAGATCCAAATTACAAACTATATTGTTCATATAATATATACATGTTCTCTATTTGTTTTTTCATACTTCTTATTATCTACTATTTAGTAATCAATCAGTCTCTGCTTTAAAGACAATGTACGAGAAAACCACGTTTTTTTTTTGAATTACCAGGACAGTGACCCAATAACCAGCTGACATATGCAATTATTTATTTCAGCATTTGGAAAAAATGCCTTCTATAGGAAAAGATGCAATAAAGGCAATTTGTGCTGATACACAGACAATAACATTCGACCTGAATTTATATTGCAAAGTTGTACTGGATTTTTTTACATAATTGTGCAGTTTCATGTCTCACTACTCTTGTCTAAACAATAATTGCTTTCTTTGCTCTAGTAATGTGTTGCCGTCTTTAGACTAGAAAGAGTAACCAATATTATTAACAAACTTGCCTCGTAAACTCAATTTAAACGAAAGAAAATTACCTAAAACCAAAATAAATTTAATTATTTAGCAAATCAATTTAAAAGTTTTTTTTTTATTTCGGGCGACATTTCTCAATCATAACATATAGGCACCGTTAATGATTTATCGGTCACCTGTAAAATTCATACCATTAAAATTTATTAATATAGGTGTTATTTATTCTTTCACTAGTATAATGAGTCTAGAGAAAAAACACGCAATTAATCTGTATTTAATTAACAGTTAAAACCGCATTTATGGTAATTTTCTTAAACATTGAAACGTCACAAGAAGAGAGAAATTACTTAGATTCATCTAAGGAGGGGGGCAACTAAAACCTCAGACTTTTGAATAAAATCCTAGTCTTATTATGTGAAGCTACATAGTGATAGTTTAATCTAATATTTTCATCGCTTAATATTCTGAAAATTTGAGGATTTATTATAACATATAGTTCTAATAACATGTAAGTTAAATGCTACACATGTGGATTAAATGAATAATTCTGTGAACATCAAATTAGCTCCAAAACTATTTTATTGGAAGATGTACACAAAATACAAAAGCTATTTGGTTCAGTTAGTTTTCTTGAGAATTTTATGGTGCGGGTGTGTGAACATCGCTTTTTCGAGATATTGCTAAAACTTACCTTTTTTTAATGTCACCCTGTATATCACCATCTCTGCAGATGAGTTGTCTTATTCGTAAAATAAAATAAATCGGCATGTAGACCATAGAGACATATCTAATTATTCTGAGGGTTAAGAATGATTGTGTCCTACTTGTAAAATAATTAGAGTTACTTTATAAGAACGCGAAGAGGATTTAAGAACTAATCGCAGATGTTAGTCTTCAAGTTAACTTTGCAATAAAAATTGCAATTGAGTTCGGATAATATTAAAATGTGTTAAAAAAATTCTTGGTCAGTTTTAAAGCCAAATTGTTGATTTGCTTTTAACTTTAACGTCAAAATAGTTTTTAATATCAGATAATAAGCATCTGACCAATACTAAAGCTTTATTTAAACAAACAGAAATTAGTTCAAGTTAACAGCACGTTAATAATTTGGTTCCAAATCCGATTGTCTTAAATTAATCCGGGATAACACATAAATAAAACCTAAAGTTGTAAAACTTCTCCTTAAAGATCGTCAAAGAAACAGATAATCTGAGAGTTTTCGAGATAACCTAAAACCTATAGCTAATAGGTATGTTTACGCTGAGTTTGAGCTTTTAGATCATTTTTTGACCCGGGATCAAATTTATGGCACAATAAAATACCAATTGCATTCCATCCTTAAAATTGAAGGAAATTATAAACTAATTTTAAAAGAAAGTTCCGATCTGAAAGAAGAATATATCTTTAGTTGTTCAGCTTTATCACATATTTTTCGATGAGATAATTGGTCTAATATAGAGGGTGTCCATTAAAAAGAACCTCAAGTATCAATACCTTATGTTTACGGTTTACTGTCTACTGTTTGGGTTTTTCAATGATCACCCCTCATAAGGTCCCTAAAATAGATTTAGCTAACATTTTAAAGATTTTTTTAATATTTCAACGTTTCTTTCCAAAATGTTCAAAAATTTTTAATTTAAAATATAGCGTTAACGGATTCTCCTCCTGGGAACTGCTTCCAGGAGAACGAACCTCAATATTTCCCAACCAGCAAATTTACGTCTGGAAGGACAGTTGCCATATTAAGTCACTTTGAATTTTCGTTTATATTGTCCGAACATTCTTAATTTAGCTCTCTTTAACTTTACTTTTAGTTTAATTACCGCATTATTTGTTTTAGAATCAAAATGGCAGCTCTCCTAAGCCTGGTAGTAGAAAATTATAATGAATTGCTGGAATCCAAGAAAGGTACGTTTTGGCTTATTCTTTTATTACTTATTAAAGCGAAAGATTTTAAATTTTTCTGGACTGCAATTTCTTGAAAACTATCTTATCCATCCAGAAGGTAGTTAATTCCTTCTAAAACTGTAGAGTTTCTGGAAGAATTTAATATTTTCTGTTTAAGTAACTTAATTTCTGTGAATTTTTAGATCCTATGGTGGATTCCTGGCTGTTTATGCACTCGCCAATTCCCGTGGTTGCAATAGTAATCCTCTACCTCGTGTTTGTATTAAACTTAGGCCCAAATTATATGAAAAACAGGAAAGCATTCGAGCTCAAATATGCTATGATAGCTTACAATCTTTACCAAGTATTGTTTAGCATATGGCTGTGTTCACATGCGCTCAATGTAAAGAATGCAATTCCACATTTCTTGAAGCACACTTGTAGGAATCCATCACCCAACAAGGAATTCCAAGCTTTGGTACGTGTTGTGATTTTTTACTTTATCCAGAAATTCAAATTTGATACATTTTATTTTTAATATTAATTTCATCTAGCTTGCCAGAGGAGCTTGGTGGTATTTCTTCTCTAAAATCACGGAACTTCTGGACACAGTTTTCTTCGTACTACGTAAGAAACAAACCCAAGTTTCATTCCTGCACGTCTATCATCACTCCGTTACCATGCTGGGTTCCTGGGCGTACCTCAAATATATTCCAGGTATCTTAATCCTTATTTGCTATTCAATAACTTCACATTTGTTAATTTCAGGTGAACAGGGAGTTGTAATTGGTTTCCTCAATTCCATAGTACACGTAGTTATGTACTTTTACTACTTCTTATCTGCCTTGGGGCCTAAGTATCAGAAATATTTGTGGTGGAAGAAATATATGACTTGGATGCAATTGGTAAGTTTTTTAGGCTATAAATCAATGGGAGGTATAATGATGTTGTTAAGGTCCAAATTATTCGTATCCTGTTAATTTCAACTACAAATTAATTAATTTTAACAACTAGAAATGTTGAAATAAGGAATAGGTATTTGTTAGGTGATATTCTTAATTTTTAACTAATTTGATGTAAAAGTTAACAAGACATTAATAATTTGGTCTTAATGCTATTTAAAGGGACCGTAAAGACTTTCAGATTTTTGTTTCTCCCAAGGAATTTTAAGTATTTTTATAAAAAAGATGAAAACCTGCAACTCTCAATTGGTTTATCGAATAATTGATAAAACTTGATCTATATTGAGTGCTAATAAAACTTGCAAATACTGCAAAAATACAATCACTTTCGACAAGAATTGGAACACTTTCAAAACTGTCTTTTTGAATTATTTTAGTGAAAATTTTTCTCTTAATAAAATTCCTTTAAAGGGGGAAAATAAATTATTTATTTATCCCCGCAGTTTCGGCATGCAATAGAATAAATGGATTTGTATTGAGTCCTCTTTAATGCGATACACGCAGAACACGATTATGACAGACTTAAAATTCCATGCAACTTTCTACTAACTAAAGCGCGACTGGTGTGATGACTCAATAAAACACTAATTGATTATTTTATAAAATAAATCCCGAACTAAGTTCTAAGAATTATCAATATCCAGTTCAAAACCGTTCCTAAAACATAACAAAAATTTAATAAGTAAGAAAAGTTAGGGTGAGGGTGAAGTACCAATTTCCACAACAAAAGGATGTATAAATAATTATGAATGAATAAAATCATATTTTAAACACTTTCAGACTCAATTCGGAATTATGCTACTCTACTTGGCATTCGTAGTAGTAATGGATTGCAAATTACCACGAGCCTTAACATACTTCTTCGTCACCAATGTGGTCATTTTTATTTACCTCTTCAGCGACTACTACAGAAAAGCCTACGCTAAACCAAAGAAGGTAGCAGCTCAAACCATGATCAAAGTAAGTTAAAATAAAATGGCAGTTTTCGTCTCTTAATTTTGATGTTTAGAAACAGCATTAGCTTTTGTAATTCTTTACCTTTAACCATTAAAATCATGATCCGCGAATTTTCCCTAATTTTTAGGAACAAGAAGCATGCGTTTGCCACCATAAAAACGGTATTGTAGTGAACGGAACCTTCATCGAAAACAACAAAGTCCCCGAGGAAAATGGCACCCTAAAAGCCAGATCCAAGTCAAACGAGGCAGCACCATCCTGCCACGCCGGATACTCGTTTCCTAAAGATATGAACGATAAGAAAAAAGGATAACCTTCCAATAAGGCTTTATATGTACAGTTGGTAATTTATAAATTTTCGTTAGTATATTAATATGCGCGTGAATGCTTCTGTTTACTTGCATAGGTCACTATTATCCTCATGTTGGTTTGTTATTTGGAAATACGCGATTAGATGCCGAGTTTACTTCAACCCACATAAGTTAAGTGCTTTTCTGCCAGGCAGAAATCTCAGTCGGGGTATTGCGTACTCATTTGAGATTTCGTTTAATCAGGTATTCAAAATAGGTATTGAAGTCTCTTTGGTAGACGCGAATAGACAATGAGGTATAGGCTGTAAGTTCTTATTGAGCAAAAATTAAATAAAGTTTCTTCATTTGATTGGTTTTCTTTTCTGTTGTTGGACGATTTGATGAATCCAACGAATCTAATGGAGTTAACTCTTTAATTTCATTAGGCAATAGGAGGGGTTACCTTAAATACAGTATTCGGGCATGTATAAAAGTTGGACATTCCGGTAACACGAGTCGAGGTTTCTCATAGTGGCATTAAGTAGTCAGTATAATGTCCATCTGGCATTTGCGCTGGCTAGGTATCCCTCAGCCTGCTGCATTCGCAAAATCGCCACACTTTTAAAGATTCACAACTACTGTTATAATTAATCAACATTTTTTGACGTTTCTTTTGGGTCACTTTGAACATTTACTATGATTTTTTTAATTGTTGAATTTTTCATATTTATCGTTTTTTATAGTTCATTTAAATTGTTTTTTATTTAAATTTTTTTTATGAATTCAGTCTTTCGATTAATTTTTATGACATTTTCCATAAGTGACGTCAGCGTTCACATCGCCAAGTGTCGATAATTATCGAAGGAATGGCAAGTTGGTGTTCTGTATGAGAAAAGAAAATAATTTTTTTCGACTTGAAATGTTAACTGTACGAGAAATTTCCAAGAGATAGAAAAGTTAGAGAAAGGGCTAATGTATCATCAGAAAAAAAACGAGACAATGCAGCTACCCAATGAAAAGTTCTAATAATTTTTGTACGAAGATGGCTAAGAATTTATCATTTTCACATTGCGAAAAGGACATGAATGTTACATGAAAATAATTCCTGTACTAATGAATAAATGCACAATGGGATTCATTAGAATCCATTGAAGCATTCTGGAGAATTAGCAAAAAGTATGTTTTTTTTCAAGAACGTTGACCACCAAGAGCATCTAAACGAGAAATTTTCTTCAAATAACTTTTGACCTAAATCTTAATGTTTTGACCCAAATAATCTAGTGATACCATTTTTGACATTGATTTTCAGGACACCCTGCATACGTCTGTATTATTATTCGTCTACTTTTTTATTGATCAAACAAGACATTCCTCGCGTTTAACATGGATGATGATACAAACGGTTCTGTTCGAAACATGGTTAAAGAAATTATGCGTGAGCTTGCCCCCAAAAAGATTAGAGTTAATAAAAATTTTGTCACATATTTGGTAAGTGAAACTTACGTCAATGGTAACTAATAAAAATGTCTTAGATCAATTCAATAGAAGATTTATTTCCTGTGAGAAAGTTACAAATTTTTTATAAAAAAAAAAAAATGGGTAAGTTGTTCATGCATTTATTCCATTTGTTCATTTTGATTCACATTTAAAATCCAAATTTCATTTTTTCTTTAATTTTTTCCAATTATCTAGTTAATTTGATAACTCCCAGAATGACCGCAAAACAGATTTGTTTACTAATTTCTATACTACCTCACATATTCATTGTATCTACCTCTGCCTAAAGGTTAAAAATTTCACTCATCTTAGACCAAACTGTTATTGATGGACCCAAATTGGGGCATTGGAGACGATTTCTTCAGACAAAGAGAAAACGTACAACACTTCGTCAAATACGTTATAGAAGATTTGTTGCAACAGCAGAATTACCCCAAAATCGTCACCTTGAAACTTCAATTTTACTTTTCCTGCAACTTGGAGCGTATGGATCATGTTATCGAACTAAATAAGAGAGACTTGAAAAACAAATTGTCGAGCCTTAAAGAGAATATCTTTATGGCCACTAAAGTAGAAGAAAAAGAAGAGATTGACTTACTTTTTAAGAAAATTGTTTACTATATCACTTTGAGTACTGGCTTGGGGAACCCATCGAAACCAAAAGTGTATGAAGAAGCTCTAATTGCTCTGAAAAGCATTTTAGACGAAGCGGAACTGAAGGATTTTGCTGCAATGTCCAAATTCGAGAAACACAATAACCTGACACAAGTCACCAAAGTGGTGGCAGGAATTAGGCTATTTAATAAAGACTGTGAAAAAGGAGGAGAAGGAATTCCTGACTGTAATAATTATTCTTCAATAGACATAATTGATTTTTGGTTATAAACAATTTTAGTGCCCTCTTTATTAGAAAAGGCAGTGGCAGTTATAAAAGCAGGCACAGAAGAGACTTTATTAATGGTAATGGAGAGAGTTAACGCCTTGACCACCATGGTGGATAAATGCTACGTCGTGAGGCACACCTGTAGGGGTTTCCAACTTCAGTGTATTACTGGCGAAGACATGATTATTAAAAATAGCAATGATGTTGAGTATATAAAGGACTTGCTGGTGTTTTTTCGACAATATGAGCTGCTTATCAGGTATTTTGAGATGTTTTATTAGTGAAGTGAAAATTTTAGTTGGATATTGTAGGAGAATATTGGATGAAATCGATCATATGCCATTAAAATCTGAGGAAATTTGGGGCAGCATGGAAAAACTGCTGAAGATAATACACGAAACGGTTTATATGAAAATTGCCATTCCTATAGGAGTTGTTTTCGTATGTTTCATCCAGTAGGAATTCAATTAAATTACATGAAATCGATTTTAGCCATTATTTGAGCAACTCTGGGAAGTTTGGGAACATTTTCAGAATCAAAGCATTTTTCTCTCGCGACTGAGCATGATCATGAGTAATCTGGAAGTATACGCCAGATATATGCGTTACGACCACTTGCCTATTGAACAAATCATCAGAGAAAACTCTTCTATGACTGACGCTGAGAGACTAGCCGAAACCGCCCATATTAAACTAATTTCAACTAATCCGGATATTAAGGTTGTGAAGTGTGAGGCTGTCAAGAATTTTCAAAACATTAAACTTGAGGTAATTTAAGATTATATAATAATAAATCTACCAATGGAAAATAAAACCCTACAGTACTTGGGTTTTTGCTGTTGGAAATTGATCGAATCTGATGGGGCCTTAATACCTGGAAACCCCAATATGGGGATCGCGGTTTACAACTTGAAGCGTTACGTGTTTTCTTGTAAAGAAGGTTTTCGAGAATTCCAGAAGGATCCACAAATGTATTGATGTTTTATTAGATTTACATCTATTTTATATTGAGTTTGTAGGTTTGTTAATTGCGTCTTGGATTTAGCTCGAAGAAAACCACAATTCATACATTTCTTCCAGATGAAAAATGAGCTTGAAAGTGTCTACAAAATCGAAAAGTAAGTGACAGGTTTTTATTGCTGCATTTAAAGGTGATTTTCCCTAAATCAGACTAGTCCAAAACAAAATAGAAATCCGAATTTGCGAAGATAAATCCATGCAAACTGTGGTACACACTACTGAATCTCACATAGACCCACAGTACCATTGGAACATTTGGGACATCAAAAGAGAAGCTCTAACCAACGTACCTTTAGCCACTAAATTGGTTTTAAATACAATTTAAAATAAAAATATCATTTTCAGGCTAATCTTCTTATGGCTGGAACAATCTCCTCTCAAACTAATAAGACTGGCGGCAATAGTTCCCTTGCAATAGAAACATACAATTTGAAGACACGCGAAACTCAGACTTTTTCTCCGAACTATATTAACGTGGCAAAATCTTCCACATTTATGAATAAATTGAGAAGAAACGATGACCCTCATTTCAACATCGATTTAACCAGATCAGTTGAGGAGTAATACGTAGTCGAAACAAAAGTGGTTTGTGTTGAACAAACAATAATTTTAAATGAATACATAGTGCTAATTATGTATAGGAAGGCACTATAAGGTAACAATAACCAATAATAAATATTTAGTATTTGTGTAATTTAATATATTCATAAAAAACTTATGGTGGTGGTGAGGTGTTTCTTCCTTTGGTGATTTTCAAAACTCCAAAAGTTGAGTTACGACCGGGATAATTTATTTTGAGAAACTTTTGAAGCACTAATTTACTGTATACTTATTAGAGGATATATTATTTAGACATTGTAAATCTGATGTGAATCTTTCGGTGAATTATGAGTTAAAGATTTGATTTTCATGGTAATTATTGGTTATAAATTTTTCTTGTTATTTCATAGTTTGTGAGATCACTACTATCTGATATCTTATTCTTTAATTAAAGTTTCGCAAACAAACGGACACCCAATATAAACTTTCCATCAATACGCAACTTTGCTTCCATTAAACAGCTAGAAGTAGGTGTAACATTATATTTTACAGTTTTTAGCACTTTTTGACAAATTAGGCGTTACTCTACGGAAGCAACGTTACCATCTTACATATGCGTATGACATACCTGCCGACAAAATGAAGTCATATAGGTATTAATCCTTGGTGGCTTTTCGGTCAAAAAATAGGACCAATTTTAGTGGAATGCCAGCCGGCATTGTTTTCTATTTCCAGTTCTTCCACGCCGTTGCCTGTCATCTTATTTATTTTCGGACCTAGAATACGTAGTCAATTAATCTATGGTACTATAGTTAAACAGCTACCAATCAGCCATATTAATATAAACATTAGGAAAATAATATTAGATTTCACAGTGTATAGTAAAAAATAAAACTCCTCGATTCTTTAAATAATAAGTCTTTATTTCACATATGTAGATTTACTACATTACGAATATACATACATTAACTGAAAACGTAGAGTACCTTCAAATCTGATTTCAAAGTAGCATAGTGAAAGATGGAAACGACAATTGTGTATAATAGACCGCAATTTACATTCCAGGCATGAAGTTTCCATTTCTGAAACATTCGTAAAATCGTTTCCTTTATTGAAAAAATTAACGGATATTGTGTCAGCAATGGGGAAGCAGGATCGGTCTTAACGTATATAGAAATGTTAATGTGGTATTTGCACATGTAAAACTCTAAAAGTAATCAGAAATCGGGATTCTTTTCACACTTAATGCTTTTGTGTTATTCTGATTATCTTCAATTTATTCTGGTTTAACTCCTCCGAACAATCATCGTCTGGAATACCAAAGGCGGCTGATAACATTTACAGCTGTTCTAAAGATTTCAATTAATTAGGAACCACTCCTATAGAACCCCTAGTCGGGCAAGTGAGTTTACACAAACTACAGCGAATCTTAAATCTACACACATAATATAGTGGACTCTAGCGGCTACTGATGCCTAGTCGAAAACATTAATACAAACATAATAAAAGGAACACTCTTAATGGAAAAAATAATTGAATAGACGGTCAACTTTCGGGTCACAAAAATACTAAGTAACCGTGATCAACTCTTTTTTTTTCAAGTTTCAAGTTAAAAAAAGCAATATTACTTTTTCTTACTTGAAATGGCACCTTAAATCTACTAAAAGAAACCCTAATCGGATTGACATTCGTAAAGGGTGGTCAAACGGGATAAAACAAGGAAATCGTTTAACTTATGAAATGATTTTTCAGATACTTCATCATACCGAACGTTCTGAAGCGTTTCGTTCCAATTACCTTCATCAGTGCGTCGTCGCAGATGGCGTATTGTTTATTCTTGGGGTCGTACAAGTTCTTTTCTTTAATTATTGACCAGACTTTCTTGACTACTTCATGACGGGCCATGGTGTCGGCACCAACCAACGAAGCTAATTCAGGAGAGAGTTGCATCTGTTTGGTGTAACCACCACCGCCACCACGTTTGCCACCCTGAAAGAGATAAATAGTTACCTCAAATTAATCCTCTGGTTGTCTTTGTCTTACCCCTTTCTTTCCGCCCTTCTTCTTGCCCCAATCTTCGTCGGAGTCTGATTCGGAGCCCTTCTTCTTCTTAGGGGGCAACTTACGAGTCTTGGCTGGTTTTGCTTTTTTCGGAGAATATTCTTCTTCGGATTCTCCCTCGCTTCCCTCGCTGGCAGAGTCATCAGATGATTTTTTGGCTTTTTTGGCTGCAGGTTTCTTGCCAGTTGAAGCGCGTTTGTTTTTCTTCTCAGAGTCGGAATCCTCCTAAAGACGAAGTGTTTTTAAGGCTAAAATTTCGCTTTCCTCCGTTTTTTCCGTACTTTTTTACTCATTGTGCATAAATGTGCATTGAATAATTATTACACTTACATCTTCTTCCTCCTCTTCCTCTTCCTCCTCTTCGTTTTCCTCTACTTCTTCTTCAGAATCGTCCTTCTTCTTCTTCTTATCGGGTTTGTCCTTCTTCGAGCTCACGAACTCCATCACAAGGTCGTCGATCTCTTTCTTACGCCCAGCTAATTTTACGTCCAACTTCTCCTCCAATTCTTGACGAACTTTTTTAGCGGATGTAGAAGCCAAGTCAGCGTCCTTCAAGATAGCTGTAATATAGTTTTATTGTCACAATTTTTACTAGGTAAATTGCATTGGAAGAGTTGTTGACAACAGTTAGTTCCAGAAATTATGGACACTTCAAGTTTGAAGTTAGTTATAGTTATAAGTTAATTACACAGGGCGTTCCTAAATATAAGGTACATACGAAAGAAAGCAACTCTTTACCTTATTTCATGATTAAAAATTCATATAAACATAGGTCCGCAAGAACTTCGTGACCGATCTACAGGGTGTTGAAATTTTAACATATTTTTAAAGTTTTTTCATTATATTTCCTGAAGTTTTTAAGTATCTAACTCAAATTTGAAATATAGATTCCCCGTGGGACTAACATCATTGGATATAGCAATGATTGTAGCATTTTATAGGGACATATTTTTTTAGGGGTCATGCCCTTTTTTCTCTCCCTTAACTTTTTTGTGTTACGCCTCTGGGGGATTCTAAAATGTAAAATGAATTTCAAATTTTGTTTAGAAACTTTTTTGTCTCTTGTAGTTTTCTCATATCTACCACCGTTATCTTGTTTTTGTTTCTATAGATTTATCAGTTCGCATTTGAAATAGTAACTTCCGTATGCATATGTTTATAAATAAAAGATTTAAATTATAAACTGTAATGTGTAAAAGTGTTTTAAATAGTCTTTTAAATGAATCAAGTAAGTCCTTCAAATACTTTCGTAACAATGCCGAATTTAAATATAATGAAAAAACTTTTAAAAAATTGAAATTTCAACACCCTGTAGATCGGTAACGAAGCGTTTGCGGACCTATGTTTATATGAACTTTTAATCATGAAATAAGTTAAAGAATTGTCCTCTTTCATATTTATCTCATATTTAGCAACACCCTGTATATACATATATGGCATTTGTTACTACAAATCAGAAATGTATAAAGCATGTAATAAAAATAATAATAAAAGCAACAGTAAGAAAGAATAAGTGCAATAGTAAGCTTGGAGTAAAACAATCAAACGCCAGCCTGAATATATTCAAACACGGCGCCAAGCGCCCACAATTTTGCAGAACAAGGAGGGCGCAGCCGGACTTGTTTTGTCTCCGTTGCTATGGATACCAATGATACCCTAGAAAATGTTCCTTATCCATGGATACTCAATAGGAAATGAAAGTATAATAGGGAAATCCAGGATCATTCGACATGATTTTTAAGTTAGTAACAAAGCTATATTCTAATAGGAATAGAAAAAGAATTACTTCTGTAAATAGGTGCAGTATTCATTTATGCCATTTTGTTTACCTTATTAAGTTGTGACTACATTAGCATTATCTTGAGAAGGTTTAGATTATAAAATGAGTTAAAAACGTAAATTGAAATTATCGGATAAGAAGCAAACAAGCCCGGTTGCTGCATCGACCACTGCGCGCCAACCTCAGTAACAAATAAACGACTCTATGCTTTATGGCGAGCAGACAAGGAAACGATTTTCGTTGCAAACAAAGCGAAGCAAATTTGACCCGAAAATTTTTCTCAAACTCACTTTACTCACCAAAAATGTATGGACACGTGAAGTTACTACAAACCTGTTACGACAAATTTAATAATTTAATCAAAGAAAGCCTGAAATGCGGAAAAATATTGAACTGCCCGCGCCATCACTGGTGCAACTCACAAACACAAGTCTGGCTGGGAGCTTGCAGGAGGCACCGCAATATTGAAAAAATTCATAAAATAAAGGAAAAATTGGGGAGATACGGTCCTATGAAAATCCGAAATTATTTTCTACATCGATTTTGTCTCAGCGAAATTCCTTTACGAGACATAAATTCAGAGATATTTTCGATCAAAACTACGCACAAATTAACCACCATTACCATAGCGTTGGTCGGCCATTGTATGATGCCGACCGATCTCCACACATTATCGTACAAGAGTAAAGTGCCCGATTTTAACTGTTAACACGAAAAAATCCCCTAATAAAAATTATGTGGAAAAAAATTACGACCTTAGTTTTCCTAATTTCGCTAAGCTAGACATTAAAATTGAATAAAAAACTACACTTACCGGCAATTTCTTTGCGAAGACTTTGTTTGGAAATATCAGCCATGATGAACGGAGAGAGATAGTTCCACTAATGAACAGAGACGGAAAAGAACTGTGGCCCGAAAGATGCCGAATGGCACACGGAGCGAACTTCGTGGGACTTTAAAGCTTGCCAAATGTTCTCCAATCTTTATTTAAACGTCGCGTTATCTAAATTTTGACACGTTTCGTAACGCTTCCCAGCTTTCTAAATATTTGTAGATTAGTGGAATTATAAAATAAAGTAAAATTTCAATGTTTTCATTGCCAAAAGTACTAAAAACACACTTAAAATTTATACATAACTATGAAGTATGATTTAAATAGAAGATATTCTCCGAATTCAGGCAATGCTGCCTATGTGCCTGACATCTATCATTCGAGTACTAAATTGCTTCTTTAACTTCACAGAGATTCGTAATGTTAAAGTTTGCCATGCTGTTGTGAGATATCGCCACGTAAGGTATGTTCTTATTATTTAATAGACTGAAGTAATTTTCTGCAAGCACTTTTTCATTGCATAATACGCTTAAAGAAAGGCTTATAAAAGCACTAGAACATAAGGCTAATATAACACGGGAAAATGATTACTGGAAGAAACCCAGAAGATCAAATATTTTCTACGCATGCGATGTATAAACATTTACCCCAGTAAGCATATGTCACGTGATATTTAGAATTATATTTTCTGCAATAAGCGTTTAAAATGTGGAATTACTTGATTTTTTGTTATGACGACGTGATGTTTCTAATACACAGATTGTATTGTACATAGAAAATGCGTGTATTATAATCTAAGAATCGTAAGTTGAATTTTTTTTAATTTCCAAAGTTATCTGAAATGCATCTACATATATCTGTCAATGGCGTATTATTGAGTTAGGGCTTGACGCTCTTGACAGTCAAGGACGAGATTTGACTTCTTAAAGCGTCTTTGAATAGAAGTTAAATGCTTATGTTTGTAAACTTAAACATTTTCAATTTTAACTAATTTTATTTAAAATACTTTAGTTTTCCTACGGTATGCATTGGTTGTTACGCCAGCAAAGTTTCTATGAACCGATCGTTCTTTCGGTAAGTTGCCATTTAAAATAATAACGCTGTTATTAGCTGCTGTTGATTTATTTTATTACAAGTTTATTACCAAATGTTTGTAGAGATATGGTAGAAAATTGCGTATTGAAGTTTTTTTAAAGTAAATATGTAAATACGTGAGTGTTTCAAGTAGTTAATAATTAAGAATAAAGGTAATATTTCAGTTGCCCTTCCAATCTCAAATATTGGAAGATGTGGGTTGACTTTTGTGTATCGAGTACTTGGTGAAGTTAACCCATTTGATACTTGAATGACATAAAGTTTTTAAATTCGGTTTATAATTTAAAATTTTACTATTAAGAAAAATTGCATTCATTGAGTAAGTTAATTAGGTATTGAACAAGTTTTGTTTACAGAGCCCAAACTGCCCATACCATTTCAGGAAGGTTCATCCCCTTCTAGAGAATCTAAAACTCATTTAACAAGTAAGAGTAACAATTATGTGAATTACATAATAATTTTTTTGCATTAAAATATAGCACCTTTTTTATAATGCAAAAAGGAAGTGACTTTGCAAATAATTAGTAAATGGGAAATGCAGATCTACACATATATTTTTTCACCTTCTTATAATTGACAAATGATTTGATATGGAGAACACGGTTTGCATTTTTGCTCTCATTCGTGAACTCCTCTCAGATAGTAGTAATCTTAAATATTTTGTTATGTCTTAAGACTTCCATTAAAGGGTGGAAAAGGGAAAATTTTAATTATTTTAAAAAGTTAACAAAAATATTCATTGTGAAGGTGGTTATTTCGCATATATGACATATGTAGGAATCACACAGATTCAACTGTAGTACAGAAAAAGTCAATATTATACAATGGGTTCTGTACAAATTTGCTTTACAATAATAACATGATGATAAAGTGCAAGGAGTTTGGTAATTACAGATTTATTTCCTCCTTTCATAATTCTCTAGAGTTTTTGAAATATTACTTGACAATATTTTTACTTGATAGTGATCTTCCAGATCTACTTTACACAAAGTTAAACTAAGCAAATGATTAGTTTGCCAAATTCAATTTACTAAATATCATAATTTTTTGCGGTATTTACCTACATGGTACATAATCTCCTGTCCTTGCCAAAAAAATTCTACTCTGAGAAGCAAATCATTAACACTAACTGAACAAATAAAAATATTTCATTGAAACAGTTTGGATGAAAGGTGAAACACGCAATATGTAGTTTATTGCTATAATATCATATCTTTCTATCTATAAAATCGCAATAAAAAACAAACAAACATACAACAGCATGTAGTTTTATTTATTAGCTATTTAATAGTACCTAAACCTGATTCCATCACATTACCATCCTGTCTTTATTGTATCCTAAACAAACTTTCTCCTGCTCCTTGATTGATTGATTTTTCAATTAGCATTCATACAATGTGTCAAAAACACTCAGAAAGAAATATTACTGGTATATATAAAAAAAATTCTAATATGTTTTAAACATGAGGTATCAACAAGGGATTAGTGAGTGCCCTTTGTGATGAGAACCATCCATTTGTTAACTGAGTTATGAAATGAAGGTACCTCCATTCATTATTTAACTAATTACGAAATTGAACTCGTTTGGTGACTGGTTTTTATTACTAAAACTTATTTTATTTACCAAATTAGAAAAAAATAGAAATATTGTTCAATAATTAATAAGAAGGAATGAATTTTATCGGTAAAAATAAATGGAGAAAAAGTTTTTTTAATAAAAAATGACAGTGAGGTAGAAAAAGTTTATCACTATCTAAATTTAAGTATATCACAGTATGCGGCTTCCTCTATTGGTTAACCAACAACGGTAAATATTTGACTTTCCCATCATTAGTTTTTTCTGCATACAAAATTTCTTCAAAATTTAATGTCGTGTAATTATACCTGTTTTTTCGAGAAGGTTTTGAACTATAAATTCCCAATAGTTCATTTCCATCAAAACTATCATAGCAGAGCAAGCTGTAACATGAGAGATTTTCAAAAAGCTTCACTTTTCAAGTTGCCATAATTTGAGGCCAGCCAGCCAAAAAAGGTACGAATCTGATGCGTCTTTAGGCCTGGTTTCTTACATACCATTTTTATTGTGAATAGTTTGAAGCTTAAAATTATCTACTCCACTATTAAGAGTCGATGAAAGTCGACCACCTTCTATTTTTATACGAATGTATTTACTTGATATCGATATTAATTTTTAAAATTGGTAGAAACGTGCTATTCATGTGCCAAAAAAATTACAAAACTCTGCTAATGTAATGTGAAATTCAGTTTGGAAATTCACTGATTTATAAAGTAAAATTAAATTAAGTCAATAGTTAATTAGATATAACATAACCTAATATATACATATAGTTGGTCTTGCCATTTACAGCAAAACCGACTTTGAACATTATAATATAGTTGCCGTGAGTTATTGTTTCAAGAAAAAATATCAAAGATGTGTAGGCTACAGTTTACCATGAACATCCTTAAAAACACATGAAATATTCCAGCAATAATTCGTGGTCGATGATGGATCATCATTGGAAAACCGATTCGGCCATTTTTCTCGATCTGAATAACGCTCCAGGCGTTCAATATACATTTGACAAGTGTTCGTGTTATTTTGTTCTAGAATCTAAGAAATAATAGGTAATCGATCAACTTAGGTCAAAGAAATAAGACACCCAATTTAAGCCAAAACAAGTATGGACGGAAGGATTACGTATCGTGGGTCCCTTGTAGATTATACGCTACCCCTCTGTCCATATCAGATAAAAATATTGAATCGGGCAAAAACAAAAGACCAGTAAGCGAAATGAAATAAAAAAACCTTCCAGAAAAGTAAAACGTCCCGCGTTTCTCGATCCCGTTTTCAGCTTTTGTCTTGTTTTTGTTTGGCGTCAAACTCCCAGACAGCAGCAGCAGCAGCAACAGATTTTTCAATTACCCGTATTTCTACTTGACACCCACCCCCTGAGTCCCCCTCGACGATGTTTCTAAATCGTACGATTTTAATTTTATGCCTTTATGATTTTTCTTTCGACGCAGTAGTATTGATTGCTTAAATTTAATTTGGAATTCTACCCACTCGTACATCCGCCATCGTCAGATATCACCGGTTGGGATTAATTCGAATGCTGATCTTCAGAAAATAAAATGAATTGATATGCATTATAGACGTTTCCATTACCGTAGCAGGTGGAAGAGGCGAATGTAGGTAAATAGTGGAAAAACTTATGTGAGGATGACTATAAGATGAATTTTACGGGGATGTAGAACCAAAAAATTGATATTAACACGGAAATCCTAATTGTTATCAATAATAAAATCCCTAGACAGGATGTTCCAAATTGATTCTACATATGTGTATGAGGATCTTGCTTACTATAAGAAATACTAAGATTAAAAGGGGTTGTTTTAGCAAATTAAAAAAAAAAACCTATACCAGTTTTAAAAATTGCTTTAATTGGGTAAGAGCTTACTTATTTTAGATCAAAACAAAATATTTTGAATGTTATCCAAAAATATTCCTAAAAACCGCCAAAGTTTTGGTAAAAAACTGAAATTGTAAATACAACCTATAGTGAATGAAATATGGAAAATACAATATATCATTCTGATACCCTGTACATAAATACCTAACGTCCATATGAATAACTTTGCCTATTTGATTGTTTATTTTTTCTAAATTTTATATATGAGCCATCCTGTATGTCTACAATTTTATTTTAATTTATTAAACCGTAACAAGGCTTTCTTGATCTAATGGTTATAGTATTTTGTTTCAAAAGTACTTGTTAATACCTTTTCGCGCACTTCCTCTTTGCGTAAAACCAAAATATAAAAGTCGCATTTAAGCAATTTTTCCATCGACTGAGTGTGAACAAGTGTTTTAATGAATTATATGAATTATTATATAATTTTTTTTTGAAGATGATGTAACTTAAATTTCAAATAAAATTGCGTATATTTTGGGTTTTTCGTGTTGCAGTCGACGAAAAAGCATTATAAATAATATATGTATCTATGAGCAATTAACACACTTGTTTATTGGATAACTATTAACTCATTCATTAACGCCTTGATCATGCAGCCAACTGATTTCACAAAATAAATTTCAAAAACGAAATAGTAAATCGTAATAAAGTCATTAAAATGCACGAAATATTAAATACGAAACTCGAAAGAGACCCTCAAGGTGTCATGTAGGAAAGCCGGTAATGGAAAAATCTGTTTCTGTCTGCAGTTTGACGTGCACAAAACAAAATCTAAATGTAAAAAAAGCGCTTTAATCTTCTAGTGCTTTTTTGTCTTTTTAGATCGTCTGTTCCTGACCGATTGAATATTTTGCTCGAAAATGTCCGGCGAGTCTATTGAGATATTATTACGAGGGCTATTTCCTAAGATTGCGTATAAAACTCTAGTAAAAACTGTCGCTTCTCAGAAAGCATTGGGTACAACTACAGTGACATGTAAACTATTCGCTTTTAAGTGTGTAGTTTTAAAACACGAGCAGGAATTATGTAGTTATGAGCCAACCGTTGAAAGAATTCTCCAAAGATTTATGAAGAATATCCGCAGAGAACCATTCGAAGTATGCATTTAATTTGCAACTAGTACTGTTTCATAGTCGTACAAAAACGACTTATAGTGCAGCCCTAATTACTACGAAATCTGCAAGAATGCCAGTAAACGCACTTTTCGGTGTTTTTCTTCAATTTCCACCGAGACGTGCAGGTGTTCTACGGTACCATGGTATGTACTTGTTTCGAGGAACTACCAGACATGAACTAATAGTACTGGGCTTTTATGGTAGATACTGAAAATCTTAATGTCTTCTAGTTACAAGAAATTTTCCCTATTAATTTCAATAATTTTTGAGCACTTGTGTGAGTAGAAATTATTCAAGTAATTGCAGAAATTTGAAAATTTGTTTTTGCTTGAAAACCCTTTTTTAGAACACATCCCTACTTTAAGCAGAACTTGTCCATAGTGCAATTTTAAAGTATTAACTAATTTCGCCTTTGTTTGAGCGGTACCGGCCGGCGCATTCCCCCATATAAGTAGATGGAACCATTTAGAGGTACCTTAAGTTTTTGTTGACAAGCTGTACACGCAGTACCAACATGTGTAATAGAAATAAGTACCAGGCTTGTTTAAAGTGTAATGACCCAAATTGACTTGGAAAACGGCTGCGTTTTAGGAAAAAAGTTAAAAGCTTTTTGCGCACGTTGCTTTGGTCAGTGTAGTGGAAACATACTTTTCAAAAGTTATATGCATCTGTCTGTGGGTACATAAATTAAAATCGGTGGGATTTGAGCATAACGTATGGGCCTTTGATAATACGTGCAAACACGTTTTAATTTCCATATAGATTTTTCTATGCAATTTTCTCCTTGAATATTGCCAGAGAATCCTTAAGAAAAGTTTCATAATTGAACTCTATTACGCAAAAAGCTATCAACGGACTCCCTGGAAATCCAACCAATTTAAAGCTTAAAAAACGTAATTTAAGCAAGACTTAAAATAAATCAATATTGTGTTAATTTGTGAGGGTTGGAAGCTTTTTCCATAAGAGACCTGAAAGAGTATTAGGGATGTTGAAGAAAACCAATTGACTTGTAGACGTTGATGGTAATATATACGGGACTATTTTGATGATTTCCTGTTTCTGGACGTGGGTACGCATCTGAAGATTTGAGCCACCTAAAGTGAACGAGCCAAAAACGGCCGAAAATGGCTTTGGTGTGCGCCCATGTCCGAAGGGGCCCCCATAGACGTTGCGCGAGGTCAGTAACCGGCCGGGCCGGCATAATAAAAATAAGAAAATCCGACCAGAGAGCAGCCTGCAAAAATAACGGCGCATTTTTATCGGAAATTCTAAAGAACCGGCCCGGACCGGGCTGGGAATTAGAGAGACGCATTCTTACTTATGGACAGGTTGCTGTATGCATCATCCGCATCGATTCGATTTCCTTTCGATATGTTTAAGACTGGTATGAAGTTGACCGGTACAAGTTTAAGCCTAGCAACGAGGCTCGAAAAACAAGAACTAACATTTTGTTCAGGAAATTGCCCAAAAATGGAAATAAAAAGTAACATGGTAGTACCGAGAAGTCTAGACTTTAGCACTGAGCAAATGGACTCTCGTTCATGATGCATAGGCTAACGGATTGTCCTAACTTAAAGCCTAAAACAGCCCACTCTGCCTCGTAACTCTGAATATCAACAACAAACAACGTCTTTTAAGTTAAATTAAACATGGCTATTGATGATAAGTTATGTGACGGGTTTTCAATCAATTTGAGTAATTTTCAGTGTTTTTCTTATTAAGTTTACTATTTGAAACAGGTAAAAAAATGTAGTTTTGCAAAGGACACTTTAGCGTTTTATTATATAAACTCAAAATGTAAAACTTTTGTTTATTATTTTTCAGCGTAAGGCCAAATAATTGAAAAATGCAAATTACATTTTTTCAACACAATTTTAATATTTTCCTGTTAGTAAGTTTTATAGTTACAAAACTGTCCATAGAAGAAAATAGCATTTTATCAATTTTAATTAGTAATATTGAAAAATAAATTAAAATAATTTTTATCCGTCAAAAACACATCTATCGGGATATAATCGGTATTGTTTTGTCGCGAATATTCCAAGAATAAAGGAATCGCGCTAAACTTTTCAAAATTCGATTGATCTAGCAGGGGCAAACAAAAAGATTAAATGACAAAAAATTGTATTGTGTTATCAAAAAGGTTAATATAATAGGTCGTTCGAAAAGCATAATTTCGAACAAATTTCAATTTAAAATAAAAAAAAAACGTGCCTTCCCATTTAAAAAACAAAAGTTGGTGTTAACAGCGTCGAATCGTAACGCAACGACATTTGGCACTAGTAAAATCTTAGTTGCATTATCTCATATTGATGCTCCAAATACCAAATCTTTATCTGTAATAATAGTTGAGATCGGACTATGTCCATTCGATTTGGGTCATCCGGTATATTATATAAATATATAACATACATTGCAGTTGCAATTTCAGCAGAACTTTCAAAGATTTTATCTTAATAGGGAAAAATAGACAGCTTAAGATCCACTTCCAAAAATCGCGGTATTGCCACTATTTCCGCGATTTTAGCGTATATCCCGCCGTCCATAAAGGGTACCGCACTATTCATTTGCTCTTATTCCACGACCGCGTCACCCCGCGACAATTTCCGCGGTTTCGGACAATTTTCTACGGTTTTCGCGAACACCTCACCAGTCATTAACAGTATCGCGCTCTAATTACTAATATTTAGCGCTCCATATTGCTTTATCACATTAGTTACTTTTGATTTGCTCTGATCCCGCAGCACTTAAAATATCACTAGTATTCCTAGGTTTTAGCAGCGGTGTCAAACCAGGTATTTATCCTTACTTTCTTGCCCATAATCCCATAGCGCTAATTTCATTTAGCATTTCCAAGCTCAAATAATATGTAAATGCGTAAAGTAAAGCGTGTGAGCTTGCTCGAAAATCTTATGAAGGGCAGATCATTACCAATGTATAACAAACAACAAAAATCCTTAAATTTAACCCTGTGGAATACTCTCCGCCAAGATTCACCGTCTGACTGCGGCTTGTCAAATATGATTGAAAAATTACAGGGCGAAACTCCTATAGTCCTAAATCCCTGGCTTTCCCAACGATACTTCATTACTCACACAATCAAATACCTCCGACAAGTCGCAAAAGAAGACCACCGCAATATCTCTTGAATTAACGCCAACACAGAGATCCTTAAAGAAAGAAAACTGAAAATCATAACTGGAAACCACTCATCGATTCATGCTTCTTGAGTCTCGATAGAGAAGCTCATTCTGGCCTCCATTAGATGATTAATAATCTTGATGAAAAAAGAAGTTTAAAGAATCATCCATTCTTATGGATAGGAATAACCACCGTACTTCTCAGCCACCAAGGAAAGAATCCCGGCAAAAATGTTAATCGCCTCTACCAAAGTCAGTAAAGCAACTTTTAGCAAAACGAGGAACATCTTCATCCATGTCTCGTCCCACTCAATATAATTATTCTTTTTAATCATTGATATTCTAAATTGAATCTCACCTGAATCAGCACAAAATCTTCGATAGAATCAGCTTTTGCTCTCGAAAAATAGCCGGTATGACACTAATAATGTGTTCATGAATTAATTCGTGAATTTCTGCATCAAGTCTAAATTATTTTAAGTTTTAAAAATGTTTCAAAATTTACACACAGAATTTTGCCATCTTGCCTTTTTAATTTTCAATAACAGTCCATTTTCACTTTTTCCTACTTCCAGTAGGCAGTAGGCACCTACCTTGAAATAACCGGTATATTTCTTTTAGTTATCAGTGGTTATAATTATATTCTATTTCAAATTCATAAATAAGTGAAGGTATAACAAATGCGAATGTAAATAACCAATGCAAAATATATTAAAAAAGAAAATTTATTTAATTAAAAATCACAACATTTTAAAATGTTTCTTTCTTTTTGTATTTTCTTGGATGCTTGTAAAAAATTGATTACGCTTTCCTAGGATTTTTTTGCTAAAAAACATTGGAAAAAAAAAATTTTATCGCTTAAAATAAAGTAATAAAATAAAGAAAATTATAAACGAATTTTTCCAATTTTAACAAACTCAGTGACAGTCTTTTTAATCAAAGCCAGTAATTAAACGGCTAACTAGTTATGTAATAAAAGCAGGTACGTTTATTTCATCACTCTGTTAACAAACGGGATCAATAACAACGATGGTTGCTGTAGTTCCACAAATACAGAGAGCAATATGAATATGTTCAAATGTATGTTTTTTTCTTAACATTTTTTAACATACAGTAAAATTAAAAAAACTACGAATTAAACTCATTACGAAATGCTATTTTATGTAACTTGTGTCACATTATGGAACGTCACTTAGTTTGTCCCATAAAATTTCACTCATTACACAAAACAATGTATCTCTAAACCGATTACATAAATTTTTGCTGCTAATGTAATAAATGATACTTTTCTGCCATGTTGTCCGAGAAAAGCGCCTTCGCCAATCTATCCAGAAAAAGGTGCGTTAATAAATTTTACATTGAATATTTTAAATACAACTTTATAATGGAGGAACTTTACAAGAAATTAATATTCCTATTACTAAACCATATATGAGACAGCCTAAAAATACGACCCAAATACCAATTCTGCCATTAAATCGGATTTCTCACCTTATTGGGCACAGCATGGCGCCAATTATACTGCCGCTAATTAAACCATCATTTTGTTGGGAATTGAAACTTGATCCCCGAAAATAAACAACCTCATTTAACACTCTTGTTATACACGAAAAAAGTATCTCGCAAATATAATATCGCCTAAACCCGATAGCCCAACACGTCGGTTCGCCTTTAAGGTGTGTTAAATTACCTTTATGGTACAGAAGCAAGCGAAGTTAATCAGTATTTTTTGTTCAAGTTCGATATTGTAAATTGAAAAAAAAGTGAACCATCTTGAGTTACAAAAGTTCCGTGTGACTTTCGTATACGCATCAACTTACAGCAGGTATATGTATAGCGGGAATTTTTAATAAAACTTTATTAAAAATAGTAATTGCTCATTATCGAGCTTCTTCGGATCGGGCTAACTAGATAAACTTGGAGTCATTTAATAAGTTTTTGCGTATTCTCGATTGGAACTATAATTGGATAAAATATAATAAGCGGAGGAAATTGAAATGGCTAAATATACGTTATTATTGGCAGGGCGAAATTTTAAACCAAGAATAAACAGGTTTAATAAGAATCAGTAAACATAATGCATAATGCATGATAGTTTAACAGTTGAGTCTGTTAATTCATACCCACTAAAAAGATAATACTAAACTACTAAAAAGATATTCATATGACGAGAAATCAAATGAAGATCCGCTGCGCTTAGTTTCTTCATTTTTAAAAATTACACTTATCTACCCTAGTAACACTACACAATATTTCACAAATTATTTCAATATTTTACAAATGATGGATAGAATATGTTTAAAATTTTAAGACATTTCTCGAATGACTGAATTCAGGAATAATTTCAAAAAATATGATTTATTTTTTGTTTAATATTGAAATTGAGTAATATGGATAATAATATATCGTTAAATATGCCAACTTATTGTGAGAATCTACATGGTGTTTTTTCTAGGGTCATACCTGTCTTTTTCTCCACCTCCGAATTTTTTTCTCATGATCCTTGACAACAATAACTCTAAATCTATCAATGGGTGTACATAGAAATTTCTCCCTATAGTGAAATAAGGTTTAATTTCAAAATTTTCTGACTTGACTTGATAGACAGCTCAAGGATTAATCCTATTATTATTTAAAGAAAGCAGTAATGAACGTTGTCTATCTCCCCCCTTTAAAATAACGGGCAACAGGAGTCGCTATTTTATATTAAAAAGTATAAATTCGGATAAGGGTATTTATATTTTTCTTGGAAACATTAAATATTCGTGTTTCTTCTAATTCTTGACTCGAAAATTAGTGCCAAAATTGAATGGCCCTATTTTTGTTAATTTTTATATCTTTGACTGTTTTAATCACATTATTCTCTTATATATTATACATATACAAGGTGTTTAGCTTTAAGAAAACTGTTCAAGAAACTTTTTTTCACAGAAATGTAAATCATTCAGAGAATTTTTTTTTGACCAGTGACGTATCGTATTCTTCGCTTAAAATATTCAGGGTCATGTCAATAGGGCCGGCACTGGTAAAATTAAAGTTTTTTTTCCCCTAAAGATGTGCCTCTACGCTTATTTTAGGCTCCCTAATTTTCATAGAAAAATTTAATGCCGAAACAAACTTATTAGAAAAAAAATTAAAAAGCAATAATTTTTATTACCCTGTATTTCGGGTAGGAAGCGAAAACTTTACTTCTTATTTTGGTAACACGAACCTACAATAAGCAGTTAGCAGACCTATTCTGAAACACTCTGTATATTTCCTTATTGAAACTCACCAGACTCCTATTGTTTTTCCAGGAAAATCATCAAACATGTCAATCAGTTAAATTAGTGCAGTAATTTCAAGTTTATATAGCGAATTTTTGAAAACTTTTAGAATTTCAAAAGCATCTTAGAAAAAAAATTACAAATATAATTTTAACTGTTGTCAGATTTGAAGAAAATTGTGGCCAAAAACATCGAATTTTTAATAATATTTTGCTTTTCATTGCTACTCAATTGTTGTCAAATCTGTACTTTATGTGCAAAAGGCTCATCCGTATAAACGCAACATTTACTGTCGACTTTATTGAAATGTTTCTTGTAATTAAAATACATCAGTTCATCTCTATATCGAAGAATATTTGGACATGTCTGAACGGTAAATTTTGCCCATTGTTGCTTCTGCGTGGATGGATCTAAAGACATTATAATAACCATAATATATAAGATAATCAAGTTGTTTTCTTTGGCCATCAATTAGGTTTGCGCTGATTGTCGTTTAACTGTTTTTCAGATATTACGTTAAACCTCTACCAGATGATGTACGTAATTATCAACAGCTGAATGAAGGTACCACACATTTGCTATTATATAGTATACATATGTATATTATAGAGCTCTGTAAACTAGTTTTTATAACCTCGTTCATTTTTGGTAACATCACTCATCCTCTTTTTTCCGTGCGCTCTCCATCATCCCAACTGAGATTCGCTACCACAAAATCCGCTCCGTCCCAGTCGTCAATCATTTTGTTACCATCATCAACCCTCTCTGATGGACTGCAGAAAAATGAGGTGCTTAATGCCGAAGTTTCCGGTCCTGCTAATGACCGATGACCCAAATTAACCCCACAGAAATCCCCGATTATATAACAAACAATGGCCAAATTAGGGCTCGGCGTCTGGTCGTTAATCTCTGTCCAAATCTAAATTGGCCGGGCCCGTCACGGCAGATGCCGAATTTAGGCCTCCCGGGCCCCGGTTTGGGAGCCCCGACTTGGGGCAGGTCCGGGTGCATGGGCGAATACGCAGACGATACGAATCGTCGGATTGCGTGTACTTTTTTTAAATTCGACTTTCCGCCTCAATTTTTTTAGGAGCCATTGACACTTCAGGGCCGGACTCGTCAGAGAATCACCTGTAAATTCCTGTGTCTGTATTCTCCAGGAGTCACACGAGGATGTCATAAATAAAATTCGTATATTAACCTCTGTCTCAGAGGAAACCGTGTTTAGTTATGCAAAATAGGCAATGCCATAAAATAATTCGATAATTCACCGAGCTTTTTTCCTAGGTAGGAACAACCCGGCTTCGGATGCATTAAACAAATTAAATGATTTTCATAACACAACGGGGAGTGCAGAAGTTGCGCTGCTCGACTTGCACCGCATTTTTACGAGTTCCTTTCATGAATCCAAAACATAAATGGAAATTTACGTGGCTAGCTGGCAGGTCCGTAACGGCTTTCCTATACCAATTACCTTGCTTAGTATACCGGAAGATCTAGAAATGGATTTGGTAGTGCGGTCGCTAATCAGGGTCTACACATTTTTATCTGCCTTATTTGGTAGTTGTGGCTTATTATTTCAATTTGCACTCAGTTGAAACGCAGAAGATTTTTCTAGAAATTAACTAGATTGTTTCTTCGTTTTTTAAGTTCGAGGTAAAAAGGGATATCTTTGTAAAGATAATTTTGAACCACATTGTAAAATTTATAGAATCATTTACCTTAATTGAAACTATACATTATTGTTTCTATCGAGAATTGGAAAAACTGGCATTCCCTAGAAAGCAATAATCAAACCCTGAATTCTAGGGAAAAAAGCAGACGTTACAATGGAAATTTCGTTCTATATCAAATTCAAAGGTAGATATGCGGTCCAAAATGGCTTATTTAAGTGTGAAAGGATAATTTAAAAATTTGAAATTTTTATGGTTTTGAAAGAGCCTCATACATACAAATTTTAATATAACTAAAAAAACCTTCTAGTCATATCCTGAAAAAATAATGTGCATTTTTATTTCTTTAACGCCATAAAATTCTTCTGAAAATTTAATTCAGCTTTTATACTTAGAACATTTTTCAAAGTTTTCAAATAAAAAAAGTTAAGGACTGTAAATTTTCATATGAAAACCATGTATATTTTGCCCTTGTATTGTAAACCCATTATCCTAAAAGTAAACATGAAATTGTTTATGCAAACTTCAAAAGGTTATATATCTTTTATAGTTTTCGAAATCCCTCAAAGCACTTTAATAGGTATCTACCTATTTTCACACTTTCTCGCAAAACTTTAATTAATCTTAACGCCATTTTACTCAACAACTATAGATGGCGATAAATGATAACAATGAATGATGGGCATGTCCTTCACATCCATGTTGATTTTTTTAAACTGGTGTTTATATTAACGTCCATTCAAAAGGGATAAAAAAGCGACAATATTAAACGCTATTTAAAGTAATCACTACACCAATCTGGTGTGGTTTTTGTATATTAAGTAGGGAATTAAAGGCTTCTAAGTATTAGGCTGGCGTTTAGCTATTCTGGACATGCATTGTTCCTTCCTCCCATTCACCGAGTGTTTGACAATGTTTTCGAATATCCTTCCCATGAATGAATGACATTATTATTTCTGTTATCTGTGCTTGTTCGCATTGGTTTACGTCCAGTAGATTTTCCTTCGTTGCCACGGAGAAGAAAAGACCGAAGAAAAACGAAAAATAAGAGCTCGGTGTTCCGCTTAAATCAGGGGCGGGGTAATTTCGTGCGAGGCTCAAATACCAAATCGTAAATGCACGTTAAGGGCAAAACTTACTTAAAGTTAAATTTGCATAAACAATTCTTAAAGTCCAAAATATCTCAAATCAATGTAATATTTTTATTATTGTTATTAGCGACTTTCGATTGTTGGAAAATTTACCTCCACCTCTGATTATCCCTTATTGGCTTTTCCAATAAACAGGACATCAACGGCAGTCTCTTTCATTCCTTTTAATAAATTAATAATGAACCCGGTATCAGCAAAATTTAGTAGGTACATGGATACGTCTAACATACATCCATAATTTCATAGTGGTATCGTTTAGTATTGTTCGTTATTTCAATTTAAACGCGCTGGGATAAAATATACCGGGGGCTATTGTTCAATTTTACGTAAACACGTCAGTTGACACCATTGACAGTGCGTTTTATATTTCGTATTAAGATATTGGAGTCGAATAATATTGTTTTACCGTGAGAAGGTTCTTAAATACTTCGAATAAAGGTTCTCGTTAAATTTCTGAAAAATTGAAATTCAGCTATGACAAGGAATAAACAATTTTCCAAATATTGTAAAAGCGCTTTTGATAATTCAAAAAACATCCTAATGAACTGAAAATTATATTAATATTCACAAGTCATCTCAATAGTTCATAAAATAACCAAAGAGTTACAAATCTTCCTTTGTTGCATCTCAAATATTTTCCGAAAATATATGTAAAAAAAGTAACAGAATTTCTAATATAGAGTGTGCCCCAAAAATGTTTGACGAAAAGATACCACAAATTTCTCAGGTGAAAATTGGACGATTTAAATCAAATTAGCATATTCGAAATTGCTTCATATTCATAATAGGGAGCTTCTCAAAATTGATTTTAAAAAATGCGTTTTTCTTATACAGAGTGTTTATAAAATAGCGTTCAAGCTCTCTAGCATGATTTCAAAAAACCTTCAGTTTCTCTATAAAAATATAATTATGTACATATGTAATATATGCAGTAGATTGTTAGCCCCGGTAAAACTGAAAATAGAACTTGTTTATTTCTGCTGTTATTTTAACTAATTTTTGTTCAAGATTTTAATAATTGCTGCCCGAATTTTTCCACTGAATGTTCACAGCATTTTTTTGTCGTTAAATACACAGTTCCAACATTGAAACTTATCAGGTAGATATACCTATGTTTATACCTATTTAAGTGCAATATAATATTGTTACTTAAAATGGTATAATTTGAAATACTATTCATGGAGATTTATGTTGCACTTTTCGCATATTTTTGTGGTATTCTTCTGACACATGACACATCTGTTTTGCTTAGTCGATGGAATGATCCAATAATTCAGTTCATCATATCCAATTTCATTGAGTACTCTATTGGAAAGAGGGCTGGATGATTTAGGTCTTCCATTGCTGGCAGTAGGTTTGCCATATTTTTTAAATGTAAAAAATTGATTATTTCATATCCTGGTCGAAGTTGGTACCATGCGTTATGCATTAATGTGCCCAGGTAGAATGTAAACAATCGATTACCATCATTTTTTTTATTCCGTAGATATTGATGTTCTGATCCACTCGAAATGCCCTGCCTATAATTTTATTATATTGGGTGATCTCATGGGGTTGCGGCACAAGTATCCTTGCCTTCCCAGTTGATATCCATTCTGGTCTTATCAGGTAGATACCTCGACGAATTTTTTTATATGATTTGAATTTCGATGATATTGAACACTTCTCTATTCTGTTTGGATTAAATCGGTATGAATGTTAAAGAAAGAAACTTATATGAGGAGACCGGGACAATTCAGACCTTAAACATCTTCCTTAGGTTGTGTGTATTAAGGATATCCCAGTGTAAGTAAATTGAAAATTTGCCTGGGGAAAAGTTGTAAATATTTGAAAGATCCATTTTTTATCACAAATTTACACCTTTCAATTTCGAAGATATACTCGTATGTATATGATGGTTCACGGTCTATAGTACATTAGGCATTTGCAGAACATTGTATTTTTTAAAATTTACAAATGTACGTAATTGGTCTTGTTCTACTGGCCTAAAATATTTTATCTCAAGAATCCTGGTCAAGCATAACATGTTTGTGAGCTGTAAAATGAAGCCATTTTGATGTGTAAACAAGAAGACTTCAATTTTCTTTTAAATATAATTTAGTCAGACGAAGCCAAATTCTTCAGCAAACTCTTTTTAACCAGACAAAACAAATGCTCCTGGGCTAAAATCTAACTATAGAAGAATGTCCCTTCTGTCGATCCCAATTAGACGGTCCACAGACTCACTGCAGTCCTACGGTAACAATGAAACTCTTTGAGATGTTTCACGATTGTTAGCTTAAGGTTTGGATCCCTGGAATTGGCCTGCTAGATCTCCCAATCTCACCGCTCTGGATTTTTGCTTGTGGGGTAAGATAAAAGAACAAGTTTACATTACACCAGTAAACCATAAAGAGGAATTGTGCCAATATATACCCAATTGCATTCGTGAGATTGATGTAAATGAGATCCAGAGCACCACAAATCAGTCAGTAAATGTGCGTACGAAGTGCGCATTTATAGTGCTTTGAAACTGTGTAAACGTTGAAATGAACATTGATAATCCCGCTCGCTACCTATCAAATTGGTTAAACAATTGTATAGTTTTTAACAATCATGGCGTTCCAGAACCACCATCAGCAATTATGCTAAAATATCCAATGCTTAGAGACAATACTCAAAACAGCATTTATTTGTGAAATGTGGTGATTTAGGTATAGGAACATGATATGTTGTTTTAAAGGAAATTTAATTGTCAAAATTAATTAATATGGGATATTAATTCATTTTGAGCGACCAAAAAAAAATGTCTGCTTTCAGTGAATTCAAATAGCGTTGTAACGGACAACAGAGATTTAATCAAAGCCTTGTTTTGGAGAAGAAAAATAATATTAATTAACATTTGAAAAACTGCTAGGGATAGACATAGAAATTATTAAGCAAATATCATCAAAAAGATATAGCAAATTTAAAAATGAAATAATTTGTTCCATGTAATATATCGAAGTTGCTACTACTTTAAAATATCACTAGCAACGTCGCACTGTTGAATATGTTGTTTTAGGTCGATAGAAACTGATCACCTATATCTGCAAATTTGCAGAAAGGTCCTCTAGAGATTTGTCTCGGCTTGCGTAAATGTCTAACCAACCATCAACCGTTAATCACCCTGTATACAGGTCTAAAATGATGTCCCGAACACCGGGATCAAGGGTATCATCCAATCTATGGACTAATTATTGGCTTCAAGCGGTATAAATTACATTGAGCCTCTAAGAGGATCTAAAGCTAACTAAGATCATTCTATTGTTATTGTTGCTTACAGTTTAAAGCAATTTACTAGTATTACTGACCTATCTACGTTGACGTTGCCCCTATATGCTGTTGTTCGGAAAAACAGGCAAGACCCGCCTCTGTGCTTAGGTCATTAACTCCTTAAAATCCACCCCAATAAAAATGCGTAGAGTATACAAACACGTGAAGAACACGTGAAGCGAAACGTGTTTATCTATAGGGGTTCGGATAACTTAAGCCGAGCACTAATCAGCCAGGTTTTAGAGCGAGAATGTGTATGTTTTGGAAATGAAATGCATCTAAACATTTGGGTCTCAATACCAGATTTGTTATTTTGCTTAAATGTGATATGTATCTAAATCCTGCTTAAGATTTTATTTTCCAATCTTCAGAAAGCAAAGAAACCGAAGAAATACAGGAGTCTAAATTTCAGCTCGGATAGAAGGTATACCCGGGCAAGGCAATGAAATGAAACCCCAGTTGAACAACATATAATGGCTTTTCAGGTAGGTCAGTGACAGCGACCATCGGTCTTCTTCTTTTTGCTTCTTTTCTCGATCGGACCCCATTCTTCGTTGGGCAGACAGCCGTCGGTTTTGAACCACGGACCGAGGCGACTTCTTACCCAAATATTTTAAACTGGGCAGGTTCGACTATTGACCACGTTTACCCAAGAAATTCTTTGACCAAAGACTATTATCGGAGAAGAGCTAAACTCATTGGGCCAATAAAAACTCTCGTTCAAAGGCGAGCTTCTGCCATTGGTGATTGCCGAAAATGGTCGGGCTTAGATTTCTAAACACGTTCAAAATGGGAACCCGTCGAAGATTAGGCGTGAAGAGAAGAGAAGGGGGCCAAATCTACCTGCTGGTTTAGGACCCGATTTTAAATGCAAACCAATGGCATGGCTCGATTTTTAAATGAATGGAGGTGGGGTTAAAGTTGGTTTGGGCTGATGAGAAATCGTTATTTTTTTCAAGAATGGGACATCTTGTCTGCAATCAATAAAGTCCAAAGAAACTTTGTGGCCTTTTAAATGGAAATTATCCACAACCAATAAGGAAACTTTGTATTCTTTAAGTGCTTTAAGTGTTCACATTTTGAGAAAACTTAGAGACAGTAAACAGACTAAATTTGTCGTTTAATTTAAAATATAGCCTGTATCAATGTTCAAAATTCGAAAAACTATTTTTCTTTCCAAACATGGATGTACAGCCTAAACTTGTAGCGGTCTTCCCCAGGGAAACATGAGCAACTGCCTACATTTTATTAGCTCTTCTTACCTAATAATGAACAAAACTTAATTTAGTGCACCTGCAATGCCTAATGATGCGAATAGTCTTGAGTCTGGGCTTGAACAGTTTTTTCCCGATGCGAAACACTTGGCAAATGCTGAAACCGACCTAATTTATTGCCCTTTCGAAACGGCAGATGGTTGATAGAACTGTTCTGTATTTGGAACCTGAATGGCCGCTTTGGGTAACTGTGTGCATTGAGGAAGACTCGAAATAATTTCATATCTGGGAGAGGCACATTTTCGAGAAATAAAAAAATGTGAGCCCTTGCATACAGGGTGTTCCAAATGTAAGAAGATAAAACACAGGTTCCTTGGGTGTACACTGGTAATTAAGAGAGCAAAATTGAAGTAAGACTATTATTTGGCTTACTGCCAACTTTTGGATGTAGGTAAATTAGGGCACACCTCAATCTATGATCTAGTTGTGTAAGTTTAATACCGTTATGCACCCTGTATAGAACTGAAGTTGTTAAAGCTACACACAAACATGGTACCTTGACGAAACCAAATCTATAGGGCATTAAAAACCGACGTGCAGCCAACCACAAACGTCTTGAGAAAGGTTAGGGACCAAGCGGGACCATGGCCGGATGTTATGCCAAAATGTGCATGTGGTGCGGAGCATAAGGACCGGACTCGTTTTTTTTTAAAGTTTTTATGTTTAGCAGTTTAGCTTCTATACAGAGTTTCCTATAGGCAGGATTCTGTCTCGTTTTGTAATCTTAATTCGATCTTCTCACGCTCGGCAGTCTCGGCGTTTCCATCAAAACGATATCATCCGTTTCAATTAATGCCTAAAAAAGCAAACGTCAATTCTGGATTCCAGTCACAAGCGGCCGGTCGCGGTTCAATTGTTTCACGGCAATGCCCCCTGCGCGTAAACCCCCCTTGCGCCCCGCCTGTGCTGCGTTTCTAGTGCAGACCATCGAACTTCGCATGGAAAGAACTACTTTTACACATACCCGACAAGACCTAGTATATCATATCAATATAATTTTTTTGTATTTTTTCAAAGAGCGCCATCCTAAAATTTCGCCTGCCAGCCTAAAATTTTTTTATACAAACTACCTTTGGTTTTACAGTTATGTCTTGAACTACTTGTATTATAGTTGTGTAGTTGTTAAATACAAAATCATATATTCACAGCATTTCCATTACACTTCGGCAACAATGGTATGTTCTTTGATAAGAATATTATGCCCTTTCCTGACGTTTTGGGCCAATGAACTAAATATCAGCAGAGGAACAAAAAAAGTACCTATGTTGTTAAGTGAAGACTACGAAAAGACTTAGATATGCACTTAAAAAGTAAATCACATCACTGGTTTTCCTGATTCTTATCAACCCTGGGTAAGCAGAATTCTTAAATTAACGTGGATTCCATGGCATTGTCCATTTCTACACGCATCTCAAGCATAATTCCAAAGTATTTTCAATTTTACAGTGAGTTGTATACATACTAGTTTTTCTAATTTTTTAAAATACAATAGAGCCTTATTGCGACTAAAGAATCTATATAACATTTTACATAGCTATTTACGTAACCAGTTAAGTAATGTTGTTTTGCGTAATGAGTAAGATTCTACGAAACGAACGAAACAAGGTGCGAGATCTCGTTTCGCTCGTCATTTCGCATATGAAACGAATTACATAAAATAGTATTTTCTCATAAGTTTGAAGGGTTTTTTTTTGCAGTTAGATAAATATTGAAGTCAGGAAAAAAAGGCACAAATTTGAAGTTAGATATTCAAGTTGCGCCCTGTACACAGAAAAAAATGAATATTTGTTTTGAATATCTCAATCCACAAGTATTTTCGTCAGGTAATGTCAAATAAATGCATTTAAATTGAAAATCTAAAAAAAATAGAATGTGATAGAACATTTATTTGAAATAAAAGATCGTACGAATTTTGCCTATTTGTTTTAGGTATTCTATTACCTTAAATGTACTATATGAGAGTTTACTCTTCATGAGAATTTGGAATTCTTCATTTAAGTCAATAAAAGAATTACTTGATGCAAGTTGAAGCTTTATTTCAATATCATATTTACTTAATAGAAATGTGAACAAAATTATAACGAAGACATTTACTTTCTTAATTTAATGAAATGTATCATTTTCCAGTTATATGAACCTAAGAACCCTAAATATTATACATTAACAATCAATTCAAGAAATTATTTTTTGTTGTTTATCTTTAAAGCTTCTGCAACCATTGTTCTTATCGTTCCATTTGTCAAAACCTGTTTGTGTTTGTCGAAACTGTAGGAAAAATAAAAAAACAGCCGTATTAAGATTCAGTTTTCTATAAGTAGATACGCACGTGATAATACTTAAAAGTGCTAATTGTTTTAATAGTCTTAATAAATGAAAATTGTCAAGTGATTAGAGTCCGCAGAACAAAATGTTCTATAAACAAATTCAAAATACCTTTGCCAATTAGTTCAAAATGACAAAAAATATGCAAAATATCCACGTAAGTCAGTGAACATTGAATTTGAATAATTGACTAATTTGACTATTACTGTGTATAAATTTAAAATTGTCAAAATGCATAAAATATATATCGAATAGTATCGGGGTATATCGAAAAACACTAAGTACTTCACCGGATTCTGTGTAAAAATTTTACAACGACCATTTTTATACAACCAATGGGTTAAAACATTACTGAAAGAGCTCCACATTCGAAAATGCATCATCATTTTCAATTTCGCCTTGTATTACTCGCCCTTGTATTTACGAGACCATCTCGAAAAATATAAATTCTGTACGCCAACCCTCATAAGATCACGTTAAGGTGAAAATAAGAAATGTTCATAGAATTATTTCAAATTGCCCATTCACATTTCATTTTATTATTTCACATGCTACGGATCAACTTTTTAAAGTCACTGTGCATTTCTAACGTCAAATGGTAAAGAATTGCGTAAATCTCTATCGAATCGTTAGTATCGATTGGTGCGTGCGCTGACTGCATCGGCTGCACTACAGGGCGGGTGAGCGGTGCCGAAACGGAGTTGGCCTTGAACGAGTGCATTGCTTTCGCAGGAGGCCTTTTTGTTTTTGGCCGGGCTGCAGCCGCGCCGTTTGGCAACCAACGGTCAACAGCCCGGCCAAGGTTGCACTAACCTATCATAATCGAAACGAGCATAACCGCCGAATTGCCGGAGCAGGGCCGGCACCACCCAAGGACATCGGATTTTGTACGATTTGCGATTTTCTTCCCTTTCTTCGGCTCGATCAACGCCATTTCAGAACCAAGAATCTACTATTCTCTTTTATTATTGTGTATTATGTTGTTGTTCTTATAAATATGTCGAAGAAATAAACTTTGCTTCTCGTGTATATGTACCTCCTGCGTATCATGTAACGTACAGTGACAGTGAAAATGATTTAACAAATAAGTGAGGTTAGAAATTTGACAAGTGTCAAACTTTTTAATGCATTAAATTTCTGCAAATAACTGTCTAGACGTTGCGTTGACGCGTCGAGTGGTCATTACAAGTATCAAGAGAAAGTAAATTTGCGAGTCATAAATTGAATAAGTTTAAGGTATTTTTTGTCAAATTCTGTCAAAATTACTCTCCATTACATTGCCGGATGTCAACGATATTTGTAATCAGTCTATTGGCGAATCTTGGGGAGCGTAAAAATGAAAAATGTAAAATGTGGTATAGATGTATAGGTAGAGATTGGGTGTTCGACAGTTGTTTCGTTTTTTTAAACCAATGGAAGGATTTCTTGGAATGGCAGTTACTCTGTCAATTTTTATGTTCATGAGTATCCATTATATTTCTTTGAATTTTTTTGTGATATTGTTATCAAATTGTAATTAACTTTCGCATTAACAAAGCACTTTTTGTGACTTTCAGTTTTTTAAAGTAATTTAAGACTATGTTTTGTATTATTAAATAAAATTAATAATTAAAATAATTAATATTTAATTATTCAAATTTAGTTACAGAAAGGACAGTGATGAAGCAGCCGCACTTACGCACCTGCAGAGAATGATTTTACAGTCACTCTGTCCAATAATTGGTAAGTTTTTTATTCATTTATTGCATGTGTTAATTCACATTTCAAAAGCAAATCTAATTTTTTGCTTAATTTCTTCAAGTACTTATTTTATTTTGTTGCTACCTATAATAATCAATTGGCGAATGGGATGATCGCAACGCCGATTTATTATTACTTACTTTTGCGTAAACGTTGAAAAATTCCTAACTTAAACTAATTCTTGCAGATAATAAATCTGTTATTCAATTTCGCTATTTTAAATATAGAGTTTCATATATTTTTACATGTTTGGAAAGAGCATAAAGTTCCTTTCATAATAATATACGTAAGTTAATATTTCGATTGAAAATGGCGACACCGAGACAACAACCCCTACTAGTGTGTGAGGCGTTATTCCCAAAAATTAAAAAAATAATTATTTGATTGCTGTTTAATCTCAAAACAAGCCCCTTGAGAAGGAATAGAATAACATCAGCAGTATTCCGCCCAGTTTAAGAAAATTTCAAATATTTTGTGAACTAATGAATTCAATTTAAAGAGATTCTGAATGATAATAATTTAGTAGATAGATACATAACAGCCCTTTTTCAAATAAAATGACGCTTCAACTCATAACTTAAATGATTATTTCGGTCATAGAATCATAGCCACAAACGGACCTGTTCTCTTTCCGGCCCGTTCACATGACCTCACTCTACTAGATTTCTTCCTGTGGTGTACTGTGAAAGATTTCTTACCCATTTCAACCGAATTGTATTGGGTGTTCCACAAGACAAAACATTTTTTTAAATAACTCCGACATCCTATGTGTGTTTCCATTATGTTTTGTTTTTACCATTTTGATGAAATTTCTGTCAAGTATGCCCATTGAATTGTTTTTCAATCTGTAGCGATAAAAAATATAGCAATGGTTTTGTATTCTCTTGCATAATTTCTTCCTCACTTTGGATCCTTCACAATTCGCATTATCACTTCTACCAACAACTTTTTTTAGTGAAGTCCGCCATCTGCACAAAACGTCTATAAAATATGGTCGTTAAGTACGCCAATGGGCTCTGCCATTCGAAAACACCTGCTGAGCCCTATTGGTCTTATTTTGCAGGTCTACAGGACACACGCTGTTGCTTTTAGCTATTTTGTGCTGCTTTCTTAGGACGTGGACCTTCTTCGGCGCATTCTTTCGACTCTAATTAATGGAGACAATGGCCGTCGTCGACGACTGGTTTTGGACCTGACCTGGCTCCTTTTTGTCCCCCTTGATTTTCTATACGTGTCAATAAGAGGTTTTGAGTCGAGAACGTCGTATTAATTTTTATACTTGTTTTTGCTTTATAAGGCGATTTCCATTAGAATCCGACGTGTCGTTGCCGCTTTAAATCTGCGACAAGTTGCTGAATAAATTATGCGGAATTTGTCTCGAAATGTGCCAAGACAAGTTCGTTATAATGAAATTCTTGTCAAAGTGCATTCTGCGGTCCCGGCCGATTTTTAACATTAATATTTAAGACATTAAAATTGAGCTGTTGTTCGTTGTTTCGCTCTATAAATGGAAATTTAGGAATTTTCCACATTGTCGAAATTCCAAACAGATTTAAATAATTCATTTCATTAGGTTTCTTAATATATCTCACACGTGAAGTAACCTAAACTAGCCAAATATGCAAAATGCAAAACGCGGTGTTACTATTTCCTAGATTTTTGGTTTTTAGTGGAGTGGCGTAGTCACGAAGCTGATTTTAATGACCTCGATATTTAAAATGCGTAATGTAGTACTCTTTCCAGAGCTGGATTTCAGATTAGAGTATGTGATTAAAGTTGGGGAAAGAGAGCGCGTAAAAGAAAATCGAATTCCAGCCCGCATATCTGCAAGCGAGCGTTTCGAGGAAAAGAGGTCAGAAGGTTTAGGTTTTATTAAATATTTCGCTAAAAATGCAAACCAGCTGCTTATTAGACGAGATTATAATGCAGCGATATTTCCCAATTTCCTCTTAGGGATTTTACGAAACGTTTTGAAAAATCCTCCCACCACCAGCATTAATCTATAGGAGAGGAAACAGAATAAGTTTCTACTATTCTCCTCCTACGGGCCGTAAAAGGCGAGACATAATGCGTCTATTGCCGCTTTTGTTAACAGTTTTACGAGCTAAACGAAGAAGAATAGTCCGAGCTTTTAACGAACAGACGGCTTACCTCAAAGCATATATCCTATGAATTGAACTGATTTTACTTTTCAAATCTTCTTAGAAACTGATACGCTTCCATCAAACAAGAGTTCATTGAAGTTCGTTTGCAGTATCCTCATCTGATTTTATAAAGGAAGAGGATTTCTTTTTACTTCAATTTAAAACAAATTGCAGTCAAAAAAGATGGAACAGGACATAATGGGACTAAAGGCGAAATGGTATATTTCATTACCGGTACCGGAGTTCGGAAAATGGAATTTTCCTGTGAGCCCGTGCCGATTAAGTCAAGCTTTAATTCACATAAGCACGGGAAAATGTATTTCGGACGTGTAATGAACGATACTTTTCATTATTAGACTGGAATTCAGTAGGAGTCTATTGCTAATAACTAAAGTAAAATTTACGGTTTATAATTCAAATGTTTTCGCTTCAATCTGAAACTTTGAGTTTAAAATTTTTGACGGTATTTCCGCAAAATTTCATTAGCGTTTAAATAGAAAGGAAAGAGATGCTAGGCAAGCCGGCAACAAGTGTTTTTACTTAGAGATTTCATTAGACATCCATGTACAAAGTAGGCACACAGGCTGGCATCAGCTTTGCCATTTTGTAGATTCACTCGAAATGTTTCCACCTACTGAATCCATCTACCATTTATCCAGGATTTCTACGGTAGCATTGCCATGGGTATCTGCTGTGGTTAGCTATCAGCCATGGGAAGTCTTAAACAACGAAGTGTTTACGCGGATGAATGGACGTGTTAAGAATATGTTGACGCATTTTTTCCTCTCCTTTTTACTTTTTCCCCAACACTTTCTTGTTTGAAACTTTTTGCGGCTTGTTAACCACAGAAAGTATATGAGGCGTGGAGATCTTAACTGAATTTCCAGCAGATGGAAACAGTTTGTGTGAATCCATAAAATGGCAGAACTGATGCCTACTTCTAATTTTCATATTCTTTTTTTTCATTATTTCTCATATCTCTGCGGACATATGTTCCATGATGTGTGTGTATCTATGTTGTACACACTTGCCTGATGGAATCTATAAGTTAAAACCTGTCATCGGGTTACCCAATGTTCTTTTTCTTTTCTATACTTGAACAGTTATAAAGTTGATGAAGGGTTGCAAAACTCGTTTGAATTTGAGGTGATAATGTAACAAATGCGTAGATGAAGTAGTATCAATACTGGAAATGGAAACTCAAAAAGCAACTTCCCTCCTCTATTTAATCAATTAGATATCAAGTATACCTAACATGTAATCAATGATTAACATGTACACATATTTCTGTGAATCTCCCTAAGTAGGTGATCAAATAAAAGCATGGAACCCGATCAGCTTTGAGTGTTGTAGACTTCCAGTGAATCACTGCCAGATAGCAGCATGTTTTTGTTTGCACAAAAGAAAATTAAAGGTAAAGGTGATTACTGTTTGCCTACCGTCTATATTTATATTGTTAAAGATGCTAATTAGTGTGTGAGAAACGAGCTTATCGAGTCATGGGTGGAGGTGGCACTTCACGACAAGTTCCTTCATCTTCAGAATGGTGCATTTTTCTTAGGAAGAGTCCGTCCCTGGTAACCACTGCTTGAACCCAAAAAAAGGATATATTCGTATGGCAGTCGAAACAAAGCATCGTGGGCCGAAAATAACCCGCCGCTACACGAAAGGAACCACCATTAGCCCATTCTATACAAAAATACACAATTGGAGTTTGCTGAGGGCAGGTCAGGGCCGTAAACGGGGCCACGATTCCGAAATTATGCGCCGGGTAAATAACACTTTCAAGGCCGCGTGCATTGCATTTAAATTGATGACACTGTATGGGTAATGACTTTTATTTAATGATGATTTGGTATTTCGGGATATTAAGTTTACTTTATGTGGGATACAAGGATATAGACTCACAATATGATATTAGAATTGTATTTTTTTTTGGACATGAAGAAAATATCCTCTTTTGTGATGATGGATGAGCCCTGGACACCTTTATGTTCTTTAGATTCCTATAATCCTAGAGGTATCATGTGGAGGTGTATATTCTGAATAAAAATAATCAAATTTGCATCAAAACTATTGCTATCCAAATGCATGTTGTTTTGTTTATAAGATTGTAAAACAGAAAGGAAACTTCTTCTGTAGTAACGGAAAAAGTTGGTCATGTCTGTAAATCTTCACAGTTGTCAAAATCTTAAATAACCTGCCGATAAAACAACGTTTTAATAATTTTTCAAGAGCTTAATTTTCGTAGAAATGTTTAAATAGACACTGAGTGGCTTTTTTCCCTTCATGGAAGATATCTCTCAAATAGAGTTGCCAGTACTTTGATCTACCGCCCTTATTCTTCTTCATCGAATTTACTTTTATCTGTTTGTTCAATTTATATGCAAAAACAAATTTGATGATGCATTTCCAAAGAGGATTATTGAGTGATTTTTTGATTCGATGTTTGCTCGATTCGATGTGAGCTTTGGATGCTCATATAAGAGCAATGCTTACAGATCATTAAAAGCGCGATCCTTGCAACCGAACTCTTCAAAGGGGTGCGTTTATTCAAACAGCTTAATGCTCCGAGAACTAAAAGTATTGATATTTCACGTGACTGGAGGCCATTTAGAGCATCGCAAACGCATATATGAGGACAGCAAAAAAGAGCTTGAAAGAATAATATTTCGGTTTCATATTAATTAGTCCCCCACGGGTTTTACGAGGAGGGTAAATAGACGATTCTCTCATAGAAATTCATTATTACGAATCTTAATGTAATTTCCCCAAGTTTGAAGAGAAACACGCAACCACAAAACTGCTGCGCATATTTATTTAATTATGAATTTAAATAAAAAGTTCTAATTTAAGGCTTATTGTTTGGTTTCGATTGCGTGCATTTTAAGCAACACCATACCTCATATGTGTTAGACGGGATATTATGATGCTATCTTTATGTGAATTTACACTTATTAATGCCGAACGGTAAAAACTTTTTGCTTTTTTCGATAAGGGAATTTAGATTGTCTTTAATTACCTCTCGGTGGATAAGTGTGTGTGTGCGATTTACTTCTAATGCGAAATTTTCCCACAAAATTTTTAAAGAATTTCATAATTTGCACCGCATTTGTACAGAGATGTAGGAAGCTATTTATCATCGTCAATTCAATGTGTGTGTAATCAACGTGCGTTTGATGCCTAACAATTGTGGTTAATATATTCATGTATTATATTTTAAATAAGGCTTTTTATGTACTTTACTAGCACTTCTACTAAGGTCACAGTCAAACAAATGATCGATGCAAGAGAAATACAGATGACGAGTAAACTCGTACATACTATAGACTGAAGAACGAAACTGTTGTAAAAAATAAGTAGCACATGGGAAATCCAGGCAAAAAATCTATCGACAGAGTGCTGGAAACTCAATGGCTTAACTGAAGAGCACAGATGTGACGATCTAAATAAAGGTAGAAAAGTATTAAAGTTAGACATAATAGAACAAACCCAAGAAGATTTTCTAAAAGTTCGTCTTAAATCATCTGGGATTTCGAGGAACAATAGGTTAAACCTTCAAAAATTATTTCGTATTGCCAGTCAATTAAAGAGTTAACCATGTGGGCTCTGCATATTCTAGTTTAAGTTGCATCTAAGATCTCCAATTTTGACGTTCAAATTTCATAGCACTGTCTCAAAAACTTCAAGAACGGTGATAAAAAAATTATTGCCTGCCACTTCTGGTTTCTTATTACGCCTCAATATTTCTTTTTTTTTTGCTCCTCATATGACTCGTAACACCATCGGGACTCAATTCGTTGTTTTAAAAAAATAAAAAAATTTTTACAGTTTGGGTTAATATAATAATGAGCCTAACGAGTAGGAGTAGTGTTATCCAATCAGACAAAAACGTTTTTGCAATTAAGCTCAAATATGGAAATCGATATTTTCGTGTAAACATTTAAAAAAACAATTAATTGAATAATTAAATTTGATTTCGAAAGCAAAAGTTAATCAAAATGTACTAATTTCTTAATTCCGTTCTTTCTTGTCCTTTTCTAAATTCTTTTTTGAATTTTGAAGCTTCCGACGAAAATTTAACGGTTAATACCATCTAAAGTTAGTCCGTGTTAATTCAGGTTTCGCAAATTTCCAAGTTCAAGAATAGTAAATTCTTTTCTTCGGTTCTCAACAATATTCGCGCATCTCTTTATGAATTCTTTTATCTCCCCTCAAACAGAAAAATCCTTGTCAGGCCCTGCGTTCTGTCTAAGTTAAACATCAATGTCGTGTATGCAATAAACTGTTGGGAAGGCGAATCTAAAAAGAAAATGAGAAAGGCACTTTCGGGGTCTGTCCTATCCCAAGTTCTCGAATGTGGTGTGGGTCGTTCACCCGAAACTTATAAGTGTGATCGTGTGTATACGCACAGCAAGCAATTTTATATGGCAGCTTTAGATACTGCGGAAAAAGTGAGTTATGGATTATGTGATAAGGCTTTATGGGGATTTTTATGTGTTTCTTTTAAATGGCTACAGTGCAACAGATTCAGGCAAATCCTCTAACTTTAGAGTTTGAAATCAAGAGTTTGTTCTCTGAGACAAACTAAAATATCACTATCACACAATAACGCGTCACTGTCATGTCTCCATCAAGATTAATTAATCACTTGTAACGAATTTATTTTATAGAAAAATGATCGTTTAATTGCCGATACTGTTAAGATTGAAGTATTGTATACCAGTAAAAATGCGTATATAAATGCGTACGTGGGAGAAATTACAATGGGAAAATTATTTAAATTTTTCTAATGTTATGATTTAATTATTGCCATTTTATAAGCAATAACGTATTTTAATTGTAATAAAACTTACTATAACTTTATGATGAACCAGAAAATTGTTTTTGGAGAGTTTATATCTAAAAGTCAAGGACGATTATTTTAAATACACTTAAAAGGTGCGTACCCGAAGCAAATTGCAGTTTCGCGTGTAGACGATAGAATCAGATAGAGGAATCAATAAAAAAAATGCCCTCACAATGAAATATTTATCCGGGCCCATTGACGTACCGAAGTTTCTAATCTCCAGCTGTCGTTTCGTTACGGCCCTGTCCGTTCTAGCTTGGCCATTTTTAAACGGCCGCCATTTGAAATGCTCTACAATTTATCAGAGAAGCTGATCGAATTACTTGGCGAAGCACACATTATATAAAATTAAAAGAAAACCGGTCTCCGAAAAGTCGATGGCCTATCTTAAATTATTTTGCACACGCTCTTCGTCGAAGGCGCACATACGCAGGCCTATAATAAATAAAATAATATACATGAGCTTCCTTCCTGTCGTGCTTTTAGAATGATAGGCCGTGATTGGTTAAAAAAGGTCAAGATTTGGTTATTTTTCTTTGACTTTATGGGTTTAAAATTTTGCGCTTAGAGGCTATAACTTATACAAACCATTTTTAGAACGTTTTCAATGTTTTAAACTGCATTTCTCTCTGGTTTCTATTTTTAAATCTTTTCAAAATGCTTATCTTTTAGTTAGATTTTATCACTACATAACATGAACATTATAATAACAGCACCTTACTTGGGCATTGCAATAATATCAATTTCGAATTTCTGACATTTAAATGAATTTTCACATGAAGCATTATCTTAGAAAAATCTAAAATTTAAATACTTTTTTATTTTGAGTTCTCAAAAATCCGAAAACTAGATCAAGGTGAATTAAAGCAAGGCTAGAACGAAAGGCTGGGTTAAACCTGAATCAAGAAATCCTGAAATTTAAGTAATTTTATGGAATAAACACAGGATTTTTCACTCTATTTTTGGATATTTTCGGGAATACTGAAGTTGTTATAGTTTTTAAAGTTACAATCTGAGTTTTCGTATATCGAATCTACTGCATAATGTCTTCATGGATTTACAAACTTTCAGAGAGTACTCCTATAAAAAAATTTTACAAAATTTCTTATAAAATTTTATAATACCAAAAATTATAAAAAACATTTATAAAAATTACCGAATTTCTGAGGAAATCTGAAAATGAGAGTTTAATAATTTGGGTGAAACATTTTGAAAAATAATTAGTCGCTAGCATCATTCCGAAAATAGAATCTTGAAACTTTATATAGATATTTTGTGTTTTCTATAAGCAAATGATAGCTGCATCGAAACTGATAGGGGCAATCCCTTCCCCGGAAAAAAATGCTGAAAATTATTATTTTGAGGGGTGTATCTTTAAAAATAACGAAGATATAATCTTGAATTCTAGAAATAGCAATTCTAGTACTAACTTTTTTTAATTCTAAAGGGCCCAACTAATCTATTTTCCCTATAATATCTAATGTAAACTAGAAACTCCTCACTCTTCAGCAAATACGAGTTATTATCCAGAATTGAAATTCAGAAACTTGCATGATGAAAGGTTTTTTGCCGTTCTACGTGGAAATAATTATTTTTTAAGTTGCGTGCATCGAAACTGCTGCAGCCTGAATAATTAAAACTTCAGAATTTATGCATTTTTAGTTTTTGAGATATGGGTTAACTCGTCAACGTGGCAAAATGAATTATGCAACTGGAATTTTTAAACGATGGTTAAATCGATATTTTTCAGGTTTTCCTTTGGGGGTAGTTTCAAGTTTCATGTCCCGGATCTTTTAATATTTCAACTGATAGCAAAAGTTCTGGAAACAATATGGATTTCGTTTAATTTTTAACGAGGGTAATTTAAATATCGAGGAGGCGCTTTGATTAAAAGACATAAAAATATCTGGTTTTTGGTAAGATGTACATATAATGGTGTGCAAAATAATAGCAGTGCTAAGAGCAGTTTTGCAAAGGGTTGATTATTAACTTAGATCATGCTTTTCGAGAATCATAGGTGTAAGACCTTCTCCGGATATTGTATCAGGTTTTGAGTGAGTACAATTCCAGACACCTTTTTGGGATTCCGCTATTTATGTGACTCTCATACTTACAGATCTGTGTAAAAAAATAGCAGTTTTGACTGTCGTACGCATTAAAATACGTAATTTCATTTTATAGTCAATTAAATGTTTCAAAGCTTCTATTTAAGGTAAATATAGCTTAAATAGTAAGGTTGAACTGTACATCGATGATTTTTAGTCAAAATACTGTGGGTCGAAAAGCTCGTTGTATGACAGAAATGCGAAACGGGATTTTAGCACTTAGAAATGAATGGAAAAATTATAAAATTCAAAATGTATTAAAATGTTTCGTCAAAATGATCAGCAATGTCGTAAAATTTGTAATACAACTAGAAACGCGTGGTAGGAAAAGAAAAACCACGTCAATAGATGATAGACGAATATAGCGAGCGGCGAAAGTGTCTTCTTTCTTAATATCTAAACAAATATCAATACGAATTCGAGTTAACGTGAGCACTTCTGCAATATGGAGGCGATTGACTGAAGTAAATTTACATGAAAGAAGTTCAAGGAAAGTTCCAAAATTAATTGATAGATCTCCAACTGCTTAAAATTTGCAAGAGAGCATGCTCCTTGGCCCCTATCTAAATAGAGGAATATTCTTTAGTCAGACGAATCAAAAATTGTTCTTTTTGTTTTTTTTTTGGACAGAAACAATATATTAGAAAACTGCCATAATCTGAATACAATCCAAAGTATATTTTGAAAGCTATGAAACATGGTGTGTCTTCCATAATGGTATTTGTTGGGTTGTTTTTCGTATTACGATATAGGTTCGACACATCGCATTGAGGGGATCATGGACTACGTTGTCTGTGTTGATAATCCTGAAAAATTAAATGTTTCCTTATGCCGACGATAATATGCTCATCAGATGTACCTTTATGCAGGATAAAGATGCTAAACGCACGAACAGAAGGGCAAGGGTATGATTTGCCGACAATAAGGTTAAGATTTTGAAGTGGCTTGCTCAATCTCCCGACCTCAACCTCATTGAGCATTTATGGACAATTATTAAAAAAGGAGTTTCTGCAGCAAAATCAACCAATAATGAAAATATGTGGAAAATTTTACAGGATATTTGGAGTGTAACTTCATTTGAGAGATGTTAACGCTTAGTAGACTTAATACTGAAGGGATATTGCCCAAAAAGGGTGCAATAAAAAGTATTAATATTAGTTCACTTAAAGAAATTTTTATTTTAATACTTTCTTTTTCATTCTCTCTAACTTTTAAGAAAGACTATTATTTTCTGCAACATTTATTTTTGACAAAAGAATATAAATATATTTTTTATTTGAATAAGCCTTTTTTCATAAGTTGTTTTGCTTTTCCTTGCGTATTTAATGAAGTTTTATGTTTCTTAGAAAAACAATAAATTATTGAAATTTGTTCAAAAGTAAAGAATTTTCTTAAAAATGACCTGCATATTGCTATTATTTTACACACGTTTGTATATCATATTTCGCCTTATTAATAAACGGACGGGGCACTGTTTATGGAAATAAATGGTTTTGCCCTTGCTTAAATAACGGACAGAGAGAACCCGAATTTGACAGATTCGGTCATATTTTAATTGTCAAACAGCTACTATTATTGTCAAAAAATAATTGATATTCAAAACGTAAAAAAAGTGACAAAATTTGATTTTCTGACATAATTTTACCGTAAAACAAAGAAAATACTTATTATAAGTCTTGACAGTTCGATATAAATATTAAACTCTACATTTATAAGTTTTCCCCCTGTTTACTCAATAAGTTTTTCAGAAAAAAATATTCCATTCCTGGAACCGCCATTTTTTATATTTAGATTTTTATTGTCAATCTTTATATCCCTTACTTCAGGCTTACAACTGGCATTACTAGAGAACCACTTATTTTCGGCTTAACCTTTTGATGTTGCGAGAAAGAACTATGCTCACTTGGATTTTCTTCACTGGGAATTCTGGAATAAATTTGATTTAGTTGGTGATTTTAAAGAATTGTTGAAGAGATTTACATTTGAAGTAAAGTTTTTTCATGAAAAATAAGTAAGTTATAAAATCAAGAATTTTTATTTATTTGAAAAAAAGTACATGATGCGTACACGTTATGCATATTTGTATGCATTATGATTGCAAGTTCCATTTTGCGAATAAGAAATTTTAAATTTTTAAACATTTTTGAGAGTTTTTCAGGCTCTTAAGGATTTTCAAGTTTTTTCAAAGAATTCTAAGTATTAATGGGAAAGTTTTAAATATCTTCATTAAGGTTATTCGTTTTTTTTTGATAACTACTAAGAATTTATAAGTGATTATGGAATAAAGTTGTGTAAAACCGTGACATTATAGAATGAAGGCTCTTTTCATGTTACTTTATTTGAATAGATGTGTTCCATTGTTTGATAGGCACTAGTTTTTTTGCCACTTGACTGAATTTATGAGCTTCAAAATGGTGCTTCCAAAGTGAACTTCTCTCGACATCCTAGTATTCTCCATTTAACTTGGCAGTACTGTACTATTATCACCATTTTGAAGTTATCACTACTTTTTAGTTCCGCTATAGTCAACGAAACCCCTATGGGGGACTAATTAACAATATTTGACTCATTGTACATAATAGTAAATGTTGAAAAAGCCGGCTTATCTCTCCCATATTTCGATATAACTTGAAACGGTAAATTTAATATTTGCAGATTAAAAAATGGGGCTTACACACATTCAAACAACCCGATAACAGTTTAAAACGTGAGTTTTGAATGAAAAAGAAAATGGTGCGATATTGTTTGCAAAAAAAAAACATTCACGAGTATTTGCTCAACACATAGTATGTGGGACGGACCCCATTTTGACGAGAAGTTGCCAAAAGTGATAAGCCAGGCATTATCAAAATTAATGTTTGTTCAAAGCTTCAAGACTGTTTGTCGAAATATTTGACTCTAGTAGGTCGAAAAATTACCAGAGATAAGTTTATCTTTACAAAATGGTCCCGCGTTATGTCGGTTGACATTTTGCCAGAAAAGAAGGAGGAATTTTTTAAAGGCACATCAGACAGTGTAATGCAAGGAGAGACATCTTATTACGAGATCCACTATGTACGTACGATGCCCTGGATAATTCTGCAAAAAAAACGTAGAAAAATGTGGGCCATTACGAAGTTGGTTGCAGATGCTTTCGTTTCGTCTAGCCAGCGACACCCGATTCAGAGGTCGGCGACCTTCAATATTAATTAAATCTAGAATCTAGGCAACCTGAATAAGAAATTCGCTTCTCATCAGGATGCAATTTTCCATTGAGATGCCATTGTTTTCGAGCATCGAGCTTGTTTCTTTCCATAATGAGGGGATGTGATTCATCGGTTTTTTAAACTGCAAGTTTCTCTCGAAAATCTCTTCAGATGTCGGTTGACCCCATCGTTCTCATGCAAAGCTTTTTATTGCCATTTTATTAATGCAAATTAGATTGAGCATATTTTTAATTAGTGGCTTGCTTCTTTCTAACTTCTCTTACAACGGCCGTTCATGAAAAAAAAACCTCAACTAGGCGTGTAATATCAAAAGCATGTCTTGAATAAATTGAATTTTGATGATTTTTGAAAGTCGCCGTTATTCCCAAAGATTGTGATGGTTTACTTAACGTCCTGCGTTTATTATTAACCGCCTAATGCGAGGTTTTTTTAATGAACACGTCGTTATAAAAGAGAATAATAATTTACTTTAGCGCTTGAATTCGTCGAGAAATTTGGTCTATTTGAATAAAAAACAGTAACAAAGATTAGTTTTTGATTGCAGACATCTCACGACTTTGCGAACCAATTAAAAGATAAAAAATACGCCAAGTTTTTAGTTGCAAGGAGCTTTATACATTTGTAAAAAGAGGATTCGGTTATCTCTATCAGTTTTTGAGATATTGAATAAACTTTTGCAGCGCATTGATGACGCTGCCTCAAAATTCACGTTCCACAGACTGCATTTCCAAGACCTCTGGATCTCATTAAAGATAGAATGAATATACAGTTCTGGTCCCATAAATAGCACACTTTATTTAATTGGGATAAAGTGAATGTATTGGGAAAAAAATAAAATTAATTTTATCTCATAAGTTTGGTTTAAGTTACTTAATCTTAATATCATTGAAAAACTGAAAATTTATTTCATAATTTTAACATACCGTTATAAAATGAACTAAATTTAGCTAAAGAAAAAAACTAAAATACAAAGTGTGCTATTTATGTGACCGGGACTGTAATGGTACTTAGCGAAAAATAACCCAAACATTTCGAAGGTTATGTTGAAAATTTCGAAAAACCAGGAGGGGCGGTATTTTCACCTTTTTTGAAACTTTGTTCGTCGAAAAAATATAGAAACGATAATAACTTTTTTAATTTTCGAAATTTGTGAGTTTAAATTGGTATAACAAGTCAGTGATGCACCTTGTTTTTAAAACACAGGGACAAAATTTTAGAATATATTCAGTTCAAGTATGATAGAAAGGAGAAATCAGTGGCGTAATCCGTCCCTAAACGCAGCTATATAAATTTTTATTGAGATTAGACGTAATCTTCCAGTTAAAATTTAGAAATGCCACTGTGGTTTAATAGGCAAACTTGAGGCTTTTAAATCGGAATTACCTACTATATCACATATCTACAAGGCTGCAGTGGTGTAGCTAGTTTTCAAACTGAATTTTGCTGAATTTTTCAAATTTTAATAAAGTGCTCGAGTCAAGGTATTTTTTTATTGTTGTTCTGTAGCTGAACAAATGGCTGCTAATCTTAAAAAATCGTTGTTGTTCCAACTTTCATCATGACTGAAACTATGATAGCTACTTATGTCAGCAATCCTCAATTCTTTATGTATCCAATATTGTTTGTTACATAATTTAAGGTCTCTGTTAGCCAAGTCCCGTGATCAATTACATCAAACGTTACAAAGTATATAAATAAAAGTTATGAAAATTTAAAAAAGTTGTGTTGTGTTAATCCATTGAGAAAACGTGTGTTGATTAGGTATACAGTAAATGTTTAAGGAATATTTATAAACCTGTTTGAATGACTTTCAATTTTCGGTGATCGTGCAGGCATTCTAGATAAGTGTGCCCAGTGAGGTATCCAGGATCGATTTAGGATACAAATCAGTTGACTGAAGTGATAAATTATGCATCAAAAATTTCCCTGAAATTTTCTCAAGAAGGTGAACTACAGACATTTCAAAGTCACACCTCGTCGTCCTCATACATTTTCAAGAAGGTAAATTAGAAACCTTAAGTGTTATAAACATCGAATCTTATTTTTTTCTTGTCTAAAATAATATCCTAATTATTTAGACTCGTACGCGCATAACTAACGAGTAAAGCATTAAACATTTTAAATAATTTATTCGAATATTATGTTTTATAAATTCTAATCTTTATTATGGCATTTGCATACAAACTATGGTTAGGACTGCCGTAATTCGCAAATCACTGTTAAGTCACAGAGCAGAAGATAAGCACGCAACTTATTTATTTACACAGCAAGGGCCAAATTTAACTTGTTTATTCATGACGGAATTAGTTACTATTGACATGTAGCACTGTCATAATAGCGATTTGAGTAAGATTTCGCAGGCACAATAATTAACTGAGGCCACGAGCAATAGGAAATGTAAATACACGAATCAACACTAGCAAACAACATTTTTAAGGCAATATATTTCTTTCAAAGGACAAGTAGCTGGCGCATTTATCCCATTAGAATTCATCTATTTCAAAACCGCATTCTTGCATGATCCGATCAAGGAAAAAATTGTGAGAGAGACTGTAAAATCTTGTTACCAGATCGATGGAGAAGAGAATGGTTTTTAAATTGGTAAACCAACACACGCATTTTTCGATCTAGTTTCTCTCTGAGATATTCAAATGAGGATCTAACTTCTGTTTCGAAACCAAGGATGAAGGGTAACTAATGTTCCATTCGCTTGAATGCAGATGTTGCAACCTCTTTAGGTTAACTTGGGATTTACTGGCTGATTATCGTAAAAACGCACAATCAAAACAAGGGAAATAACAATCCAATTTGATCACCTGCAAGAACCGTAAAGGCCGGAATATTGAGGTGATTGCCAAGTGCATTACGTTGTTAAGATTAACGTTTCAATGACAAAGTGTATGAATATATTTGCATGCTCTTAATTCTAGGTTCTAGTAATTAGATATTTGTCAAGCTGAGATAATAAATTTCGGTTTGTTTATGGGTTGGATTAATGGCTTTATCGACTGGTTTATTGATTGACTTGGGTACTACTGGTTCAGAATTGAGGAGTGTGGCTGCAACTGTGAAGAATGCAAATTAGATATTATTTGTCTTCCTGTATGTCATGCTATAGAAGGTAGAAATTGCTCGCGGAAAATTTTAATGTGAATTTTAAGAGCTCGTACTTTTAAATAACTTAACACATCTACATAATTTTTTTTAAAATCTGCATAAACTCGATTCTTCAAAAATCAGGATCTGCTATTGATCTGTTACATTAAGTTGGTATGTTCTTTCCTCGTTCTATGCATGAAGCTAAATAAGATTAAAACATACCAATTTTTCGCCAGCCCAAATCGCCTTCTATCTACAGAGCGGATCATGGTAGATGATAGTTTAGAAGTTTATGAAAAACGGGACATGTAATTTTCACGAAAATTGGCAAATATAGGTCTTGCTTCATCCATTTAAACTATTTTCACCAATGCGACGTTGCTGCTTATATAAAAAAGCAGTAGCAACTCCGATATCTTAAATGGAAGACCTCGTAGATTACTTTCTTCTGGGTTCACTATTTTTTTTCGATCATTTTTGTCTAATAATTCCTACACCTATCTTTAATAGATTTCGAAATATTAATTCATGTTCTAATTTTTTTTTGTTCAAAATAAAGCGCTAATAATGCCTCGGACACGACTAGATTTAAATTCACAAAACCAAAAATTTTGGAGACTGTCTCGGAAAGGTAAAAATTTTCGCTCCGTGTAGAAAAAGTGGTTCCATCTTGTAGGGCGGCTCAAAATTAATGCTTATACCCTTGGATACTAAATCTACCTAAAACGTTTTACATTTTTAAATAGAACACCCTGTATATTAGCAAATACGCAAAAAGAAAATAAAATTTATTTAAAACGATTTATGATATTCTTACATCTAAACCGTCGTTGAAAATTATGCAAATCGTTCAAATAATTTGACAGGTAACGAGGTTGTGAATATTCATATACTCGTTTATATGAATACAAAATAATGCTATTAAATGTGGACCAAGTTCACAGCGGCCTAATTAACTTGAATTCCAACTAAAACTCACATAAACAATGAAATAATACAATTATTTAATATTTACATTAGATGCTCAAAATGACCGCCATTGGATTGCAAGCATTTCATTTACAGACTGATTTGTGGCTCTCTGGACCTCATTTGCATCAAGCTCACGAATGCAGTTGGATACACATTGGCGCAATTCCTCTTTACTGTTTACTCGTGTGATATAAACTTGTTCTTTTATCTTACTCCATAAGTAAAAATCCAGTGGGGTAAAATCGGGTTATCTAGCAAGAGAATTCTATCGGTGCAAATGCTCAAACCAACAATCATCAAATTTTTCAAAGAGCTTGTTACTTCTCGGCTGCAATGAGCGGGGGCTCTGCCAGTTGGTAGCAACAGGTGTGATATTCCTTTAGAGTTAGATCTTATAAAAAATCGTTTATCCCCGACCTTAGGATTTCGAGGTGTTTGGTGGAATTTCATTTTTGTATTAGTTATGATAAATATATAATTTAAATTTATTTATAGTATCGTGTCGTGAGGCAAATTTTTCTATCGGGGACGATGGCCTTCATTACATGCTCGTCCAATAATACATTATTAAAAAATTAATAATGCATCCGGATCCTTGCACAAACGATCTTTTAGAATCGTTTTAGTTTATGAAATTTGGTTTCAAAAGTCCTATTAGATGAACAAGCTCTTAAAATTGACGAAAATTTGTTTTTGTGCTAATGTTTTCCCCGAACAATTTACCAATTAGGTTTGAAGATTTCGAACGTAAGTTAAAGACACATTCTCTACTAAACTGATGATAACTAACTCTGGTTATGACTTTGTTACATAAATTGGTTATTAAAACCGATTAAATATAAACCAAACAATTGTTACGAGATCGCAGAAAAAGCGGTATTTAATCTTGGCAGTTATTAATCTAACTTTGAAAAAATTGCATAAGAACCCGACTGTGGTAATCATTTTTACCAATACTTTGGCAAAATTGAATTAGTAAATTTCCCTAAATTGGCTTGCGTGAACTGAATCGATTAACACGGAGATCATATTTTTTTTCAGGTGACGAAAATTCCGTTTGAATGTGTGCAATCATCCAAAACAGAAATTCCAGACCTATGTAAGTAACTCTTCAGTAACTTTCCTTTGAAATTAGGGATCTTGTGACATCCCCGACATTCATTTTAATAACTGCCTCGGAGCTTGTAGAAGTCAAGACGCAATTACCACGGTTACTCGTCAAGATTATAACGTGATTACCTATAAGTTCAATTTCACACACAAAAAGCCGAAGCTTGACATGCTTCAATTAGCAATTCAATTAAGCCATCAGCATTCAGATTCGAATGGCTGTTAGACAATTTATTAAAATCGGTTTATTAGGAAAGAAACAAGGCGAGACCCGCAGTATTTCGTGGGCAGTCATTTCCTTAGCAAATAAATGAATAAACTTTAATTGATAGCCTAACTGAAATTTATGCACATACCTAACTGTGTCCCGCAATTTTGTGGGAGGTTCAGAAAAAAACGCTTTGTATATGTAAGATGGCAATTTTATTGTTGGTTTCAGCAGAAACTGAGTTCGAGAACGATAATCTCTCATGGTGACTATGATATGATTATATGGAAAAACCTAACTAAAAATAAGTCATACTCTGTGTGTTTGCCTCCTATTATCTGCTATATTTCTATAATTTTAAATTAGAAATTTTATGTTTAATTCTATGAGTCAACAACTTCCTCAAGTCCTTGCTCTCTTTTCCTCTAAACCTTTATTACCTAATTACCTACTTTTTGTCACCTTTGAAATTGTGATCGTCGATAATTCAGAATTTTATGAACTACTTGGCTTCAAAATATTATAGAAGCATTGACAATAGCAGAAAGATCCTATCGACTATCTGAGATTCTGGCAAATCTCTAGAAAACTGTGATAGGTATGTAAGTAATTGATGGCACCGTAAAGGTGGATTTGAACCCATGAAAAATTGTGACAACTTGCGCAGATTCAAATAAATTCCCTACAGCTAAAATTTCAAGCAAATATCCCAAAAATTGAATCGGAAGTGCGGTAAAAATATTGCCACTTCGAGGAATTAAAATTGCCTCTGTATTATAACTTATTCTGTGCTACTATTTAAAAAATCAAAGACACTTCCAAAAAAAAATTATTTAACCAACTTATTGTTTACCTTGTTAAACATGTTGAAGCAAAGTTTTATGAATTATAGCTCTATGCCATTGATTTTTTTGCATTCAATGAGGTTTTAGAGTCAGTTCTTCTTATTAAATTCGGATAACTAATACTCGTTACATAGAACAACAAATAATCAACTGCAAACTTTTTGGAAATACCTTATAGCATTTTTCTCCAACGAAAAAAAAGCCGAACATGTCCCGATATATCGACCAAGGCTATTAAATGACATTACAATGAGAATCGGAGATTTACTGTAGATATCAAAAGCAGTGGTTTGGAATTTTATATTTTTGCTGCGCATTTTTCTTTATCTTATGGGGCATTAAAAATTGGTTTAGCTGAAGATGGGCGCATGTATCCAACTTTAAAAGAAACGATCTTTCAGACCTTTTTAAAGTATGATTCTAGGTTAAGTCATCTCTGAGATAACTCTTTTTAATATTACAAAAAATTATGGCGGAAAAATATTCTAACATATCCCTATCTCTTATAGTTCTGAAGATAATGACACATAACATTTTGACTTTTCAGAGTTAACAAATTCATTCGACATATGCTAGTTTCAAAAGATCTGGCGAATAACATACATTTTTTAATTTTTAAAAATAAAATTGTTACAAATTTCCAAAATTTTTAAAATTAAAAAATATCATTTGACAGATCGTTGAAAATTAAGACAAAAGTCCAAACTGTTTTACTATGTTTTAAACCCCTACAGAGTTACAGATTATCATGGAGAAGACAGAAACTTAGGCAAAGTTGTTGAATCATGGTTTCAACTTGGTTCTGCTAAACTTGACTCTCGTATATATGAAGACACACATGCGTTTTGTTACGTCAAATTGGTGGTATTTCTTATTGACGTTAAAATTTTCGATGGCCGAGTTTAAGTGAACCAAGCTTAACCCATATGATCCCATTGTACTCATTTGAGTACGGCTTACAAAATTGATCAGTGGCAACATCTAGTGCCTTAAATGTGCCAATACGACACATGATTAGTTTTAGCAGGAGATATTGTCTATAATTTCAGACACATGGTAAAAGATGGCTCTGCAGATGTTTGGTAAATCCCCTGTTTGTTTTGATGGAAAACGCGTTCATGTGGTGATATTTCTAAAGTTATTAGGGTGATTTGATAATAACTGGAAAATTGTATTTGTAATCATACATATATTGAAAGGTATGTATAATATAAATATATTACGACTAATTATGCATGCTGCTTACATTTATTTAGACTTACGGTTCGCGATAAATTTGCTGTACTCATATGAGTACACTGGACATTTTTGTAGGTAAAAATATAAAACGTATTATTTTGTTACAGTTTCTAACAAAGATGGATCCTGACAATATTTTACCGTTTAAAACTATAAATTTGGACTCTTTTAATGGTAAACGCTATAACAGATTAGAAAATGCTCTTGATTATGTAACAACTACAAGCCATCAAAACGTAGATATTGTTCTTCTTCCACCCAATGTTGACACGCAAACCGATGAAGAAGATATTGATGAAGATGTGTGTAATTTGACACATTGTCCAGCTGATATAGAATCTGCTGATGGAGAAGTTGAAGTACACTGTGACATCCCTAGTGACAGCGATGATGACAATATTCCACTGTCGAAATTTGTGGCCAAAGGTAACGAGTGGAATTCAAATCCTCAAAAAAAAAGAAAAACAGACAGTGAAGCTGCACCCGTATGGACTAAAGAAATACGAGATCTTCAAATGGAAACAAGTCACGGATATCTTGAACGTTTGCACCACTTGAAAGAATGTTTGCTTGAAGAATCTCCAGTACAGATATTTGAAAGACTTTTTGATACGGAAATTCTTAAACGTATAGCAAAACAATCAAAGTTATATGCAACTCAAAAAAATAACCATACATTTTCCGTCAGTGAAGATGAATTGAGAATTTTCATTGGTATCCTAATATTTAGCGGTTACCATCGATTGCCAAGGGAACGTATGTACTGGAGCTTACCATAGATAAAGATTTATGTACGTCAAGCGTATCTAAGGCCATGTCGAGAAATCGTTATTACAATATAAAAAAATTTATTCATTTTGCAGATAACTCAAATCTGAATAAAAATGATAAAATGTTTAAAATAAGACCCCTATTGACTATGCTAAACAAAATTTTCCAACAATTCAGCATTTTTCATTCACATCTCTCTATCGATGAAGCAATGGTGAAGTACTTCGGACATCATTCCTCGAAGCAATTTATTAGGGGGAAGCCAGTAAGATTTGGCTACAAAGAGTGGATGCTTTGTAGTTCTACAGGATGCTGCTACAGTTTTGACGTTTATTGCGGTGCTAAACCCTCCAACAACTCAGAACAAGTTCAGAATAAAAAGTCAAAACTACTTCTTGGATCTAGAGTTGTGTTACAGCTACTAGAAGCCGTTGAACATCCCACAGACCACATAGTGTTTTTTGATAATTATTTTACGAGTCACAGCTTATCGAAAATGCTACGAGAAAAAGGCTTTAGAACAACAGGAACTATTAGGGAAAATAAAACAAAGAACTGCCCTTTGCCGTCTAAAAATGCAATGAACAAAAAGGAGCGAGGATATTTTCAGTACGTTTATGACAAAACCATTAATTTATTATTCGTCAAATGGAAAGATAACAGTATTGTAACCATGGCAACCAATTACGACGGGATCAAACCATTGTCAAAAGTCAAGCGTTGGTCTGCAGTAAAACAAGAAAAGATCGATGTATCGCAACCCCAGCTGTTTTCGAAGTATAACGCGTCTATAGGAGGTGTCGACTTATTAGATCAAGCAGTGAATAGTTACAGAATCACTATCCAGGGTAAAAAATGGTGGTGGCCTATTTTTACCCATATGGTGAATACAACACTTGTAAATACATGGAGAATTCATACTTTGAACACAGAAAAAAGAGTTGATCTGTTAGATATTATTCGGAGCATTGCAAGGCACTATCTTAGGTGCTATACTAAATCAACTAATTTAAAAGCAAAACCATCTGCGTCTGTTGCCAGAAGTATCAGAGATCATGAAGGTGGTCGTTTTCCGGGAAAATTAGAAAAATAATTACGTTGTGCTCAATGTCATCTAAGATCTCGGTGGAAATGTATAAAATGTAATGTAACATTATGTATTGAAAAAAATTGTTTTATCCTGTTCCACAGCGGCTAACGTACGTTCACATTCATATTTTGTTCTTTAAAATACCCAAAATGAAGCTCAGTTATTATTCATAAGCTAGTGAGACGATAATAAATGTTTATTTTTACTTCAAAACAACATTATTTTGATTACCCATTTCAAGTAAGTAGATACTACACATATGCCCAGTGTACCTACAGTTAGGTGCAGAACTGAGTCAATACTTATAAAATTCGTATTAATGGTGGCATAAACAAAATATCTAACAAGTATTCAAAGGAAGGCTTTTATTTTCAAAAAGTACATTAACATTAACATTAAAACCATACAAAACATTTGCCGAAAATAAATGGGGTACATCAAATAATCCTAAATAACGTTGGTTCAGTTTTGCACCGTCAAATTCCAGCCATGAACAAAAACGATACGATCGAGAAACTAGTCGACAAACAAGTAGAAACTCGCCATAAAATGCAGTGTGCAGCTAATATAGACGAGTACGAACCATTTAATCGCATATCCTCCGTTAATAAACATCATAATTCAAAATCTTTAAACAATGAAGCCGATTTCAAAGTTTCAAAGAAAATTAATTGAAAAATCACTGATTGATGGAAGATCCACACGGGAAATCGCATTTCAATTAAATATAAGTCAATCCACAGTACAAAGGGTAAAAAATAAGTGCAAAATTTCCTTAAAAATAAATAAAGGTGGCCAACCAAAAAAGATGTCTGTGCAAGATACTAGAAGAGTAATTAGATATTTGGGCAGTGGTGAAGCCTCTTCGGCCTCCAAAGCAGCTGTGTTGCTGCGAGGGGATACTGGGAAATCGGTGAGCAAATGGACAGTCCAACGAGCTTTACATCAATCCAAACTTGTTGCTGTGGAGAAGAAGAAGAAACCCCTACTTTCTAAGAAGAATATTAGGGCACGACTAGATTTTGTAAAAAGATATGAGGCATGGACCGAGAAGGATTGGATGAAGGTTATTTGGTCTGATGAAACTAAAGTTAACAGATATGCAACAGATTGTCGACATTGGAGCTGGAAACGAGAGGGAGAATCCATGAAACTAAAAGATTTCATTCTGACGGTGAAACATGGGGGAGGAAATATTAAAGCTTGGGGCTGTATGTCGGGATATGGGGTTAGCCCATTGAAGAAAATAGATGGGATAATGAACCAGCACATCTATAAAGCCATTTTAAATGATCACCTAATAGATACTGTTAATAATATGCCTTATCCCACTAGCAAAGTAATTTTCCAACAAGACAACGACCCCAAGCATACCGCAAAATCTGTGAAGGAATGGTTGGGTACCCAAAAATTTCAGGTTTTGCAGTGGCCGGCACAAAGTCCCGACCTAAATCCCATTGAGAATCTATGGGCTTACGTGAAATATCATCTGGTCGACGACTACGATTCGCCACCATCTTCACTTAAAGTTTTATGGGAGAGAATAGAAGAAGTATGGGACCAAATTCCACCTGATTTCTGTGAAACACTAACAAAAAGCATGCCAAGACGTCTACTAGCTGTTAAAAAAGCTAAAGGTCTCTGGACCAAATATTAGTGTCAATGTCGACCAAAGTGTTCAATGTTAATATTAGTGGAGCAAAACTGAACCAATGTTATTTAGGATTATTTGATGTACCCCATTTATTTTCGGCAAATGTTTTGTATGGTTTTAATGTTAATGTACTTTTTGAAAATAAAAGCCTTCCTTTGAATACTTGTTAGATATTTTGTTTATGCCACCATTAATACGAATTTTATAAGTATTGACTCAGTTCTGCACCTAACTGTATATGAGTACATCTACATATTTTCTTTAACTCTTTAAAAAACATTAAAATATTTTTTTATTTATAAGTACTGAGCATCTTTTGCATTATAAATACTAATTAAATGAGAATGACTTTTAAAAAAATGTTTTGGGCACAAATGGGTTAAGCAATTCGGGTTTAGAAAGACCCACAGAATCAAAAAAATTAATTTTCTAGATATGTTATTTGAAATAACCAAATTCTCGGCTCTAAAGAAGCTTTAATTAGCAATATAGCTTTCTGTGGGAGATTAATACGTAAGTAGTTTCTGAAATATTTAACTATGGCAATAATTTTGAAAGATACTGTACAATAAATTTAAGCCAAACGTAAAATTTTTGCAGAGAGAGTGTGAGTTTGAAGTTTAGCCCATTAGGTGAGGACCACCCTGCATAGATTTTTATTAAAAATTCGCCTTTAGGAAACTTTCCTTTCTTCTCAACGCGGATGGATTCTGTCTTTACATTCCAACACTTTTCCAATTTTTTTCCTGATATAATAAGAAATGTTCGGATTTTATTCTTGAAAGATTCTCAAATTTCTATATCGTTTGCTGTTCTTTCGCGAGATGCCATCGCGAAACCCAACAAACTGATGTGCTGCACACGCAATTTGGTGTCATCGAGCAGAACCCGAACCGGTTCAATAGTTTTCTAGATATTTTTGAGCTCTGCAGATGTCGTCTAGATCTGCCTGAAATAAACTAGCGAAATGGAATTCGTTTTTGTCCATCAGCAACAGACCGTGGAATTTCTTCGTATAGTTCTGAGATGGCCATTCCTTTATGATGTGATAGTGCGTACTTATTTGCTTACGATATGAAGTTCCCGAAACATACAGAAATAAAATAACTTGATTAATCGGAAATAGAAGGTTTCACAAAGTTCCCTTTTTCTTAAATTCTTTTTTATGTTAAATCGCAATAGACCTGTTACAAAACTTTTAATGTTGCACATAGCAGCTATATCATATCAAATCAAACGATTAGGAAATAAATTAAACGTTATGACAGTTTTCGGGATAAAAAACATACTGCGTCCAAAATGTCTAAAAGCAAAACCGCAAAACGAAAATGAACGCACAAAAATTGCCATTTTTAAAATTCATTGCGAATGTGAAAAGTTTTACATTGGCGAAACATCTACACCCTTAAAAGTGCGGATGAAAGTACACCAAAACTATAATACAAATACACTATTTCAGAGGGTAGATATATGCCAACATGCCTAATGGCCACACAATTCGATGAAGCGATCATTACCAAGGAACTATTATCAAATAAGCGTAAAATCAAAGAAAGCGCATATATTTTATTTAATAAAAGCCGATGTATAGTGTCTCGTTCAGTAAACATAGATAACACTTCGTTACCTTACAGTTATCCTAAATGTTTACAATTGCCGAAGGGTGAACTGTATGGTTGTTATTCTCTTAAGGGTTTGAAGTGCATTGTAATTATAAATTTTATATTAACAATCCTTAACTGCGAGTTAAAGAAAAGAATGTCTTACATGTTTCTCTCTATTAACAGCTGGAATAATTTCATAAAAGTATGCAGGACTAACCTTGACTAGCCCAAGCTTTGGAACTGTGGGCTCGCTATAGTCTTCTATAACACATTGATCATAGCCTTGGAATGTGCCGTTTAAGTTTTAAGTCAATTATTATCCCCCAGAGCAGCTGAGCAAAAAAAATCGAGATTTCTTGGTGACATTGGATTATACCTCGTTTCGAAAGTTGACACTAACATACGTTGAAAATTATATAATTTTTCTTCATTTGTGCTGGAACCAGGAAGCGGTGCGAAAGGTGAGCCAACTTACCCATAAGTTGAAATGATTCAAAGAGGCAGCTATACAAAGTGTTTGAATTTGTATTGAAACTGTTTGATTATACGCCGGTCGCGATTCTATGGAGGTCCAATATATCTCCGAGCAACAGAACTTGTCTCGATAGCATCAGGCTAAATCTGCGCATAATGCAATGTCATTGCAAGTAATAAATAAGCTTGATTATACGTCGGCCCAAATTGATTTAGATAATATATCAGCTTAGGTAATCTAGCGAACATTTTCAGAGGTAACGTTTGAATAGGATGCAGCAGGAATTTCGCCAAGTTCCGTTATGTACACTTTTTCCATCCAAACCCGAAATTTTTGCTTCAAAACGGGTTTTAAACATAAACGATCTTTTGCTGATCATTTCTAACCAACTGCTGTATTCAAGGTGATCTAACATATTTGTTGTAAGGATAGGCAGGTATTATAATAATAGCTAATTCTCGACCTTAATACCCATTCTTTGAGTCGAATACGAACGAAATCAGTCTCTTTGTTGCAGCAAAACTGCATTTCTAATGCATAACCGGTTTTATTGAATTTTAATTTGGCCTAAAAAACATCCGTCGGCTTCCCCTCGATCTTCGCTCTTCATTGCTTTAACGAATGCACATATTCGAACTTCCTGTAATAGAATCTCCGAATCAGACTAGTTGCGCGAATCTCTTCTACCACAAGAAGAATATTCGGCGATTTTTATTGTCAAAAACTGCTTAATTCATTAGCACTGATTAAAATTGGTCCAGAAAAACCTGGCTTGGCTATACATATTGATGATTTACGGCGTCCATATCGCGCTTATGCGAAATTTATGTCTCCTCATAGGAATCTTATTGCGCATTGTGAAATTTAAGCAAAAACGAATTTATGACCACACGGTTCTCCGTTTAATTAATAAAATGGCAATAATGGTCGTCTTATAAAACGGCGAAATGGCGCATCGCTCGTCTCTATCTCGCACAAAAACTGGTGCTATTTTTCTTCATTGTTTGGACCGTACGTCAAACTCGATGCGTATGTATTATCGGCATCAGCGGAGCCCGATGGGGCCGCTACACGAAGAACTTGCTCGAAAAAAGTTGAGGAAGTTCAAACAGTGGCGTCGAATAGAGGTAACCATTATGCTCTGCAATGACATTGTCAAGAAATTGGAAATATGTATGTGGTGATTTTATGTATGCCACAAAACAATCCACGAAGAGAAGCTCGTACTCAAAAACAAGCATTTAGTCGGAAGTCTACGATTTTTTTATCAGATTTTATTTTCAGGCTGTACTATACAGGGTGTCTAGTTTTTTATGAGAGAGGAACCGCTTTTGTGATAATAGAAACATTGTATAACCACAATTTTGCCTGCAGGTCCGACACACAGTTTTTGAGATATTTGGTTTGAACCTTGGCTGTAGGATATTTTTTGGGTCTGCTAAAGTGGCTGCCGGTTCTATAAAAAAATAGTGGCAACTCCAATATATTAAATGTACGTAAATTATTTCATTTTTAGGTTCGTTATTTATTTATGATCATTTTTGGTAATAACAATTCCTATATCTATCCCGATTGGTATTCGAAATATTAATTAATGTTCTTATTTTCTGGCCATAATAAAACTGTAATAAGAACTCTTTTTTTACAACGCGATTTAAATTCACAAAAAACAGAACACTTTGAGAATTGTTTCTGAACGATCCACCCATCCATTTGCCTCATGTAGCAATGTGCTCTACCTTGTATAGGGTGGCTCAAAATTTATGCTTTTCCGATTAAACACTAAACCCGCCTAAAGTGCATTTTTTTAAATAGAACCCTCTGTATATTAGCAAACAGACTAAAAAGACAATTAAATACTACAATTATTTAATATTTTCATCAGATGCGTAAAATGACCGCCATTGATATACAGTCTGATTTGTGGCCCTCTGGATCTCATTTGCATCGAGCTCACCAATGCGGTTGGTTACACGTTGGCGCAGTTCCTCTATACGGTTTATTGATGTGACGCAAATTTATTCTTTTATAAGTGAAAATCCATCCGTGGTAAAATCGGAAGATCTAGCAGACTAATTTCTTGGCATAAACGCCAAACGTTTCAATGAGCAGCTCTCTTCTTACCTCCTGACGACAATAATTCGGTGTCCATTTAGTTGGAACCAACAAGTGTGATATTCTTCTAGTCTTAAATTTTATTTGGTCAAATTTAATAGACGTTGTAAATGACGGAATTTATTTGATTATCCTTCAGGAGAAAAGGAATGTTAAAACTGAATTTATAGCATTACGAATAGAGGTTTAAGGATAAGCGTAGAAGTAAACTTTCAGACTATTTTCCTAATCAGAAGTGACAGATTTCGGTAAACTAGGTTTTGTCTTTTTTTGTTTTGAGCCATAATTAATGAAATTATGATCTATCCATCTAAACTGACTTTTGTTCATTTTAACTTTTTGCATGCTTTTTAATTGATTTGACTAATTAGTTATATTTGCAAATTTTTTGAATAATCATGTATCGTATTTTCCATAAATGTGTCTATCATCGACCAGGAATCACTCAGTGTATTACTTATCAATCGCTCTATGTATTGAAGGATATGTAGTTCATCAGCACGGTAGCATCATCTTCAGATTTCTATATCAATGCCGATGCCATCCAGTCTCATCCTCTATATTCTGTTATCGTCTTTGGACGAATAATTCAGCATCTTCACCTTCAGATTCAATTTCTTTGTCATTTACGATAGAACCGAATTCTTTGGCATGAAGGCACGCGAAAACGTGCCTTTAAAATGCCGCCGCGGTGATTCTGTGCAATTTTCTTGGGCAAATTGCACACCGACAGCAGGAAACCGCGTTTAGGCGACCAGTTTCGGATAACCTTGAGGCTTTAATTTATTTATGAGAGACCTAACCCATTATTATGTATTCTGACAAGTTGGCCTTTCTTAGACCGTACCATATTTTGCCTCTTGCATAACACTGTTTGCCCATGGAAAGAGACTATTTCTCTTTGATTTTAACTGTGTTTTTTTACTACCTACAACTTATCGGTGGTTGAAGGTTCGATTTTGTTGTTGGTGGATTTTTAACGGGTCGGTATATGCATATTATGTCACACTACATAACACTGGGAATAACGAATTCAAATTTCATTCGTTCGTTCTTCAATTTTACTATGCATTTTCTAATATTCAACCCCACAAGTTTTCGCAAGTGTCCGATAATGCTGAAAAAGTCGGGCTCTTTTGTGGGCAATTTGCGGTTATTAACGTTGTTTTATTTGGCAGCTTCAGTGAACTTTTTCCTTCTAACCATACAACAAAAACTACCATTATTATGCGCCCGACAACTAATAATGGTAACTAGACCGATCACAAAAACTAACTACATTGTTAAATACAATTTTCTTGGGTAATTGTTCATATCATTAAGTAAATCGTTAGAGGAGGCGAACGTTTATCACATTACATTAATTTTTTAACCGTGATCATTATCAAAGAAATACGAAAAAGCAGCTCTTCTAGTTAAGTATAAAATTAAAAACGAATTTCGAATGCAATTCATCATGGTTACGCAAAAAGGTTCGACTTCATGGCTTGTTTAGTTTGACGAAGTGATGTCTTTATGTGCGTCTCCACATAACTATGGAAGAGTATTATTATTCTCTTAAATGTGCTATAAAGGAAACCATAGTCATTATGCTCATTAGTACTAAGTTCAAATGTTTTAGCAACGTTTCAAGTGGCTGTGGTAAGTTTATAACAAAATTTTCTTAACAGTCATAAACTTAAAAAATTCATACTATCAGAGATAAAAGATAAAAATTAAAAAATTACAGTAACAACAAAATAAATACTTTGCACTCTGTTATTTTTCCTTAGAACACGCTAACATGAGCGACAAAATAAAAAATTATATTTAACAATGAAAAACACGACGCAAAACTTGTTATGTGTTGACGGTTATAGAAAAATAACCGTTTTCTGTGCGTTAATGTCAATATATAACGCAATGCGTTGGTTCATTCATATACCATTTCTTCTCGTTGTCCATGGAAGGACGTGCGAAGTAAAAATAACAGTATGAAAAGTGCCTATTCATCTTTATTTTATTTTTATCTTTATCATCTTTGTTATCATTTTCAATTTGTTTGTTTCCTCCATCTTTTCAACTATGAAATATCCAAGTAGGATGCACCTTCCCATCTTTAAACCACAAAAAATTTATTGTGATGACAACACATATTCAATGAGTAAGCTTGTTGAAGCCACGTCAGAAGATTGCAATGTATACTTTGTCTATAATGGCTCTGTGAAGTGCGACTTCACCAATCCAATTTACTATTTTAGTGGTTAGGTTAGTTCGAGTTAGTTCCGGTTAGTCGGATACTTGTGTATATGGGAAGTTCGAGTAACGAAACAACTAACTTTTATTGACCCAACAGAATAATTACCAACAAACACTTAAAAACTTATAGGCGAGGTAGAGAGAAGCTCTCGAGTTGAATCTGGCTGGGACAGAAAAGGACTTCCTTTTATCATCTTACGGTTTCACCCAGAGCTTCTCCCTATTGGTCCTTTTTTTGGGTACGATTTAGAATTTGGAAGTCTTCGTCATAAAACTAAAAAGATCTAGGTTATTAAGGCAATATAATATTTACATTGCGACAGTCACGTACACTGTTGCGAATACCCTTGTGAAAGGTCCAATTTAGTTCCTTCGTATTCAGTGTATTGCTGCGTAAAATACTAGAAAATAAATCTTCTATTCAATTAAACTCTAAGCACAGCGACTGATACTTAATTTTTATAATTTTTTTCTCATCGGGAAAAACAGTGCAGTTTAATGTCGGTAGGGGTATTAGCCCTCGCAGTAGTTGTTTTTGTTTGTCTCCATCTCAATAGTTATTTGCACAAGGGAATAAAGTGCTACTTTTACTTCTGCGAATCATTTTCATTCAAGGGAGTAAGTGACGCTTTACTTCATAGGTGTCCATTTAATTTTTTCAACGACTAATGGCCTGTTTCATAAAAAAGAAACGGTTATTATGTGTATCTATGAAGAATAGAGAAAAAAATACTTTTACTCCCTAGGGACTAAAAGTTCTTTTCTCCGTAAAAAATAACTATTGTCTTTATGATACGTAGGAAGCAACACTGTTGTTTTCTTCCTTAAAATGAGGAAGGAAAGAAAAACAATTTTCTATGAAAGTCATGGAAAATAGCATATCGTATTTAATCGCGCTGCGAAGTTTACTGTCTAGCCGCAGGAAGGGCAGCAATCGCTAAGTGACTAAAAGATACTTTAGTCTCAAGGGATTAAAAACTTTAGTCTCAAGAAACCACCGCGTCACTTTCACCGAAAAAGTCAAAATTGATATCAGAAAAACAATATGTCGGCTTCAAAAAATGGTGATAAGAGAAAGAAGTAGACGACAGTTACACAGAAAACGTGTTCTTGGCATGTTTTTTTGAAGAATCGAAGTAACTGCAGGCTTGCGAAGTACTGACAAGTATTCTAATTCCAAATACTATGTTGAGGGTATTATTTATTGCTGATGACAATTTTAACATATCAAAATAAAAGGAGCTTTTGTCATCTCTAAAAAGGAAAACTGTGATTTACAAGCCGCAAAAGTTTAAAGTGTTGAATGTAGACCCAATAACTAAATTCCTTCCTGATGTGTAAACATTTGTTCCACTTCTAACTTCACTATATACCATTATTGGATGTAATTAATGACCATAAAGTATGTTTTCTTACCATGCCAAAGCAAGACCGCCGTCGTTAAATTCCAAAAAAAAAACACAAAATTGTAAAAAATTCCTATTGATGAAATAGTTTTATTATTGAATTTTAGCACTTTAGCTTTAACTCATTTTACTTGATTAGTGTATGATTTGCTTAATTTATTATTAAAATTTATTTGTTTTTAGCGGAACCTTATTTTGATAATACAGCATTTTTTCTATTATTCGGTTTAAAAGACAGTTGAATAATAAGTTAGTAACATCATGCATAATGCTCGTTATTTACCTAGCATGCTAATTGGCCATAATGTCGTCATCATTCTATTGCTATTTTATTTATGGTTACCATGGAAATGAATGTCAAATGAAACTTTACATCTGATGTTATGATTCAAGACGCGTTGTCTTGTTTTGTTTTGGAATTAGTTTATGCTTCTTTTAGGCAAGTTTTTTGTAATTTTATAAAATCTAGTTAACAACGCGGTTGCGTTGTTAACTGCTAAATGCTTAAAGTTAGTTGCTAAATGCTTAGAACTCTTAGGTCTTGGATCTTCGGAATTTAAACTTGACCTTCGCGTCATAATAATGTACTTCAGAAACTTGGTGAATAAGTCTGTTCTATCCTTTTTAACCTTTTGTTTAATTTAGTTACTTCTTGGTTTTATTTCGTAACTATTCCTATTCAATTTTATCCTCTATTTATCTCTAATCATCGACTACAATAAATAGAATAGCTGCAAAACAAATTTACTTGCAAATTTCCATTTTGGAGTTTTTACTTCCATCATATTCATTTTACTTCTGTGTAAAACGTTAAAATTTAAATTAAAATTATTTCTCACAGAAAATAAATCTCTTAGTCAGTCCAATAAAGGATCCGACCATATTTTGAAAATTACAGAAAAGTTTATAATTTAATTGGAGAGCCGCCTCCGCCTACATCCAGTGAAGGAGTTGCGAAAATCCAGCTTAGAACGTATCTGGAAAACAAACATGTCTGTAACATCTTATGGGCTTTTTGGATACTGGGTTTGTGCAAGACAATAATGCTCAAATCGGCTCAGAAATATATTTAAACGGTGGTCCAGCGTCGCCACAGAACTAGTTTTATGTGCTAAAAGTAAATAAGAGAGATATTAAGCTTCATTCTAAAAATTGATGTAGCCTTCATTTTTATGATAATAAAATAGACTAATACAATTTATATTACAATAAATATCGCCCTAGTACAAGAAAATCCCTTTTTAAAAGGCTTATGAATTAAGTTATTTCATCTTTAAATTCTGTACATAGAACAAGTGCTTCTAAATTTATGAAATTCTTTTTAACATATGGATATAGACCACAAAACAAATGTACTGAATAACATACTTCTATTATACATCTCAAACTCCTCATAAACGACTTAAAAATATCTTGAAATTAAGTTTTTTTTACATAATTTTTATTTGTTTTTTCTTGGTTTTTTAAGTTTTACTTAAATTTTTTAGTCTAGTTAGCTCTCGTTAAATATGATTATTTTTCTTATTTGGCCATAGATTTAACATTTCCAGTGGGTATTTTGCTTTAGATTCAGTATTTTCACTGCTAAAATTATTTTGCGTATTACGGACCGAAAATTATTTGCCATTAAAATGGCTTTTTGGTGAGATTTAATGAGTCCTAACTCTAGGTCATAAAATCCTTAAATGTTTTTCTATAATTTATGATACTTATATCTTTGTTGATCTATATTACGATACTTCGTTGGTCTATATTATAGGTTTAATTCGAGTATATGGCAGTATATGAGATACTAGATATTAATTGTTCTTGAAATAAATTGGTAATTTAAATAGTTAGGAAAGTTAATTTGCAATAACTCCAACATGTACACTCCAAGTATTTGGGATCTTAAGAAGAATATCAATTAATGTTAAAATACTTCAGTTTTCTAGGTTTCTTATAGATTTTCCTCTCAGCTATGGGCTGCATCAATTTCCTGAATGTTACCATAACCAGATTCGCTACATTCTTGTTCAATCATTTTAATATTTTTAGAATCTTTGGAAAATAGAAAATATTGCCGGTTTAATGACAAAATTGAGTTACTATTTTACGGCACATAACCCAGACCAGAAAATAACTAGAATTATCTTATATCATCCTCTTTAAAATATTTATAAGAGTACATGCAATGTGAAACCACACAAAATTAAGAGAATGACTATCAAACATTATAATGCTACAGTTTAGTTTTGCACGACTGTATTCAGTCATGTAGACCACTGAAATATAAGAGTGAATAATAGTATATTATACATCAAGCTTGTAAAGTGCATCATTATTATGACCCGCTTAAATATAAGAAGTTAAGGTCATAAGTTCACAACCCAAGTGTATATACTATCTTTTCCATCATTAAATTGAACTTAATTTTATAAAATTACAATAAATGTATCTAAATTGAACGTACATGTATTCCAAAATACAAAAAGACAACGGATTTTAAATTAGAACACCAACGATAACGTTTCATTTGACATTAATTTCCATGGCAAACATAACAAAACAATAATAGGAATAATGGCGATATTGTGGGCGATTAGTTCACTAGGTAAATAATGGGCTATATACGTGTCATTAATTGTTTTTTAGTGAAATATTTTAGAAAAAAAGCTAGAAAACGAACTTCACAGTCATTCAACATTCAACACGCCTAATAATGCTGTCTTTTAAAGCTAGTAGCGGAAAAAGACTACTACAATTATGCTTCTCCCAAAATAACGGATGATCATTAATCATTCAACTGTTATCTATCGTCAATATCAGATTTTGTATGGTAATGGTGCGAAAAAGTATATGAATTAGCCCACAAAATTGTAATTATTGTTCAGAAATGATGTATGTATGAAAAGCCAAAGGCGATTTCGGTCCGCGATTGATAAGTGTCTGGTACCTCATTTGGTATGTTCTTTCCTCGTTCCATTCATGAACTAAAATCAGGATAAATTTGGGGCACCTAATGCATACCAATGGGGTACCAATGCCAGTCTAAGTCGCCTCGATTGAAAATTCCGCTACAAAAGGTGTTCTTTTTATTAACGAATCATTTATCGATAATCTTAAACAACAAGCTAATATTATAAAGGTTATAAAATCGTTGAAAATGCATTACCTCATTTTCTATATACTAAAGTGCTTTTCTGTCAATCTTGCCTACAACATTATTCAAATTTGCATTAAAATTTGATCGATCTTTTTCTTGAGTTTGTTGCCTTAAATCATTTAAATTTCGAACAAGCGTAACAGAAATAGAATTTTTGATGTGTCGCCATAGGAGGAAATCACGAGTTAAGTTGCATGATCTTGGTGGAAAATCATTATTTACATTCGTACTGATTATTGGGCCATCAAAGTACTATCTTAAAAAATTTATAACGTTTGTTCAGTAGAGTGAGTAATTGCATCATTTTTCTATAAACGCTCTTTTTGTAGCTCATAATCGTCAAGTTGTTCTAGGAATTGACTTTGGACAGCATTCCGTTGTGTTCCTGAAAGTAAAGAATACTTCAGTTTTAACAAATAATCTTCTGAAAACGGACCAACTGGAAACCTTAAAAAAATTGAACCAACAATTCTTGATTTGCTTATTGAAGCCTAAACTTCAACTTTCTCTGGATATAAGGGTTTCTCCATAATTGTCCGAGGATGTACCACCGCTCAAATTCTCATATTCTGAAAATCTCTACGTCGGGAAGTATAAAACCACATTTCGTCAGTGAATAAAGTATTTTTTTCAATTACACGGTTGTTGGCAATATGATTGAGGAACCACTGGCAGAACTGTATTCGTCTATTGTAATCTCGTGGCAGCAATTCCTGAACAGATTGGATACGATAACTATAAAACTGCACGTCCTCCCTCAGAAGTTTACGAAATGTTTTAAATAAAATCTGAATTTGTTGAGATAGGTGCCTAATAAACGTCGCTGCATTTTCATCGATTATCTGTTGTGTAGCTTGAATGAGTTCTGTGAGGATAGTTACTTTTTCACTTCCCTCTATACGTAAAATGTTTCCTGTTTCACGAAACAAGTGTACGCTCCATTTAAGAGTATTTTTAAACTCTTCACAATTAACTGCTACGTTGGGAAAAACTTCCTGGAACGCCTCAAGACAAGGCTGAATGTGATATCCAAACTCCATTTGTTTTCTAACCATTGCGAAAATAAATTTCCAACAAAAAAGCTTTTTGTTCACATCGCACACCACCGTTAAAGTTACCAAAAGGTCACTCTTCGAAATTTAATTATTGAAAAATGCTAATTTTTGTAAAAGTTTGGAAATGCAAGGACAAAATTATTAAAGAATAAAGTTGAGAAAAAAAGAAAGTTCAATTTTGACTTTCACGTTTTTTGAAAGTTGTCCTGAAAGCATTAAGACCTATTACGACATTATACGTCATTCCAGATGTGTATTTATTTAATTTGAGCACCCCAAATATCGGTTTCGATTCTATTAGATCTCGTCAGTTCGGTTCATCTCGAGTCAATTAAACGCAGGCAGAAATCGTAATAGACCTTAATCTTTTCAGATTTTTCCTACGACAATTTGCATTCAGCTTCATTACTCTTGGCTATAGGTCGTCCCCGTGCACTAAATTCTGCTACTTACACTCGAAGATTTAGTTGAGATGTAGCAGAGAGTACACGGAAGATGGCGCAGGTAGAATATTTTCCTACGGGCTTAATAAACTTGCTGTTGATCTGTAACCTTCTGTAAATTACATTACAATATCTATCCTGGTCGCGGGTCATTGTAAGTTTCCTGATTCCACCCAACAAATATTTATCATAAAAACGTCACTTAGCTAAACACCCAAATACATCCTTGACAACTCAACTGCACCACCAAACATATGTACCCATAGAAAGTTCTCCAAAGCCTGGCATCTTATTGTAAGAAGATCAAAGCAACGTCGACAGAACCCGAAAAAGTGAAGTATATTCACAATCCCATCGCTTATTTACCTTAGTCTTTTCATACGATAGTACGCTGATGTAAATACGGTTGCTGCTTTCGTTGCTTCCAGTGGGTGTGCCGAGGCAAGAGGAAGGAGCAATCGAGTTATCAAGGACATGTTCAGGAGTTTAGTCAAGTGACTTTTTTATGATAAATAAATATAAAATTTCTCTACATGAAACATTTTTTATCTCGGTGTGTAGCATATCGTTCTATCTAAGAGTGGGGAGAAATTATGAATGTGCCGCATTTACGGCCGGGTATTCACCACAAGCACAATTCAGTTTTTAGTTTTTTTTTCAATTTAACTGCTGGTTTTATTTTTTTTAAGCAATAGTTTATTTAAATTTTCAGAGGATTTTATTTAGGTTTTCTCAACTGGTTCAATTTTAAACTTTTCTTTTAAAACAGTTGTGCAGCATTGATCCGTTTCCATTTTATATGTATAGCCTCGAACCCAGATTGGTGCACAATTTACAAACATCTTAAGCTCATTACCAGCATTGGAAACAGTTTTAAATATAAAACCAGCTGAAACATAATAGAGCATTAAATTAAATCCTCTGGCAACGGTTGCGTCACTAGTATTTTTCGACTTGTGACTTATTTGGAGTTTATGGCTTTACAAACGAAATAAACAACGGCACGCTCATTAATAAATTGCGAAATCGCAAATGCAATATTCAAAGGCGAAAGAGAGAGGAGAGCCAAGGAGATTCATGCAAGAAGACGAATTATCATCATGGTTGGACGTGTTCGCCTGACTGTATCTGCTTACCTACTGCATGTACCATGAAAGGTCACCAAAAGATTTCAGCTATATGTTTGGTACATGGTTACATTCTAATCGGGAACCTATAAAAGTGCTTGGTAATAGGTGTCTAATGGTCGGCCTTGATAGTTCAATATGGAGGTTATTATCGCGTATTTGGACATCTCACTGTGAATCACTTCTATTGAGGCATGGCAGGAAATGGCCCACAGTAATAGTGATGAACAAATTTCTCTTATAGAAAAATTGAAGATGATGGCACAAATTCTGGCAGAAGATTTATAGCTGCAATAAGTTAATAATTGTCATAAATTAAGATCGGCAGAAAAGTTGTCCTGCGGACGTAAGATTGGGCCTCGATGAACTCCAATCAAATGTACTGGGGACTACCTGAAAAAGGCCTTGAAAATTCTAATTCCTTTCGAAAAGCTCCGGAGCTGACGAAATGGGTGGAGATTAGACACAAAATGGTAGTCGTTCAGGCTGGAATATGTTTTAGCCAGTTGGCATTGAAATACCTGATTTTTAGTATAAATAAATTAATAATTTCATTGTTTGGTATAATCGCCATCATAACTCAAGTTTGCAGCACAAGTTTTGATCGTATCGACGACTATTAACTGCATTTTTTTGTCAAGTCTATTAATTACAGTTTTGCACCTTAAGCGATTTGGAAATAAACCTTAACTTATAAGTAAAATTAACTTTTGATTAACGTGTAAATTAGTTGTCATTCAATATAGTAAGAAGGTAAAAATGACGAGCATTTGCTTCTTTTTTTACAGTTGTAATATTAAGGGATTCAGAAACAATCCTTTCACTTACACTAGATTCATTATAATCTAATTCTAAAACACGTCTCATTCATTGGGGCTCATGACTGAAGAATGGGTACACAGCTCTATGAGTTTGAAATCAGCATAAGTGACCAGTTAGAGTTGTCCTTGCACATAAAAATTAAAAAAAAAACAAACCCGAACCTGTGGAACTCTGAAGGCCCTTTACAAGGAAATAACGGCCTCATATTTCGTTTTAAAGGGCCTTCATAGCGCCGCACGTTTGTGTGTGCTGGGTATTGTATTTCTTAACATTAACGCAAGGTTACTTATATACATGTTATATTATTCCGATCCGTACTAGATTTATCGCTCTAAAGATCAAACAACTGTCGACTAATACACAAAAATCATAATTGATCTGCTTAATCCAGAGTGACTGTTCGATTTTACTACTCGAATTAATGTTGATATGACAGCCATATTTAGAACCGAATTAGTGTTACTACAATCGTGGCATATTATGTAATTCGCACTTCTTTTGAGGAGAAAGAAAGGTTCACATTGTGCTTTATTTATTGCTAAGAATACTTATTGTTGGGATTTTAGCCTATAAAACCTTATGATCATATTAAACCTACTTCTAAGCCTCATAAATATTCAATATAGCACGTTATAATAACCAACATCTTAAAGTCCAAGTACAGCAATTTTAACCAATTATCTAATAGAACACGTGTATTTTCCCAATGAAATTTGCAATTTTGTCAAATGTGAACAGCGTTCACTTTCAATACATTTAGTTAAACTGCTCGAAAGAAAGTTAGTTTAACCATTAAAATTTGTATTGTTTATGAAGTATTTGTTCATCGTGTTTAAATAAACCTGATGTGCTGCACTAGAAGGAATAAAAGTTGTTTTAAGCATGCTTATAGAGAGTCTAGCCATAATACCTACATTCTTATATATTTGGTCTACCAGTGTATTATTTATTGACAGTAGTTAATAGAATGTTAATTTTGTGGTTGAAACTATTTATTAGAACGCGGAAAACCAATATTTTTACATAAAAATAGGTTTCTATTGTTGTGTAATAATAGGAACATACATATCTTCTTTTACGATAAAACTAGAATTTTCCTTAAAAATTTTTGAATTTTAAAAGGATTTTGAAATGAAGTATTAGAAATTAGGTATAGGGATACGGTTACTAGCGTATTCTGTGTCTTAAAATATTGCAAAAAGATTGACTAAGTAAGTAATAAATATATTTCTGTCTTCAAAGCCTTTTTCAGAATCAGATATCCGTTTTACTGTACTTTTTTACATATCATTACAATTATTGTGCATTACTTGTTACTTCGAATTGTTTAGTATGTGTTCTTTACTGAATAAAAAATAGTCAAACTGATAAAGTGCCTCTGAAACGAAGACACTATTAAATTTGTTACGCGGAAAAAGAATTACGACAAAATTAGTGCCAGAATCGGTCTATTAATTGAAGATGACCAATCGCGCCACCTCAGGAGGGCAAAAGCAGTAAAGGAGAGTTGGAACTTATTTAAGGACTACCATCAAGACCAAATCACCTATGAAAGGTGTATACAATAAAAGCAAGCATTAAAATACCTACAAAAAGCATCCAAGGGAATTTAAGATAGGATTGTCGAAAACCCAAGCTTTGGAAAGTTAAACAGGAAAAGACAAATAATGTTAGAAATAAACGAAATGCATCTGGAAAAAATATTTCTCCATGGCAGTAGATAATTTAGAAAATGAAGTTATGCAGAAGGCAGACAAAAGTTTGTTTTGGAGCTACTAAAGATGAAAGGCAATTACGGTTTGTCGTCTTTATATATATTTATATATATGACGAATTCGAAGGATTTACTCACAAACCTTGACCTCAGCGCTACGGGTTAAAAACAATGACGGAGGTCAATAAAAAGAGCAAGGTTCGAGAAAGGCGTTGATGCCGGCATCATAAAGCGAGTTATCAATGGCCAGGAAAGTGAGTTAAAAATTGAGGACGGCCCATATCTACCATCATTTGATTCAAACTTAATATCTTTAAAAAGATTAGCAAAAACAAGCCATAAAGTACGATTTTTTAGGAAAAATTGTAAAATATATGTAATTAAAAGAAAAAACCTGTACCCTTACTAAAGTTCGATCTCTAAGCGAGCAATTTTAGAAATTATAGGTAGTTAATAAAAAGGTCTACTAAAGAGCAATAAATCCGATTCATCAAACCGGTTGTCAACATACCCAGCATAAACCTTTGAGTATAGCGATATAAATGCAATTAAAGAAGTAATCTGGAAAGAACTTAGCAACAAGAAGCAACCTACAGGATTACCGAATTCAGGTTCGATCAGGTTAAAGTACGAAATTGCATAAAAACTAAAATGAAGCAGCTATCTTATTTTTCAACGAATAATGCAGTAAAAGTGATCCATGTTGGTTCTTCTGTATACAGGTATGTGCGGACCCATGCAGATAGTAACATCCGGCAAGAAGAAGTATTTACTGATCATCATCAATGACCGTTCACGGTGGTATTCACAGTTTATTTCCTCAAACCAAAGGACGAGTGTGCAACGTATGTAAGGCAATTTGTGGAAATGGCCAAGACACACTGCGTTAGGTCGATAAATATAAAGAGTGTGTAAATAATAAAAAACCTCTAAAACTACTCAGGTCTAGTTATCTGAAAATCGGTTCAGCTGAGCCAGAACTGGTTCTTGAACCATCCCATAAGAATAAGATTGCTGTAACCAAGTGTCAGTTTTGCATATGTGTGAAGTGTGAAATGTTACACGTGAAATAAACTTCATTTGTAACACTTGATGATAAGTGTGAAGAAGTCACTTGGTGAAGTGTTACACAACAGGTTGGTCATATGTAACAGTTCTTTTGTAACACTTGCTGACGCCAATGTTATTCTTGCGAGATGGTCCAAGTATGAGTTCTGGTTTAGATGAATCGACTTTCATACAGCTGGGCCTAAATGGGACAACGCATAAAAACACAATACATAGTCGCATACAGGAATGGGGGGTGATGAACCTTGAGTAATGTCCTACGGAACACATGGCGGCAGGTACGCTTACCAAGCCATTGTATAGAGTTAAGTCGAAATATTTTGCTCAGAAAAACGGTTTATCTGCACAGATTATAGTACATAAAGTCATCGAAGAAGGAAAATGTTGGACTACTTTCATTGAAGTACCGGATTGTACCTATTTAGTAATAAAAAAGGACCACACATTTCTCTTAAGAAACTTTCCAACTGGACAGTCAGACAGTTTATATGAAAGGGCGAGATGACCAGATGACCACTTTAAACTCCAAGAGGCAATATAAGATCATTGTTGAAGTAAGTCCAAATGCAAACCGCGCTTCACGCAGACGCCCTTTTTATACATCCATAGATTTTACATTTATTGTACATTACTTCTTTATTATATGTACTTCAATTTATGGAGCTAGACAAGTAAAGACTAGGGAATTTTTGCTAGTTAGAGTCTTATACTAGAGAATATGGCTATATTCGATTTTCTTTTGAACTTTGATATGATTTTTAGTTTACTTCTTGTCGTATAAGAAAAAGGAAACATCCTCATCTCCATCTCCGTCCCTGCGCGTTGGTGTATTTCAAGCAATTCCGAAGTAGAATTTATACGGCTGATTAAATTTAGTTATTAAATATTTATAACAAAACTACGGTGACGCTCGACGTACTGAGAGAGCTTTGAATTTGCCGCCAAACGAGCTTGGAAATAAGGTTGTTTTCAAGTGCAGAAAACAAGAAAATCAACTATTATATTTTGTATCTCTTTATATGATTTGGCGTTTTCAGAATTAGAAGGCTAGACCGCATTATAAAATTGTTTTTCAATGGGTTTTTATTCACAAGTACACCAATTTACTTCCAAGGTTTCTCAATAAAAAATGCTAATATTCACCTTGATATTGGCTTGCCTATTCAACTAGACTGGTCTAATTTATTGGGAAATATCGGTTATAAAAGTAATTTTATTGCCAGAGGCGGCGCACCGTGGTTATTTTGCATTTTTGTTGGGCGTTTCAGGAACCTGGTTGTTATTTTTTAGCTGCCGAACATCCCGCTTTATTAAACTTTATTTATTAAGTTGTTCAATAAAAATTTCAGTGACCGATTTATTGGGTGTGTGCATGGGTAATTTTGAAATTACCCAGCGAGAATAAAATTACATGAATCAAGAATTATTAATATTCTCTAATTTTTCCATAATCCTGAACATAACTGGAAACTGTAATTTTGTAGCATATTAACTATTAATTCGAAATAGCAATGTGCATGCGGACGTGGTTATAATTTGATTGAACAAAGGAAATATCCGTGGTTTTCTTTATACAGAAACCTTAACCACGCCCTAATTAACCCCAAATTCGGAGTACCACTAGCGTGACGTTTTTTTCAAGAAGTTCGTTGGGGTACCAAAAACCAAACTTCACGAATTTTGACACCCTTTATTACCCAAAGCATAAAATAATTTGCATGTTACGTAAGCAAAGTACCCTCCGTACAGCTGCTGAAATTATTGTGGTTATACTAAATGACTCTTAACGTATTCTTACAGGGACTTTTGCAAGCCGCCATATGTCAAACCGAATTTTTGCGTGAATGCTATTATTATACCTGAATGATGGTTTTGATATGGTAATTTCGGTTCATCATTGCCCATTGTTTGGACGGCAATCTATGCATTCGAAATTAGATCTATTAAATCTACTATACATATGCAAGGAGCTAGAGTTGGTTCACCAACGCCTCTATCAGCAGCTCGTTAACGAACTAATGGTAAAATGGTGGTACCACAAGGTCAACTAAATTGGTGGCCATTCGATTAGTTACTCGGTCCTATACCAAATAACCATTCACCAAATCGACGGTGGGAGGAGATTAGAAAATAGAGACCCGAACCAAAATGGGGGCCCTGCCTAATGTTCTTCCTATTGTGTTGCGTGTAACAAATGCTGGTTAATGATTTAGTAGATGGACGTGTGGGTTTTTGAAGGGGAGTGATGGGTTTCTAGGAAACCATCTAGGGACAATGCCTTCAAGGAATAACTGCTTTCGTCTTCGTTAAATTAAATTTCGCTTTTGCTTAAGTTAAATATGAACATTTTTATTGCACGATCCTGTATACCCAACACTCTGAATCCTCTTAGTGAAATAATTAAATTTTCTTTTTTCCGGGGGCTCTATAATACACCTAGCTAAGTCGATTATGCTAGATTTAGGGCACAGAACCGGACATTTCGACGGTGCCGCATTATCCCCCTAATTAGATCGATCTTTTGTTTTATTAAGCCGGTACGAAGTGATCGGCATCAAAGTGTCCTGAATCCGGAATTAATTTAATTAGGTAATCCAATAAAAAATTGACGGCGTCGATTGGCCAGCGCCCGGGAGAGACGGAACTGACTTCAGCGGGAAATGGATTATCCAGTTTTTTTCAGTACGTTTTAATGAGGGGTTATTCAGAATTTTTGTTAAAGGTCGTAAAGAGGGACTAAAGATTTGTTGAGTTAAAGAAAATGTTATGTTTTAAGTTCTTTGTAAATCATGTAAATTTGGCTCTTTTAATCAGTCGAAACTCAGAGCAAATTGTTGACTGCTAGTAGTTCCAAGAAAAACGTTTTCAAAAGTAATTACTAAATAAAACATTCAACAAGTTTAAGCTGCAAATTTAACGCAAAAGTTTAAAACTTTCAAATAATTTCGATAGAGGTATATTGAGAGTTGAGGGAGAGTTGAAGGTAGTCCATTAAATCATAAAATCTCTGTTTTTTGATTCTTCAAGATTTAGAGAATTGCGAATATACAAATTTGCCTTTTGAGAGTCTTCAAATTTGGAATAAACTTTTTCTAGGAAGCAATTCAGCTGATTTTTAGATTTATACACATTTTAGATATTTGTGAAATTTCAAATATCCAATCATTTTATGAAAATTACAATCAAAATAAGCCAATGAATGGCGTATGCTTCAGAAAAAAGCAATACATCTCTGTAAAAACACACTTTTTTCTTTTTTTCTATACATTATCATAGGCGTAGTGATTAAGGTTTTAAAGCTATTACGACTATACAGGGTGGTTAAAAAAGATGTGGCAATATTTAAAGGGGCGATTGTCCAGGTCATTTTATAAAAAAAGTTCCCGTAAACATAGGACCACAAACGCTTTGTTACCAATCTACAGGGTGTTGATCTTTCATTAAAAAAACAGTAAAAATTAAATTTTTCCAAAATCGCTTGAGATATTATAATGAAATTTTAGGGGTATCAATAGCTGTGAGGCGTTGTACGATAAAATGTCAAGAAAGCTTTTTTCTTCACAATTGAACAAGAAATTCAAAAATATTTTTCATTTTTAGAGAAACCAGCGGCGTCTTATTTTTTCTGGAAAAATAATCTATGACGTGCCAATACGCGCGCCACTGGTAAGACTAAAAAATCGTTTTGTATTGCAAAGTATGCATCTCCCACAGCTATTGACACACCTAAAATTTCATTATAATATCTGAAACGGTTTTGGAAAAATCTCATTTTTACTGTTTTTTTAATGAAAGATCAACACCCTATAGATTAGTAACGAAGTGTTTGCGGACCATATTTATAGGAACTTACCTCAGATAATATAGGAACTTACCGCTCAGGTAATAAAATTACCTGAGCAATCACTCCCTTAAATATTGCCGTATTTTTTTCAACACCCTGTATATGGAAAAGGCATCAACTTCGAACGTTTAAAATTTTAGATATTTTTGAAAACTATTTGAATCTAGATACGCCAATGTGTTACAAGTATAATAAATTCTTAATTTTTGCCGTATTTTTGAGCAAACTTTTACACACAACTGTCCTGCATGTAAACATAAAAGATCACTTTTCTCAGGGTAATATGTGCCCAACAAACCTTAGTTTTTCTAATTATTACTATTTCGATACGCCACCGGTCAACGGTGCAAATAAAAGTTTCTCCTTTAGTCGCTAGTCGACGTCTCCTCGATATCAATTATTTTGGATGTACTAAAAGCGATAAAAACAGCAACCCTGAGAAACCTTATTGAGAATTGGATTATAATTTAAATTCAGACTGAAATTTACCTTAGAGTGTGCGATAATATGAAATCATATGAAAAACACAGACACAGACAAAAGTAATAAAATTGATTTTAAGTTTGAAATTTTAGAATTTACCCATGAGTCGTAAGTACAATTATTGTGAAGTAAGTAGTACCACCAAAAATTGATATTTGCAGGTTAATCTACTTTCCGGCCGTTTCACTAGTTTCATTTAATTATTACAGACGAATTAAGAATGAAATTAAGCATAAATCAAAATTTAAAAAACAAATAAAATAAAGCAGATGATTGAAGATATTCAGCGACAAAATTGGTTTCGAAATGTGACATGTTGATTTTGACACAAAATCAGATTGTTAAATTTGACTCACATTGTCATAGGAGAAGAACATTTTAATATGTGAGAAAGTTAACACGTTGACTTTGGCTCGCATTTCAAAACCAAAAAATTTTGTGACCATCTATTTTCAATTTTATCCCTCTCTATGTGTAATAATTAATTGCAATCAGTGGAATGGCCATAAAGTAGATTTCCTTGCAAATTTCCATTTTGTAATTATTCCATTCCATTTTGTAAACTTACTTCATATTCATTGTACCTACTTCTACGTAAATGCTAAAAATTCCAAACATAAAATATTTCTCGGAGAAAATAAATCTTCCATTCAATTAAAATCGATTTATTTTAGAAAAAAACAGTTTTTTTAAGGAGAGAATAAAATTTTTATTGAGGCTTGAAGTGTATATGCGCCCATATTGTGTCTAATGATTTATTAAACAATGACGAGAATCGGAGTTCAATTTAGGATCGGTTAAGTGCCCCCCAATGTGGGAGGAGATTAGGAGCTAATTTTCTAAAACCAAAATGGAGGCCTAAAATACGGCATTGCGTGCCGCACAGCAAATCTAATTATTAATTTAAGAGTCGTGTGGGGTGTAAGCCACGTATTTTCAAACGAGGCGTAGGTCGGCTTTAAATACAATAGAATGTTTGCTATCGATTTAAGAAAGCTTAGAATTTCGTTGGGGCCACTGTCGACAAATAGGTAGGTTCTATAGTCAGGCCAGGGGCGTTGCTTTTTTTGAGCCCCCATAGCAACGAATTTCGTACCTCGTTACTCAATGCTACCCTAACTGGTTACTATAATAAAATAAAACATTAAATTTTAGACTCTATAGAAAAAAGCTTCCCAGCAATAGTCACAGCCTCACTTAGTACGTCTCTGTAATGAAACAGTTCATGTGTAGTTTTACCAATATAAGCAATGCAATTTGATATTAATTTAATGCCTTACCGTGTTCATTCGAAAACCGCCTTAATATTAACGGTATTACGAAAAGATTAGGCTCAATAAACGGGTCATGGAGCATTCTAATAAGATTAAAGTCCGTCTATGCGGGCATAGCTAACAAAAATCGCTCTCGGTATGAAACAAGTAAATTGGACCGAGAACAGTTAGTGGTTTGATGGTACTTACTGGATTATTGAATCAATATATCTAAAAAATCCAAGTAGAGAGAAATTCTCTTTTTCCAAGAAACTTCTTGATGACGTCAGCCATTATTCGCATGATTGCCTTGAAATTTGTATATGGATGGTTAGAGAATCGCAAAGTCACTGCACCTCTGGAAAATCGTCAGAAGGAAATTAGGGTGAAGAGAGGCTGTCTATAGGACAGGACCCGACCGTGATCGTGACTGTGATGTCTCCTCATGGGCGGTCTTTTGGATAGTGACGACCGAATGCAAATTACCTGTAGGTCAATGCAACAGTGGTGTACTAAGACTGTCTGACAATCCTGACAATGCCGAGCTAGTCCTTTACAGCAGAAGGATGATCAACACAGAATCCAGACAACCTACGCTGTATGAGAAGCTCCTACTATTACACAAGACAGAGGTTTCAATAGTACTAGTGGAGTAAGTAGGAGGAGTAGAGGAAGTACTACTAAGTCGTGGTTATCGATAGCAAGCTATCTTGGGAAAACGACGTGGGAGAAATGCAAAATAAAACGATAGCATGACATAGTAATTGTGCAGGACAGTGATAAAGAAATGGGGCCTGAAACTCCACGTACTACACTAGCCTTTCCTCACTGTCATAAACAGGACAAGGATCTCCTAAGGATCCATCGTTTGATGACAGGCAATGGACAAGACCTGTATTGTGCTAGAATTGGCGAGACTGCAGAGGATCGTTTACTAATTAAAAAGCATTGGAAATTGTAATGTCACAGAAAGGGTTCCTTCAAAACCTACAGCTCTATCTCTTTCAATTGGGCAATAAAACTTATTGCAAGAGATGCGCACGCATGATAATATCATCTATGTATTACCCTGTCTCTTACTTACTGTCAAATTTAACATTTACATCTGTCATATTTGGGTCAACACCAACAGGTTGAAATAGGCCATGAATACGATGACTCATCATAGATAGTCGACATGTGCAATTGCAAGTTTCATTATACTTTCATTTTCCATTCCTATTGAATTTTCTTTTGACAAAACCTCCCGAGTATTTTCAACTAAACATACATCTACAATGGTCGAGGCTCTAATTTCACCTACTTAAAATACACAACCATTCCGCTTTGTTAAATTTGAAGGCCGTCGAAACGAGTTCCAAATTTATAGCTTCTCGGAATAAATTTGAAATAGGAAACATATCTTTTAATGTCAACTATCAAAGCCACCTTCATTATCCCATAAAACACAATTTACCATTCCCCAACGTGGCAGATCGAAGCGTAGGTATTTAAAAATGGGCTGCACCTTCAAACAAACTCACATATTTGTGGTTGAAAATCTAGACATATTCAGCAAGCATGGTTCGTGCAATAATTACCGTCAAACTTGATTGCCTCAACATTAAAGAAAACCAGCATTTAGAATTTTCATTATTTCGCAGATAGTTGTTCAAGATTAGGTGTTGCTTGTTATGTTGGGCTGCAGGCTTTAGGCTTCTAATTTTTGCGCGTTAAGGCTGAAATTCTGCTCCAAGAGATAAATCTCTTAAACTAGGGCACCAAAATTCATGTCTGACAATATTGAAGACCATTCTCGTTGCATACGCTTTGTCATACAAGCTGAATGGGGCAATTTAGTCGAACGACTTGATAAACTCGAGCTGTTCAGCCTTGATTTATAAACATAATGCACTTTACATGCATTCATAAAATTTGCTTAAATTTCTACCGAATATGATTGCATCGATTTAGCATTCGCTCGATTTACTTCCTGTACAGATTTACAGGGGTTTGTGTGAATTCTAAATCACTTAATGCATTCTTATTAATATTTTACGTTATTTTTTGACCTCGCAAATTGGTTTAAATTCACCTTCTGTTGTCGTTTTTTCGCTTTTTCATTAATTGTAACTGACAATGTGCCTAGACCCATAACGTTCCCATTTTGTTGTAAAACAACCCCATCCATATCGATCTGATTTAAACCATTTACACCCAAATATATTCTGTTAAGAGCAATTTATGGATTCCTCCAAGTCCAACATTTAAACCATTGAGAAGGTCATGGAATGTCACTAAATAGCAAAAATTGTAACTGGCGACGTCTATTTTCCAGTTGTCCATGAATTGATTTCCGTTTCATCTGAATGTGATTTGGAATCGAGACCAGACTAAATGCACAAGGATGAGGTACTTGTGATTCAAATCCGGTGGTCGCATTTGCAATTCCAATTATTGTGAAAGCTAGACGAAATTTGATGAATTAAGAAGGTTATGGTTTATATTAGAGAGGACATGGTCAGGATCTGTTAGGGTGCGAAGACAGAATTTTAGATAAGAGAGTTGATTGAATAATATGTGAATAGAGCTGAACACAAATCAGAAGAAATACGTAAATGATACCAAGTCGGAGGTTTGTTGCATAACACTTAAAATAGAACATTCTAGGAAAATTGAGATTTCTTGATTAGGAAAATTACAGATTCTTGTTTAATTGTTCGGGTACTGTCCAAAAACATACTACATCAATACATTCCAATACATGAAGAATTTCATTTTTAATTCATAGGCCTGCAATTCCTTCTCCAGATGAAAATAGTTGCATCAGACTCTTGGCTTTGATCTTCAGCTAGAATTATTAGTTCCAAGTTTTGATCTCTAAATCGTAAAATCACCTCCAACAGCTCCCTTCCATCACCATTGTAGAGTCTTAGAAATCTGATCATCTCTTTAGAAACTCTTCATCTAGTAGTAGTATATAAAGTATCCAAAGAATCTTAAATTCTTCACTAGCCACATTTTTCATTCACTTTCCACAGGGCAGACACTTAGGATAGTGTACTTTGTTATGAATTACTAGATTTGGGATGCCATCCTACGATCCAGTTCATTGTTTTTCTGACTTCTCACTGTTGTAAAATACCAGTACAGACAATAATTTTTTTTTCCTTTCTGTTCTACGTTTTCTTTCTGTCTTGTTTTTTGTTCTGGTCTTGTTTATCATTCTTGTAATTTAATATGATTCATCACCTAAATTATTAATACTTAATATCTTTCTACTTTGTAGCGCCCAGTTGCCATTTATTCTTTCGTCGTTCTTCGATATCAGATTCAGGTTGAAATTTTACTTAAAATGAAGATGGCATAATGTACATATGTACATATATCGTTTAGAATTTAAAAAGTCACATGTTAAGGATCATCAGCCGTGTAGAACAAAACCATCATAAAGACGAGTTAAAAAGGAATTTATACCAAGCTAAAACTTATAAAACGGTGTAAAATGCCTTATTAATAATTAATGTCATGAATAGTTCAATAGAAAGCTTGAACTTTTTGATACAAATAGTGGACAATGTTCAAAAGATAATTGTTTTAAATGTTGTAGGGAACAGGCTATGAAACTCATTAATAAATCTGTTTCCATTCAAATTGAAAACGGTTTGAAAAAGATTTTAGTGTTGAAATTTATGTGGGTTTCCACGCTGATCTCAACTCGTTTTCATGACAGTTATACAACTGTTTTAAAACCAGATTAAGATTTTGATAATAGGCAGAAACGACTGATATCCGCCATTTACGATTAGCAACGACATATTAGCTACATATTTTTACAAGCTGATAATTCTGACATATTCCCTGTGATTTCCAAACCGTTGTTATGTGCAAATGTTTCTATGCTATTTCAATCGTGATACGATCCCAAAAATTCGCTAAACGACCTTGATTGGGATTGAATTGAGAACGAGTTAACATAGCAAAATCCAAATTGCAAAACGTTTTTAGAACGTTGCCAATTTGTATGGAAATGCGGAATATGTCTGGAAACTTTCACCAGATAATTTCAAGTCCTCTCTACAAATACATAATTGTACTAGTTGTTTTTCTGACAGCTCTTACTTCATTCTCCCCTGTGAGTTAAATTAAATATTAGCGTGCAGTAAAAGCTTTACACAAAAATTTTACCGCACGCATGTCAATGTCAAATATCTTCAAACTATTTTGTCACTGGCACATGCCACTTTGATTTGCGTGCAGTAAAGTGGTACTTTTGACTCGCAAATGCGGAGGAAGTGGTAGGAAAGAGAGCATATGAATAAATGATTTTCCGCTGTAATGAATCTAGAAAGTAAGTGTGGTATCTTTCGATTTCTAGACAAGAAAGCAGATCTTTTTCTCTTTGCGAGGTCCGCTTCCACCTGTGAATCTCTTACATAGATCAATCAGAGTGGAAAATCCATCAACTCGACATATTATCCAGTAATAAGCTTGATATGTTCTAGAGACTTTCTTGGATATATTCTGATACACGGTGGCTTCTTCGTTCCTTGTCACTAACGTGTCACCTAATCGGAGCTAGATGGACGGGGTCCCCTGTCGGGCCGTCCTTCGGATCTGGAGGAACGGTTTCCCCTTTTGGACCTGGAGGGCCGCTGCGCTCCCTCGGGACTCGGCCGCGATTTCTTTAAATGTCCAAATCAGGCCTTAAATCTTCGGTTGTGTGGGCATTAAGCGTCGCAGAGACCGCGACATTGTGTCAATTTTTTTATCTTATCTCTAAAAAAAGTTCAGAGTTTTTCAGTACAAAGCCGATTAAATAATTACCAGGCGCAACAATTTTTATAACAATACACTTACTAAGCATTGTTGAATCGCCCCATTTTTATATTTACACATTTTAATCTTTTCGATGAAATTTGTTTTTTGAAAAACTGTGTCAACCCGGCCCCCTTACGCTTCAATTATTGTATTTATTTTTTCGCAATGCAGTTTTTATCTCCAGACAGACAAAACAAATATCGGAGGCGCTAATAAGTACATGACCAATATACCGCACTAAACAATACTTTAATTAAATTGATAGCGGGTATAATGTAACACGCGTACTTTAAAAAGATTTGATAAAGCCGAATTCCCCCCATTTACAAATGCCCCTGCGAGTTTTGGGCTGGATTTTTCGTTCCTGCTCTTGGCCTATTGATTTGGCTTACTGCTAAGGCAGGGTTCACTGACCTACGGTAATACGTCTGAATAAATTCAGAAAGAATTGCATGACAGTGGGTTTAGTGACAAATGTATTATCTTTGTTTTCGAGATGTTTGGTAAAACCTTAAACAAATATTTGTACGATTTTTTTTGATAGGGTGTCGATGACTAAAGCTGTAACCGAGATCGTTGAACTTGAACTTTTTGTTCATGGCTTTGCTTTTTCATTGGAATTCGCTCTATTGGAGACATCTCATAGATGGAGAACAAAGAGAGTTCTAAATAAACATTTTAAATTCAAACGTACCTTGTTAAGAGCCAATTGTATCAATACCCTTATAACTCTATCAAGAAAATTATTTCCAAGGAAATGAACTAATGAACCAATGCTCTGCCGTCAAAGTTGCCAGGGGTTTGAAATATTGACCCATCACCTTCACCAGGAGGCTAATTAGCCTGGAAACGAAGAAACCGACCCATCAGAAACCTCTTGTCGGGATTAAAAAGAAAAAACGTATTTTGGGCTTGAGAAGAAACCTTCTACCTAATAAACTCACGGTCACGAGACCGGCAAATCGCATTGAAAAGAAAATATTTGGTAGGCAACTAAAGTACTAAAAAGCAAAGGCAGAGGCCCACTTTTACTTTTATTTTACTCTTGCTTTCATTCGCTGATGCACCGAGACGAGCACACAACGAAGAGGTCTGTATGCACTGGGACACCATTTTTAAAATGGTTAAAAATAACCCACCGAAAACACGTTCGCTTTTGACCACAAGTTGGCATGGTCATGGTCATGACTCGGTTCGCAATAAGAAGAAGAGGCAGATGGGAAGATTCGAAGAAAGATTGGAAATACGTCTTGAGGCTTAACAAAAATGGTGTATCTTATAAAAATGGTATATGGATGGGTTTGGCATGATATCCTACACCAAACCCATCTTTACAGTACCTGCCCCTTACTAATGGACGGATGCCTGGTTCTAATTCTAAAACAAATTTTCTAACAAGATAATGTCCACGGCAACCATGAAATAGCAGAGTGCCATTGGCCTATCTCTCTGTTGCCATGGAAAGTATCTTTCAGATAAAGTTGTCGAGCCTTCGATATAGTGGCCCTAAGTGAGCTTATTCTGGTTACATAAAAGCGTTGTGGCTTGGCAATTATTTGCACACCCCACATACTAAAAGCAGACATATTATTTCGGCAGTTGGCAAATGTATGTAATTTGGGTTCCAAAGGCGTGAAGGTCTCCAGACAGTTCGTCAGACATGCTCTTGAAAAGATTGCCTGATCGAAGGGATAAAAACCACAAAGAAATTGAGCAGTAAAATCCGTGTGTATACCGGGGTTCGTTCAAAGTTTAATTCCGAGATATAAATCCTTTATTATTAATAATTGTTTTTTATTTTTTTTATTATTTATGCACATATACATACATGTTTATATTTTTTTTTCGAGATTCGTAAAAATTTAGAAAGCGGCTTTTGTTTGTTAAGCCTCAGTTTTCCAAAGTGCCGGCCAAATTTGGAAACAAGAAATTGTGAAAATTGTAAATATAAACTTAGTTCGAGTCGATTAAATTATGCGCAAGACCCAACCACTCAATCATACCACCCAATGGATTTCACAAATTCTGTTATAGAAACAATTTTTCAAAAGTTCTGATAATTTAACGGCAATTGTCTACTTTCGAAACGGTTTTCAATTAATTCTGAAAAATAATGTACAGCGTATCAACAACTCGACATCCCAAACTTGGAGGACAGACATTGTTCACTTTCGCCATATCGAATTTTAGCTCATTATACATTAGGAGTTTCTATTATTTTATTACTTAAAACAGTTTAAAGTGCCAGTGTTAAAAAATATCATCAGTTGCTACATCCACAATGCTCCTAATCGATTGCCCTCTTCTCTCACCTCAGAACTTGCTAATTGCACCAGTATATTACATAATATAGCTAACTACTGAATGTTACATTAATTAAATGAAATAACAACTTATTTTGACTTTGATTTACGATATGATGGTATGAATCGCGGTGAGAAATGATACAGATGTCGTCCAGTCTTTGGACGCTGTCAATTTACGATTAAAGCGTATACGGCTGTGTGCTTCTGTGTTAGAAACAAACACATATTAAATATTTATAAGAAAAAAACGTATTCAAAACAATGAATATTTTTGAACCATGATTCGTTTATTTAAAAATGTATCCAAATGTATTTGGACCAACCAACCAATTTTATATTTCATTTAAGTAATATCTAGCCAAATAAAATTTAAATTAAATTCATACAGACGAGTTTATTTTATTTAATCATAATTTGGTCTACTGAAACAAATGCTGTTTCATTCAAATAAAAAATATTTCAATGCATGGTTTTTTAGAATCATGTTTAATTTTTTTTGTGAAGAACGGCGCTACGCGGCGGGGAAATGGTTAATATTTTTACCTTATTTTTATTTCCTGAAATTTTTTGAACTACATTTTTTTAGATTAATTAAAATTTTTACGTTTGTGAGTTCATTTCAGAAAAAGTATTTTTTCGGAAAACCCGTAGTAAAAATAGTCGGGCAATAGTTTAATAATTAAACCATGTATAATTAATAAAATATGAAAAAAAATCACAAAAATAAATAGATACCACTCTTTGGCAGCCATGTTAAAAAGTTCTAGCTATTTATTAAGGCATGTCCAAACATATGGTATACGCTAAAATAAACTGTACCGAAGTCTAGAGGTCTGTGTATATAAAGCCCCGCCCTACGTACATTAATCATAATTGACTTCTATGTCATTACCTGTCACTTTAGTGTAACATTGCAATCAAAAATACGTTCATACATAGTTCGACGAAATAATAGTCCAACTTCAAAACAAGTCTCACTTAAGTCAACAAGTTAAAAAATATCAACATTTGAACAAGCTGTGACGTCAGCTGGCATTGTTATGAGTTTCTCACTCCAAATGTTGAGATTTCTCGGTGTTACAAATGTCAACTGGTGATTTAAATGCGGGTACTATGTTGTATCATACGCGGGACGCCCATATTTTATGCAATAAACCACTAATATTTCTATTCTTGATTTATTATTTTCTTTTGGAAAGTCCTTAATTTTAATGTATTAGTTTTAATTATTACTCTGGAAATGTTCCGTTTTAAAATTTTTAAAAAGTACTATCCGTAGGCCTATAGTTTAAGGAACCAACCATTATAGCATACTAAGTAGGATTAGTTTATTTTTCTCGTGCAATTTAATTTTCATTCGAGAAAATCGTCTTTTTAGGTTATAATTTTAAATAGTACTAAAAGTACCAAAAAGTACTAAAAAGTATGCTGACAGACGCTCTGATGGATGATAAACACACAATTTATGAGGACTAAAATTCCTGGGTACTTCTGCAACTTCTTGTGTGGCTGAAAGTGGCGCTCCCAATCTCTAGGAATCTCTCTAATTTGAAGAAATTTGAAAATTTTCGACTATTTAACTTACCCGAATTTAAAGCAATTTTTAGCCATTTGACTTTGATTATGAAGCGGCACATGTTCCAAAATTTTCTCACCTTGAGAATTTTTCCTCTTCACCGTATTATGTTACGATCTGTGGAAGTACTACCAGTGTAGCAAGGTGGCTTCAGATGTGCATTTTCAATGATATAGGCAAAACGGTGGATCTTAATGCCCAGCAATAAGCTTCTGTAGGCCCCGGAGATATCTCGATCCACCGAGTTTTATCGTGTTATTTGCAACCCATCTCGGAGGTGACCCGAGCGAATTTTAGATATTTAATTTTACTGCGCCACTGCTCCGGCCCCCCTCATCGGATCGACTTTCCAGATCATCACGACGAGAAAGGCCAAACATTTCTCTTCCGAATGAGCCCCCGCGGCATCTCGTATCCCAGACAACGGAAATTTAATAATTGGCCGATAATTGAGTAAAATACATGTCAATGTTTAGTGACATCTTCGCTTCAAGGTTCAACAACGAGGGGTTATAACGAAAGGAACATTCTGCCTTTGGTTAATGAGGTATCCTCCAGTACATAAAACCGTAACCATTGAGGATTTGGAACCTTAATTATGCAATTTGGGGCACCTTCGTTTCGATAGACTTTCAAAGTCGCGAAAATCAATATGGATATCAGGCCACATCTTAAGAAGCAAAAGAAAGAGAGCAACCCGCTCAGTGCAGGCTAATAGAACTTATCGAAGCAATTGATTTGATCTGTGTTTGTAGTGAAATTACTCTTTGGATTCCCAAAATATCGGGGCTTAAATTTTGAAAAGTGGCTAAAATCGGATACGTCCTGCCACATTGGAAGTTTTCAGGAAAGAAAACATGCTAACAGTCATCTGACGATATGATTACCTGAAATCGCTATATTTGAAGCAAATAGTATGTAAAATAATTAAAAACGTAATATTTACCATTAAATCGTCTTGCCAAAACCATGGAAAGCTGGATAAAAATCGCCAATTTTTTCGTCGTCGTAAATATTCGTCAACTTTCCGTTTTATTCTGTTCTTGACCTTTTTAAAATTTGTGCTCATTCTAGCCTTCGTTAGCGCTTCTTAGTTGTGTTTATCATTTATTGACAATTTAGGTTTCTGTCATTTTACATTCGTCCCTGTAGTGGATGTGCTACTTTTAAACCCAACTTTCGAATTTACCCCGATAAAACGACCTTAACCGAGGTGCGTTAACCAAACGAGAGGAAAAGTGGTCCGCCGAAATTATGTTCGAAAGTGAACCCGTCTCATTGCAGCTGCACCGAACACGATGCCAAATTTCCGTCTGCCGAGTGGCTTGATAATGAAAGTGAGACATTAATTTCCGGATGAAATTCAACCTGCCTTCTATTAGCCCGAAATTACAGAGAATTCTGGAAAAAATTCAGTTTTACAAGTGCTTTTGTCCGGTTACGCAGTCGAGATGCACCAGACATGTTCGGACTCATCATTAAAATAAATGATTACTTGACGACCGTCGCTGCACTTGCTCGTATACGCACGACATAAAAATTGGAAGGTCACATTATAAATAAACAAAATAAAATGGAAAAAGTGACAAAATGACGGTTCAACGACATTTGGAAGCAAACATTCCGCTAAAACTGATAAAAAGGTTATTGGCGTCATCTTAAAATGTTCCCTCCTTGATAAGAGGTAATTATTTGCTTATTGTTGCAATCAATTCAGTGAACCGCATTCAGCTTTTTTCCTCAAACAAACTTGAGTTTCTGAGTGCGGGTGCCCAAATTCACCGCAGTTTCCGCAATTTTATCGTTAAAGGTGATAGAACTTTATCTCTGCTGTTGCCTTACTGGCAAAGTGCTCGAATTGTGCAAGACCCGTAGTACCAAAAACTCACGGTGTGTTTGTCTTTTAAATCCCCTTTAAAAGTCTGGATGAACGTATTTGCGGTATACCAATTCTGTATACATGCAACAATGAATAAGTTTACTAGTTTATTATCTTCCTGCTAGGTTGATGCACTTAAGTGCACGCACTGAGAAGATAAGTCGGAGATTTAATTATACACAAATTCTGCGTTTTTTCCTGAATTGTTGTTATGTGAGTCAATGAAACTAAATAATATTCTAAGGTTATCGAACCTTATTCAAGGCAATTGCTCACAGCAAGCCAACTTATCAAATTTTATTGTTTTGTGAGAAATTTCACGTAGTCAAGTCTTCTGTAAACTGCTGATAGTTACATCAACAGCAGAAAATTTAGAATTGCATGAAAACAGCCAAACACACTAGTACAGGATACAAAACAAATATTATTTTGGCGGATTTCGATGTAATTTCATTTAGGGTTGAGTTGCAGGAACATTCTTTTAACAAATGTGCTACAAAGAAGTTTGATTTTCAATATTTCAAAAGTGTATTAATACTTTTTAGTTTATAGTTTGCCAAGTTTCGAGATAAATTAATATTTATAAAACTGAAAATTAAACTTAAAAAATATACACATGAAAAACTTCAAAAGCTTATTTAAGTATTTGGAGAAAAGTTTGATGGTTACATTTGAAATTTTTCCTCGGTACGACAACTTTTTCTCTATCCTCCACCCACACATTATTGGGCCACTCTGTGCAAACCTTATCAACAGATGGTTCTGCACTGCATATTAATTAATTAACAACTGGCTCACAACAAAATAAGCATACTCGTTACTCAATTTTCTCAATAATGTTGCCCAAGGTCTAATAGAGCAATTTCGCTGCAGGCAGGCAGTTTTGTTTTATGAAAAATGTCGCTTGTATCATGTAACCGAATAAAAAATTCACTGGGTACCCACCAACCGAGCCGAATCGAATCTCTAAATCAAACAAACCGTCCTGCGTCCCTGACCGGTACCAAAATCCATTGTCTGAATTTATTGGCCCATCGAGAACCGGGAGAGACGTCGATTCAACCGCGTTATTGAGCTTGAACCATGAAAGGTCGTCTACACGAAAAAGGAGGAAAAAATCACCGAAGTGAAACAAAATGGCCTTCGAATATTTCGAAGAACACGAAGGATGATACGCCGCATGCGGCCCAAACCGGCCGCGAATGAAAACGAAAATTGGCCGGCTTCGGGACAAAAACGAAAATCGTTTTGACATTGAACCCATGATGGTTCGAGGCCGAGGATGGCGGATAATGCAATGTTTCGATCTTACCATTTTTATACAAGGTGGCGCAGGAGGGAGTTGGCACCCATATAACTTGCACTATATAGAAAATTTTATCGCCATAGGATTTCTATCAGTATACAGGGCTTGTAAAAAGTATTGCAACACGTTTATAACTTTCATAAGCCCGATATTTAAAAAAATGCATTTAGTGCATTATTTTCCATGTTCAAATGTTTTACTTTTATCCAGCTATCCCTACTAACTTTTTATTTGCAAATGGAAAGATATCCATTGTAGTATATCCAATTAAAGGTAATTCAATAAAGGATACGGCGGAATACTCAGAACTAAAACTGGATTCAGTTTCCTTAAAAAAAAAGGTCTATATCCCAAAAAGATTAAAAATTTTAATCTTTGTTTCCTAGATAGATAATTCATTCTTATTTCACATTGAAAGAAAGTGAAAAAATAACAATAAGACGAAGAAATTCTAAATCATCTTCAATGGAAACAATTTTTTGGATACAAAATGTGTTGGTTTTTATAGAATTCACGAGTAGTTAAATTCAGTTGTTAGACATCTACAATACCACGGTTAGAATATCGAAAAAATAGATCGTTTATCTGAAAAGCAAAGAATTAAAATTTAATCTTTTCGAGGTATAGAAGTTACAAAAGAATATTACGAAAATGTGTCTCTCATATTTAATGAGAAATATCCAGATCGACTGATATCAATCTTCTATCAATCGATCCGATTGATAGAAGTGTAGTATGTCGAATTGATAATAAATTTCAACAAGCTGAAAGTGTGAAAGCTGCTCCAAAATGTGAAAAACCTTAAACAACAACTGATGGTGATAAAACACTAGAAATTGTTTTATCTATCGATGAAAACCCTATACAGTCTACAAACAAACTTGCCGATGAATTTGATATACCTGCAAAATCAGTAAGAAATTTTTGAAAACTAAAAAAACGAATACAAAATTTCTCATACCTAAGAGTTGACATCTGAAGATTTTGATTACAGGATGTAATTTTATGAATTGAAAGAAAAAGGCATTCAGAATAATAGGTCCTTTTCTAAAGTTTTATTTTGACATGAAGCAAGGTTTTGCTTAAATGGATCTATTCATCGGCATAATTATGGTTACTGGTCTACAGACAATCCTCAATGGATGCAAACTTTGCCTACCCAACATCCGCAAAAACTGAATGTATAGATGGGTATACTTGGCTACCAGTTCATCGGTTAATTTTTCGTAGGGGGGAACTTAAACAACGTATCATAATTGTACTTATTGCAAAACGAAATAGTTCGATCAATCACCGCAGTCTTTCCTTTAGAAAATGAGGAACAAGTAGCCAATAATATTTGGTTCCAACAAAATGGTGCAACACCACATTATGCTATGGCTCTGAGAGAGTATCTTGATGAGATTTTCCTTAGGAGATGGACCGGTAGAAGAGGTGAAATGGAATAGCCAACGCAATCTCCAGATCTTACGCTCCTCAATTTTTTTTTGTGGGGTCACTTAAAAGGTTCCTTTTACAAAAATCGACCACAACATTTAAATGATTTACGTCTTAGAATTTAAACAGAATTAGAATTAATAACAGAAGCAACACTGAATAATTACATAAAAGAGTTCGAGGAACGACTGAGTCATTGCCAAACTGGAGCCCAATTTGAGCATTTATTGTACGAATTTCAATTTTGTTTGATGTAATAGTGGCTTACTTTATTTTGTATCTAATAATTTTATTTTTTAAGCAAACTGTAGATCCAATTTTAATTCTGAGTATACCGTTGTATCCCTTATTGAATTACCTTTTATTTGATATAGTACAATGGGTAGCTTTCCATTTGAAAATAAAAGTTAGTAGGAGTAGCTGAATGAGGGTGAAAAATTTAAACATCGAAAATAATGCATTAAATGCCTTTTTTTAATAAAATAATACGTGTTTAAGCATTTTTTAAAAACATCAAGTTTATGAACGTTATAAACGTGCTACAATACTTTTTACAAACGTTATATATTACTGTCGATACAACTGTTACTTAATAATGAAATACCTGATTTTTAATGCAAAACATCAAGTCAAATTTCAGACAACGGTTAAAGTCACCCCTAACCAATCAAAATGGATTAATTCATTCGTCAATGTAGTCGTCATAAATCAATGAAAATCAGTATAGGTTCTCATTTAAAATTTTGAAGGAGGTATTACCGCCCCTATAGTACCATCCCGAAAACATTAATTTTAATTGAACGGTCTTTTACCCTCGATTTTTATAATCGACGTATCCAGCCATTTTCTTGTAATTTGAAAATAGCTCAAGGTATATGAGTATTAATTTTCTCCTACATCACCTTGTATAAAAATGATGAGATCGAAATGTGGTATTATCTGCCATCCTCGGTTTCGAACCATCATGGATTCAATATTAAAACTATTTTCGTACTGACTGAAATTTTACCCATGTGTCACAAATTCATAGCATTTGGTTCTTTACATTCGCCAAATATGAACCTATTACCCCAATGGCATAAAACAAGTTGCCATTTCGTTATTGAGGTACTTGACAACGCTCTGACAATTTCACCTTACATTTTTAACTGCATAAATTAGTTGGGTGGCAATTCCTTCCTGCACCACCCTGTATATCCAGCGGTAATAAGATGCGTTTAATACATTACATCAGGAAATGCGACAGTCTAAAGTAAACAAACCGACAAGATTTCAATTAGAACCTCTCGCACCTCTGCATCTCTCGTAATTAAAACCGCAAGGGCCTTCGCCGCCCCTCCAGCCGCCCCCGAGCGCCCTTTCGGGAATTTTTCCTGGACCTCAACCGTCGGCGGGGCCTGTCAACGGCGCCCGGTCCGGTTGTTTGTCGGCGGCACCGCTGCACTTATTGATTTTTCCTGGTTATTTTAGGAGTTGTTCCCTGCCGGCCCTAACTGCCGGATTGCTTTACTTTGCTGCCTGCCAGGGGCGGCACATCATGAGGGCGGAAACTTTAACTTTCCGTAAAAATCGTTCCGAAAAATATGGATTTTAATCATAAAAAAGTGTACGCGTTTTCTACGACCGCCTCAATATATTAAATTATTGTGACCAATTAAGGCAGTACGAAAAGCACGCTCCTTATCCTACAAAACACTGTTTGTATTATTTATTCAAATATTTTTTAACGTGTGAGACTGACACATATCAAGGATAACAGAATTTGGCTTTACTGTGAATCCAGCTGACGTCACACACAGACCTGCAATATTGCCAAGTTTACGATAATCCATATATTTGACCATTTCCAGGTTGGCAACGCTGTACTCCTAAATATATTTTAGAATTTTACAAAAGACTTCCTGCTGTTAAGGCAACCGGTAGATTTATTGCAAATCTTCAAAAAGTATGTAAACGTAAAAAACTTACAAACATTTTATAATATAAATTTACACGTTTATTGTTAATATCACATAAATTTCTGAAATATTTTTATTGAAACTTTATGAAATTGCGTTATATTATTGTAGCGTTTAGGCAAAAATGGATCGTAATATTAAGGTTTTATTGAAGTCACCAGGTAATAATGCGACTCGTACTGAACACAATTTGAATTTCAAAGTTTTAACTGTAATGCTAAAGTGTGTTATTACAGATTTCCAGTGAATTGCTGTGGCATTTTGAAGCTTTGCTAAATCTGACTATTCTAAAAAAACGATTTTTTTTTTAGTTCTCAAAATAAAACTAAATATCTGTACACATTCCCATACTTATATTTATGGCGAATTTGGGAATCAAAAAAATGCGCACTAAGTGCTCAGTGATGCGGATGGCCGAATCGATTTGACCTTAAGATTTAATAAGCCTTGAATTTGAAATTGCTTTTATATACATATTTTTCTTTAGAACAATAGACTGAAAAGAACCTGAAGAACTTTTGCATTAATCGTTTTTTTAGCTGTCTTAGTTTAGAAAATAATTCACTGTTTTATCCATAAAAGCGATCCTCTATGAGTCATAATTCCCCATTTTCGAATAGAAATTGCCTTTCATTTAGCTTGAAACAAATTTTCATTCATAAACTAATTTATAACTAAATTTGTTAATCATTCGCCAATATTACCATAACATAATATTATTGCATTACCAACCAGAAATGTAAATACCTATTTAGTTTATCATTTTATTCATCGGATATCATGCAATGCAATAATTTAATAAATGGACATGTTCTTCTGGACGACTTCTTTGAGCTTTTCTAGTGTCTAGCGAGTTTATCGCAAGTGATCTTTGTAATTTGTAATTTGTGATTTGTGAATGGAATGATTCTTTCGTCACAAATAAACGCATGGTTTGGATGTTGGACCTCCACCTTAGCTTTTCATAAACCAGGTGGCCCAAATACGGTCAATTCAACGGTGATAGTTGTCTAAACTTCTAAGAGCTCGAATCTGAGTCCCCATATATATTTTATCGTTTCCATACTCCTCAAGGAATTTTGCTGATTTGGAAAACTCTGTATATGAATAAACTTTGGAATTTTCGAGGAGATAAGGGGTTTTTGAAAGAAGGTTTATTTGTGACGTTATTTTATTAAAGACGTAGTCGAGGGGCTTAGTATTGTGAAAGTATTTGTATGTATCTAATTAGATCTTTTCATTTAAGATAAGTTGGGATTTTCGAACTGAATTTATAAGAATTTTTATTCGAAGAACAACAATCGCGAACGGTTTCTACGAAATTCTACTCAAAAACATTGCTTGAAACTACAGTATAAACAAATAGTAGGCAGATTTGCTTTTTACAATCCCATAAAAACTCTGGTGAGAGTCCCATTTCTAAACCTTAATTTTCAAACTTGCATTGATCTAATACTGAAAATTAAGATACAATTTTTTTGTAAAATGTGTACTTCCTATGTATGGCTCTGTCGATATATTCTTAAATACTTAAATTATATTAGTGGTGTAATTTGCAGCTGAGAAGATCAACAATTTTCGTTTTGATTTATTATTTTTTTCCTGCTTTTGTTTCTTCACTTAGAGTTTTCAGGTAAAAATTTCTAACTTTAAAAACAACCAGTGGATGTTTCATTTTCCTTTACTTTTATGCAAGCTGCATTTAGTATCAAAATTGCTAACAAAATCAAAATAGTTGATCTACATGACCTCTACATGTAGTAACATTTCTGACTTAAAATCTTATGATCCGGACGCTATGTCACTGCACTATCGAACGTTATGAGAAAATAACAAGATGTTATAGATTTCCATTGAATAAGTATGTTTTTTCATGTATATTCAACAATTATGGCGCCATACCGCTTGTTATTATGTTAATTTTCTCTCCGTTTGTCATGCCAAATTAATCTCTGACGTCAGTACTGATATGATCATGTTAATGACATGATACGAATATGAGCATCCTAATATTCATGGAACAAGATGGATAGCAAATTTATGGCAAAGAAACTCTAATATCTACCATCCAAAATCTCAAACTTTTGACTATATTTTAATTTCTTTCGAGGCTGCCTTGCATGAAGAGCGAATGGACGCTTTTTTTATTAATCGATTAATGCCTCGCCAACCAAAATCAAATTGACATAATTGTCAAAGTTTTATGTCAATAAGGCCAATCGAGGGAAGAACCAACACGGCATTTACCAACAACTATCAAAGGATAGACCCTGCAATGTAAAAATGAAATCGATATAATAGCAATACTACCTGTTATTGAACGACTCTCGTGGCTTGAATAGCTCTAATGGTTATTTTAAGTGCTAAAGGTGCTGGACAATATCCCTCTAGCGGCTTTTATCAGTGATGGATTCCATTGAATTATATGGACGAACCAAAGAAAGGGCCTACAGTTAAATATAAAGACACGCAAATTCGTGTACGCGTCGCACAAGAAGATACTTCTGACAGACAAATTCAGCTATAAGAATCATAATCACTTCAACAGCCATAGCAAGTCACCACTACTCAGTGGTGATCTGCTACCCTGCTATCTACCATGTCTGCAAAGATATAAAAAAATTTTGAGTCACTAAAAGACAAAAACATCTAAGAGCGCGGTTGTTCCTTTCTCTAATCTTGAATATCAGGAATTCCGTGCTTGTGATACGTATAAATGGTTCTTTAGTTCCCTCAATTTTTAAATGTACTTAGTAGTTTCCCGACACGCCTATGATCCGACCTACGAGTTCTTCCAGTTGGCAAAACTCCGACCAAAAACCGATACTTATCTCTTCTATTATTGACACGGCGGTAAATTTATTCAAATGGACGTCTTTTGACTTTTAGGAGGGAGGCTTCTCCTACGGTCTCATTATTTCTGAATGTGTCCCATCAGATGTGGGTCAGTTGGATATAAATTGGGCCCGTTATTTTCCATTTCTCCACCTTTTATTCAAAAAACTTAAGAGACATTCAGATAGGAGGGACGCTGACGCAATCGCCTACTGCCACACGAAAATGCCACCCAATTTAAATTGCTATTTCTAATTACATGCTAGTTGATACTCAAGATTTGTACTTGACATGAAAATTATTGAGATTTTTATGCCGCCCACTAACTCATATTGTATGCCAATTCTCTTACGTGGGCTCAAAGTCTGCCCAAATACATGATTTGTTGTCTTGAGTGCTCAAATACAGTTTACAGGATAGGGCAGGTCCCATTTAGTTGTACGTTACATTTTGCTTGCAGGCACAAGGAACAAATATGTATATCAGGGTCAAATATCCATTCACATTTTAAATTGGTACCCACCCTCGCATTCTGCAACTTTAATAGCGTTTTAAATGTAAACCATTTCATGCGTGGCTCATGCTTTTTTTAGCATGAAAATTTGACACAGGCCAATTTCAATTGAGGAAAAATAGAGAAAATACACGATTGAAGCCATGAAAGCTAATTTTGGCAAAGAATAAGCTATTGTATAGATATTTTTGATTTGTCATTTGCTTCTATCGATATATGGTGTTTTAGTTTGCAACCTGTCCGATTTGGTCCAGACGAGGGAAAATTCACCCCCAATTTCTATAGGGGTCTATTCCGTTAACCTAACCTGGATAGGGCTGATTTCCAAGCCGAAACCCTCCAGCGTGCCCTATCCACGTTTCTGTCACAGGCAATGCATTATGCATGTAAATCTACACTTCGATTGATGTCAATGCTTGAACAAATACCCCGGCAAAGGCAAGTATAACATTAATTAAGTTGTGTAGAGAACAATCTACGGGCTACGGCGTAAGCACTCCTTTGTGTTGACACAGTCTAAGCATGGGGTTATGTAAATTAGGATGCATTATGGGCTTAGACGATTACACTTAATAGAAAGTAAATATCAAATGATTAATCAAAAGGTAGTTTCGGTGTTGGGTGTTTTGATAATGGGGCAAGTGAGAGAAATTAGGCTGAGGGCAGGGATATTGAAATTGTCAGTGATGCTGAAGAGCGGGATCAGTTGGACCGAAGCAAAACATTCAGGAGGAGATACACAGAAATAGCTACTCTGAGGAATAATAATCCTGCAGCATTGAACTGTACAGTGTTACACACAACCCCAATGTTTAATCATTTGCAGTCTCATATTGCAAAGCATTCCACGTTGCAGTGGACACAGAAGCAATTCTATTTGAACAAATCGAGATCTGGACTCGTGAATGAAGATGCTCGACAAAACGTTTGGAAACCGCTTAAATCCTGAAAAATCTCATAAGAAATACAAATTACTTTTATTACTAATTTTATTTTAAATATGATTTATTTCACTTATTATTATAATACAAGGGAAATAGAAATGTTTTTTTTTTTAATAAAAGAAAACCCAATTGGATCCTTTTTTAAAGGAGCCACCTCTGATAATTTTAAAATATTGATTTCTGTGGCTAACTTTTGTAGTTCCGCCAGCAGTTTTTGAGATAATAGCTTATTTTTCACACTTTAAGGGTCTGTGTCTCGTTAGAAGTTCGAGACGGGGTCTAAGTTGAAACTAAGCGATTTGTACGAAATATCTAGAAAAAAAGGTAACCAACAATATTATAATCGTACTAATAGTATCATCTCGTGATGCTTCTTAAATCAGACCATTGCCAAGAAGCCAGGTGCGGGTTGAAATCTTGGAGTCACAGAAAACCACTTCGGCAAACCACATATTTGAGAAAACCGTGTTTAATTTATTAAACTGTAAATCACAAAATAGTAGGGTGAGCATCATTCACACTTATTGCACATTGAACTAATGTGATATATTACACAGCACTTGTAAAAATTATTGCAACACTCTTATAACTTTCATAAATCTGATATTTTCTAAAAATGCTTAAACACGTATAATTTTATTTAAAAAAAGAATTTAATCCTTTATTTTTAATGCTTAAATTTTTCATCTCTATTCAGCTACCTTACTAATTTTTTATTTTCAAATGGAAAGGTACTTATAGTAATATATCAAATGAAAGATAATTCTATAAGAAATACCATGGTGTACTTAGAACTAAAATTGAATCTATAGTTTCCTTAATAAAAAATAAAATTAGTAGATACAAAATAAAGTAAGCCACTATTACATCAAACAAAACTAAAATTCCTACAATTAATGCTCAAATTGGGCTTCAGTTTGGCAATGACTCAGTCGTTCCTCGAACTCTTTTATGCAATTATCCAGTGTTGCTTCTATTATTATTTCTAATTCTGTTTTAATTCTAAGACATAAAGCATTTAAATTTTGTGGCCTATATTTGTAAACGGAACCTTTTAAGTGACTTCTCCAAAAAAATGGAGGAACGTAAGATCTGGAGATCGCGTCTGCCATTCTATTTCACCTCTTCTACCGGTCCATCTCCTAAGGAAAATCTCATCAAGATACTCTCTCAGAGCCATAGCATAATGTGGTGTTGCACCATTTTGTTGGAACCAAATATTATTGGCTACTTGTTCCTCATTTTTTAAAGGAAAAACTGCGGTGATTGATCGAACTATTTCGTTTTGCAATAAGTACAATTATGATACGTTGTTTAACTTCCCCTTTTTGAAAAATGGACCGATGAACTGGTAGCCGATTATACCTATCTATACAAAGAGTTTTTGCAAATGTTGTGTATACAGAATCTGTATCCAATGAGGATTGGCTCTAGAGCAGTAGCCACAATTACATCGGTGAAAGCAACTCAAATTCAAGCATTCATAGTAATTCAAAAATATAATTCTACAAAAGAACCCATTATTCGGAATGCCTTTTTCTTGCATCAATTCACAAAATTTCCTCCTACTTTTAAAACCTTCAAGTGTCAATTCTTGCGTAAGGGAAATTTCATTGTATATGGATGAAATTTTTCTCGTTTTAAAAGATTGCTTAATGATTTTGCAGGTATATCAAATTCATCGGCAAGTTTGCTTGTAGACTGTATGGGGTTTTCATCGATAGATAAAAGAATGTCTAGAGCTTTATCACCATCAGTTGCTATTTAAGATCTTTCACATTTTGAAGCAGCTTTCACACTTCCAGCTTGTTGAAATTTTTTATTAATCCGACAAACTACACTTCTATCAATAGGTCGATCTGGATATTTCTCATTAAATATGAGACACACCTCTTCATAAGTTCTTTTGAGATTTCCATACTCTAAAAAGATTAAAATTTCAATTCTTTGCTTTTTAAATAAACGATCCATTTTTTTGATATTCTAACTGCGGTAGAAGCCTAACAGTTGAATACAATTACTCATGAAATCTATGAAAACTACAATTTTTTGTATGTAAACATTTTTTTTACATTGAAGACGATTTGGAAAAAATCTTATTTTCATTTTTTCACTCTCTTTCAAAGCGAAGTAAGAATGGATTGTCTATCTAGGAAGCAAAGATTAAAAATTTAAATCCTTTTAGAATATGGACTTTGTTTTATTTTTTTTAAGGAAACTCTAAATCAAATTTTAGTTTTGAGAATACTGCTGTATCCCTTATTTAATTGCCTTTCATTTAATATACTTCAATGAAAATTTTTTTTTCTTTCAAAATTTGAATACCTAATTGAATTTAAATTTGAAAATAAAAAGTTAATAGGGGTAGCTGGATAGGGGTGAAAAATTTGAACATCGAAAATAATGCATTACATGAATTTTTTAAATAAAATTATAGGTGTTTAAGCAGTTTTTTTTAAATATCGGGTTTATAAAATTTATGAATGTGTTGGAATACTTTTTACAAGCTCTGTATACTCGTATATCAATATGCCAGCCAAGCGGCTCATAGGGTTAGATATTAGCGCGGACTATTGGTTATCTCAAAAATCGACTCAAGCTCTGATGACAAAAAAGTGAGTTAAGTCAAGGCATTTCCGTAACTAATCGAGTAAGAGTAATTTGACAAGATTATTCATTGTTTTCCATATTTATTTGCATTTTTCAGCGCCTTGACAGTAAATCGCCAATTGGAAAAATGAATGAGATGTCTTGTGAGTAAAATGCACACGTAAGGGAGAGCGTCATTCTGACATCAAATTTATCAGAGAAAATATCGTTTGCGGTTATGATTTGTCACTCGCTGTCTTTGGTTTGTTTGCGCTTCGCAACTCCCTCATTGACAGCTAAATTTATCAATTGTTGCTTTTCCGCTTCAAGTCGTTGTTATAGTCTGCTAAATTATAATCATTTTTGCCAATTTCTGGAAAATTTTCCAATTTTTGAAAGATTTTTGAAAATAAAACATGAATAGAAAGATTGAAAATTACTTATTTCGTGCTTGTATCCAACCCTGATGCGCGTCCACAACTGTGTGTTTATCGCTTTGTATTACGAGTGAAGTCAGAGCTCATGCATAAAATCGAGTAATGAAAGTGAATTTGATTTACCTACTTACATTTATCCCTGCCCTAGTGCAAGGGTTCAAAAATATTGTACGAAAGACTACAAATTTTAGGGAGTTCGTGTCCAGCAACCTTGCGAAAACTAACCTCGAGGGTTTAAACGCCGATTAACTGGCATTATGCATATGAGATCAAATTAAATCAAACTGAATTGAAAAAATATAAAAGATCTGAAAAACAATAGATCTCTTTCCTTTTTTGTTTTCGTCTTTAAATCGAGATTGAATACCTAATTTCTGAGATTCGTGCTGGGACTTTTTTTCCTAAGAGGTGTTGCCTGCAATTTATTATTTTAAAACATTGAGAGATTCTTCGAAAGCCTAAAATGTGCTTTTATTTGTGTTCTACACCAAGATTTAAGTAATGCGAAGATATTTTCAAGGCATTTATATAAATATTTCATACTGATTCCAGAATTCGCCAGACGAATAGTACGGGCAAACATCCAGGAAGAGGATTTTTGTCTTCGAGAGCTTTCAGGATGTTCTTAGGTAAGTTTAGGAGTGTTCTAAGCAGCGGGCTCATGCTCTACACCCTCCTTTGCCCTTTTCACAGCTGGATCCGACCCAAAAGTGCCGCCATCGACGTCGTCGTCAAAGTTCGGCAAGTCGCGGTCGTCGTTATTAACCGGCACATCGAAGCATGGCATAATCGTAGTAAGAGTGTCAAGGTCGCCTTGCATATGCACTGTGACTGCAATTGCACCAATGCAACAGTGGGCCACGATTCCCGCGAAAACGCCGCCGCCGACTTGATTCCGTGCCAACTTCTCGCCGGCTTTTGTTTCCCGTATTTTGAGACCCTTCCTTTGTTTTCGACTTCGGGGTTTACATGGGGGATGAAGTTCGAAGTTCGACCGACATCTATAACTCGGTAAGTCGTCACTCACTAAGTAGTTAAATCTAGAGATTTAGTACGCGTTCATTAAGACTTGACACACCTTTTAAATGACTTCGACTTTAAATTTAAATTTTGAGGGGGGGTTTATTTCTAGATATAAACAAGCGTGAAACGCAGTTTCTTCTACTTTGCAACAAATAATCGTCTATCCGACAGTAAGCTGACCTTCGCTATTTTCAGTGCAGAATTTTATTATTTCCTGTTTGTTTGAAAGTACCGTTATGCTTCTAGTAGTAAATAAAACGTAATGTATTCTATGTGAAAAAGAAGAGTTCCTTATCCAAAAACAATAAAATGAAAGTATGATATATATGGAGGGATTTTGCAAATCAACGTGTTACAACTTTCCGGTAAAATCGCATGAAAATGCACAAATACTGAGCAAAACGATTCCAACAAACGTATTTCCAATGAAAAAACAACTTCAGTGTTTCTACCATACCTAAAGTAGTTTCCAAAAATGTTGAAGTCATGCCGTCATGAACATCCAGGTTACTCGAAAACTGATAAAACCTAGTTATAGCAAAGGGTATTCGAGATTCTTTCTTGGAATTGGTAGAAAGTGTGTCTAAGTAAGGATGTCCAGCATCTCGTAAAGGGTAATAGATACAGACTTGATTGAATAGAAGAAATGTCTCAAGACGCCAGCGGTGCTAACAAATCTACAAAATTATTTTGGGATTTTCAGATTTTTCGAAATAAAACAAATTTCCGAAATTAACAATTTACCACTGTTTAGGAGATCCCCACGCTAAACATTCTTATTTTTGATACTATATATGTATAGAGTCCCAATGCATAAATATTTTCATAAAATAAACGGAATCATAACGTTAAAAAATATATGAGGAATGAGAAACTTGTGGTTCGTTTGGCCGTAAGATTAACCCTTCCTAATGAAGATTTCCTGTAATTAACTTATATGAAAAATAAAAAAAAAAACCTTTTGCCTTGAAAGACTCTAAACCCAGAAAGCGGTTGAAACCTAAACCTCCACATCAAACATACCATAAAGAACCCACAGTTTTGAAATTAACCCGTGCATACATGCAAATGACATAGACATTCAATAATACTACTCAAATATATCTCATTTTACTAATTGCTGTATGTGTATGTGAAGGGCACGTGCATCAATATTGCTACTTCACAGTCATCATTACAATACACATATCTTGTTGTTGAGAGACTTTTCGTTCCAATACGGCCCTGCGTGGGGTGATTTTCAAAGTAGACACGACAGCAAAAAGTTGCGGAAAACGATGAAAGCGTATCCCGTTCATTAAAATGGCATTAACGGCATGGAGTATTTCTAAGGGGTATTTAACGTACGCACGAGCAGACCTACTTTTTGAATATTAAAATTTGGTGCGTTGGTTGTTAGAGCCGAGCGAAAATGTAACGGGGGTTGAAAAATGCAAACTTTGCATAAAGCTGTGCTATGAGGGTTGGAAATTGTGTATAGGTTTGTTGCTTTTTCTCTGAAGCTTACTGAGCATTTGCACTATGATGAAATTTTGTTATGAGTAATCCGAGCTGAAACTGCTGAAACCGCTCGTAAACATCAGTAGCAACCAACTACGGAAAATCCTTGTGTTAATAGTTCTACTACTAGTGGTAGCCATTGAAGTTGGATATAAAATCTAGACTTGTATAGTTCTAAGAAATGACCGACTTAGGGTAAACAAGATTTTTACTCGATCCATATTTATTTAGTACTAGGAAGTAAAACAACAGAATAAATTAAATATTGAAATTCCAATTGCGAGAAATTTGTAAAAACAATATGAATTGAGATCCACCAATAATTTAGATACTTTTTGCAGAAATTTATGAGACGTTTCTACCGATTTCAGATGTTTTTTTCGTTTTTTCAGGTATGATTTAAATTCGGCAAAATTGCAGAAATTCTGAGGGTTTTTGGGAAAAGCCCCTCAGATACATAGGCATTCCTGTTGTCCTTCAACGTTTTTTAGCCGTCCTCAGAGAAATTTTAATGTCCCTCATATAATACGTATTTCTTGTTTAAATAGAATTCTGATTTTTCCTCAGAACCTTTTAAAGTTTTCTTCCTTTTTATTTGCGGAGTTTCGGGCGATATATTTGTTTTCCTCCAAGAAATTCTCTTATAAATAAATAAATCTTTTAAAGGATTTCCGGTGTATGTATACATATTTAGGAATCGACAAGTTATTCTTAGTATTTTGAATTTTCAGATTTTCAAGTTTCAGGGCTTCAGGCAATTTTGAAAATTTTGCAGAGAAAAGTATTCCGAGAGAGGTTGTCTTGAATATTGAAGAATTTTTGTCCTCTTTTAGAGATTTTCGACTTTGCCCAAAATTCCAATTCTCTATTTAAGAATTATTAAAAAGAAAATAGAAAAAGGATTTTATAAATTCTTTTCGAAGTGTCTGAAGGTCTGCCTTTAGGGTTTTTTTGTTTCAAAAGATATTTTATCCTTCTTAGGAATTTTCAGAAACCGAAATGTGGTTTATAAACATCTTTTACGGATTTTTTTAATTAAAATTAATAATTTTTTGGTTCAAACCGCTTTTGAGCCAGCAATGAATACAACGATTCTAATAGTACCTAGTTATCGTAGTGATTGGAAGAAAGAAAACTCATGAAATTCTCTTCTTCCACTAACCGTCTGTCAAGGTAACTCGCTAAAGTTATTTTTAATAGAATAGAAAATTGTTCTTTTTGATATTCAATATAATACTATTACTCGTCCGCAAAATGGCTATCTTTGATTAATCTATTAAGGTATTACTTTTTTCCAATCAGTGATTCAGTTCAGACGTTTACTATGTACTTCTGTATTGAAATTTAACTACGTTGACCTACTGCTGGGCATGAGGCAAAAATAGGAAACCAAGGCCCTCTTTGAAATATAAATCTATCCTCAATACTCGTTCATATCTGCCTGCAAGCACTTATTTAATTGACTGCAAAATTGCACCATATGATTAAACAACTCCTCACATACCCATACTTAGAACGTTAACAAAAATATGTTCTAATCTCCCCTTTATAGTATTAAGTAATGGCGATCGTAGAAAATTGGTAACCTTGAATTTAATTACTAAAATTGCAATAGCCAGTTGTGATTCACGGATTGTTTGGCATTTCAAATTTTTATAGTTTCTAATTTTATTTTTCTGTATAGTAATTTAAACCAAGGCTGGCCGATGGACCTCCTTATACCCAATAAGGCGCAGTGAATGGCATTGATTAGATTCTCATGTCATTGTTGCGTACAATGGATTGTTATCGTTTTTTTCGTCATTACACCTATCGCTGTATTGAAAATCAAAGGCCGTGTTTTCCATCAACTCGACACAGAAAAGATCTTACTAACTGTCGAAATACACTTTATATTCAAAAATTATACAAATTGTTAAATTCCCATTAGACGCATTTTGTAACGCTAATAAACCGCATTTATACATGTACGACATACATTTTTTATTAACGCACCTAAACTAAGTAAGAAATCAACAATGGGAGTCCTAAGGTCGTGTTTGATATTTTTTAGATTATGTACAATGGTTTCTGGTGAATCCAATTTGGTTACGATTTTGCCCAGTCAGCCTGACTCATATGACCTTTAGTTTTAAAGCTTAAAATATTTGGCTAACAACTTGTATACTTCCTCTCACTGCTCTTGAGAAGTAAGGCACATATTTGCAAATTAAGCCATCAGCATCAAGGCAACGAAAATGAATCTTCCCCGAGTGTCTAATAAACCAGAGGTACTTATTACGGTGCTTCTTACCTCTCTGTGAACATTGAAAGTATCGCATCTTCGAGTAAAGAGGACGACAAGGTCAGGTCCATTCATCTTACGTCTATAAGGAAACAATTTGTAATTTTAATGATTAAACAACTAGGGAGCTCTTAAAGTAACATTGATTTTTCGTAAATAAATTGGTAAAATAGTCTCGTGCCAGAAATGATTGTTGCGATGACACAAAACTATGGGTCTGGCTTATTGGAGCTAAACAGCAGTGTAATTAGTGATTAAGTCCGAAATTGATTGCCAAATGGACGAACAATTACACAGATTGTTAATCGGGCCGTCCAAATTCGAATAATTTGGGTTATCTTGTGCCTGGCCTCGTTCTTTTATCTCATTTATTTCACATTTCAGCATGTGCATTTTTCGGTTTATTTTGGTACTAAAATACTGATAAACAAGTTTAATCAAACGACGACCGAAAATTTTTATGCAATTTGTTTTTGTGAGTTCAATATTTTAGCGAAAAGGGTCATTTTGTTTATTATAATTTCAATATTTCGTATTTTGAAAGATATTTCAAAAACTGCAAAGAAAATAACTTTTTACTACAAAAAGACGAAAACTAGAGTTTTCAATGCATCGTCGTTAATATAGTATTTTATAAATAGGTGTATAAAGCTTTTAATAAAACACACGCGACATATTGAAAAGCACAACGCACAGTGGAGGGTTTTATAACGCGCAATGGCTTTAAAGGGTCTTATAATGCGAATATTATACAATCTTTTTTATCAAAAGTGTATCAAAATTACACTTTACTGATAAAACATCGAAAAACGGGACCAAATTTTCACGATACCGAGGAAATAGAATTTATAGTTGACTGCGTAAATGGTATTTTAGTTAAGATTCCACTGAATCTTAGAAGGCTAAATAGGCAAAAATCAATAATTGAAAGAAAAATATATGAAAATTTTGAAAGAAGTAGAAACAGGAATTTTCATGATGCTGAAAAAATTATTTTTAAAGTGAATCTTAACGCAAATGTTACTTTATCCAAGAAACTATTATTTTATTAATTATTAAATATATTAATAATTAAAAACTTAAAACAAGAATTATATAATTAAGATTCAGATTAAGAAGGAACACAAACTTGGAAAAAATTCTATATTTTATTAAGATTCGGAGAACTGCTAGTATTGAATATCTTGGAAAAGAATATGAAAGTAAAAAATTCCCTATAGAATGAAATTTGAGTTGAAAAAAATTTTAAAAACAAAATTCCAGTGTTATTATAGCAAATTTAGAAAATAAATGTGCCATTTGCGCTCATTCTTAAGAAGAAATAAATTAAACCAAAACGGTTTGTGCATAGCTGATTTGCACAAGATATTTAAGAGACCAGCGATGTCTTAATGTTTTAGTAGGTGCGTTCTAAAAGAAAAGATATGAGAATATGAAAAAAACAGTGGTGGTCTTTTTTGCTAGGAAACAAATCCATCTTCGTGTAAAGAGACTTTACCACCAACTACCGATGAATTCGGAAACTTCTATCACATAATCATTGCTCATTCCAAAGTAGAAACTATAATTAACAGATAATAATATTTAAGGGGCTCAGATGGCTCTGAGGAAAAGGATGAGAGGAGGTGAAAACAAAGGAAACTGAACTTCACAAAGAAAACTAAAGAATACTACTATTCGTAATACAGAGATAAGCACACGAAAAAATAAAAAAATCAAAGAGATCAAGGAAATAGGCCGATGGTTTCCTAATTACTACTTTTCCGATTATGAAATGCACACAACGTTTCAGACTGCATATAGTGGGCTAACGTATAAGAGTTCCACATGTGTCACTAGGGGTTAAATCGTGGAACGTTAATTGGTAGGGGTTGATTAATTTCAATATTAGGGGTTGATTCTTTGGAATATTTTCAAGTAATCTGTATTCAGCTTCAGTGCCGCTTAATCTTTATCTGAATATCACCGATTTTTTATGCCAGTTTAAGATCTAATATTTTTTCCAATCAAAATTTTCACTCCCGCCACTGTGTATTCACAATCCACACATTGTCTAATTTGGATGATGTCGTTGTTTAATTTTCTTTCAATTTCCCGCCAACGTGTTAAGGATACCAGGCAGGGCCAGTGTTGGGGAAAGTTACCGCCACCCAGCGGCGGCAGAACTCAAATATTTGCCTTGCCCGGCTAAAATATTGTTTTTTAAGGACGACGTTTTAATTTACAAATTGATATCGATCACTCGCCTTTTTATGGGCTTGGTTTTCGGTCATAAATTGCGAGATTAAAATTATTGCCTTGTTTTTTTACCCCTCGATGGCTCCCCTAATATTTGTCCAGCAGTTCGTTTTGCATCAATCATGTCAAGAATCCGGTGGGTGTTTTTTCTCTTTCGTAATGTGCGGTCAGTGTCAATAAATTTTGTCCGCAAATAGTTGGAGGTTTGGTATTAACATGAAAATGTTTCTTGGACCCTGACAGTGGCAATGGTGTCCTCAAGGTTCCCGCCCCACAGCAAGCAATAAAAACATCCTTTTTAACTCATTATTAACAACTCTAATGCGCCAGCCCGTCTAAACATCACCTGTACATGCACCGGACTTATAAATTAATTAATTGGTAATAAGCCTTATTTTTATGTCAATTTAAATACTGAAATGGCAACCCTCCGGGCCTGTGAATAATAGATGCCTTGTTCGTATTCTAGTTTAGCAAGTTTAACAGCACATCCAACAGTAATTAACCGTTATTATCCAGCATTATAAAACACTTTCAATATCTTTACACTCCATAACAGCGGGCCCTAAAAATTTTGAAACTCCGAAAATGTAACTCCGTTCCAAATCCGTGTGTAAAAGTATAAAAACGCAGGAACTCTCTACACTTGCAGGATGCATTAAGGCGAGTCGACGGTCGGCAGGACCAAAAGGGAAAGGGGGTGGTGGGGTGGAGAGGAGGGAACGGAAAGGGATCAAAAAATGCGATCAATAGTGCCCCTCTCTACTTCTTAAACCCTCCACAATTGCACTGAAGCGCTGTCAAAACTGCTCTCACCCCTTTTCGGTCGGGCGCTTAAAAAAATGGGCCAACTCGGAGGGAGGGGATCGGGGGCCGGGGAAGGGAGGACGACCGGAAAACAGATAACGGAGAAGGGAATGCACGAATTTGGAAGATTCCCGAAAGTGTGCACGTTGAAGAGGGTGCGGAGGGGTTGGAAGTTGATGGTTTGATTGAGAATGTATGCAGATTTGAGCTATGAGGTAGAAGGGGTAGTGATTTCCGTTTAACATGAGAGAAGCAATGCTTTATGGTTTCACTGATTTAAAAGCCACTAAGGTTTGCATTTCGAAGCGGTGTGAAGCTTTACTTTATTCCCTCCTTTTACGGTCAAATTAATAATGTGCCGCTAATTTTAAGGTCAAACATGTTTCCATGGCAATCGAGAATCCAATCTATACTTTATTTCAACGTTTGCATTAGCCTGCAGTTAAAGTTGACCGTATATTAATAATTTGACCCTTAGAAAGCACGATGTTAATATAAAACTCGGTGTCATTTAAAACAAAAAGTACCTAACTTCGATAAGTTTTTTAATTTCGAAGAGTGCAAAATATAGCGTATGAACCTCGAGAATATCCACTATAGGTAGATAATAGCCCGTTAATTCGAGCAATCTGCTGCTCGGCCATCGGTATAAAGCTGCAAAACTTGTCGCATTTTTCAAATCTTTTTCTATATTTATCATTTTCAGGAAATCTACCTGAAAAAAAAACATGTTTATCAAACTTTAAAGTTTTTGTTGCTTCCAGCAATCCAAAGAGACGACTATTCAACTTTTATGGTTGTAATGAGTAAAATCTATAAAGTATTGCGAATCATACTACAGTTAGGTCTATGGAAGATTCCATATTAAAAAAAAATCTCATAAATTTGAGTCCGAAAATTGTTTGTTATCAAAATAAAGATTTTTGAAATATGAAAATTGGTGAAATAAATGGAAGCTTAACCCAAATAAAAACTCAATTCAAAGTAACCCAAATTACTCTGTGAATTATCGGCATCGGCATCGGCATCGGACGTCTTTCCACATTAAAATTAAATGTCTATAAACTCTATGAATTCTAAAGAACATATTAAAAATTAATTTCAAATTTTAGCACTCTGTATTTCAATAGCGAAAGATCTTATCTTTAGAGCTGTAAAGGGTGCATCGACCATTTAAGCACTGAATTTTGCGACATTGAGTATTTGTCTATTTTCAAAAATAAAAGAACTTTTTCTAAATAAATCGTAATTGTTGATAAAAAATCACAAAAATGTGCTCAACCGCCGTAAAAGGTAAGTGCCCTAAATCTTTTTAACTTCACATTTTTCTCTTCCTTGATGCTGACTGTCGACATTTAAACTCGAAGCCCGGCCCAACTTGAAAATTAAGATTTACCCGCTACATAGAAAAGTTTTTTTTCGTATTTCTTGATATAGAATATGCCCTTGAGTTCTCTGAATAACATATTGTAACACCCTGTACAGGGTGCTTTTAATCATAGAAATAATGATAAAAATTCTGTATTATTTATTTAGGAACAGTGACACCCGTACGTTAAAAAAATATAAAAAACATCGTCAATAACAGCTTCTATTCTACATCTCATCAGTTTTCTATAAAATTTTATTCCCTACTCTTTCGATTCCTAACGCATACAATTTTGCGCATTAAATAAAGCAAGTTAGAGCATTGAGACAATGAGCTAACGACGAGAGAGAAAAAAATTATAGAAAAAGACTGATTCTCAGAATTTGGCTTTATTTATTTTTTCAAAATGACGCCTACCTGATACCTTGATTCGCGACCAACAATTGGTATTTTTATGCCATTATGGTCGTGCTTTGCATTTTTATTGGTTCAAAACGGTCCCCGTTCTTCATTTCGACACAACCGGCAACTAACATTATCAAGCTTTATCTGTTTTTTATTGTTTCAAAATGGCGCCCATCCGCCATCTTAATACACGATTGACATTATTACGTATTCTTAATTTTTTCCTCTTCAAAATAACCCAATCTTAAAAGGTTCCAATGCGAAATGTACGTCAAAAGAAGTATTCGTTAAGTAATTTTACGAACCGTATTTCGATTAGCGTGCAGAATTTGCGTCCAATTTGGATACGAAAACTGATCCCCAATTTTAATAGTGGAAAAAGGAATTCGCTAAGTTCTCGCTGTTTTTTCTTGCTATTACAGATTGAAATGGTTTAAAAATATTTTTTTTTATGATAACTGCTAATGTCATATACATATCATTTAAAATGAAAATCTCAGCTGAAATGTTGTTTGTAAAACTTTAAATTTTTGAGGAATGGAATAATAACGTTGCAGTTAAAATGCGGTTTAAAAACATGAATCAATACAGTCATAAAGAAAGAACTACATATCTAAAACTTGTGAGAATGTGTAAATGGTATCCGACGTGGTAAATTGTTTTTCGATTGGAAAAAGACGCAGTGACGTAGCGTTGGTGCCACGATCAATGTTAGTAAAAAAATGATCATGACTTGTTACGAGAAAGAAAAACAATCAGTTTAAGGTCACTAGTTGCTAAATGTCTGGATTGCAGAGATTTACATTCTTAGAAGTAGAGGTGAGCAAATGCAAATGACTAGTTTTTTTTTGTCAGAGTCAGGACAATGATTGAAATTGATTAAAGCTTTTTGTAAATGACAGAAACTACTAGAAACTGGTTAAAACTACATTGCCCAACTTCATAACATATTTAAAGAAACTATTGAAAATAATAATTCCACATATGTGTATAATTACACAATAAGGCCTTGAATACGGTGCAACAAATGTGACCGAGCATGAATGATGAGTCCATCATTCACGTTCGATAGCATTTGTTGGTTAGAACACACTCTATTAGTAATAAACATAAAATGCCCCAAGCCTCTGCAGATATGTCTCCCTCCAGAATAGACCTAATAAAATTTCCATATAACGTCACTGCCGCCAGAGTATTTAGTAGATCTTAAATATCAATTTTTCAACAGGCCTGGCATTTTAAATCGTGACACGTTAAAATATTATAGATTTTTTAATCAACCATTTAGTGATTTAAAGTCAAATCGGTTAGGAATTTTAAGTCCGAGAAGTAAACAGTGAGACGAGAAAGCCTTTGGAAAATCAAGAAAAGTTGATGTAATTGTGGGTTGTTTATGAATTGAGATTTGTCGTTAAAAGGCAAACAAAAATGGCTTCCCATAATGGAATTAATTATAAGGTTTAATTAATTTACGGAAAATATGAATGTTTAGCCATGGACAAAGTATAGTATTGTACTCGCATATAATGAGTATCATCCCCACAAAAGAAATACGCCACTCGCTTCGTTTGTAACTCAAACTTCCCAACCGGGGATTATATAGCCTTCATTGTATGTGTGTCCAATACTATATAGTTTTTTTTTCTAGTACGGTTTGAAACGGTTTTAAAATATTGTACTTTTCTGTTAACTGTTGACGTCAGACTATGACTATTTTTAAACCCTTATCAAAAGCAGTTCAGGACATGTCGGAGGGAATGTGTTTGAACCAGGTAGGAACAAAATTGATGCGAACTGTCAACTCCGTATGTGGTTTTCACAGGTCCATATTTTCGTGAAATGGAATAATGACATTGCAGTTCAAAAACATGGATGTATACGGTTGTCAAGAAAAAACGAGTTTAAAACGACATACCTACATATTGAACTGACAGTTCATATCAACTTTGATCTTACCTGGTTGAAAAAAGGTTTTGCAGTTGATTTAAAAGAATGAAGGCCAGCAGTTTACTGCGATACTTTTAAACCATTTCAAATTATACTAGCAAGAAAAAACGGCCCTACGCAAGATGGGTTCGAGGAGCTAAAACACAAGAGTGCAACGCAAAGAACGGATGCGGTCGTTGATCGCGAACGTCCCTCGTATAAACCGAAAGGCCACATAAGATTAGAGAGAGACTGGACATTTAAAAAGAGACCAATTCAAGTTTAAACTAGGAAAATTGAGAGACGCAGGGCGAGAAGGGGGGGACGACGGACAAAGACGAAATATTTCGCCGACTATAAAAGGAACAAAATAGCCCCGAACGCGAGAAAGAAAAAGACAACGCGGGTCATCAGACAAGGACTGCGCTCCAGACGGAGAGGGGCGATATATTCGGGCCTCGAAATTAATACGTTAGAAAAGAATAAAAACAGGCCGTAAAGAGAGACCCCGACACCTTTGAAAAGAGAAGGCCTAGGCTCGTAGTAATTTCAAAGACAGACAGCGTTACGCGGCCGTCGAAAGAGAGACGAAGACCAAAGATAATAGGGATGCACGGCGGTCTAATAGGCGAGGGAAGGGAAAATGCAAGTGCATGCAAGTGCCGAGTGGCGTCGCACTTGTTGCGTCACGATGTGACGTTACTACAGTAGTGATACAGACCACCATTCATACAACACTTTACTGCAAAATTTCAAAACGAGCGTACCGCGCCAAGTTAATAACCATGTAACGCAAACCCGAACAAAGTAAGCCGGTTTTTGTTGTTTATTCGTTCTCCGCGATTTCATCGCCAATTGCGATCGGCTTGACTAACGATTAATTTTTGTTTCAGATTTGTCGGAAATATGGCGAAAAAAATCAGACCGCTCGCACCGTCGACCTGAACAAGGCCCCTTTGCCCCCTAGTGTTCAATAGTACTCTCAGTGACTCAAATAGTGACTAGAAAAAATACCGGACCAATTTTGTGTTGTCGCTTGTAGTTGCTGGAACGGATAATACGAAGTGCGGAGGCAAAAAATAATCAAAATCCTTAAAAGTTTTGTGTAATGATTAATGCGAAGCAATGGGTAATAGGAAATTGAGTTTCGCATCAAGTGTAGCAAACTTGCCGCTCGAAAAAAATGGCGGAGTGTTCTTACGCGAGATGTGTCCAACAACGGAGGAATATTAGAAGAGAGCTGCAACGATGGACAAAAAATATGGTTCATATTGTCGGTGAGTCCCACTTTTTCTTAAAACTTTTGTCCGGATCGATACCGCGCAAACTTGGCCGAAAGCGTCGGGATAATATAACCTGTTGCCCGCAGGATTTTCCACCGAAGAAAATTATTTGTTTAGCATTCCGCCCATGTTTAGGGAAACAGTTTCCCTCCTCCCTTTAGATTATTGTTTTCCCCGGGAACTTTAATTCAGAGGGCAGGGGCTCCTTTGGCGCATTTAATGATTTTTAAGATGCAGTTTTTGTATGCGTCGTAGCCGCATTTTTCTATAACGGCGCCGAATTATTTTTCTTTTATTTTCGTCCCGAAATTCGCCGTTTCCGATAACTTGGTCTCGCCCTTATTCCCCTCCATCCGAAGGGTCATGTTCTCGTTTTAATGTTGTCTGGAAGACAGGAAAAGGCGAACATGAGATGGAACGCAGCGTATTTTCAAGAATAAGACATGACAGTAATGGTGAGATTTATTTAGCGCAGTTACCTCGCAGTTACTGTTATTAATAATCGAGGTAATAACTCGATAATAAATTTAGAACCACTTTATTCCTTCTTTCAGGGACTTTTAGTAAGTACTAATTCAGTGAATTGACGGATTACGCGCGTATTATGTTATGCGTAACATACAAATGTTGCGACAAGCCGCGAAAAATTTGAACCCATGCGGCATTTGAAGATTAAAATTATTTAGCTGACCGTGATTCGTTTTGAGACTGAATTTCCGTTGCATTCCGAACTTCACGCACACAGGGACGAGAGTGAACAATAATACTTAACGATGCTAATATTAACAGATTTCTTCGAAACACAGTTTTAACTTCTGTTTTAACCGTACACCTACTTAGGGTAAAATATTCTTTGTTTGAAGCGAGCCTTGAAAGAGAAATCACATACTTGTAAGCATTGGTAAATTGTTTTTCGTCTATCCTGCTTGTAAACAAAATTAAACTCCCCAACATTAAAGAAAAAAACATTTCTTTTCAAGATCTGCATCAAGTACATCGTCGTTGCGACGTCCCCTTTTTTTGCATGACTGGAACGTTTTTTGACGGTTTGCCTTGTAGATGGGTTCTGAGATCGATTTTTTAAAACATGCAGTCGAGCACGCACTTCATTTTTTGTAAACTATGGAGGGTAATAAAAAACCCACAAAAAATGCTCATATTTAGCGCCATGTAAAAATAAATTTTTTTTAATAATTATTTACCTAACAAGCCGTAAAGTGGTACTTTACCGCACACTATTTGCGGTTAAAAGACACTCTCGCACGTGTTAGGTACAATATTTTTCCTACGAGCGCATGTGTGATAACTTTATTGTCTTTTGTAGGATCAATTAAATATTAGGGTGCGGTAAAACTTTTTGTCAAACGAGTGCAGTAAAAGTGTATTTGCATTTAATGTCGCATTTACTTGTGTGTTAAGTGATGACGTAGCGGTGTCCTTTTTACAGTGTTCGGTTGAGGTTAAAGTTTCGTACAGACCTATACATTGGGTCGCACAACGAACAATACATCAAACCGAACGCCGAACAAAACACTAATTTTGATGGGACGACATACACGGTTGCAAACAGGTTTGCAGATTCTACGGGTTTTCTGCCTCTTCCAATTTAGTGTTTTATTTAGCGTTCGGTTCGTTATGCTTCTGGATATTCAGGTCTGTATACGAAGGTTTATATGATAGCAATCTTGAACTTGCCAAAAGTCTTTAAATTAACTATTGACTTCTTGCAATAATAATAACTGGTTTGTCAGTAAATACTACTTGCAAACATTTAATCCGTATTTTCCTTTCTCATCAGATTAAATTTTCTTCATATGATCAAATTTTCTACCACTCACTATATAAGTACAACCAAGGATACAACATTTCTAAAATCCTTACAATTCTTTTCTAGAGTTTTAATCAAAAAATCTAGTTAAAACATTTTGAGCTACATATAAATACTACAACATTACAATGTACAATACTTTTTATTAAAGATAGTTCGGGAGGTAGGTACAATGAATCATAAATAGTACATTATATCAGCTGTCCTGCATTTCATAATTAGGTATTATTAGAATTTCTTCGAAGGAAAGAAATTATTAAAAATTGGCTTTTTAAAGGAAGCTGCTTTTTTAAATATGTGTCCTATTTCTTTTCGCCTCTGGGTTGCAGTACAATAACGTTTAAAAAAAACAATTTTTTTTATTCCTAAACTTCATAACTTTTCAAAGCAAATTTCCATTATATCCTCGGTTTTATGTTATTTCCTCTATATCTGTGACTGATGTTCGCAGTCTAAATGCAATGGTTTCAACGGTAATAAGTCGCAAAAAGCAAATTTACGAAGAAACGACAGGTTAAAATATATATCAAGAGGCACTTTTCACGCACATCATCATTTTTCATTTTTCTCATACGTATTTGTTTTTATCAAATTATTAGTCCTTGATGTCCATATTCCCTCAATAGTGAACTTAGTTACTCAATATTGTTTATTCTTGTAGCACTTCATGAGAGCAATCTGGGAATCAAATTTCATTTAAACGCTTTGAAAATCCAAAATAATAAAACAACAATAACAATTTTTTGAAAACTTTACCACTTTATATCTTCAAAATGACAAAAATTAAGATTTATGTTTACATGATCAACCAATTTAAAAATGTGCTTTTTTTACTATTCCTGAAGTTCTGATCATAAACCCTACTCAGTCCATTTTCATTTATATCAACTGTTTTTTCCACGAAGTTATTGGGAAAAATGGTATAGTTCAATGCAGGTAAGGGTATTAGCCCTGGGACGGTAGTTCTGGTTATCTTCCTCTCAACGACGCCCTTAAAAAACTTATTATAACTTTCTTGTAGGTCATCCCGTATACATAGAAATTATTTTAAAAAGAGCAAGACTAAAAATAAAAATTTACGGGCCCGAGCGTTTTTACGCTCATTGCAAAATGACGAAGCTAACAAGACAGAGACTTAATTGATAAGATCAAGACCATATCTGATTTTGCAAAACCTAGACAAGTTTAGTCTTGGATTCGGTATTATTTTGCTCATCCCTAATTTAAAAACGTACGTAAATATGAAAATTCTTATAAAAAAACGAGGGTGATGATTCGGGCGACGACTCGAGCTATGATGAAATTTGAATTTTTTGTTTACTCACATTTTATTACCGACTAGCGAGGAGTAGCATATGCCAAACCTAGGTATACATTGCAATGGCATATTACATAGCGAGGTGGAAAGTATTTCTTTACTGTGAAGAGATTTTATCACAGATTTAATGGTTTACCGAGACGCGCAGCGTCAAGATTAACGCTGCGCGTAAGGTTGACCTATAACCTTGAAACAGCATAGAAACTTTCTAACGTGGTTTTTATATTATTATTTCCAACCCTAATATGTAATTTATAATTTATATTGGGTAATTCTATAATGATATATTTTAATTTATGTCTGTCATTTAAAATTTTTAGTTAACGTAGATAAGTAAACGTCATGATTCTAATCGTACGTTAGTTTTTTTGGCCAAAAACGTAAATAACTTGTCTTCCTAAAATGCGCTAAGGGGAATATTTTCAACACAGAACAAAGCCAACAAAAGAAATCATAAGCCTTGTGGGTAGTGTACAGCCTGTTAAGAAAAATATTAGAAATTAATTAGATTAGACCCAAAAATCAGGACGGAAAATGAAGGTTAGAAGTAGGTGTATGTAGTAATATGACATTTTTCAGCCTGTAATAAGGTCGGTAATGTCAACGTTATATATCATGTTTCTAAATATTTGTTGAAATATTTTATGCGACATGGCGTTGACGATTCATAACAATTTTGAAAAATACCGTGTACTGTTTTAAAATCGTCGTGGTATCGAGTATATAAACTAGTTTAATCCTTCAAATATCTTCTTCTGTTCTTATTTTAATGTAAACACTTAATAATAACTTCCTACTGAATTTACAGTTAGTCTACATGCCCTATATATCTAGAAATCACTTCTTAGAAAATCTATAAATAAAGCTTATTGCATAATGTATTAATTGCTGTAAATAAATAACATTATTATCTTTAAATCTTTGATAAAGGATCTCCCTGGCAGTCTTTCGGTTTCAGTTTGTGTCCGAATTTCCTTTACAATAATATCATGCACACGCACCGGGCAAAATTGAATGTTCCTGATCAAAATGAATCATTATTAACTTCTTGAAGTAAAGATAGTCTCTTATTATCTTTAATAAACTGCTCATATAAAAATTTTATATGAGGAGTTTATCTCGAATTTCACCGATATTTAATACTGGTCACTCGAATGCAGCAGAACCGATAGGATAGGAAGTCAATTCAAGTATGTAAAAGTACACTCACCTTTGGAAATAATTTTTAGGACATTACTTAATTTTTGCGACTTTTAAATTTTTTATGAAAAATCAAAGATGATAAAAGTAGAAATTTTTATTTCTATTAATTTATACTTACTTTATTTATACATTGTTAATTTGAGGATAACTCGATTTAAAAACAAATTGTCGTGCTCAGTAAGTTTTTAGTTTTTTTTTCCAAAATTCATATTCATTAATTCATGCGACATTTAGGAACGCGTTTGATTCTGGCCACCATTTTCCAGGTTGCATCCAAACTTCTTTTACTTTCAAAGCATGCAGAATATTTGTTTCCCGTATTTTTAATCTGCATGTTTATTTTTTACACATACCTGTTGTAGCTCCCAAAAGTGTTTATTAGAAAATGTGATCTAAAATTGCTTACTTTAATAATTGGAAAATCTTTAAAAAAAATAGCTTGCTAAATTTGATTGATTTGGGAAAAGCGTCGGTAAAATCCGAGGAAAAACCAAGGGACAAACGAAATTTTCTTTAAAGCCAATTAATTCGCAGTTTAATTAGTTTGAATTTTATGTTATTTCTGTACTATTTTTGAAGTATGAAACGTCACACTTATTATGGTGAAATTTGGACTTTTTAATTATCTGCCGCAACCGAGGTCGCAGTCCATCATTACGAGGTGTAAAAAGTACCTATCAAGGTAGATAAGTTTGGTAATAGAAGTCTGAGGAAGCAATTTGTCCAAAATTAATTTATAAATGTCGCGACAGGCCCAAGAAACATTAAATTCATGCGGCATTTGAAGACCTAAATTGGTTTAAACGTCTTTCGATTTGCGTTCGAATATCGTTTGCTTTGGAATTGCGCTTGCGTTCAAATTACGTTTGTGTTCCCCACGGCGTTATCATTTTTTTTTTTCGTTAACTTGCCAGTAAAATAACTTTGGAATCTCATCTATCTGTCACAGGAAGTTTACCAAATAATTTATTTTCGTAACAGCGTTTGTCTAAGGATTCGCCCCTATTTCTTGATTTTTACGAAGGTAAAAAGCAAGGATTATTTTGAGACGATTATGGGTAATCTCAAAAGCAATCATTAACATACACCTACTAAATATATAGGATGATGATATAAATATAATAACGCTAATAAATACAACTAATACACAACTTTTAGGTACCTTTTCGCCTACTTATCAGTTGGCCTTAAGGTTGGTTCAAATTTTCACTTAGCTTACTGCAAACCAGGCTCTGGAAAGAAGTATTTCATGCATGAAAATTAAAGATATCCGTATACTGTGCTTTCAAAAAATTCCAAAATCTCCTAAAAAAAAGTTACGTCACTACGAAATCGATAATTATTAGGCCAGCTTCAATTCCAAGGCTCTACACCAATGGAATTGAAGCGAGAACTGGCATATCCTTTAGTTGAGCTAATAATATAAATAGATTCAGAACTCCTCTATGGAAAACCAACTTTTTATTTCACCCATGTGAAACTTGAAAAAAATGTGGCAAAGACTGACTGCTGAAAGAAAGCTTTACGCCATTGGAATATGGAGGCACCTACTAGTTTACAGATAAAATTATTAAAATCCAGGAGGGTTGCAAGAAGAAAAGATGCATCAGTCAGTAAAAGAATTGTGTCTAGAGAGAAATGCAAATACGGTTCGCACTCGGCTTTGCATAATTTATCAATCCAAAATTTCCTGGCAATTCTGAATAAATTTTCGTTTTTGGATTTCAATTGAGATAAAAAAAACACACACAAACTGAAAAGCGAATGAAAATTTGATTTACATTATTAATGACCTAATAAACTTAGTAAATATATATCCATTTCTTATCTCAATTTGATGAAAACCTTCTTTGAATTATTGTCGCAATTCTATAAAGTTAACCCTTAGCGACTCACTTGCTCTATACTGAATTATCACCTAATACTCTGTAATACAATCTTAATTTATTTCAACTCTATTTCTGGTGTGGTTATACACCACTGATTTATTTCGAACAGCTCGAATGTTCCCTTTCGCCATACAACTAAAATTATTTCAGGATTTCATAACGAAATGTCAATTTTCATTGCAAATCGCTAAAATTGCAATTAAAAACGATTCAAGAGTGTCGCAAATAATTAAAGAATCTGAATTTCAAAACAAAACCAGTACGAGGACTTGATCAAATTCCTAGGCCGAACAGTCCATAATAATTTACAATTATTAACTGGCTAATTGCAGATTATGGACATCGCAACGGCCTAGGGTCAAAATACTCTTTGCATGGCTTAATATGGACACTAAATCGCTTGGTAATCTTCAAACTCGTTTCAGATGTTTGGACTTTTTCACATAGATGATAAGTGCGTGGAACTGGAAGAAGATTAAAACTCACTCTAAACCACAGAAAACCCTACCAGATTGGTGTTTTTGGACTAACAGTCTTCTTCCTACGGCTACGCCTTTGCAAATCTTACCCAAACCCGAAGAATATGTTTAATTGCTTAATTGTCTAGCAATCGTATACGAGTATTGAATAGCGGTAAACCAACAGGCTTGCCACTTTAGATGGACATATTTTATATTACTTAACTTAAAGGCAGATCTTTACGCCTTTATGTGGTTTTACAATAGATTTTGAAATTGATGCCTAATTTGGTGGGATGTCGAAAGTGGGATGTGTGTAATGGAAATTTCGCTTAGGTGTTGGTTTTTATAGATCTCATCGATAAGTATTCCAATGTTCCTACACCAATGAATCTTTTCGTTTTCGTGGATACTTTTCACGTATTATTCAATTTACACGAGCTTCAGATTGTTGCATCGCTGCCAACTATTTCCACTGCATACGCAGTGTTTACATAGACAAGTGCTACTTTACAGCCTGTGTAAATACGTTACGTAGATATTTATGCACTTTCCACGGCAGAGCTGGCCGTAACCTTCCCCAACTTGTAAAGTAATAAGTCATTACTATTGGTTCATTACCGCATCGCTTTTATTACATCCACACAACGCTGCAGCTAATAATAAACTATAATGAAAATAATAATAATTATTTTCCCAGCAATAGCAGTTGCTTCGTTAACTCTTGCAAAAGTAAATATTTGATCGACTTGGCGCGTGGAATTTTCATTATATATAATACATACATACGTAGAAACTAATGAATTTTTATTTCTAAAGTGTTTTAATTATGCATTTTTGGGCCCTAATCTTGAAAACTCCATACATTTAAACAACGCTTGTTACTACATAAGACTATATCCGGACACGCAATTGGGTTTTTAAAGTCTGGTTTTGAACCAAACCATATTTCCAAATCGATCGAATAGAAGACCTCCAAGGCTGCGAAAAGTAAAATCCCTTCTAAAATTTCAACATTCTCGGTTTCCTCACAGAACCGTTTTAATTTGCTACATTAAATTATAGATAACTGTCTTATTTATTGGCCGCAGTTTTAGGTGCCAGTGGTTTGGTTGCATTGAATGAACCGGGTTGAGCAACGTTTGCAGACTTTTTTGGATTTTTCAGCCTAGTTTAGCTAAGGTTCTCAGGTCGTTAGTATTGCGAAGATTGCCAATTGGTCTAGTTGAAGTTGCCTTGAAAACGAGTGATCTTGAAATGTTGATTGGAGGTATAACAAATTCTCTTACATTTTGAAGGAAAAAAAGAAGTGGCGATATATAGTTAACAATCACATACGCATATAGTGCGGAAATACGGTATTTTAGAAATTTTGATTTTTAGTTTTGTATTTTTAGTATCTATAGTAACGTAATTGAACTCGACAAACCAAGCAAGAGAAGAAACGTGGGGAAAATAAAGAAAATTATCTACTCAAAATTCTTCTTCGGCAAGAATCGATTTAGTGTGTGAATAGTCCCTTCAATTATAGTTCATAGAAAAAATCAAATTCGCATTTTGATTGATTGAGAAACAGTTGCTCCTAGAGAAGCATTTGATAACGGTAGGAGGAAATCATAGTAAAGAGACAAAACTAAAGATTTTTTAAAAATTGTAACTTTCCAAATACGCAATTTTTGTATTAGTTATGCAGAACGAAAACAAAGGTATTCAATATCTGAAAAGCAATGGGATTTCCCAGAATTTTGTTTACATTTGACGTCAATTCAAATTAAAAGTGAAGAAACTGTTGGACGAAAAAGATGATGGAAGAAAGGTCATGAACTTAACTGGACTTAACTGGAGTAATTTCAAACAAGAAAGGTGAAGCTTGGTTGCTTGAGCTCTAATAAATTTAAGAAATAAACTGAGTTTCTGTGTTGTTTTCAGTAAATATGATGTATGAAAGAAAAAAATGGTTAGATTTGTTAAAAATCAAAAACATAGGGGACCCCATTTAATAACAGATGAAAATATGTATAAAAGAAGTGACACACAGAGAAATTTAGAAAAAATTGAACTGTCAATGTAGACCGTTTGCACCAATGAATTTTGGAATAAAGAACGACCAAACACTAATATGTATAAAAATAAATGGTAAAATTTTCATTTTGTCAAACCAAGCGAGAAGAAAATATTCCAGCAAACCAAAAAAACCTTCTATACCTATAAAATTCATGATGAATAATCTTCTACAATATTATTTGGTAAAAATAATAAAGTAAGCTTCTATTTATGAGAACTGCATGCATTTGATAATAGTAGAAAACGGTCTGAAATGAAAAACACATTTTTTTGTTATCCGGAAAAAATGATTTTCACATTCTCTATAAGTTTTACTCCTATATTATATAATATAAAATAATTGCCTCAACTAAATATTAAAGCAATGTTTTGAGTAAGCATAGGTTCATATATTTTCTTGAATTGAGAAAGTCAATTTATTCATCGTAGTTTTGTCTACATTTATGTTAAGTAAATATGGTATTTAAATAAAGCTTCGACTTGTATCAAATGATTCTTTTATTGACTTGAAAATGCCAAAGTCTCATGTTAACTAAATACTCGTATAGTACATTTAATGTAAGAAAATACGTAAAATAAATAGGTACTACTTCGATTGATGTTTTATTTCAAATAAATACTCTATTATTTTCGATTCGTCCTGTGTATATTCCCAATTTAAATGCATTGAGTTGGTGTTTGTTGTGAGTAAGGAAATTACTTGCAGATTTAGATATTCAAAACAAGTATTCACCTTTTTTTTGTATATTCCAATATGGTATTTTTAATTTTGCAGTCTTTGCGAATTTCTGTGGGAACCTCAAGATAACACTTTAAAAGAGAAAATTTGGATAAAACGGATATTTATGAATCGTAAAATCCTCCACCCTTGTAGGGCGAAGTGTGTTGGGAATCTGCTTTGCTCGTATCTGGTAATTGGTAAATTGACTTAATAGTAATGTTACATCTGAAACTTAGTAAACAAGTTAATAAAACAAAACATTGAACATGCATGTTCAATTAGGTGTACGCAAATGTGCTGACAATATAATCACCAAATTTCTACTTAACTTGTAATAAATCGTCATGTAGTTGCCATGAGTGAACCAGGAAGTGCGCCTTTCGTGTATATACCAAAAAAAGTACTTAGTTAAACGTTAATTAAACAAACTTATTATTGGGCTAAAAACTATTTCGAATGTTCCTAAAAGCACTATAATGGCCATTATTCTTCTTATCTTTTAGAATGTATTATATTTCGTCTTTATAGTTATTGTTGGTTGGCATAGCAAGCATTTTCAACGGCAAGGTCTCCATGTAAAACGCTTTTATGATCTACAATAGGAATGCGGTTTATTGCAGCAATTATTTATATTGTTTATCAGAAAATCGTTGGTTGTCTTAAACTTATTGATTCTTGCTGCTTTAGAACGTAAACTGCAGAATTTAGAACAATCCAGTTAATGTTTAAAAAAAACTTCAAATGGGTAATCGTAGATTCGAGGTGCGGCTTTTAATAAAAAATGAGATTTAAAAGTGTTCACTTATGTTTCAACACACCCAGAATTTTATACGGAGAAAAATTGCATTATAGACTTGATTTATGCTGCAACATTACCAATAATAACTCGGGTTTCTGAGAGAAACTCCTATAAATTGTCTTTCCGAAATTACAAATTGGACGTTACATCAATTTGCTCAAACAATTTGAAAAGGTGCAACATTAATTAAATTGATGTTGACTTGTCGGAAGCTTTGATAAACTATGGAATTAAAAAAATGTTGACCATAGATGTCGTCATAGACTGGACAGAAGACTGGCGAGATCTATTGAATAATCATTGCATACTCAAAGAAGTTAAAATTAATGATATAGTTTTCAATGGACACATTTTGATCTATGGATTATTGATTTTCTTGTATGTGTTGTTGAATAGTAGTGGTAGTAAAGCGGGGGAAGGAAGCCTTGTGATTAGGCCTTAGAGGCCATTTTCGTTCCCAATCTACCCCCTTTCTCTCCGTGTCGTTTAGTCTCCATAAGGATTTCATAATATTCCATAATTCCACTGCATAATTCGATTCCATTCAAGAATTGAAAGTTCCTCCCGGGGGAGAAATGTGGAAAATCCTGTGCATAAAATGTGTTCAGCTCTTGCACATTTCTCGAAAGTGGTAGATGTGAGGTTTCAGCAACAATAGTGAATTCCTTATGTCCATGAGAGTAAATGGGTTTTGATTACTGTGCATCGATTGTGATATCACCTTGTGTCCGCACTCTCCCCAAGGGTACCAATTCTGGGTGACTACTATAGAGGTTTTTGAAAAGGCAAATCTAGATGACAATTAATCCGCAAGTTGATTTTCAACTAATCAGATCGAGTGGTTATCGTCCGTGATTAATCCGAAAATGGCTTCTGGTTACGCTGGAAATAAATAATGTTCCTTTATTTCCATGCCATTCATCTTAATTTGCTTTCATTCAGTCTCTGTAACCGATTTTTTAGAAGAATTTTATATATTTTTGCCTATAAAGTCAATAATAGGTAGGTGAGTGTATAGTAACAATAGCAATACATCGTGTTAACTACATGTTGTGCTGTGATGTACTCCAGAGTAAAGAACAACTGGGGGAGAAGAGTGATTAATCAGGTAAGAGAAGAAAATTGTTACACCTCTGCTTGCAGAACAGTATTCAGGGCAAGATTTAAGGGGAAGCAAAGTGGGCACTCGGCCAGGGTATTCCCATATGTCCGTGCTTGGAACGAAAGCAGAAGCACAGGTCTTATGTTGCATTTAATATATGGCAAAAACGAAGGCATGTTTGTAGAGGGCCCACGGGCCCAGTAAATCTTTACCCAGGGACCCCTACAGCTCTAAATCTTGCCCTGAGTACAGTAAGAATATTAATTTATAATTTCAATTCAACAACAATTCAAAGTAACTTGTAATTCTTATGTAAAAATTAACTGTACTTCAGAATAGGTACCAATCTTACATATTTAGGTATGTATTCAGTAGAAATTTAAATGTTTTCTTGTTATGGATTTTTATCCGTTCTTGGACCCAATACTAGAGTGTGACTTTTCTACTAAACCATAGACACAAAACGTAAAAATGAGAAGATTTTGGAATGCAGCTTTATGCAAGAAAAAGCGAAAATTCTTTTTCCTGTATCAAACCTATTACTCATTGAAAGCATGTTATAATGAAATTTTAATATTGTTTGCGTTTTTGGTTCAATAATAACTAACGTATATTATTGTTTTTTATCAGTTTACCAATTCATTAAAGTTATATTATAAGTACACTGTATTCTGCGCTGGTAATTATTTGCTTTATATTATTTGATAATAAACAAATCTGATTCAATTTAATGTATATGTCAGACCCATTGCCAAGATAGTGAATTCCAATTGGAAATTCCTTCAATCCCATGTAGCATCAATCAATCTTTGAAAACGTAATTGGGTCCCTATTTGGTTTAACTCGGTCATAATAAGAGACTTTAATGTAGATGTTAGAAAATAGTCCCATAATTACACAGTCACCACAGAAATCAATGTTTCCTCAACTTCTGTGTGATCCAGAATTCGCGTGGAGGAAACTCTGCTCCGACATAACAATAATAAATATTTTTTGAGGCACAGTATATTTATTTTAAAAACGAAAAATAGCTGTTTTTTATAATTGGGAAAAAACTATCTTAATAAAAAAAGTTACAATCCTTTATTCTTATAACATCCTGCGTCTCCATAATATAATGTATAATTGGTACTACTTTATCAGAAGTCGATTTTCTTATGCCGTTTTAAAATAATTCTTCATTTTATCTCTACAAAGATTTAATAGGGAATTAAAAAAATATTGTGGGAATTAAATAAATATTCAGATTTCCGAAGTTTCAATACTTCTTTTAAGACAAAATACCGGATATTTAAATCACTCAATTTCCTTCGAATCTGTTTTTCCTACTGTTCTATATACATATGCCCCTTCATTAACCTAAGGAACTGTTAGATTTCAGAGAATAATTTACTATAGATTCATCAGGAATTGATTCTCGTAATGTCAAAGAGAATTGCTGATGATTCTTTATTACTATTCTGTGTAATTTTGTTCTCGACTTGACCTTAAATTATCAATAATATCTCTTGCGTTATTATAGGTAATCTAGAACATGAAATAATTTTCCTACTTTCATACATTTTAAGTACGAAGCAACAAAATTTATGCACCATTCTTCATCTATTAATGGAATTTTTATTAGCCCATTGTACAGGCAAAAACGGCAGAGTAATTAATGTATTCAGCAAAACTAAGAAGAGCAATTATAAATAACCATAATTCCTTAGAGTGAGTGCTACCGCGTTTTTTGCAATTACCCACCTGAAAATTATTAAGCCTAATAGTATGAATTAATGAAATATAGTGCTCATATAGCGAGTTTCCCATGAATCATTGTTCTTTTCCAGCGTTTCCCATAGACGGCCATATTTCTTTAAAATTAAAACTTTTAACTGACGCGAACCATGAACGGGGCATACTAATTTTTAATAACTTGGTAATTTTAAAAATTCTTGCACGTATCTTAGTTTAAGTATTTGCTAAAGGAAAGTATGTAAGCTGCAAAACTTGCTTATCAGCACTCATTTTTGTTGAGGAAATTAGGCTTGAAATGAAAAAAAGCTGCAGTATTTTTTGACATTGTAATCCATGATAAAATTTGATGGTTCAAGGCAATTTATGCAGTCGCTTGACGTCGGTTGTTCGTCGAAAAACTTCGGTATTAGTAAATTTTTAATTATTTAAAATTCCCATTAAATTTATCGCAAAATTAGATGCATAAAAACAACTCTGATGACCAATTTAACCTTGACTGCAAAAATAGTTAAAAGTGATAAATTAAACGTTCGAAATATTTTAATATTCGTCTCTAGTCACTTTTTTTGGTCGGATACGCGATGTGTACCCATCAACTTATCAGCTTTCAAAATTAATTTTTCACGCCTTTTCAGTAATTACTATCTTTTTTGAGGTCAGATATAGGTCAAATCATAAAACCACTATTTTTTTGTAGATATGCCATAGATTTCATGATTTTTTTAGCATAGAAGGTGCTTGCGCTGTATGTAAAGCACCCTTGACCTCAAAACATGTATTAAAGTACAATACAAAATCAAAATAAAGTTCGGTTTCATTTCGCTGATTTAAACAATAGATGGGCACCCAGGCACCGGGCATTTCCTGTTCGCTTAACCTTGACAACCACCAATAATATTATTGATAAATTCGACACATCGCCATTTTTAACTGCCGACTATTATTATGTCTCCGAAATGTGGGGATATTAGAATTTTAAACGAAAATGGACGACGTATTGCCAGCTTGAGCACAAATGATTAAACTGGAATTTTGGAGCGGAATGGTCAGTGGATGCGAATTCAAAAAACAAAAACGTGGTCGGCTTTTGTGGCTGAACTTGATGGTGGACGAAAATATCCATGCAGTTCATAGTTCGAAAAGTTAAATATTAGAGGTTCGATTTAAACTTTTTCGGTCAGTGGGGAATTTATTCAAATTAATCTAGTTTTAGGAGCATATACGTATATTTGTGGATCTTGGAATTCAAATGTTTTAGGTTTACATACTTAATTCGTAACTGATCGCTATACTCCGCGTTAACGCAATATCAAAACAAAATATCTTCAAATAGAGGTAGTCCGGTTGGAAGGTAAATGTTACATGCAATCTGAGGATTGGCCACATGCAACACAAACGTTTCTGTTTGTTGTGTACAAATGGGACATGTACACGTTGCACACCGATGCTTCGTAAACGTGTTTTAAGTGTTGCCCAATATTTCAACCTCACTTTTTGGAGTAAGTCTGGTATGGTGGCCTTTCCTAGGTCATTCATCTCCTCTCCAAGGACCAACCAATTCTCTAAGGTCAGTGACAAATTGTCAAAGGTTAATGAAGCCCTCTTGCAAGGCACTTCTGCGGGGGGAATACTTTAGACGACTAAGATAGTTTTTATGGACAAGCTAAAATCGTTAAATCTTTTCTAACGCAGCGACTACTCTCGTGTTAAATGTTTAAATATCTTCTAGCGCTAATATTCGACTATTTCAAAATCGTGAAATTTTTTACATGATCGGTAATTTTTTCCTCTTGACTCATCTAATTAAACAAAGATATATCTTAAATTCTCTGAACTACATGCAATAATCTAAAATTGACGGAATTTCATTCTCTTCTCAGTAATCTCCTATAATTTAGTGTAATTGCCACTAAGTAATCTAGCACTGTCATTATTATTCAGGTTAGTGATTAAGTTATTCGATTATTCTTCTAGGTTCATTCATTGCCAGTATTCAATCGGTCGAAAGTAATGAAAAATCTCAAGTTTTCTACCTAGGTCTCCTCAAAATGTGGAAAGAAAACGTGTCTTCAATCAAAATGCGTTAGTTTTTAGTTAGTTTATTTTATAATTCCTGATATAAGTATAAGTCTTCTGGTTTGCTTGAAGGTTTTATTAACCTTGCGCGTGTATAAGTAATTCATACCAGTAAATCAAATAAATGTGTCTTTTTTAGATACAAGATTTTCGAACTATATTTCCAACGCTTTTTGTTCCAAGTCCACTGCCGATATAGCAGTTTCAGTCGTAACCGGAAAAACATCCTTTAAATGACTTTTCTGAACATTTCCAAAAGGGGAAGTTATCTACAAATGTTGTGTCAGTTTTCAAAATTTGAGTATCAATATCTCGGCAATTGGTGCCGAGATATCGATAAAGCAATTGACCTCATAAAATACGATCAATTAAATGAATCACAGTCAAATGAACCGTCTAGATGAGCTCTATAAGATGGGTGGTAAACGAGATACGTGGATACTTGTATACTGATTTTCGCCACTTTGAAAATAGATTGAAATAAATATTTCAGGTCCTCGATTGAGTATCCATGGTTATATAAGATTCAAATGTTAACTTAAACGAAGAACAACACCTCAAAATTCCGAGTGTTGCTTTGAAAATAATTCCAGTTAGTGGGAATTCATTATTCCTTGCCAAGCCAGACAAAAACATTCAGAACTTCTGAACACAAAGTCTAAACTTTACGAATGGGTTATGGTACGAGGACTTCCTATAGATGGTTTGAACATTAGAAAATCATTAAATAATACCGGGTGTTCCTTTGAAAACAATTCCAAAGTTGGTGGGAATTCAATATTTAAAATCATTCGGAACTTCTGTATGTAAAGTCTAAACTTTTAGAAAAGCCGTGGTTTGAGCACTTCATATGAAAGGTCTGAGAACTGAAAAATCATAAAACAATACCGGATGTTCCGTTGAAAACAGTTTAAAAGTTTAGGAATTGAATGATTCCCGACTAAGATAACAAAGAAATGGACGTAGATTTTGTATTTTACAGCAATTTTAATTGCAATGTTCTATATCTCTTACCGAGACCTTTCACCACCTGTGGCCCTTAACCTGTTAAGAGATTTATGGTTCCCCCATGAACTCAAGCTTCCTTTTAGAGGGTGTTTCAAGTTAGTCCTTAAAAGATTTCGAGGTTTTTTAAGATGATTTGAGGTTTTATGAGGAAAAATGGCTTGGTCCACAAAATTTAGAAGGTATTTTTGATTAATTTGAGTTTCTTTTTTAAAAAAGTTAAGTAATTAATTTTTGAGATTTAATTCAGGTTTTCCCTCGGGTTTTCCTCAGAAAGTCGAAGGTTTTTAGTTTTTTTTTGTTTATAAATTTCGAAGCTTTAGATCCTTATAGTGATTGCTATAGTGGAATAAACTCAAAGTTAAAACTTTTGTGGATTCTTGTATAGCATTGAGAGGTACTATTTGTTGAAACATGAATCGATTCCAAAGCTTTTATCCCATCCAAAAATGACAAAAATGACTGAAATTACAGAGCAGAACCGAAACCTGTTCAAGCATCTCGGATATAATGCCACGAGATAAGCGGGTATCCGCGGTATATAGCGAATGATAGCGAAATAATAGTGGCATTAAAATGTAAATGTCAGCGTAACCGTGAGCCATATTCTAGCGGACAGGGGCACACCGCACCGACAAATGTGCAAATTTCAAGTACTTTTAGTACGAGATCTGAAGTCAAAACTCACATGATTGTACCATAACGCAAGCGCAGCGCGAAATGGCCAAATAAAAAATACAAAAATATTTATGTGTGCCATATTCATATACTGTCAAGTTACAGTCTATAGGCATAAGTAACAACACACGTCAACACCAAATATTTAAAAAATAGTTTTTTTTTTTGCTTTGAATAATTACTATTAATAGAACTGAATAGTAATGTAAATTTTGACTTCCTTGTCATCATTCATAACAAGCTAAAATTGGCTTTACGTATCGTGATTTGATTAGTTTACTGTAAACAGGATACAATTTTGCTCGTTTAAAAAGGTCATTGTTGTCACATAATAATTGATGATGTCTGAGTAAGATATGCTCATTCACATGTCTTTGTCTGTACACTAAACAAAATTTCTTTGGTCCCCCCTTTCTAAGTAATTTCTTTGGTTACAGGTAGGGTAAGATGTCAATTGTTCAATTGGTAAATTACTGTAGAAATATTTAACCAAGATGGACATTTTGAATTTTATCGTGAACTTCAAAAATGACAGAACAAATGACATGCATGACGTAAATAGCACACAGTCACAGTTGACACTTTTTGACAACAGTGACAATTGACATTTGGCATATAAAGTGAAATTGATCAGTCATTTGCAGAATAATTATATGGACAGGTAAAATAGGTTTTCACTGTGCATTACGACTTTGACACATGAAATCTATCAAAATTGTTAGCAATTGCGCTAAACCCCGTACTAATCTAACACATATAACTTGGCAAACTCAAGGCCCCCGCAAAACCATGCGCACAGTAATTTCGTTAACGAAACTCCTTGAAAAGGTAAACTGCAAAATGAACTTTTCTGGCATCTTTTGCTATAGGAGCAGGTGGATTATCACGATGAGAACGTTACGTGTTATCTGCTCTTTGCATTATAATGTCATTTTCTTTGGAATTGGAGGACCCCATTTTCTAGAGATTTTGAAAGTCAGAATCAAGGTAAAATACTGTTCAGGAGGAGTTCTGTTAACATACACAACGAAGTTCTATTGATAGGCATTATCTTATAAATTTTATTAGTATCTCATATTAAACTTTTTCCCCTTCATTTTCTTACAGTTGCTGCAGTGCACTTCAAGGCATTTGCATATATTTTCCGGACATTTTCTTAATTTGCGTTTCATTAAAATACCATGTGATCTCGGACCATACAATTAGGTCAGTAAATCACTTAAAAATCATTGTATTGATGCCAAAAAAAAATCATTATAATTACGTCTAATACTTTTTATTTAAACGTCCAACCAATTTACCCAGTGGCAATCAAAACAATTTTCTAACTTGTTGGCCTGCAAACTATCATAATATAATATTTCATCAACAATTAAATAAACCGGCAAGGTAAATGGCTGCGAAAATTACACGCACGGACTTAGTTTAAAAAAATCTTGCTAATTATTGCGCTAATTAAACGCATTGGTAAATTGAATGAACCCATCGAATTATATTTCAGTATATTATACTTAGTAAGTAGTTGGCAATAGCAATCAAAATGTGTTTCGAAACAACGGTAAATGGTCTATTTGTTTTAATGGATTTGTATCATATCACGCTTGGAGCCGATAACCTCAATGATAAGTCGGTTTGGGCGTTGCATGAATCGGAAAAAATATGGGAAGTAATGAAATAGTTAATGTGGAAAGAGAAGAACATTTCGTATAAATATTCGTAAAATCAATTAATTATTATCCGACAGCATTTTGCCGTTAGTCCAGCTGTTGCGGGAGGCAATTTCACAGATCAAATTGATATTTTTTGGTAGAATTTGCAACGTGTCATGCTATGGCAAATTGGTTTACATAACAGGGAATTACCCAGAGGTCTGTTTATACAACTTATGGCGTCATTCGCCACCAAATAAAGTCAAAGCCAATGCTCTTGGCTGATGCCATTGAGAGGCACTAAAACGCTTTATGACTAGTTTAACTGAAACACATCAATGCATATTGGTAATATTATGGAAAACACCCATGATCCAATTCAAGTGAAATTCAAGCAGACACCATGAGGATTCTGTGTAAGATTGCAGCAAAGTGGTATCGTTGATTTTAACGTGAATTTGGGCAAATCTAATGTACTGGATCTATTACATGAACGGTTGTCGGATTTGGACTGTTCTGACAGGCTCCTTTCTGACTAGATAGGGAAAAACTTGTTTGTATATTATTAGCACGATTTTTTAAGAATGTTTAACGACGGAAACCCTATTTTGATATCTAGAAATAAATTAATTAAAAATGTATTTTCTGACGAGGAGCAATGCGCTACAAAGAGCTTGCTGGCCCCAAATCTAACGGGTAACTGTTGCCACTAAAGATTTTTCGAAAATCGAGTTTATAACATAAAACCTAGTTTTTCTATATCCAGTCGAAAACTTAGATTTCCCTATCAAATCCTGTACAGCAAAAGTCGAAGAAATAATAGACAAATCGTAGTAAAGTATGTTGAAATTAGAATTTGACGATATTAAAGGTACGAAGAAGGAAAAAAAAACTTAGAAAACGGACATAGCCAAAACCGGGAAAATGTTAAAGTCCTGACGACCTGCAGCTCCCTCCAGACGGTATGAACCTTACTGAAATTTTAAACATTTTTCCATAAAAAGAACAACTTCAACCATCCACACCATATTCCAAGTTCGTTGTGTGTTCGGATGGATAATCACGCACGGTTCGCTCTTTATATCGTTTGAAACTAACCCAAACTTGAATTTAAATTAATTAGTGATGCGCAAAATATCAGAAACCCAAACTTGCAACATGAAGATCGTAATTTGGTCCTCGATTTCGCCTACAACTAACGTAGGATTGAGGGTTGGTCTGGTGGCATACATGAAATAAACACACAGACTGGCTCGCAAATGGGTTAATAAGCATCTCGGCAGTCTAGGCATAGTCACGGAACGCTGTTTAGTCTCTTCAAAGTAATTGTTCGTTGACCTGTTTATAGATTAGTCTAATAAGCTTGCAAGGAAACTGTTCTGCGTGTTTTAAACAATGATGGCGCACTTTTTGCGCTTAAATCGCAATGTCGAAAAATCAAGGTTTAGAACCTGGAAAAACCTTTGCAACTCTATAAATAACAAAAGTACCGAAACGCAGAGATGCTTCCCTTTGTTCGGAAAAACGGCTATTTCAACTGTAAAGCGAGAAATTCGAACCATTGTTATCGAAACACTGTGTCATGTATAGCCTTCTGTATAGGACGGTTAAAAACCGTATAATTAATAAACATTTCGTTGGATGAGACCTCTAAATTGTTCGTGTGCAGTTGGAAAACACGGCGAATTTAAATTCTTGCCCTTTAACCTTACGGCGAATCCTGCCTACGGTGTCATGAAGGTGCGTAAATAATTTTCGGCTCCTGGTACAAACCCACATTCGCACCATGTAGATTAATTTAATGGAAAGTGGGTTATATGCGACGCAGGTGGCAAGAGGAACTCGATTATTGGTATTTTGCTGATAAATACGCCATGAAGACGCAATCAGGCCTGATGGTTTATGAGGGGTGAATTTGACTGAAAAACTGGTATAACGTACCTTAACGTATAAGTAACTGTTTTTCAGTAGAAAGCAGATTATTCAAACGCTGAAAATTAGAAAATTAAGAATTAATGTAGTGTTGGTGCCATATTTGGTGCGGCAAGAGCAGCTGGTAAAGGTGCAGCGTGTGGTGTTGAGGTAGTATTGTCAAGTGACTCAGAATTCAATCAATGGGGGTTACGTGAGGGCGGTGAACCAAATGAAGATCAATTTTTTCGTTTCAAAATTAACCACCCCAAATATTTAGTTTTATGGAAAATATGATTTAACGGAAAGCACAAAATTTCCTATGCGAGAGCACGAAATTAAAACTAAATTCGCTTTCTCAAGTCAAATTTTCGATATAATAAAACGATATTTGAGGTGGTTCGTTTTGAAATTAAAGCGATGTAACAACTGCCGTAGATGTATGTATTATCATCGACTGAAAGAAAAATCTCTCAGACAGGAATTGGCTTTTACTTGTCTTTCTCTAATTGAACTTCTCAGGCTGCTTTCTCAATATATTGTATAGTTGGAATTCCAACAGCATATAGGTACCTAATTCTTTGGAATGATAGATCTTTGTTTAGATTCATGTCTTTCCCTTTAAATAATTATTAAGGTCTGATTGAAAATAAATTCTTGCAGAGCAAATAGAACCCAGCCAACACCACGTGTTTATTGAGATTTATGTAACAAAACCTTTAGAAAATCCATGGAAAATTGGAGTGTTTTAATAGAATTAATATGGAAAAAAGAGTAAAGGATTAGGTCCAATTAGAATTGCTATCGATCCAATCTGTTACGGAAAACATATTGCATGCATTTAAGGTGTTCTATAATTATTTGAGTTACTGAAGGAGCATTACTGTGGAAAGTCTCTCTCCTATGAAAAAGACAGGTGAAGGAAGAAGCAAAACTTCTTGTATGAAAAAAGAAAACTGATATATCATTACCTTACAGAACACGCAATTACTGTAGGCATAAAAAATTATTTTGGCAAAATTGCGACGTGTGAAAAAATAAATGAGAAAGCTATCCCAAATGGAAAAACTATAATTGAAATTACAAGTCACTTCCATCATGATCGAATTAAAGTCAGCCTGCAAGAATCTTCCATCATTTCTGGTCATGCTCTTCGGGAAGAACGTGTGCATACAGTGGATACCGGAATAGACTGGGAAAGTCTCAAGTCAAAATAAAGAAAATTTTCTAAGAACATCTGTCCAAAAAGAGCCTTCTAGAACTGGCATCCAAGAACTTAGTTTTTCATAATATTTTATAGTAAATAGTTCTCAAAGAAGAGGTTGTTTTTTGTCGGCATCAGAAAATATGAATCGAGCGAAGAACCTTATCTTCTCAGGAGGAGCTGCCCGTTAGTTCTCGTTCTCCAGAACTCGGAATATTTAAAATAGTATTTAGATTTAAAAAAATCTTGTCGTATTTGATTGTTAAAATGCATTAATCTTCTCATACTTGTAATGACCCATGATATGTAATAATATTATAATATAAATAATAATAATGCCATTGATTTTACACAATTATTATACACACTACTTAAGATAGAAATTGCAATTCAAATTAGGTGGGGTTACTGTTGCTATCGGCAATGAAGCGCTCTAAAATCAGTAGTATCTAGGAGACGCCAACAGGCGAATACAAGAGAAATTTCTGATATAATTATGCATTTAAATAGCATACCACATCGAAATATCAATAAAATTAGAAAATGGCGAGGAAAAGGGTTAATTCAAGTTAGTTCAGGTGGACATGCACGGAATAATAGGTAATATTAATATTATAATATGTATTCATGATGTGCTGTCCAAGATGTATCTATCTATAGTTTATATGAAGGCTTGGTAAAGGATACGTAGCTTAGGTTTCTTGAAATGGCGCAATTTTTCTAATGCACTATCAAGGAAAGCTGACTATACTGATAAAGTAAACCTCATAATATTGCGCTGCTCCCTTAAAAACGTCCCTTTTAACCCCGACCTAAACTGCATTCGGGTGTCGCATACATGTTCATATATATACGTGGTGATATATTGAAATGAATTATTGCGTGTCAGGTGAAAATTAATGGTCACAATCAGATAGATGCATGCACGCACGAAATGTCACTTTTAGCAACAAAAAATCGGTGGTCGATATTCGGCTCGGGAGCCTTTTTTACGATTTTTTTGATGGGAAGATAACGTCCGTTGGCCGGACTCGTTAATGCACCCAGGAAATTATTATTACTATGGGTTTGGTGCATTTTGTCGATGATGGAACCAGTGGCGTCGCCGTTGCTCTATTGAGGAAAAAATGCAACTGAGGCATTTGTTATTTTTAAACCGATCGCTATACCTTATCGATTGATTGGTTACGTAAACTCCAATGTGTTTTGGAAGCCTTTGTTCGTTCATAATCCACTTGGACCGGTTCGTATCCCTTGCATTCATGCAACAATGGCAAAATTATGTTTTTTTTTTGACGTAACATAAGTAAAGCGTAATGCCCCGGCAGATGTTCCCAAGGCTCATAGCGGCGTGTTGGGTTTCTTTTGGATAATTGAAACGCTAAGACCGTTTCGATGTCTTTTTTGTCCTGAAATTAAATGCTCAGCAGTGCACTTTTTCACCAATGTTTCGCAAGCACGTTTTTTGATGTTTGAGACGTACCTAGAAGCATTTGAATATCACAACAAACACTCGAATGTAGCTGGGTACGCGAATGAGATAGTAGGCATACGTGACCAAAATGATGTTTCATACGGTTCGCCATTTTAAATTTATACGAAACTTTTCCTATGGTAAAAAGCATATCTAATATCAAGTATAAATATTCATCGGTGCAATCAAGTTTCGTATTTCAACCATGGGTCTGTGGGCATATCTATTGCGTCGCTCATGACCTCCAAATATCCTACCAAATTACCACCAATTACTGACTATCAAAAATTGAACATGCCGACGACCATTTTGGAACCGACAAAACAACCGAATTATGATAGTAAAAATTCTAAGAACTCCCTGACTATTAATAGTTAAAAATTTACATTACCGGGGCCATTTGAATTGTTTCTGTACTTATATTTGAGACGTGACGCCCAATCTACGCAATATAAGGCTAATGTCTTCCAACCTAATAATAAGCAATAACAATGCTCCTAATCGACAATAATTAATTATAAGTGCCCAATAAAAATACCCGTCTCAAACTCGCCACGACCATCCATCAATAGGTCCTCACTTCCTTTAATTGTATGTATTATCCCACGGATTGTGCCAAACTTAATCCATCAATCACCACCATCAATGCCAACAAAGCATCTAACACTATACAAGTCTATAGGTTTGACTTCAGAGAAATTCCCCTCGTACTAAGCACACGAAAAAAAGGTATGAACCCATCTATTCATCTATTCTAAACTGGTTTGACCTGAACGGGCCAATGAGAAGAGTCCGAACACTTGAAGGCCTTTGGCCATTACAAATTTTCGGCAGCTTGACGGTTCTCATTTGTCGGCCCGGAACCCACACTTTTATTGGTTCGGATGGGGTTTGGGTTTAGATAGCCTTGGACGCATTAGAAGTAATAGGACGACGAAGAACCATTTTGTCTTTTAGATAGGTTTGGAAACGTGTGCTGGATTCGTTGTTGTTAGTCGCACCATGGTGTAGTCTTGGTATTTCGTATTGGTGGAAGTTGAAGCGGATAGGTATACCTGTAGTTGTTACATGTTTTCTCGGGTATTTCGATAGGAAGTTGATGAGATGCTCAAGTGTTGAGTGTAGTTAGATATTGATTTCGCCTTGATGTTGTTGATCCACCGCTTCTACTCCCGCATTACAAATTGAGACTGCTTTATTATTCACTTTGCTTGAGAGTTTAGAACTTCATTCATTGAATCAGATATGTGTGGGAAGACATTGAAGGCAAATGAAGATCTTGATGCATATATTTTGGTGTTGGAGAGCAGCATAGATGGTATGCTTGTGTTTGGGTGTAGATTTGATTTTCCCCATTCAGAAATTGATTTTAAATATTTATCTCCATTAGATATGCAGGTCTGCGGTAACGAGCCCTTTTCAGTGGAGCGTGCGGTAAAGCCACTTTACTGCACACTCGTGGGAAAGACTGAAGTATGGATACAAAAACGTTTATCAATGTCAAATATAGCCAAAGCGTTCCTTTCGAGTCGGGATTTCAGATCCCAACGCGACATGCTTTAAAAATTGAATTCTTTCTCGCTGTTGTCAAGAATATGACTCGATGGAGATTTGTAATCCCCTTTCCCCTCTGGACCTCGAAACGTTTGTGTTCACAGGAGCAAGAGGCAATCTTTTTTGTTCCAACTTTTTGGAATATATGTATAGCAAATGAATCGTGATTTAAAGACAGATCACAATTTAAAAAGCGGTCGAAAGGAAAATCGCCCAATTTCGATCAAAATTTCGGATGTATCCATTTTTTGGTGGAAGTGACTGGAACTGACTACGTAGTCGATTCAGTTTTGATGTGACAGCACTTTGGAAGTGTGGAAATTTCTTTAAAACTATAAACCTTCAATACCAGTCACATGACTTGTTACTCCAAATAATAACCCAAATGGAGCCTCCGGCACCTTTTTCAAACACGAAAAAACATACATAATACCGTTTTCAAAACAACATCAAAATGGCCATTAAATTCCTCTTAACTTTTCCCATTTGACCATTTTTTATCTCTCATAGTTCTCAAGATGATATATGGTATCAAGATGGTAAGCGCACGGTATATTATATGCACGAATTAAATGGAGTCTGCTAGCCTTGAAATCTTCATTTTTCTCATATCCATCTCCCTTTTACACATGTTGTCAACAAATAGTGTAGAAAGTGGCATATTTGCAAATGTCTTACACGCTATTACACCTGTTATTCGTTTGAGGTGGATTGTTCGTTCTTTTTTAATAATTTTTTTGGAAGTAACGCCTCAACATCAAGTAGGAGTTGTTGTAGTGGTGGAATTGCATACTATTTTCAATCGATTTTAACTAAGAATAGTGGCATTTGCCGCACCCTGCCGGCATGTGAGGCGCTATTCCCAAAAAAAGAAAGATTGTATTTGGTGGAAAATTTCCACCAAATACAATCCATTTCGCTGACAGTTTTGCCCGTTTCGGTTCTTTGACTAGATGCCCAAATCTCAACATTTGATTAGTCTCGGATGTAGTTTTATACTCTTTGATTTTACTCCCGAATGTCAATCCTTTCTGATGGTTATTTGAGCCTTCGCAATATCTCTTAGTAAACGCACTTGATCGACCGGTCTGAGGGCGATTTCCAACCCACGAAAATGCACCGCACCGGACGCACTTTTAGTCCGTGGGCAAAGGCCACAAAGACGAACTTCGACGAAGACCCGGTGCAACGGATCGACATCGACAACAAACCCGAAGTAGGCCGCGCATATGCAGACCTGACCTACCCGACACGCTGTTCAGTGCTCAAACCCGTGTAACGCGGTGTAGCCCTAAAACGGGGTCCACGAAGGGCCTTATGTCGTACACTAACTTTTCCATTATTCCGTGATTGTTTATTAATTATTCGTTTGTCGCAAACCTGGCGGGGTTTTACTCGGTTTCTGTACAATTTCCTTGAGATTTCCATTGATTTTCTTTCTTAAGGGCTGCAGTATCGATTCGCGACCTCAGACACTTCTTTTGCTCTACTTGTTTTCCCTCCTCGCGACCTACGTGATTTTGCCGGTTTCGGGTGTTTTGTTTCACGGCCGACACCGACGTTAATTGCCCGGTAATGTTTGTTGTTGTTCGCTAAGTTTCGACGTTATTTTGCCACATAATGTGCATGAGGAAATTGAGCTTGGTTAGTTACAGTTTTCTATTTCCCAATAACGCTTAAAACCAAAAAGTTAAATTTCACCGTTAAAATGGAACGCAGAATTTGAACGCAAACCGAAACGCAGTCAGCAAAATCGGTTTCTGTTTTTACATGCCGCAGAAATTTGAGAAAATTTTGCAAATTGATATGGCATTTATGTAAGGTGTCACGAGGGATGCCCATCGGTGTTTTAACGGCTTATCTCGGTTATTAGTAGAGATGGCAGGAAGCGGTTTTCACGAACATGGGTACTTGCTTGAGAATTGTTGGATGTTGCAAATAGATAGATTTTGAGCACGTTGTTAATTTGTTTTCATAAGACGTAAAACTAAATTAATGATATGAAGACTACGTCTCAAATTTCTCGGTGTAGCGTTTTTTTTTTCTGAAAATTTGGAGAACAACATAGTTTCTAAAATGTCAAGTTTTAGAAACAGGAAGAACAGTTTAAAAGAGCCATCAAAAAGCATCGTCCTACTTCATTAACAAATGAGGTACCCAGCAAAAACATCGAAAATGGAACACTATACAGTAGACACCCTGTTCAAGGCTCTTCAGTAAATTGTATTATAGGCACTTGCACTTCTATACTTGGCACGAGTTTATCTTCAAACTGAGTTTATTGATCAAATTTGTTATTTTAAGGTTCGACAATTGACCGAATTTAGTGGTAACCTCGCGTCGGGTATCATTGGTGCAACAACCCCTTAACCAGTTTGGCATTTCCCATTAATCTCTTACCTGGAAGTATATTTGTCACGCTGAACGCTCACAGTCTAGACAATTGGCACAAACGAATATATACGTTAAAGTCACAGGCTAGTAATAAAACTCTTGTGTTATTATTTTAAGTACCTCTTATTTCTTATTTTTCAGAAGACTGAATGTGACCTTAGTTTCTAAAAACAGCAACAAAGGCTAAACTTTTCGAATAAAAATGTTTGCGAAAAATTTGTTGCGGGTCCAATCTTCATAAAAAACTAATATTTTTTAAAGTATTGAACGTTCTCTTTTCATTACTTTCGAATACTCACCTCATGAGAACTCCTCTTTGCCCGGTAATGGCAAAATTTTAATGAATTTTATTTGACGATAATTTTCGAAATATTGTGCAAAAATGTACCCTCGAAACCAGACATTTCAATTTTGAAAAAATTGCTAAAAATCTAGACAAGGCAATAGGAGACATTATTTCGGTCACAAATACAAGGACATGCCTCCACTAGCATTTATAGCATACTTTTTAACCCACTGACAGCACGTGTTCGAAACTCGTTTTCAATTAACTACTAAACTATTTGTCGACATTATTACACGCGTATCACATGGATGTTCACATAGATAATTATTATACGCATATCACGCATATTACATAAATAATCGCAACGTACAGTTATACATTTAACTTAAATCTGTTTTATTTGTCAAGACAGAAGAGTAGGAAATCACGTGTAAACTGTATATTCATTGAGAGTGCCATCAAAACATATCGGGCGAAAAGCCTCGTCATACCGAAAAAAACGCGTATAAATCGAGTTATGAATGTATTCGTCAAAAATGGTTAAGATAAAAAATCAAAAGCCCAATTTCACCGGTAGAAAATGGGAACGCATAATGTTTATTGCAGAACTGGAGAGTTTTTCACACTCGTCGAAAATGCGTACTTTCATGTTCGTTAAATAACCCCATAAAACTTTTTCAAAGTGCACCTTTTTTCCTGTACAGAGTTTGAAAAAGTCTGGAAACAACTCGAGCGTGCTGAGCTCCTAGTTTATCTTAAAAATAACAAGAAAAGGAGGTTTTCGGTCCAGTAAGAATATCACTGCTGTTAAATTAATTTAATTAATTTCCCTTCATTGGGTGATTTGAAGAGGTCCTTAGCTCGTACACTGTTCCCGTATCTGAAATTTCGGAGTTCAACTAAGTTAAAAAACTAAAGTTTGGGCTTTTTAGATAAAATATTTTTTGCGTATTCTTTTCGCTTTCTTTTTTTCTCTCCACATTAAAAGAGCTGCAGAACTTCATTTATTTTTAGCTCAATTCGCATTTATTTATAGGCCACCCTGTGTATATAGGAAAAAATTCCTGAAACGCACACTCAACAATAAAGATTGGCTCAATTGACCGACGAAATGCTAAAAGTGCCTTCTTACTACATACTGACTACATACTGACTTTTTTTCAGGTTAAATCATTTGAAAAGATTTCTTACGGATTATCGCCGTAACAGGCAGAACCGTAATTATGATTCGAATTCCAAAGGAAATGACAGACAATTAGAGATAGTTAAAGATAAAAGGGCTGGGAGCAACAACACTGTAAATGGAGCTTTTAGAAGGTTCGCGGTATTTCAGCTGTTAATCAATAGTAACGAAGATCAACCAAAGAGCAACTGAGTTCGATAAACTAAGAATGTTTGATAACATAGAGCGCTAAATTTGTCTGAAAATGACTCTACAGTTTTAACACATTTTAACGAGCTTTAAACGTCGAACAACAAATAAGTAGTTGACGAAGGTCAGGAACTTGGAAATTGGGATAATGACCTTTGGCAAAGTTTATGTTTTGAAGCCGCGATGGGTGTTAATGAGTTACGAAGGCAACTGTCGAAAATTTGCAGTCAATTATCACATTAATACGAGGGCCTTCCGTAAAGTAACAGTTTTTTATTCAAATGTGAAAAGTGCGTATACACTTTTTTAGGAAGTTCAACTGAAAAGGAATTGTAATAAACCGAATACATATTAACATGCCAGAGAGTATACTTGTCCAGTACTTATAGCCGAATGCTGATGCATTAAATTCTCTAAACTGGATGCATGTTGAGCTTATCTAATTTTAAGCATTCATCATAGGCCGCATGGTAATCTGCTCACATCAGCCATTTGCGATGCGATCGCGAACATTTCGCTATGTTTTGTGTTTTCTAAATGACGGCAGATCGTGCGATTGCTCGATATGGCTGGTTTATGTGTCTTCTTATTGCTTTGCCACCTTGTGGAATTTAATTTTGTGCAACAGTTGCATTTGAGGTATTTTTAAATGGAGTAGTACAGCTTAGCACTTTTAAAAAAATCTCGAATGCGCGTGGAAGTTTTCGAGGAACACTGATACAAGGCAAAAATTGCAAAATCATCAAAATCGTGAATTAAAGAGAGTGAAGCTCAATTGCTAAAAAACGATAAAATAACAATATCTGAAGAAAATTTATTTTGCAGGGTTACTTCAGTTGCCATAAACGTATAGATTTTAGATAATTTCTATCGCTACAGAGATGTATTACCTCACTGCATGTTGATTGGGTCACACTTTTAGGACATTTTACTTTTTAACCTCGGTTTCAACATAAAATAGTAACATCTCATTTCGTCACGTTTTGAGCAGTTGTCACAGGAGTTTCCAATCGCGTTTCCTACGTTTTATAATTTACAGGTTCGCAAACATCAAAGATCGACTTTGCTGTTTGCGAAGAATCGACACTTTATTCACTATTCTCTGACGAGGAGTTCCAGTTTACTCAGTCCTGCAATTTGATATTTAAAAACAAATATGCCATATTAAAATATACAAGAATGATAAAGGAATGGAACTGGATATTCGAAAAAAAAAACAGAAGAAATGCGTATAATTTTTCGTTTTTAATGCTATACAGCCAAGTTTTTAATGCTATACAGGGCAAAGAAAAATGTAACATTTTAACCTACTGCATCTTATATCCACCGTAAATCTTCAATCTGTAAAAGCCTTGATTGATATTACGGGACATTTTAAGCATTTTTAGTTTTTTACCCGATGAAGATAAAGGTGATTTAAAAAAGTTTGCACTTTTTGTTTGTTCCGCTATATATGACAGAAGTTTAGTAGCCTATGTAAATAAGGAAAATTAAATTTAGAATTATATAGAGTGCAGAATCAGTGACATAAAGTGTTTGCTGTTACAAATAAGGAGTACAATCTGTTAAATGTTTCGTTAATTCAATAGCATCTCCGGTATTGTGATTGCAAAATTTTAATTGATATGGGATTAACTGACACGGGTCATTTCGTAATGGTTTTAGTTGAGTTTTGTTTGCTGGTCCCGAATAGAAAATAGGAGTGATCTTCAAAAAGTTTGCACTTTTTGATTGACGCCTTGGATAGCCGACTCATCGCGTCCGATTTTAATAAGGCAAATTGAATTGAAAACTGCATTGAGTTTGGAATCAGGGACGTGTAACGTTTATCGGTAATCTATGGCAACAATAATAATAGTGCAATAAATAAAAAAAGTGCACTCTTTTTGAAAAGTACCTGTATGTTCGATTTTGAGCCAACAAACAAAAATGCCAAAAATCCATATATTGAAAGTTTTGCAATTACAATATCGGAATTGCGATATATGAACGAAACATTTAACAGATTGTTGCCTTATTTGTAGACTGCGCAACAACCTTTCACCCACCAAAGCTCTATGTAGTTGATTGAGCTCTTTATACCGTTCTAGGTTTAATTTACCTGATTTAAATAGGATGGTAAACTTCTGGCCATAGAACGCAGCAGACACAAAATGCAAACTTTTTGAAAACCACGTGTGTCTTCTTTTGCAAACCGAAAAACAAAAATTCGCCAAAACCCTTCCGGCTAACCTAAGCTAGCCTAAAAATCAATTAACAAATGATTTAACAAAATCTGTATTGATTCTTTCCTCCTCCTTGGTAAAACATACAGGAGCAAATTTTTTATGAACTGTAGCCCTAAGCCGTTGATTTTATACTTGACTAGTTTTTGAGCTTTAAGCACTTAAGCACTCAAAGGTTGCCACATGTCATCAAGAGATGTCGCCAACAGAAAAATCTGCTCTTGGCATAAACAGTTGTTGTCGGTACAGTAAGGCTGATATCTTTGCATTACCTCTGGTTCCTCGCCGAAGAGTTACACCAATGAAGTAGAAAACAACTGCGAAATTTAAACTCAAAGCTGTATGGTGAAACAATGATTGGCGTTATTTTGGCCAAAAATTTCAATGCACCGGTGACACCTTGCCTCAGTTATTAAAACAATCGTGGCATGATTCACAAGTTTGTCGTTAACGAGGCGGAACGCGAAGTGAAACCTGGTTGGACCAAAAAAAGAGCGCCAATGAAGAAATGGTTGAATAAGCGCCACCAGACACCAAAACAAAATTTGAATTGAATTACCGTTTCTCCAAAAAAGTCGTTTCCTAATCAGTTTTCAGAACATAAACCATCTATTTTTACGTGGCTGCGTGTTCGCCTTATCGCAATTCCCTGTCAGCGCATTGTTCGCATCGTTAGGCCATTAAAAATTGAACTTTTCAAATAAACAATACTACTATAAACAATAAACAAACATTGGCTGTATGTTAGCTTCGGGCCAACAATAAAATTAAGTAGGTATAATCCGTACACTTACTACGTATACAGACTCTGTTGACATAGCAAATGAAAACAGACAACTCGAGCCTGTTTATTATGCAAACAAGTGGTTCATTCATGGGTAAAGCACAGGAGCAGTCAATTTAACTATTTCTTCTTTACAATTAATGAAAAGCGAGTAAATGCTACCTGTAACTATCGCTGCCTGTTTGCAGTTTATAGCTAGATAATAAAGCCCCCCAGACCGAAGTCTCTATCGGCATGGAAGTGTGATCTTTGCAGAAATTTATGGTACCATTATGATTTCAATTGGTATCCATTTGCAGGTTCATGTTGGTGGCTCAATGAATATCTTTATTAAGTCAAGCAAAATGTTCTAGTGAATCTTTAACGCGTAATTGACTTAGTTTTTTGAGTGATGAATCTTTAATGACTAGTTGTATTTAGTAGTTGACCAAGGACTCCTTTAGTTACTGAGCGTGAAAAAATAAAAAAGTTTTTTCTGTTACACAGATGAATAAAAGATCACTTTTTCGCATGTCCAATTATGGAAGTGCTCCTTTATATTTAGTAATTTTTTGTTATTTCAATTATTTAACGTCATTATCATCTTTATGTCAACTTCATGTCAAAACTTTACGTTCACACATAAAAATGTTTTGACAGGGGACTTTCGACTTTTGACTGGAGCTTTGACAATTTCTCATGTCAATTTCATATCAAAACTTTACGTTCACACATGAAGATATTTTGACACGGGGCTTTCGACTTTTGACTAGAGCTTTGATAATTTCAAATCTTAATGTGATCGGATTTTAAAGACTTGTTTTTAGCAATCGAACTTTCATTCCTTTTATTACTCAGGGTGAAAATAAGTGAACGACTATTTTTGTGCACGCATGTTGAGTGCAGAAAGTACTTTTCCTCACTCAAAAATACTTTCTCCGCACTGAAGCAATTAATATCTACCAAATAGTATTATTGATTGTAATTGGTCTAATTTATATAAGCGCATATGAAAAAAAATGTTACCAACACTTGGCATGGCCGAACCCCAACTGGCTGCGGAAAACTAGTACTTTTCGCATTTGTTATAGACAACTATTTTTTCCACAATTTGGTATGAACCTGCTTTTTGACGTTAAACAAAGTCATTGCTGTATTTTTTTATATAGATAATATACATAGTATCTTATTGATCTTGTCTACGTAAATCTGATGTCATAGCGTGCTCATCACCTACAAAATTCTGTACTTTATCAAATTAATAATACCCAGGGCTCTCAGTAAATGAAATCAATGAACTATAAATATAAGAGTCATTAATCCCAGTTTTCGAATTACACATTACGGTGGGAGCATTACTGAACGCATATTTTCACAACGTTTTGACGATAAGTAGTTAGGTAAACATGTTACATATCTAGTACGTTACTTTCGTCGATTTTCGATAGTAGCACCTAAAAATATTTTGGTAATACGTACTATGCAGTAGAGTATTCAGGAAATTCTACTGATAGATCCAGATTTAAACTTCCAAGTATTCGCTGGGATTTTCCTAGAGGTGTCCAAGCCGTGGTTGACAATGCTATTGTCGGGTATTTTACAGAATCTGGTCGTTATGGCTACAGGCCAATGACCAAAGGAATTTTTCCAAATCAGCCACTGTCCTCCAAGCATACCAGATTAGGTATCTCCAAACTTTTGGAACAACTTTCAAAAACCTTAAAAAATAACCATCCTCAGTACTTGTTTGATTGTCGATGCAAAATTTTAGTATTACACCTTGCCACTACCAATTTGCTCCTCAGGTAAGACACAATTTGACTTATATCAATGCCTGTGAGTGTCCGGCACTAATTTAGCACCAAGAGTACCATCATGGTGCAAAGAGGTCGTAATTACACTTAAAGCTCTAGTACCGTAATTTACAGGTTTCAAATACTGCTTAAACATCATTTAAGTTTTAGCGAGAATTTTAAACCAGACTGGGCCCATTAGGTGGCCTTATAAGGAACTTTTTTCTACCGAGAATCTAAAACGGCACCGTTTTTGCTAGTCCGCTAAACCTTGTTTTTGATCTTCTCAGTTCAGTATACGCGTGCTTTATTGCCATTGTATTCATTACTGTATTTTTATTTCAACGTCCCAGAATCGGAAACTTGCTGGGTGCTCGAGTGCCGTTAGATGACACCTTCTTCAAGGCGTCAATTGAGGATGAGGATTAATCTGAAGTGAATTAACTTTCGAGTGATTATTACACCAGAATTACTGAAGAGAATCTGGTAATAATTATTGTTGTAATCATTAAATTGTTACTACTCGCTTTTTTCCCTGAAGAACGACCTTCTGTCTTAAATTACTTTTTAGAACAAAGGAGTAAGAAAAACCTCCTGAATATGGAAATGTTTCTTATCGAAGCAATTACTGGATTTGCATATTAAAAATTAACAATATAATTGCAGAAAACTTCCGAAGTTCTGCTTCCTTATACGATTTCTGAACTTTAAAATAACAATACTCTCAATAGTTGTTAAATCCGACTTACCGTATTCAGTAATAACTGAAAACTTCCAAATCATTGTCCAAATAAATAGAAGGAAGGAATCGATATGTAGCCAGTTTAACGACCTTCCCTAATGAAATCAGTCCCCCAGGATAATCGGCTCTTCCCAGTTTTGTTATGATTTTCCTGTTTGTTACCGTACGAAATGTGCGGCCATTAGGTCATTAACAGCTTGTGTGCAGAGTTCAAAATACCCGTTATTAAGCTGGAACGTGGAGCGTTCATAAGAGGACCTTTGGGTAATTTAGAGGGTGTTCCAAACTGTTGTGATTGAATCGCAGGATGAGGATATATTGGGACATTTTATATGCTTAGCCAAGATGGAGATGGATTAATCAGCAATACGGGAAACATCCAGAAAGTCCGTGGCGGAAGAAATGAATTGAAGCATGAATAAGTTGAAGAATGTTGGGGATGTTGAAAAATCCTTTTTAACCAGACCGACCAATGGTGTGACAGTAAAAATCAAATTGTAGGCGTAATTAATTGAACCTTTATTTTTACTATCAACGATCGTTATATAAACAACTCTAGATTTTTAGACTACTCTTATCGCTAAGCCAGAAAAAGGTAAAAAAACACTAACCTAAGCAATAATCATGTTTAGGCCGATCGTTCTTTGAGGGATTGATAGCTTTGCGTCATATATCTGTGAATAGCAATGCTAGCTTTATTCGTTGTTTTGGACTGAATATTCCAACAGGGGATACGTGAAACTAACGTGCAACCCCCAAATCGTGGAAAAACAACGAATTTCAGCTTCTCCTCGATCAGACATGGGATTTTCTTAATCTTTCAGAGTCAGTATTCCCAGGGAACCTTTAGGATTTTTAACACATGTTACGTGTATAGTGTTGAAAATCCAAGAAACATCCATGTTTGGAGATGTAACATTTCAAGTTCTTGAACGCCACTGTTGAAGGCATCACCTTTCAAACAAAAACAACCTTCGTTTTTCTATAAACCCACGTTATTTTCGCATAAAGTGTGTGTGTTAACGAAGCATTCAAGTGTGATGACGACCTCAGTTTCTATGCCAATTTCGGTTGACTATTTATTGTTGCGTTGAAATGGTGTCGTTTTACCGGGATCAGTTTACGCTGCATGTAATTCAGCTTTCGCAGTCCCGGTGGCCTGCTAATTTGATTAGGATTAGAAGTTTTTAAAATTGTGATAGGTTTCGTTCAAGTCGAGGATACAGTTTCAGGCCTGAGACCAAAATGAAGGCAAAAGGTATGGTAATCTTGTAAGGCAAACGAAAAAAAAGGAGGACGTTGACTCAGGTGCATCCAGTGATGAAAAAAAATTTTTTGGTTTCACAAGGACTTTTAGCAAAATTTAACGTAAAATATCTGGTAGAAGCTAAATTTTAAGTTTATGTTACGGAGAAAGATGTTCTGTTCTGATAAAGTCAGCTCGAAATTTTGACTTATCGGAGAATGATTTGGGGTTATTATCTGGCTTGTAGAAATCCAGAATTAATATAGAAGGGATTAACTATGTATAAAATAAAACTACCCGCACTAATGATCTACTTATTATCGACTCTATAATAATAGTGTAAAAAGCGCTTGATGCTTTTAGTATTGACTAGTTATTTACGACATTAGATTAGATTATAATTTAGATATTAAAGATTTTCGTTTAAGTAGTGTAGTGATATAATTGAAAAATGCAAATAGACAATAAATGGAACATTATTAGAAGTTTAAATTATGAACATCAAAGCTAAATTAATCTCTAATGTTAAGTTACAAAAGCGCGGATATCACGCAAAAGTCATGGTATATACTGAGTGTTTCTGCATAGTGGTGACCCCAAAAAATGCTTACCCATTTTTTAACATAGAAAGTTGAATTTTTAGCATGCGTGATAGTTAATTACGACTTCCGATTTAACCAGATTTGACTTCAACTTCGCTATTTTGAACATAAGTTTTTAGATGTTTTTACGTACACAGGTATTCGGAATCGGCCTAAAATTTCCTTTTTGTACTTGAAGACAAAAGTAGTAACTTTCGTCTTTCTGAAGATAGATTACACTAAATGGGTAATTTACTCTCTTTGAAGTAACCACTCGTTCGTATAACTAACTAAAAGGTCAACACGACAAAACGCTTTTGTACATTTCTGAATTATATATAAATACGTATATTTTTAAATAATTTGGTGTTTGAACAATTTTTAAAGGAAAATAAATATTCATTTGAGCTGATGCAGCTTTAATTACCGATTCACGTGTAGCAAAAGAAGCATAAAACATTAAAACGTCAAAAATTGAATTGAACTTTTCTGAAGTAATGAAAAAAATTGATTTTACTGCATTGTTTTTCCTATTGTTAGAATCATCCACATATACTTCAAAAATTCATGTACTTTTCCATCCTTCCAGTCTCTACAATTGTTGTACATTGGCAACGAAATCTCCTAAAAGATAACAAATGTCTACCTAAAACAAAACAGCTTAATACGAACATTGACCAAAAGTATATTCATGCAATATTCAAGAAATACATAATATTATCTGGGTTAATCCCTTAGCGATTTGCTTACTTCAATTTTGCAAACTTCAGAACGATTAGCGAACACCATCGCGGGATTAAAAGGCTTATTTTAGTCTCTTGATGTTTAATATATTATTGTAATGATATATGTTTGTATAAAAATGACGAGCAAAACGTTTTTTTGAAATTTTCGAATGGAGTTGTTTTTTTGTTAATGGCTCATAATAAAAATATCGCAATAAAAACATGAACAATGAAAAACACGGCACCATTTTGATAATTTCAAAAATCCGTTTTTGCCGCCATTTTGTATCCACATGTTAATATGTAATATATCATTCTGTAGGAACTGTTATGGTCTTTCCAAATATGTAAAGATATCTGAAACTACCTATCTATTCCTGATGGTTCCTCGTAGTTTTGGTCTAATAGAAATATCCTGTCTTCTAGAATTTAGGATTAATTACTAGGTTTTTGACTCTCTTGATGCATGCATGTCATGTTTCCACGTACATCCAATAGGCACCCAAATAGCGGTGAAGGATGTCTTGAATTCTTGAATACTTTTGCTGGTTCTAAGTGGGTTTCAGCTGGTGAAGGGCACATACCTTGAGTTTTATGCCAAACCAAGTACCTTTTCACAAAATGTAAGGTGCTAGGGGCAAAGAGAACGAAAATTTCAGCAGAATAGAATACCTCTTAATCAGTTTGATCCATTATCTACTTAAATCCATCGTCCACTTAAAGTTAATGATTTGAAGTGTGAGTGAAGGATTTTTTTGTCTAAATGATTTCGGTATTTTTTTTAGCAATATTTTTTCACATACGAAAATCAATAGCCGTATTGTTTCGGCCGTCGTGTGCTCTTTACAATAACAAGAATAAAACATTTATGCGAATGTTTTTGATCGCTGCTGAGTCTCAAAATACTGCTTCGACGACGTTTTGGTGGCAACTTGTTTCTGCACTTACTCCACGTAATGCAATACCACATCGAAATCATAACAAAAATTCAACACATGAATAAATCGAGTCGATAACCAGGAATGCCTATTTAATACCAAAGGCTCATATTGACCTAAATCAGCGTTTATACGGAGTTAAATCAAAACATGACATTTCATTTAGTGTATAGATTGCGATGGGGAGTTTTACAATAAAGCTCCCATATGATTCATGCATCTGTCTCGACACTGAGGAATTGGTACTGTCCTATTACCATTTACCAGTAAGCGCGATAGTGTCGTGGAAGTCACAGATATACGAAAACCAAAAGTGACTTAAGTACATCTCTTGCAGTTGAGTAAGGTATCGAGCAACAATTAAATATGGCGCCTAGTCACGACATTGGTCGGTAAGCACGACTATCCGTATACCTATTTTGTGTACACAATTAAGATTTCTTCTATGTCGAGGACAGGATTGAATTCGTGACCCAAATTTGTTATGGTGCTTAAGTAAAATCGGATTAGACATTGAACAGCACTCTAAAATTGATTATTTTTTCGCTTATAGGCGGGTAGAATCAATCGTTTACGGAATAAGTGGAGAGAATTAATGACTGTTGACCACTTAAGCGGTCTGATTGCAGTATGAATTCCAAAGAATAGCATTTTTGCGAAATATGATTTATTTTGGCCTTGCCTGAGCAGGCTGGTGAGCATTACTCAACTTTTACTCATACACATACATACATTACAGCAGCTACACGAATTTATTGTTGCCTACTATGCTTTGTTGTTTGTATTCTCGGAATACCATGGAATACCGGGTATCCATTTGTTAGATTTGCGAATAAAGGTCGAAATAACAGACCTCAGAATTATCCGCGACATTTAAAAATAATTATTGAAATCAAAGTGCTAAAATCATATATCAGCTGCTTTATTTACACAAGGTGCACCACTTGAATTTTAGGAAAGTTGAAATTTGAGAGAAAGCCAGTTGGTTCGAGTACGTGTGTTAGATACGTTACTCGCAGCTTTCGGCTAAATTTCTATCGCCATAGTCACGAATTTGTGCGGCTACAAAAAAAGAGGGAAATTATGAGCTTATCATATAGCTATTTTGTTAAAGAAGTTTAATATGCAGGGCTTATCTCAACTTAGGCCAGTAAGTAAAAGGGTTCGAAAGTTCATTACTCTCCACTTTATCGATCTTCTTTTCCGCAGATATCCACGGCAGAGACAATATCGCAGTGGGGTGGCAACATGTTGAGTTTCCCTGTTGAAAGAGTTCTAGTTGTCAAATTTCCTTCGGTGTTTTTTAAGCAATAAGGGTCATTGAAAGTTTGCTCACAACATTGAGAGATACCTCATATAATGAGAATTGTAAGAAATGCATTACTTGCGATTAGGAACTAAATTTCTTACAATCGTCTGAAATATCTACGGAAAATTTTCGGCCAGGTCCCGATATTCCACTAAGTCAAGATACATTTTACACAGGTTTATTGGTACCAGTTACTTGGGCAAAAATGCAGAATACACCAATATTACAAAAAAAAAGTCGGCGGACAAAAATTACAATTAGAGCTGCAACTCGGAGGCTTTGCGATGCATGTTCATTAAAAAAGTACGGAAAATCGAAGGAAAACAGGACAGGATTCGAACTGTTTGCATGAGTAGCAATAAAATTAGAAACAAGACTTTTTCTTGGATCTTAGACAGGACATCCAACTGCAATTCCATCTTCGATCAAAATCAAGTTTTTGACTTTCAAGTTGCTAGGAAGTCTTCTGGAGGTCCCAAAAATAAGCCAAATTTTTCGGTAATATCTTGATTATTACACCGGATACTTAATGTCTCAAAAAATCTAACGAAATCAGGCTGATTCCCACGTACACCCTAGCAATTCCGGTCAAAGACTTCGTCATAAGTCCCCTTTGAAACTCACTATTTGGTTAAAATTTGATCTCAGCACCTGGGTTTACACTCTTTTTCCACCACATGTTGTGTTCCTACGTATCAGTTATTACATGGCGTATGTGTCTAATAAGCTTAGGACTTCAAGATCTAAGATCCCACGTATCTCTAGACTGTTTATTTTGAAAGTTTTTTTTATCTCCCGAGTTTCTACTAATTTGATCCGGATCTTCAATAATCAAACTTGAGACGATTTCGATTGATAAGTGGGCGCGTTTAAAACCCAAAACAATCCTTATTTAACATGTGTGAAACGAAAACGGAACATACTAATTTAGGGTGCCAGGCGCCTGCAAATCGCCGATCGAATTCGCTTCTCGAGAAAGAGCTGAACAAGCCATGTTCCCACGTCCCTCCCCACCATACAAAACTTCCTGTAAACACACATCAAAATAACCATGTTTATAACGAAAAATTACTATTATTGCCAAGACTATTCCATTTCAAAAGAATATAATATTCTTGCGACGTTCCCTCGGTTTCTAACCTAAACTAAACGCTTGAAGGTAATTTACCTCATACATAACTTACACACTTTTAAAAGCAAATTTAAGTCCGGTTCTGTTTATAAGGGAGGAAAACTGGGTAGGGGCCGTCCAACATGTGGTGCGTAATGCTTTTTTCCTGTAGTTCGTTCGACTAAAAGCAACGAATGCATTTAAAAGTGCACTTAAATATGAAAGCTCCGCCGACTGCATAGCCCCGAGCAGAAATGCGTACATGTGCGTAATTAAAAAAATATAGGTTAAAATTTCAAAAAAACACATCATGGGCTTTTCGAAAGGGCAAAAGGGAATAATTAATAATTTCCCGGGGCAAAGGCGCATTTTCCGTTCTATAAAGGCAAGCTTGAATGATCCTTTATGTAACTGCGCTTTTTCTGTTTATAAAATGTGGGTGATTAAGCAAATTGCATTACTTTTAGGGCACGGTTTTTTGAAGTATCGCAGCTAAAATTCCGTGGTGTCATCACTGTAATAATAGTGAAATATTTGCTGAGAATATTCGGTCGTAATTGAGACATCAAGTAGTCAGCGAATTTAATTGGACAATGGAAAAATCTTTGTACTGCAGCTTGCAAGCAACAGAGCCTTTGTTCGAAGCCAGATTTAGGTCGCATTTAATATCTTAACCATAAGTGATTTCGAGATACTTATTTTCGTTAGCCGTTAACCTAATTTGGAGTTACATTTACCAGATCATCATTACGATTGCAGAAACTGAATATATTTGTTTCCTTTTCAGGGTTGGAACGCATCGCTGAGGAGTTGATGGGTCGAAGGAAATGGAAAATTTACCAAGAATCCATGTCAAGAAGTTATTTGCAACCACTGAACAACAACATAAAACGTACAAACAATTTATTGTCAGAGGAAGACTGTTTTCAACGTTCTCAGAAGGAGAACAATCAGCCAGTTGGCAGCCCAAAGAGGTACGAAAAATATGTGGGTTAACTGAATATTTAAAATCATTTTTTATACAGTGTGTCTAAATTTTTTGCAGCAGCTTGAAGAAAACCCTAGTTAGTTTTCGAGAAATAGGGCAATAAAATTTCAATTCTTTTTCTAAATTTTACTTTTAGCACCGGAAGTTTTGAGGTACTTGCTTTAAATTTTGACTGTCACAAAAGGAAAAAAACACACTCTACATAAGCTCCATATAATAAATTAAAATCCTGTATTGTCCCAAATTTGTAAATTTTAATTCGGGAGTTCGTTAAAGTATAAAAAATCTTAATTCTGAAAACAAGCGTTTTGAGTTTGGATTTTTTTCAGTTTTTGAACTTCAAATCGAAACAACAAAAGGCAAGTTTATTTTCTAGAAACTTGGATTTTTTAAATATTAGGTTGGGTCAATGGAAAAGAAAGGCTTTGTGATTACACTACAATTTGGTGATTTTTGAGTCCTTGGAGATCGATTTAAAACGATAAATGTGATTATATACGTATTGTTTGTAGTAATATCTCTGAAATATCGTTCTTGTTTTGAAGTAAAAATCTCAAAAACTGCTAGAATTATGGACAGCATTGAAACAAAATGAGTGATATCTAGTTAGTTAACATTTTTTTGACGCTGTATGTAAATCATGTGTAAAAACTCTGGCAATACTCAATTACCTGTGAATCATCAAGTATGATTATATTTTTCATATTCATTGATTATTTGCATATGTTTGCATGTGCTCTCTTTCACATATGATCCGTTAGAAAAAAACAGGTTTTTTTCCATTGACAATATAACAATAATCAATTATTATTCCTGATGCCACATAATAAAAATTTCTTTTATACCCAACCAAAAAACATTTACCCTTTTTTGGTAAAAAAAAAACTGCTACAAAAAAACGGACTCCTTGTATAATAATTATTGTTTGTTTTTGTTTAATATATTGTTATTTTTGTAGTGTTCGGAAGTCTGCAGTGAAAGACACAGACGAGGAAGAAGAAGCCAAAGCAACGTCGCCGGAGGCCGGTGGCGTAGGCGCCGAAGGCGCCACTCAGAACGACGCAGACGCTGCGCAACTCGACTGGACGCCGCAGAGCAAGTGCGTCTTCTGCGCAGACGGAGACGGCAAGCTGGATAGTGAACACGCAGCGCATCACGGGGAACTGGTAAGCAAGGAAAAAGCGGAAGATTGATGGCACTAAAACGGCCTCTCGTCCATAAAATTAATGCGAACAAGTCCCGATATCAGGAGATACATGGAACGGCAGCAGCGGCATTAACTTCTTTGGGTCATAATTTCAAATGCAGCCATCAGTATCTGCCGTAAAAGAGCCGCTAGTTTGTCGATCTAGATTTGCAGCGGCTACTAACAACTAACGTTCACTCGTGGGCCGCCTATCACGCTCGAATATCAAGTTTATGATGTATCTGGTTCAGTGGCATATACGAGGTGTTCAGCGCCGGCCCCAACCTTTTATTATGTTGTATAAGCGCTGTTTTATCACTTATTAGCATAATGTCTAATGGCCCATTATGCCCGGGCTTTTGTGGATTGTTTACGGTCAGCGTTATACAACTGACCGTCGTCGGCGGACAATGCCCATCAACGCGATTACCGATGAACCGAAGGTTTACTCTATAAATCGCTGCACCATTAAACTTAATTTAATAACTGTTTTTTGACTTCCTCTAATGTTGTTCGAGCGAGAGAATTAATAAGCGTTTGTTTTTAGACTAAACCCATGTTCCACTTCCTAGGCACTAGACGGACAATTACCAAAATAACGGTGGTTCCAATTCCGACGGCTCCTATCTCGAAGATTTCAAGAATTCGTCGGTACCACCGGTACCAATATTCGGGTCGAGAAATTGGCGGAACGCCGTTAGAGTTCTTTGTTCAGATATTTATGTAAATTGCTATCAAAACATATCACCAGAAGCACGTTACACAGTCTTGCCGGTTCCCGGATGCTAGACGTACAAACTTAAAATTTCTTTGCCAATATGTAGTCAGTGTGCTGTTTTATCAACGAGCCAGCCAGCCGCATCCTGCAGAAATGCATATGTATATATATATATGTAGGTTCTTTTTATACATTTAGTGAAGGAAGCTGGAGAATTCTCAGGGATTCAAAGAAGCTTAAAGTCAGATTTGTCATCTTCAAGTCGAATTCAGATTTGGCGTTGGCTTCGGCACTGACAGATAAAAACCATACATTTCATTCCCCATTTATATACTCTCTCGGATGAGAAGTTGGCGCTGAACCATTCCAACTGAGCGACCGTTGAAGATAAGCCAATTTTAATTTCCGCGCTCATAGCGAAACCGCGGCCTAACGTCATCGTCCAATAAAATCAGTCATCGACGGCACGTGACACGTGAGCATGTTTTGATCTTTGAAGAAAGGTCAAGCATGAAACGACGGGTAATATTTATCATTTTTTATAACTAGGTAATAGCTTGTTGCCTATCGATAGATATACTTTTTGAAAAAGCAGATATTTAATTAATTGCAACATAATCGTAACAAATTAATGTAAACTAAAAACAATGCCAAAACCTCAAACTTCCAAACGGCCCCAAACTTCAATAATATACATAAATTGGAATATTAAGTTCTGCTGCGAATACAACGCCGACGTACCGAAGCCAAATCCAACGTCGGGTTTAAAAATCTGGCTTAAATGTCGGTACAGATTTTGCAGTTTTAGGAAAAAATCATGTTGTTTTGAAGTTCATGATGAAATATTATATTTAAACTTCGCATTCATAATCGTTTTCGAGCGTATCTAGAGTGCATCCGGCGAGTAGGTCGAGTCGTTCACAATATTTATCCCCCATTTACTTTATCGAGCAGCAGAGAACACCCGACAAATTATGCCTTAACCAGGCAAAACCGTGAATGCGCTCCTGGAGTTAATCGAATGAAAAAAATTGTTTCTTCCAAACTGCTATACCTCCTTCCATATTTTACGTAGTCCAAAGTCGAACTTAATATTTAAACATAATTTAAATTTCATTAAAACTTGGGAGGATAATCAAAGAGTCTGGCTGTGATAGCCCAAAGTGCTATGCTACTCTGAAACTTTGCTAAGGAACGAAGTGCGACCATACTGTGAGAAAACGCAGACTGTAGTCTGGAAGCTCTATTGTAATATGGACCAACCTTATCTAACTACAAATACAAAACTTGGAATGTTAGGCAACCTGGACAGACCTTGCTTTGCTAGTTCTGGAAACAATAATTAAATTGACATTAGAAGATTTTCTCGCTTCTTACAGATTGTACAGTCAATTCAATTCTGATTAGTTCGATGATAAAGGAGCTGGGTTCTTAATTGCTTTCCAAATTATTGACTTGATTTGGAGAATGCAAGAAGTAGATATTTATTGTTACAGCTTAGTTTTTTCTGTCGCGTATACAGCGGCCGCATTCAACAGGCTCAACAACTGCAACTCTTAGGATTTGCTTGCTGGATGACATATGCTACCTCTTTAAAATAGCGAGTTAAATGGGAATTGATTGGCAACTTTGGTTGCGACTTTTATAGCTCCACAACTGTTACTTTTGTAAGGTGCGGACAATGTCCTCAAGTTGAATATCATTGTGCCCCCCTACATAGCGAGTAAAAATCAAAACATACACACGATCCCAATTCCTTTTTGGTCAACGACGACATATTATTTTTCGAGACTAATGTCAACAAAGCGTGGAAATGGGCGTCAAACCTATTTGCTCGAAAATAGGAATAAACCACTTATTATATACAGGGACCCCGATTTCGTCGCGGCCCGATGCCATTTTAATGGTCGCATTTATGTCGCACGCTGCGAAATTGATTTCCATAAAGCTGGTAAAGTTCATAAAGCATGTATATGTGTTCAGGCCGTATCTGGAATACGCGCCATAATGTCGATGCCGATTTGCCGCTCGAGATTCGGACCGACCGATTAAAATCACACGGTTTCCGTTTTTGAATTGGGGCCGGTCAGTTTGAGCGTTGATTGATTGGTCTGCTTAAATGTTACCAGATTTGTTGGCTCCGTGGAAATGGATTTGTTTAAGCAGATGGGTCAGTGATATCGCGGATTAGAGCCTTAAAAGTGACGAAAAAGGTAGCTGAAATAGAGGATTGTATTTTAAGGTGCGGTAAGAAGTGTGACAAAGCCCCATCTATGGGAAGTAGTGAGAGTGTGTTGCTTGAAGCTCAAAAGATGTCGCTACAGATTTGTAAATTTTACGAAAATGGGTATGTGGCAGCACATATGTGTAAAATCTTAACAATACTATTAATTGAAGCGCTGAGAAGTAATTTGTAAGTAGAAATACCCTAATTCCATCTGTGAGGCCAGCAGCAGCAGCAGCAGTTTTTCGACGATCAAAAGATGCTATCGCATGTTATCGCAGTTCATTCAATTTTTCCAAGATGTGCATCTACTGAAAGAGCTCTTTGCTGAAGTAACTATTAATACGCCTTTGAACCTACGCGCGTATTTTCCAATAACTAATAACCCATTGTGTAATGCAGCAAATAAGTTACAATTAGTACCATTTGTTACACTTGATAAACAAAAGGAGCAGGAGATTGTAAATTATCAGCCCGTGTTGAAAATATTGATTTAACTGCATTGATCATATATGAACTGTAGGCGTGGGAAGCTAAAAATGTGGTTGTCGTAAATTTGAACCGCAAATATGAATTTTTTATTTTTATACAGTGCAACTGAACAACTGAATGACCACCGTGTTCTTGAAAATTTTTTTTTGAATGATACTTCCGCGTGAAATAACGTACTACAACTGAAAAAACCTTCGACGGAGCTTATCTAATAGGTATCGCATTTTCTTTGTTCGCCAAATAAAACAAAAAACTGGTAAAACAACGTACGTACACTAATTAGAATAAAAATCTTATTTGAATTTTAAATCAGGTCGTACTGTTACTGAAAATATTTCTATTGTCTGCCATAGTGACTAAGTTGAACCGAAGGTCAGACCATTCATTGGCCGTCCACGGATTCTAATGGCCGACATAGAAACTATCCGATTACGGTCGTACCCACTGCCGAAATAGTACCCGGTTCCTACAATTTTATTGGGTGGCATTTTGTGGGTGTTGTCTTCTATGACAAAGAATGTGATATTTTATATCGAATCAAAAATAGTTATTTAAGAGTTCTTTGATCTTGTGGATGGAAGATAAATGGTTCCTTTGTTAAAATAAGTTTCGCCTGTCCGTTTAGTAATCCTTCGAATCCCCAGGATATCAATAAATTATATATGATTAATCGGACAGTCAGCTAATTGTGTTTAGACGAATAAGAAACAAGGTCTTGTCCACATGCGAGCTTAGAAGTTTCGCAATCACCGTTAAGCTCTAATTGTTCGTGTAATTGCTTCGGGTTGGCCAAAAGCACAAACCTTCAACTTCAATCATTGTTTTTGTACAGGCATAAAATTTCCAAAAATATTTTTTTTGTTGCTCAACCATCATTTATTATTATTAAACATTTGAATTGTAAATTATATTCACGAATAGTGTAGGGGTCACATCTGAAAATATTGGCCAAGGCCCCGTCAGCGCGAGTAGTAATTATCTCGTACCTACATCAAATGGTTGTTTAAAAAACCATTAGGAAATGGCCAATTGGAAATGGCTGAAAATAATACTCACCTTGACATTTAGGGGCCGGTCTAATCTGATGCTAATTTCCAATCGAACATAATTGAAAAGTTGTATTAGGATTTAATTATCATAAATTTAATTACCGCCATTTGGAAAAAATGCTGTTGGTTTATATGATGAGGTGTTTTCTAAGAAAAAAATCTTGCATAAACATGGTCGCATACTTGATGACGTGTACTACTAGCAATATCTTCCAGACCATGTCAAAATAATTTGTTGGATTTACGACATTTACGACATAGCAAATGTGAAATGTCATAAATTTGATATCGCAAACGTTACTCTTTGGAAAGTACGTTAAGTTCAGTGAGGTTAGGTACATATACATTTTGACACCTTGAAATGGAAGAAATGAACGGATAAATTCAAATTGATATTTTTGGAAATATTTTACCGTTTATGAACACAACACATCCGTAAAAAGTATGCCGGAAAAATACACAAGAAAATTGAGAAAAAAACATGTCACTCAAATCTGACAGTAAGCCAATTGTCACGTCACCTAGCATGCGATATCGGAGAGGTAGAAAAACGATTCAGTTCAACTCACGAATAACTAGACGAAACCCCTAGACGTTTCGAACTAGGAGATTGAACTAGTAAAAACAGAATTATTTGAGATAACAAATAATTTTATTTATTCATTTAGTTTAAGTTTCATCCCTGAACTCCATACATTAAGGAACGACCTCCTTTAGTGCTAATCAACAATACCAATGCACATCCATTCATCATCGACATTGCATATGCATTAGATCGATCGTAATGAAAATAATAATATTATAGTAATTATTGCAAATTAATTATTATTATTGCCGTTAGCCTCATGTCTTACATATAGAAGTGCCAAGTTCATTACAAAAAGTGCATATCGTAACTTGATATTTGTCGATATTGGTGCCTAGGGCATAACCTCGTTCGAATTACTGCAGATTTTAGATTATAGTCCTAGATTCGAAGATTTTAATGCAGTGTCACTACCAGATTCGTGTTTATTATTTAATTGAAGAAGGCTGGACAGCTTTGAGAAATTTCATTTAATAAGTGTCAAAAATTTCAATAATGAACGAGATTTCTTCAATTAATTTGAAAAATGTAAAAGTTTATAGAAATGGTCTTCAATGGAACTTTTAAATGAGGGCATATATCCAGAATTATCCTGTAATGCGTTAGGGGTCTAGAGTCTGATTCTATAGGAATATGTGAGAATGAGACTTAGTTTTCTTTTTCAAAAGTTCATTTATTATAGTAAACTGTAAGATTCGAGATTTGCAACCCATGCTATGTAACGGCTTTGCGTCACTCAGTATGCAATGCTTTGACATATCTTTGACGATATGCATATTTTATTACCAAATATTAACTCGGAGGGTAATACGTCTTATTCAAATTTAAGCCTGTTAGATCCTTGAAATACAGTAGCGTAGCTTTTTAAGTATAACCACCCAATCAAGCCCAACCTCGCCAGAACTGAACGTGCAGAACCAAAATGTAAAAAACCTCGGAACCCAATGCGATTTCAGAACTCCCGCGCCTCTCTCAGACCCACACTAATGACGATTTAGTTTTAGATAATCATCTAACTAGGCCATTTACGCCTAAATAATTTGCCGTGTTGATCGGCGTAATTTAAGAACGGTTTCGGGTTTTAAGCACGCTGATTTCGGTACTGTTGAATAGAGGCCACGGCGAGCCTATTATAGATATAACCGGTATTTAGTTTTTTTCTATTTGCGTGATGTTGTTGAAAATTCACGGGTTTTGGGTTCCGTGAATGCACGCTGTCTAAAATTAGTATTTTACCATTGCCTGTTGAGTGTTGTCAGTGGCGTATCATTCAATGTAGATTTTTGTTTCAGAGTCCCCGCCCATCGGACTCGGATTCTTCAGACAGTGGCGGACGTAGTGGAGACGAAGCGGACGGCCGATCCTACTCGTCACCAACGCCACCACCGCCCAGAATACCCGCCCAACTCGCCGGTCTGCCGCCCAACATGACCTCGGTCGACGTGGCTTTCGCAGTGGCGGCCCTCACAGGAGGCACCCCTCCCGGTGTTTCTGGAGCGCCCCCACTTCCCTTCTTCACGCCCAATATGCTTAATTCGAATTGGTGAGATCGCCACATCATCAAAAATGTTGATATTCACACTTATTTCGATCCGTAGGTACTTTGCCAACGTGGCGCGTCAGTTCCAGGCGACAACAGCACCTCCCGCCGTCGCTGAAGTCGACAAAAACAGTGGCGGAGGAGAGCAGCCTCTTGACTTGAGTAAGGGGTCCAGTAACGCGTCCAACAGTTCGCCGGAACCCAAGACGAATGTCGCTAATAATATTAGGTTGCCGACTTTGGAAGCCAAGCAAATATTCAGGTGAGAGAGTCTAAAGCAAGGCGAAAGAGATTATCGCATACTGGATCACATCTACTATGTCAGTTGTTAATATCATCCCATCTAGTGCATCATCTAAGTGCTTGCAACGATTTGCCCGATGTAGGTTCGATGGTGCAAGTAAGGTTTAAGCTATGCTCAACTTCAACTTCAGCTCACTTTCATAAGAATAACGTTGCAGGCAAAAATAAAGTTAATCTGACGGCAATAATTTCCTTATGGAAGCAGGACATAAGTGAGCTAAAGCTTAACGATCGAGAAGGACTTGATTGAGTAAACAATTGTCAATATTCCACTAAAATTAGTCCTATTTTTTTAACGGAAGGATGCCATGTATTAGTGCCCTTATGACGTCATTTTGTCAATGGAGATGTCGACTGCGCCGGGGCATGACATATCTCCTGCACCATCTCTCTTTTACGACTTCGTTGGTAGGGAGAGTCCAGCCACTGGAGAACGGATCGGTAAGTGTCTTCAGTTGGAGTGATTTCCACGGAGACCCTGACCTAAATTTGGACACTGAAGAGTCGTCGCGTAGCCGACTTGGGATTCAGACCGACAGAAAATTGATCAGGAGTTTGTCAGAGATTGGGCATATTAAGTCCGTGTAAGAGCTTCACATCATATTCGCCAATGTGGTCAACATTGGCTAACAATACTGTGGAATGGTTTTTACCCAGATCTCCACAATTGAATGTTTGGTGAACAAGGGGCAAATCAGCGGTAATCCAGCGTAATAAATAAATACTAATAATAAGTTGGAAGAGCGTTGCGAACGTGGCGAGAGACCATCGAAATCCAGAAAACAAAAATTTGCAATTTGCTCACCGGGCATCGCATTAATTTGTGGAATTCCCAACGAAAGCTTTTCGAAATATCATAATCGCATGTCGTCGCTTGGCACGCGAAATCAGAACATACCGAATCACAACTGTCTGGCTTTCTCAATCATAAAGTCTTATTTAGGTCAAATTGCATCCTCAACTGGGATAAATCCGCAGACAAAGAAGGCGATCGTAAAAATGTGAAATATTTGAAATAACGTGTCCTCCAGACTTTGGCACTATTTTTGCAACAAAAATCACGTAATGGAGCACTTAAAGCCATAACCGTTTGTGACAAATATTTCGTTCGTGTTCACGCTGGTTCATTTTCGTATTACTCTGGAAAGATTCTAGATAAATGGGGCAATAAATGCGAAATATCAAGACGATATGACTCCATTTTCTGGAAATGGGATTTTTACGACTTATTTTAGCACATACACCGAATATTATAAAGGGAAAATGTGTTATTCTCTCTTACTGTTATTACGCCCTTTTCATATGAATTCGGTGATTGTCTCCGAGCCTGAAGGGGTTCTCTGAGGTCTAATGTTTTACAATGTAATAAAAATTAACTGAACAATAATTCTTCTCTATCAAGAACTTTTTGTAAAGCTGAGAAATCATCATGGGATCAGTTCGATTCAATGCGGTTTTGGAATCCGTTATCTATCTGCCAGCCGTTTGTCATATGTCTGTGATATCATAGGTAATACTGTATACGACGCGATTAGCTTTGCTGAGCTTGATGGGTTTTGTCCAAAAGGGAAATTGACGGGAACATTACGGACTACAGCTTTATTGAATGGAAGCGCTAGTTTCATGAAGAACGTCTTCATTAGCAAACATAATCCACTTTAATGTTTGCAAATTATTTCGGTATCTAGATCGACCAGAAATACACTTACTTTTAAATCCCAATCGAGGTGGTGCTTTTACTTCCCGTCACATTGCGTCGATTTAAATTCTAAAGAAATTGCAGGCTTCTGGTATATATTTTAAATGTATAATTAATGCCAATTTGTGAATCGTCTGTTTAGATACGGCTTCCGTTTGGATGCTGTTTTAAAAGGATGCACTTGTGTCTTGTATAGTTGGGTAATTATCATGGTACAGAAAAAAGAATTTCTCCTTTTCTAGTAAATAATTTCACCATTTCTATGAGATGATATATGTGAGAAACATTTCAGGTTCACTTTTTTTCTACGTATATTTTCCAGGTTAATTTGCTGTCGCCCCAAGTACCCAGCCTTTAGCTTCAGTCGTAGGGACTTCCCGTACAACGGAGGTTAAATGAACTCTGTGTTCGTAATCCTATTGTCGAAAAAGACTGGTTTTGTCCTATCAGAATTTACAGACATTCCCGTCTCAGTACACCATTGTTACATTGCCCTACAAGCAATTTGCATTCGACCGCATATCGGACCAGCTTCATCACTAACTTATCGTCAGCATACGATTGTGCGTTGAATCCCTTGAACTGAAGCCTCTCCACAAAACCATTTATTCGGAGACGATTCCGGATTCCCTTCTGGTTGTCTTCCAGATTTGATCCCTCCCGCCAGCTGAGGTGGGGACCCCGTACCATAAGGGCATCGCAAATGCTGCCGACCCTTGCCTTATACAATGTTTCTTCTGTACTAAATAAGAGGGCTAGCACCATCTCTCTGTCTGAATAAGTCATTTATATTTTGGGCACTACTAAAGGGAAAGCTGTTTCCGCGTCTCAGTGTCTCCCCTGTGATGTACCAATCGACAATGTTTCCCTACGTTTTAAGACTCCCATTTCCGCTCTTGAGAGAAGTGCCCGAGCACCTTGCTAAAATCCGAGGTCTTAATGGGCTTGATTTGCCCACGGTCCATTTGATGTCTTCTTCGTTGGGCGGCAGTTTTTGAGTTAGCGTCCAGTCTTGTTGCACTGGATCTTTCTCAGGAAAGACGTGCTTCGTTTCTTTCTCCAGTGAAGTGAATGTTTACGAGATGCTTAAGATCCAAATTGCCTAAATTGGTTTAAAAGCAAATTCTTAAAAAATACCTTCTTGGGCACCTACTGATTACCATTCATCATCTCTGGAAATGTTTTTCTCTAATCCAGCGTTCTTTTCTTAGTTCATAGTTCCTGCTTCTTGAATTTGTCTAATTTGCGTGCTTTGAATCGTACAAATTCTATATTAAACAGTGTCTCAATTGGACACAAAATAATTTTCCAGAATTCTTACTATGTATGTATAATATATTCACTGATCTGTAGGGCGCAATTAAATAAATTTCTATTAAGCGGTGACAAGACACTATGAAATAAACCATTGTTTCTCTCGTCTTGAAACACAAAAAAAAAACAGCTCCCATCAGAGTTAAACGAACTCTCTCGGGGTGCTCTTAATCTGAAAAGGGTCAATAACAAGCCATGAAAACATGTTGAACTGGTAAAAAAACGTCTTCTTTCTTGGGAATAATCCTTAATTTATCGGTCAAAAACTTTCCCTTATCAGTGTGTACATTATTTGTGCGCGTCTTTACTCAATTTATTTGCTTTCTCGGAATTTTCGCTTTTTATGTCTGAAGTGCATAAAAATGGTGCCAACCGATGTTTGCGTAGCGGCAGAATGTGTAAAAATCCAGCGGAAGTTCCATTGATGATAATGTTAAATGAGTAATTTAAGATTCTGTTATGTATTGGCAGATTGGTTCAGTTACCATATTCATATTAATCAACGCAGGCGATATTTCAAACTTAATGGCACTAAATAAATACATAAACTAGAGATGAAGATTTCATGCCAGCAAAAATCCAGGTCAAGTTGAATGCGAGAAAAGAGAACGCGAAAAGGACGGTGGCAAACTTGAATGTGTGCATATATGCGCCAGGTTTTAAAGACCTATAAATATATGACACTCGCATTTGCATAAGGAAAATTACGCTTTATGTAAATGATATTGTGCATACGTGAAAAATGTTTAGATTTTCATATCGTGGAGAGAAATGGGTTTTTAATATTTCGAATAACAAAAGGGGAGGGGGGAGGGGGAAGGGTGGGGTGGGGTTTTGAGAGGTATTGATGCCAAAAGCTGGGCATACACGCTCACAATGGAACCGTTAAAGTCAAAATAAGATTTAAATGTGCTGAACAAAGACGTGGACTGAGGTGCGGCCAATAAACGACCATGGTGCAGCTCTATGAACGTGAACGTTAATAAGTAGGTATGAGAAATAAAAACCAAATAAAGCTCAACTCAACATCCTTTCGAGAAGTGTGGATTTCTGCGGTTGCCCTTGAGATGCCCGATTTTATCCATGTTACTAATTACACCTCTTCAGGTGCTTTTAGCGGCGGTGATAAATCAATCGAGATTAAGGGTTATTAATCTGCAACTTCACAGCTGCCGCTAAGTTATGGGCATTAAAATGTTTGAAAACGCACATAGAGTTGGTTATGAATAATCTACTTAGCTGTTGATGGATATTTAATAGGTGGCAATAAAGAGGAAAATGTTTCAGGACGTACAATGGTCGTGGCATTAACAGCCAACAAACTAATAGCTCTGATGAATTGCCATTAACTTGTAATGAAGATGGAGAAGTCTTGGGCATTTGAAAATTTCAGATTGTTGAATAAAATGAGTTAAAAGATGAACACAGGAAGCGACGTCAACGTGATTAATCTGTGGAAAATCTCTTGCCATTTGAAACATTGAAACACTCTAGAAATGCCGCCCACGAACTTAGAGAAACGGATTGATGTTGAAGAGACCTTAGATCTCCATGTGCCTTGAAGAATATTTTCGACACTCCTGGCTATCATCTTCCTGCTTATCGCCAGTGATCAAGAACAATAAAATTTAATTAACCATATTGCAAAAATTTACCATCAACTTTGTGAAATCTCAGTCTTCCCTACTCTTTCAAAAAATCCACGCTTTCAATTCTGGATACTGAAACTTAAAAAGGAAAAATTTTAAACTCCTTTAGATCTTAAAGTATTTTTGAGATCCAACGAGAGAAAAACTTGCTCATTTGCACATGCATACTATCTTAAGAAAACGAGATGCTCCCCAAACTTTATTGTGAGAAACGAAAATAGATTTAAAAAGAATTCGAACTTATAGGTATTAATTTGCCTCAAATTATCCCCTAACGAAAATTGAGAATCATTTGTTTAGTTTACTAGTAGAGGAGGTTCATATCATTCACCTCCCATACTTTCCTGCCCAATTGGTTGCTATTTCTGCTCTTCCACAGTTAGCAGTATAAACACACAACTCGAAATATGCCCTTTTTTCAGTTCCTGTGCGTGCCACGTGTGTATATTTAATGGATAATCTGCCAGATTTGGTAGCACGCCAGAAATGTTTTGGTTCGTTCCAAACAAGTCTGTCTGGAACAATTTCCAGATGTGCTGCCATATCGCATTTTTAGGGCCTGTGAATAATAAATAATTTTGAAAGCTGCAAAAGTATACTGTACTTTGCAATTCAGGTGAAGCTAACGCTAATTTTTTCGAGAGATAGGCCGAATAGTTTATGTCCCTTATCCCTAACCTTGATGGCACTTCATCTAACTTGATGCGTTTCTGTGTAGATTGGTCGATGAAAATAAGTATTTCTATGTTACATGCAAATAAAGTGTTATACCTGTTATATTCTGAGTAAAAGCATCTTCGGATGAGTCGATAATTCTCGCAAAATAGGCCTGCACCATAATTTCGCTATGCACAAGCGCTAATTAAGCACCTGTTTGATGCTAACTGTGGTAAATTGGTAATAAAAATACACCGTAAAAGAGAACCATAAAATTTCTAGCGTTTCAATAAATATAGCAGCAATGACTTTGCTCGCACACACAGTGAACCAGCGAACAAAGATTGGTATCAGTGACCGATAAAACTATACGATTTCAAGGATTCAAGGTGACGATGATTCATCATTGCCAAGGCCGGAAAGGCTGTGCTTTCTACATATGTGCCGTTGAAAAAAAAAGCTATAAATGTAGCTTTTTCAAATTTTTTTTAAACCTTATTAGAAAAAAATTCCACCTTATCTCTCGTTGACCCAAAGTATAAAAGTCAAATTGAATCGTTAGAAAAATTAAGCGCTATCGAAACGTTGCATACACTCCCCCCATACGTTTAACCTTATCCGTGGCATTTTTATTATCGTAGGTTAGTAAACTCTAGCTATCGCGTGTGTTGTTCTACTGATAAGAAATTAATTTATTATTGGTTATTGTTATATTTTTATGTGTATTATTAGCACTTTGGGGAATTTGTATGTTGATATAAAGATTGGCTTCCTGGACATAGGTACTTACGCAGGGAAAAGATGAGAATATAAATTATTATAAACTACACCAAAATTTAAACAAATTGACAATATTCCGATGCTCACTTGTCAAGACAATATACCTATTCTATCTGAAAAAATACGTGTGTGATAGACATGTCAATGCAAGCAAGCTGCCAATGTAGCCAAACTATGTCTGCCACATGTTGACGAGTTTCCGTGTAGATTCGTTTTCAATTCTGAGTGGGACCTGACCTTCCCCGGCCCATTTGTCGTCAATAATGCATTTAGAATGAAGTTAAAATTAACTTTAAAGGAATGATTAAATTGCATAATATTCTAGTCATCGTGGGCAAAACTATTTTTCATAGAAAATAAGCACTTATTACCAAGGAAAGATCAATTTCAAAAGTGAGTGGGATTTGAAGTCCCACAAAATAATACAGAGCCGTCGTAAATGTTTGACCACCAGGTGACCAAAAATATAGACAACCAAATATATACTGATTGGGAACATTGTTCAGTTTCTGGAAATAAGTTGACTAAATAAAAATCAGCTGACAATCCTTGTTTACAAAATTGGGTCTTGAGGGCTACGTTATTACATATTTTTATTGGATATTTTGTATGAAAACCATTTTTGGTTTCAAGTCGAACTGAACCATAGACTATTTTAGCTTCTAAAAAAGCTTTTTCCGATAGGTAGGTGAAAATTGTACGAAGACAATCGAAAATCGCAGAAAACATGTTAGTAACAAACTGTCACATAATCTTAAATTATACACATCAAGCTTTTACACATCACCATTACAACCAACATCAATTTTCAAAAGAGAACTAGTTAAGTTACCAAAGTTCATAATGACAACTCAAGAAAAATAAACTTTAACCTTGAAAGTCACGTGGTGGTCAAACATTTATGAAGGCTCTGTATAAATCATCGATTTTTCCGTAAGTTTTATGCAGGCAGCGCCAATCTGTTCATACCAAGAATCAAGATAATGCAATACGCTTTGACCTTGTTCCACATTGCGAATTTTGCCTCCGCGAGAAGTATTATCGGTCGCCATAATTCCTAACTAACAATTTCACGACTTGAATAAAACGTTCTTGAAAATTCTTGTTCATTGTCCGACACAATGCAAGATTTTTCTAGCATGTGCCTTATAAATTATTGAGCTTTATGATATACATGTTTACATCTTAACGTTTCAGGATTTGGCACAGCAACGCCACATACCAAAGAATCTTCATAGATCATTGTCAATTCCTCTGGGGCGCACTATCGTTTTTTGCGTGGCTTGTTCCCTTTTAGATCGTTAAGAAAGTCATAAATATGACAACGGATGTGTAACCATCACACATTTGACGCTTGTGACGAGGGCAGGATGCCAAATTGGGTCATACTGGATTGATTGATTATAATGTGTTGATTTGGTCACTTACTCCATTTTCACTATCTGTCAACAACGAAATTGATCACACCTCCTGTTTGTTGAGCTTCCATGCATTTAATGAAGAAACTGGAACAGCCTCTCGTCTGCTGTATAACTATAAATGCAGAATCCAAAAATTGAGCCTAAAAAAAAAATTGGGCATTGAAAAAAACAGTTTTTTGGAATCCCACAAATTAAGCCAAAATCGATGCTGATGTAAAAAAAAATCTAGTTGATCGCTGTCCAAAGACAAAACATCGCTTCAACTTCTAATGATAATTTATGAGAAGAGAGTGCACAGTAGGGTCTAGAAAAGTTGATGATGGTACATATTTGAAAATTGAAAGTTTGTATATTGGAAACCTTATTATGACGTTATCACAAATAACAGCAATTTTCACATAAATTACTCGGACTTTTTAGACATGAAAAACGTTAGATGCTCCTCTCATATAAAGGCACGACTTTAGCTCCATTTAACCGACTCTCGAATGATTGTCGAGATTCTTCATGTTGAGAATTGAAAAACACTGCCTCACTTTCAACACACTCACCTCTTTTTTTTTAATTTCAGTTCTGATTTTAGAGCCAAGCCCCGGATGTCCGCAGTGGCGGGCCGCCGAACCTACACGGAGGACGAGCTGCAAGCCGCTTTAAGGGATATCCAGTCGGGAAAATTGGGCACTAGAAGGGCGGCGGTGATCTATGGAATCCCCCGCTCGACCCTCAGGAATAAGGTGTATAAATTGGCTTTGGAAAGGGAGAGGGAGTCGCATCTGAACAATTCCACTCCTCTGAAACTGGACGAGGACGAGGTGTTGGATGACGACAAGGAGCTGTCGGGCACCGAGGAGGAGAAGGAGGTCGAAAAGGTTTTGCATGTAAGTTATTATGTGAGTTGTTGCTGTCCGAAATGGAAATGGCAAACTACCTCAAAAACCTTTTAAATGGCATCGAAAACGTGAAAATAGCTCTTTATTATACAAAAAGTTGGTATTTTAAGTCGTTTTCAAAAATTCACAGTTTGAGCGTCTGTCAGGGATTCTAAAAATTGCTAGCAAAAAATCAATGTCTTTATGCCAAAAATATAATTTCCATTCAAATAGTAAAATAAAAGTACATCAATGGCTTGTTTCCTTGGAATGTATCCTCCAGGTAAACTTGGTTGGGTGGTGGTTGGGTTCTATCTATCTATTAGCTCTTTTAGCAAAAGCTAAAATTATGGAGTTTTAGACGCCGCTCACCATGGCCGACATCCTTCGGTTCCCGTCAGGTATGGAGCACCCTCCCGATGCCATAAAACTCTTCCTGCAAAAAGCCAAGGAGAGCCAAGAGACGGGGTCGCCGCCTGCGGACCATAGTGAGGTCATTCAGTACCTCCAGGTACGAAATGTAAGAATTTCTTAATATTGCACCCCCGTTGAAATAACGCAAATAGAATTGTGGTGCTGGGAATGTGCAGTAGTTGATGAGCCACTTACTAAATGAAACCGTTACTGTAGGTTTATTTGCAGGCCCTCATTGCCTCCCAAAACTTCCTGGCGAATCAGAAACCGCCGGACGGCTCAGTATTAAACCACATCATTCCAGAGCTTGCGAAGCGGCTCATTGTGGAAGAACATCTCAAGATGCAGAACAATAACGGTGATAGTGAGAGGCTGCCCAGGCCCAGTCCCTCCAACTCGGTTATTACAAAGGTAAGTCGCACCAATTCCTTGACAGTTCCAAACTAACATTCGATCCACAGATGGAAAGGCCTTCGGAAGTTGAATCGGAGCCAGCCGAATCCCCCTCGAATGTGATACATAAAATTCCGTCCTACAGACCGACGACGTCCGCGACGAGTAGAAACGGTTGTGACATCTTCAGTAGGAGCAACTCGTTGGACTCTTCCTCTCGTTTAGTGTCACCTCCGGTGACGAACGACTCCAACTCGCCTCCGATTTTGCCAGGAAAGGGGCTGCTTATCAAAGACGTCATCGCACAGAAATTTCAACAGAGTCTAGATCCGACGGTGCGGAGGCCTATGGCTATGGACTTGGATATGAAGAGAGGTGGATTCACGCCACCGTTGGGCGGACTACCTTCGGTGATCAAGACGCAACAGGAGGCTAGTCGACAGTTTCAACATCACCAACAGGCGCAACAATCACAGCCGAAACCTCAAAATCCTGGGGGCCAACCTACGGGAGGCAAAGGTGGGTTCGACAACAACAATAAAAACCAAAACAAGCCAAGTAAATAATTTTTAATTTGGGATTGACGTTGATATAATAAAGATAATTTGGTAATATGGTTGGGATGAAGGCGTGTTTGAATTGTTTCCGAGCTTATAAATTTCCTCAGGCATTCGGCTAAGCTCCTATTTGAAATTTATAAATCTCATACATTTAATTCCAACAACCTGTTTTTTATTTATTTCAATATCGTTTGGGGTCTAGGTACGAGACCGAAACGCGGCAAATACCGAAATTACGATCGAGATAGCTTGGTCGAAGCGGTGAGAGCTGTACAAAGGGGGGAAATGTCAGTGCACAGGGCCGGCAGCTACTACGGTGTTCCCCACTCTACTCTTGAGTACAAAGTGAAGGAGAGGCATTTGATGCGGCCCAGGAAGAGGGACCCAAAGCCCAATCCTGTGGATGAGAAGATTGCTAGTCTTAAACAGAACGATCTTAAAATCGCACAGGTATGAGCAATAATTCTACTCTTATTAACACAAATTTAGCCAGCAGTTCGTCAAAAGTGCCCAAACAGCATAATACAAATTTTTACTCCAATCCACAAAATTTTAAAACTATTAATATAGGAATTCCTTCCTGAATTAATGACTTTCAGGATCCCCAAATGGGGTTTGAAAAACTTATGCTGTGAGCAAGCAATCACTCAGTAACAATCTACAAATTTGCTTCTTTAAACCACCGCAAATAGCACTTGCTATATTTTTTTGTTCTCAAGTTATGCGTCTTCAAATATAGATTAAAAATTAGAATTATACTATTAATTTGGTTATTAGTTCATTGCAACCAAAATAATTCTTCTGTAGGAGAAATTAAAGCAACAACAACAGCAACAACAAAACGTGATCAAACCGCCTCAGCAAAAATTCCCCCCTTCGTCACCGAACGGCATGAAACTGCCTCTCTTCGACACCCCCGCGGGAATAAATCCCGCAGCCGCAAGTTTGACCCCGGGATCGTACCCCCCACCTTTCACGTTTTGGCCCCACCCAGGTTTCCCTCCCAACCCTATGGCAGCTCCGTTTTTATCACACAGTGAATTCTTCGCCTCCCAAATGATTCAGAAGCTGCAAGAGGAACGAGAGAGGACACTGGGAGGCCAGAGCGGGGTGACATCGCCACAGAGCGGAGTGACGTCGCTAGTCAAGAGCACCCGACAAATGGCGGAATCGCTGTTAGACGGAACGGGGCCCAATGGGTCTTTTTTGGATGGAATTATCCGGTCCAGTTTGGAGTCAGGAGTGCCAGTGTCGGAAGATAAGACGTCGAAGGAAGAAAAGAACACGGCGCCAGAAAATATGTCCAATAAAGCTCTGCTTGATCAGCTCTGCAGAAACAGTCGATTGACGCCTCTGTCTAAACCTAATTTGACGGATGCCAGTAGTTCGGGAGATGAATCGTACAGGAGGAGTTCGAGCCCATTGAATTTTTCAACGGGTAAATATTACAGTTACCAAAACTCCGAAAGTGCATTTTTTTCATAATGAATTTTGACGGCATTTGTATGCGAAATTTGTCAGTGTTAATCCGTCATTTAGCGCCAATTTGGTATCATAAATACATTAATACACAATTCTTTCTCCAGATTTCGCTATCTTTATGAAATATCTCAGTTAATAAAAAAAACGGCTGCTTAGGAATGTTTTAATGAAAACCCATAGGTTTGTTTCATCTTTTGTATTAGCCTTGATATTCCATGATGACAGCCAAATCCGGATTCTGTGCAGTGTAGTACATAATGAAAAAATGTTTAGGAGGCCTTAACTCTCACTCACATGAAGACTCGAAACACCGACTATCGCCGCAATCAAACAGAGAGACGAACTCGGACGTAACGCACGCGCACGGTATAGAAACGTCTAACGACTCGACGGGATCCGAGGCGACGCCAGATCGGAAACGAAGTCGAGACGAGGACGGAGCCGAGCCGGAACGGAAACATCCGAGAATTTACTTGAAACAAGACCTGGTCAAGCCGGAAAATCTCAAACCTGAGATGCTGGTGCGATATCGCGAACTCTTACCCGAAAGGTAAGATATTTTATTTCATAAAAATCATTAGATTTGCAGATGGTCAAAAAGTTGATAACAATTATGGTAAAATGGAGGTTGATCACCACAAAAAATACCACCCTGTAAATTAATGATTCAATTTATAATACAAAAAAGTGTGGTATTCGATAGAAAATCTTATTTTGAAGGTCTTTGTGTCATACAAACATGATACACAATGGTATAAAAAGTATAGTATGATACACATGAGAACAGCCGCTGATTTACGGCAATATTTATACAATACATTAGACTATACAATTTTCGTTTTCAAGTGTTTATTTATTTATTTTTTAGAAATGGGTCGAGTTTAGCGATAGAGAGTACGGCAGGAAGCAGTGCCTCAGATAACGACGCACCACAAGACTGACACCAACCTTTTATAAGAAACAGCTTTTTTTACTGAAAATAAGCCCGGCCGCCCCGTCCCTATCAGGGGGTTGGGGCACCCTCGACGTGGTTGTAAGTTTATTAGAGCAACTGAGCTCGATATGACGTGTTTGTTGAGATATTTATTGTTTCCATTTTTACCTGTTGTTTTCGCGTAGATTAGCCTACTGGTAAACATCAAAGCAGACCATAAATTTCTATAATTCATTGCATAATAATAAGTGTTTTTGAAGTATATATTATTACACTCGTTGAATTTTCTATGCGAGGGAAACCGTTAAGGTTTGTGAAGTTTTTTGGGAAACGACGCGATCCTAAACGGTTCCAAGTAATTCCTAAATGTCTATCCATTCGGTGTATTTGGCATATGTAAAAAATCCTACGTGTAATCTCTGTGTGTCTTGACGTGTCCAAAAAATTGTATAAAAATTCACCTTTTTCATGTTCGCGCGTAAATTACCGAGCTGCTTTGATGATTCGAGTTAGACATATTGATATTACTTATATCGAAACCCTTTTGGGCCGCAGCCCACGATTGATTGATAAAAAATTATATCTATCTGTGATTTAATCAAAATTTTTGATGTATATTTTTCTCTAAAAATATCTTAAAAAGTATAGTAAATTTAAACAACTAGCAGGTAGTTAATTAATATGAAAATTATTGAATTTATATGCCAAACGTGTTTCAAAGAATACCTACGCTAATAATTATTTCTTAAGTAAAATTTTTGTTCACCTTTATACATTTTAAATTTCAAAAAAAAAATGTGAAAATGGAGATCGGACTTTGGTAAAGAAATTGAACTTTTTCTGGGTTTCTACTGGAACACGTTAAAAACCGCGAAAACTGACGGATCGGACGCGAATTTGTCAGTTTCTTCGTGCTAATTTCGTTTCGGTTCTCTTATTTCATATAACAATGAAGTGCAATTAGATGGTATATACATAATACATATATATTTACATCAATATTAATTAGTATATAAGATATATTAAAAGTATATTATATATTTCAAAATGGAAGCTATTTTGTTCGAGAGATAAAAGATTGACTCCAGGTAGAGTTTAAAAAAGTGCTTCTTTTCCCCCGTTTTCAACAACCGTCAGATGATTACAACCAACCGTTAAACCGAACCGATACCGACAGTTAAATGGGAATGGTGTAACTGGTATTTGCGACAGGTTTACTCAGTCATTGTTTAGATAATTTTTAAACAAAAATCCAATACAGTAGTAAAGGAAATTTGGACTTAATCCTTGGTGATTTTGAGGTTAATTGTCAACACTATTTTATAGTTTATTTGAATCAATTTCACATATTATCTGGACAGTCTAAATTCCTCCAGGAATTATGTCAAAATGAAATGACGTATCAAAAGCGCTCTCTAAAATGGATTTTAAATTATAACAGAACACGCATAACATGGTTCCAACCGAAATTCTCCAAACCCCATTACAACATGCACAATAGAAGTAATGAAATGCACCCTCATTGCCATTTTCATGATTCCCAAGCTTCGCCGTACAATGTTATTATAAATCATCCCCATGAAAATCCGAAATGGAAATGAAAACCTGATACAATTACAAGGGTTTAATTAAATAAAAGATTTATTTCCTGCGAGAAATAGTTTAAGTTTCGAATTTTTAGCATTTCCGTAGAAAAACGTATAATGTAATAAAATTATAAAATGGAAATTTACCAGCAAATCAGCTTTGCGGCAATTCCACTGGTTCCAATTGATTATTACAGATAGATAGAGAAAGAAATTAAGCATAAATTGTTACAAAATAAAGCAAATAATTGGGAAAATGAAATAAAAATTACAAATTTTAATTGCAGATATTGGGACTATATTCTTCCTTTTCCAAAATAAAAATTATAATATTACAATATTATAATATTCAATTATATAATATATAAACTTTGTTTACCCCAACACATTGGAACCATGGTTTGGATCACCTTCAAAAGCCGGACTTCAACATTTTGAACAGAGTTGTTCGTGTGGCATTATTATTAAAAACCAAATACGGCTACCCTGATTTCGGTTCGAATTAGATATGAGTGATTTTAGTTAATTCAAAAACGCTTTTATCTGCAATATCAACTATTAAACATCGTTTTGGTCGTTTCTGAGGAATATTCTGTTCCTGTTACTTACAGAATTTGAATCATTCTATCTATCAATAGGCACTAATTAACATTTCTGGACAAGAGCCACAATATTAATGTTCTGACAGCTTTAACTGGAAGTTAATTTCCACAGAAACGTTGAAACAGGGGGTGGGTCAGAATTTTTGTTTCTAATTTAAAGTTAAAGTTAAAAGCATAATATAAATAATTTGGCCTTACACTCGGCTGTAATATTTCAAAACATGATCAGTATGTCTAGGATTATTTCATAGCATTTCACTTTATTCTGAGTATTTCTGTAACAGCCTTCATTATAAGGAATTGGGAATTCCAAAAATGTTAACAAAAGAAAGCCGGTAATTCTGACATAAAATGTCATTTGAGGTTCTGATTTGTCATTCTCGTTTTCTGTTTGTTTACGTTTCGCAGTGCTCTAATCGGTAGCCGCAATCCAGGAAAGTACGCAGGGCAATGTACGTCAGAATCACTTACCTCTTTGCTTCATGTTTTGCATACCAGACGACGCATTCATTGTTGAAGCTTTTAAACCGTTAACCACTTCGTAGTTCTTTATTTTTAAATTAAGTAAAAATTACTTTATTCCTTTAAAAGCATTCTAAAATAATTCAATCATAACTAAAATACTGGATCTAAAAATGTCAAAAAATACAAGGTGTCCCACTTAAAAAGCAAAAGCTGTCATTTCCAGTCAAATCAAAATAGAGCAATCAGAATTATGCCGAAAAACTACAAGTCACGTTCATTTTTGGAGTTCCTATAAAAAAATGGGTAAAAAAATACAATTCTATTCGTTAAAACTGAAAAAACACCGGTTTTAGAAATTTTAAGACTATTATTTTGAATTTTACGTCATTTCAGAGTCACTAATCTTTTAAAATCGAAGTGAGTTTGAGTGTGAGGTGATATGTTCTACTTTTGATACAATCCGAGAATCGCTCAAGGTCTAAAATCTAATAAATATTTCTGTTTATTTTATTTATCTTCGGCATTCTTTATCATCACTTTTTTCATCATTTTATCTCGAAAACTAGACAAATCAAGTAAATCTGTTGCCAAAACCACTCCCACCAACCCCCCTCCAAACCACACCATCAGCAGTAAACTCACATATTTAAGTTGGACCAAATACTTGCTGTATGTTGTATATAAGAATGGTATGCTTTTCATACATATCTTTTGGCCGTGCGATTCGGTCCTGGAAAGGCCTACTGTGAAGTGTATAGTTTTTAGGACCGTGAAAATCAAAACGGGACCTCCAAAAGACCGAATCGGCGATCAAACATAAACATTCCAACCATATATGTGCCAGATTTTTTATTCACAAGATTAGCATTGAGATATTTATTAACAAACAGATATAAATGGGTGATCAAAGGCTTCAAGCCTTTATCGGTCACCGAATACGTTGCCTCGATGATGAGAGCGCGTATCTTAAGTTTTTGAGGTCGTGTCGACTTCCCCGTTCGTAGTTGTAAGATTTTATAAAAAAAAACACTGTTTTAAATGTTTGTGTGTCTCACTTCATGCTTGCGCTTTGTGAGGCCTGGATTCAAGAACTAATTTCATTTGAGAGGTTTTTCCGAAACAACAAAAATGTCCGGTCATGTGATATTGTCCAGTAGTTTTTGTCCCGGTCTCACTGGAAACTGTTTTAGCTTGTAGTATACAGTGTACTAAAATGCAAATGTAAACAGACAAGAAAGCAAGTGTGTCACTATTTTGTGCAATTTTTTATATTCTAGTGTTATGAACTGTTTTCGTTTTATTTTTAATCATTGTCATTGTGATAATTTGTTATAAAGACACCGTTGTTCTTATTATTTCTCATGCGGTCCGGGCCGTCCGGGCTGAAACGCGGTCCAAACCAATGTAACTCCAACAGTGTAAACGTAACCTTAAAAAGTATACGCGTAAATGATATTTTTAACGGATCTAATTACGGGAAAAAACGTTTTCTTAAAATTATATATTTCCTCGAAAATGTGTTTATATAGCGACATGTGTTTTTATGCGTTTTCGTTTTTAAAAAACTTTTATGGAGAGGGGACTTGAAATTGTTTTCGTTCATTTTTATTACGTAGGCGGTCAAAAAAACAATCAGAAACAGAAAATCTGAGTTGATGATTAAACATAAACAGATTCTACTTTAAGTTGATCTACACACCCTAAAGTGTCAGTATTTTGCATTAAAAAGAAAACCTTAACGGACCAAGCTCGTTTTGTTAGATATTTAAGTTAATCATTCCAACAATTAATAGTTTCGTCACGAATAAGACTTTATAGTTTTCCTACGATATTTTTTTACATACACATAATTTTAATGATTTTATATTATTACAATTATTATTATAACAATGTATTTGTTAAATAATTTTAATTTTACTAGCCCATAAGTGATTACTTAAGTTTGCTTTAGTGTCGTGTAAATAGTACTTTTAGCACACTTTAAATATTTCAATATTTGTGTGCCTGCTGAAATTACAGTGAAACTCGTTGATATAATTATTAAAACAAAAAACATTTATTGGGTTTTTGGGTATTCGTTTAACGAAGCAAAAGAGACAGTTGAAGGGTAGGTGGTATGAGAATAAGCTATGGCTGTAAGTGCATCATATTTCTTCTTGTTCTTGAGTTCAAAAAGATTTGTCAATTTATTTCACCAGTCAATTTCAAAATTTAAAAAACAATTTTTTTTGTTCAAAAGATGCTACACTTAAAGATCATTTTAAGGACATTTTTCTAAGGAAATTTTCTTCAAGTTTTTAATAATTTCTAACTTCTATTATAAATTAGTGAATGGCTACTGAACATTTTTTTTCATCATTTATTCCACTTTTATATATCACTATTGTTATATATCATAAATTCTAACACCTTGTTCACTATTTAATGATATACCAGTGATAAACGAAAATTTTATTTACATAAAATGTGAATTTATAAGTCATTGACGTATCAAAAGGGTAAGTATAATAGATCAGTGAAAAGCTAAATTTGAGCAGATTTTAATTTAAAATTAAAACATATATATTGCCATTTAAAAAACAAAAGCTAATACTAATTACATCCAATCGTAAACTGACGTATGACATTAGAAAATCTTAGTTCCTTTATGTTATATTGATAATCCAAATTTCAAAACCCTATCTGTAGTAACTGAATTCAGACTGCGTATTCACTTCAAGCCGCCCGGTAGATACGGTATAAGTCACACTAATGGCTGAAGATCAGTCGATTCAAATTTCTGTTGTGGCTAAGTTGCTGTTTCAACTTTGAATTTTATCCGTTATGCAAATTTAGGAATCTTCGTTTAAAAAAATTGAAGAAATTTACACATATAATCTAAATGCAAATCGATCTGACAAAATTGAATTAAAGACTCAAATTTCGATAACATTAAAATAAAATTAATCAATCAAATTTTCTAGTGCACAATTTTCAAACTGACTGCGTATGTTTTAAAACGTTATTCACTTAAAATGATGAAAATAAGACCACTTTTAAAATCTACGAAAGGCATTTATTTCCATTTGAAAATAGTCCTCTTTCTTTTAAGGATTTTCTTTATAATCAATTAGCTTTGTGTATGAAAAAGCAAGCTTCGAATTTATACCATCAAATTTCTTATATTAGAACACTTTTGCCGCTGTTTTAAGGTCTGTATCACCTGCCTCAACAAGTTAAACAACACCCAAAAACGAAATTTACTTTACACCAACCATATAATAACAATAGTACCCACACACAATTCCCACATTTAACCACTTTGATGAAGAGACCCCGGCGAAAGCAACTGGCGTTTTAGTTGCGATTTCTTTTAATCTCGCACTTTAATACGTAGCAAAAGCCGTGTGCAAGCGTCACTCGACAGGAAATTCGTTATTACTCGTAGAACTTATACAGAGTATATACTTAAGTAGCTGGTAGATAAATCGTCGCGTCAATACGTTTTGACACTTACAGTACAAGGATAGGTTTAATTCCCACTAGAGTTTTTTTTTGTACATGAAACACTAATATGGTGGCGGCACTTAACTAATCGTAGTGTTTAGAAAATACTTTTAGTACGTAATAGTTATGTAGGGCTTACTTTTAGGGTCTCCCCTCTATCTCTTCATCATTGTGGTAGCATTACAGGTTCAAACTGAAATAGACCGGTTCGTAATACTCACATGGCATATTTCAGAAAGTTTATTAATCACATTCCAGACAAATTAAAAAGCCGTTTTTGTATGTACCTGTTTATTGGTGCGCCAGTTAAATCAAAAATACAATTGTCTAGTCTAGATACGTTAACTGATTTTGATTAGGAAAGTTAGAAAAATATTAGAGAACAAAAATGTGATTGGTAGAGAAAAGTTGCCAAAGACTGACGTAGCGGTACGTGAAATGTTAGAAGGAATTTTATATCCCGTTTTTAGTAGGCTTTTGAGTAAATTAAATTACCTTTTAAAATATGCCATTTCCAAGAATATCAAGAAAAGAACTACCCCGAGCAGCTAAGAATTGCAGATATAACTGGGACCAAGACATTATGTACTCTGTCATATCCAAGATATCAGAAACCAATATCAAAAAAAGTATTTTTCGCTAAGCATGTTCAACAGATCTAAAAATGTACAGGTTCAAATTATGAGGTATTGAATTTTTTGACAATATGTTAGCAAAATTTACGCCAAAAAACCTGTTTTGGATAAATAATTTTCCTGTAATATATATTTATTATATTTCGTATTAAAATTGTGACTATAAATGCCTTGTAGCGTGAATATTTATATCTATATTATGATACCTAAAGGCATCGAAAAGACAAGTCGCGCAGCTTCTCTCCGCGACTTGACTTTTTTGGTGCCAAGCAAAATATCAAAACGTTGTATTTTTACGTGTAAGGGAGGAAAACAAGATCGCCATGCAACTAAGTGTATTTTTACCATTCGGTGTTTTCCCTTATACTGTATCGCCATTTTTCTATAAAAGACAGTCCTGTTTTCCTCCTACTAAACAAAATGCAGCCATTCTTGTTCGTAAATATCTGTGACTCGTAAATGATAACGTTTTATTATAAAGAGTTAGTGTTTGAACAACTATTGCTTTGTGGGAAATTGTTATTTTCAGAAAATATTTTAAAACCACAAAAATAAAAATATACCGATACACATTGTATATTTATAATGTAATTCTGAAGTATACCAGTATTTATTATACTGTGGACTACATTACAATGTTTATTTGTGTTTTATTTCAGGAAAAAAACCATTTCCGGTAAACTATTATATTGAGGGAGCACATTATTAAAATCAAACACAGCAATGAGTAAATGAAATTTTACGTATAATATCCGCAATACGCCATTTGAAGTTAAGTCATTATAATAAATTGTTTCAACTTACTTTAGTAACACAATTGAATTCCATGGTCCACACAGTATTTTATCAACTTTTTCTTTAGAGTAGTCTTGAATAAAGGTAAACCGATAATACTCCTTCACATTTTCATTTTTTAATTGTTTGTATTTATTCCATCCAGATCCGTACAAATAGCCATTTTCTAAAATAATATGAGTCTCCTTATTGACAGAAAATATTTTTTCTAGTCAAGATGGAATTACAGTTGTTGAACTAACTATATAGATTCATAAATATTGTGCCAACTTCAGTATGTTTGAGTCAGGTTAGATTAGATTAAAATTATCATGTGTGGGCCTAAAAATCCCCTTATACTGTAACCTAGAAGACTTATTATACCTCAATATCTATTACAGTTCAACTAGCATGTTTAACTTCACACGGAAGTCAATTCATTATGACACTAATTAAAATTTTGTAGAATGCTGAAGGTAGGGTTTGTAATCATCCTAGTTTCTAAAATTTAGCCTTTCTGCAGTTAGGCATTCACTTCAGATTTTGTAGAAACAAACTTCAAGAATACTTATTGGCAACAATAGATCTTATTCTGAGAAAACTGAAATTTGCTATACACAGTGATGTAACAAAATTCTAGCATGCTTTTATTACTTCTGTAAAATCACTAATCTTTAAATGACACTATCTCTAAGAAAACACTCACCTAGCAAAATAATAGTGTGCTTGCTCCCACAGGCAACTTTAACAACATTTACATCTGAGGAATTATCAGAAATATCCACTACATGAGGAGTAGCCATAACAGAAACAATGCTCTCATTGTATGTAGAAGATGCAGCTAGTCCTAACTGCCCATTAGAATTCTGACCCCAAGTGTATAAATCCCCTTGCTCACTCACTGCAGCCGAGTGCCAGTCTCCTTCATTTACAAAGCTTTACATGCAAAGTTCCACTTAATCAATATGCTCCTATTACCTGCTGCTATTGCTACAATTCTAATTCCTGCCAATGCTTCAATTAATACTGGATTTGGTTCATCATCTAGTTGACCAGTCCCCAATTGTCCTTTAGTGCCTGCTCCAAAGGAATAAACATTTCCTTGTCTATCAAGCAATATGCAATGCTCTCTTCCAGCTTGTAGGTCCACAATATTTTTGTTGCAAAAGTTCAACTTTTCCGGAATGCTATATATATATCCTTTAGCACTATAGGCCACATTTAGCTTATCTCTTGCAGTGATAATTTTGATTTGATCATTAGTATCTACTATAAAGTTTGGCACCTTTACCAGCTGCCAGTCATTTAAAGAGGTTTTAAACAGGTCTCCAGTTGATGAAAGAGTTAACAAATTTGTGGTGCTCAGTGTTACTTTGGCAATTTGAGATGAATTTGGCAAAATTAAATTTTCTCTTCTGTTGCAGTTTTCACAATTTATTGAGCCTTTATTGTCAGTGACAATCACTGTCATGGTATGCCCCAATAGGAAGTGTTCAATATGGGGCTCTTCATAAATGGTTACAAATTCCTCAACAATTCCCTGCAAGTTTTTCCCTTGATGTAATTGGTTGTATAAATTGAACCCCTTACATAATATCCGCATGGTAAATATCGATTAAAACGGGATTTTCGATCTATTTGGGATTTGTAAACAGGCTAGCAGAACGCGTCAAGAACCAAACCAAAACAAACGTCTTGTTGGTTGACGACTCATTGGAAAGTATTATTTGACTACTTTTGCGAGTTTGAGGTGAATTTAAGGAGAGGAAATTGTGCTACATTTAAGTCAAATGGTGAGTTCAAACTGAATGAATCGAGGAAACTTTCCTTATTGGATATTAAATTAAAAAAATGTAAAAACAGAAACATTTGTTTTGTTGTAATACTCAAAAATTTGCAATTGCCATGGCAACCTGAGTTGACATAACCTAAAATTGATGAAAGCGACGTTTGCTTGACAAATTTATTAAACTTCTTTTAATACCTTGATGATTATTCCGTCTTTGTCGGTTGAACTCAAATTTTTCTTATAGACAAAGACAAAATATACCTACCACTAACATATCAACCTTCATCAACAAAACTGAGATTAATTTCATATTAGATGGCAAGATGATAGAATTGTCTCTTTTATATTAAAATCTCATTTATTTTCACTTCTAGGGTCTTTTATCAATACTGAGGAAACTAACTTCTACACCCGAGCGCGAGCTGAGGTTACTACTTTTAGGCCTAGATAACGCTGGTAAAACCACCATCCTCAAAACTTTGGCCTCGGAAGACATCACAAGCATAACACCAACTGCAGGTTTCAATATTAAATCTGTAATCAGCGACGGATTCAAATTAAACGTTTGGGATATTGGGGGCCAACGGAAAATCCGACCATACTGGAAGAACTATTTCGAGAATACCGACGTGTTGGTACGTTGGTGACCGTAGTGATTATCCCAATTAACAATTTAACTTTCTTTACAAAGAATCGCAGAACATTCACTTACAAAACTGCTTAAAATCAAAATATGGAACAGTTCAACAATTTAAATCAATCAGTAAGCTATAAACGCAGAATTGCCCCTCATCAAACATTTCAGTGTCTTATTTTATAATGTTTTACATCTAACTCGTTGAATCCGTTTTAAAACCATTTTCTCAAAGTAGTCTCAGCAAATCAATAAAATTTAATTATGCTTTCTATATAACAGTTCTATAAAAGTTGTTAAAAAAACTACGTAGCAATGTATGCAACAATAGGTCTCCCGAGAAATTTTATAAGAGTATATTTTGCCGACAACCTGTGTACAGAATACAGTTCAATGGTAATCGAATAGTACGAACTCTGTAAGAAAATCTCTTCTGTAATAATTTGCATTTAAACGTGCATCAGCTTCTGATTCTGATAGCTTTCTTAGCTTTACTTATGAATGTTGAAAATACAACTGAAAGTTTTATTTGAATAGCTAACCTGATATACGAATACCTGTCTGAATTTGTATTCAAGTATAGGTCCTTTTTTAATTTTTATTCAAATTCAAATATATGACCGTAATCTGCTAATAATGTTCCTGACTTACATCCTCTTATACAACCAAACTTTAGATCTACGTGGTAGACTCAGCTGACAAGAAACGCTTAGAAGAAACAGGAATAGAGCTCTACGAGCTCCTCAGCGACAGCAAATTAAACAACGTACCATTACTAGTTTACGCAAACAAGCAGGACCTGCCAGACTCCCTTCCGGCTGCAGAGCTGGCTCAGGCACTAGGGTTACCCTCGATTAAAGACCGGACCTGGCAAATTCAAGCTTGCACTGCATGTACAGGGACGGGGGTGCGCGAGGGAATGGAATGGGTCTGCAAGAATATCAAGAAAAAGTAGCGGGAGGAGATGGGAACTGAGCTATGAGATCAAATAAGAACTTCATAAAGAGTTTCAGAGATTTAAATGATGCATGGGTTTGAAAGACGGGTTTTTAATGTTTGAGAAGAGTTAACGATGGATTATTGTAAATACCTAATTACAATGTATAAAAAATATTTTCATTACAAGCCATCTCATTTTGAAATCTCGTAAACGGTAATACATACAAATATGTTTTATGAAGGCCGATTTCCACATTTTTGTGGTCAGTAATATCCATAAAATACAAAATAAACACGGTTTTCATTCACATTATTATTAACAAAAATGGCATAACTTTGTATACATATGCTTAACCAACTTTGTAGTTTTCTGTTTTGGATGTTCCATTGAGGTGACTCCAAGTTTAAACACCCTGTAAGTACAGGATTCGCCAAAATAAATAGTACACCGAAATAGAAATTCATGTGCAATTGGTAGTTTAACATTATTTTGTGTGTGATGTGAAACAGATAATGAAAATGATCATATGGTAATGGATGATCATTAAAAAAAACTCGCAGTAGGCATTTAACCGTAAATGTAGGGCATTGATTAAGTCATTTCCTATTTGCCATCAAACATCTGACAAAGAGATACCAGCTCGAGCAGATGAATTTCTACTTCACATTTTTTTAGTGATTACACCCATTAGTCATAACCAAGAGGAGTTATTTAGAAACCTGAATAAATTAGATCAAAACCTATCAGTATGTCATTGGTGTCTCACAATGTTTTAGGACCCAGCAATTTTCTAAAATTAGTTTTCCTATTAATAATGGACAATGTTAACATAGCCTATTCTACAAGTTAGAACTTAAAAACTCGACTGCCCTTTATACACATTATCACCACACTTGATGTACTTTTACCATTCGGATTTCTTTTGTCGAGTGCTACTGGTCGCGTGTTTCTAATAAAATTAAATAAAGTTTGAATTCCTTGTTTAATTACAATCGAAGACAAGGTATCATCGCTATGGGATTGTTTAGTTTGGCGGATGCTGTGGCTAATTGTCGCAGAACCGAGTCATCCACTATAGTTATTGATATTTAGACTTGACAAGCACCGGTCTTAAAAAAATTAATTATTTAGGGCTCAATTTAGTTGAAATTATATTTATATTTAATACATGCGCTAATAAAACTAGATATTTATCACTATTATCATGCGTTGTCCATACAAACCATCTCAAACAGAGGTAGATATAAAATAATGGTTTCTTTAAGGGAAGTTTACTAAAAACAATCATATACAAGGTGTCTGTTTTACGAATTTTACCTGCTTTACACTACCAATATGATCTCAGTTACCTTAAGACATAGAAAATCGGTTAAATTAAGGCAAAATTGTATAATTTAAAGCTTAATAAAAATATATTTTCAAATTGGCAGTGTTGTCTATACTTTTCTAAAAGTCCGTGAAAAACTGAAATTTAGTTTTGTGTTTATATGGTACCAAAACATTCGTACAAACTTTTTTGGAATATTTTTTAATAGCTTTGTCAGTTTTCTTCTATTGTACCAAGTTTCCTAGATATGAAGTGTAACTTTTGTTTGGTGAGCAATTTATCGATTGTGTAACTCTATGGCACTCTTGCCAAAAAATGGAACTTACTGTTTAAACCAATATAACAACATTAACTATGAAATGCGTCATATCAATTAACTTAGAAAAATATATGTATCTAAACAAACAAAAATGGAATGCGGAGACAATCAGAGAAACGAAAGTTACACTTCTTGTCTTGAAAACTGAATGCAATGGAAGAAAACTGAAAACGCCATTAGAAAGTATTGCACAAAGGCCCTTACAAACGTTTAGGTTCCATCTTTTCATAATGACCCGTTTTCGATTTATAAACGAAAAACCAAATTTCAGTTTTTTACTAATATCAGAATTTTTTTTTTCAAAACAAATTGAAACTCTTATGAGCCACACATACGTATATGTATAAATAATCAATAAACTCCAAAAAGAAAAATATCACTCTTAGTGGTACAAGTTTCTGGTCCCTTAATTAAGGTCGATAATTTAGGCTGAGAAGAAACATAATAAAAAAATAGTAACAATTACCGAACCCAACAGAACTATAGAACCAGCCTAAAATTACCCCAACACGGTCTTTTTCAAATACTACTTACTCTCTGCAGACTTCACGTTTATTCACCGAAGATCTCAGTTTTTTTAGAACCAAAGCTCGTTTTATCGTAGCTGCTTGCTTTTCAGGATTATCTAACACTATCAAATTACCATTGCTATTAGAAGTCGCTTCGGTAGGCATTTCTTCTGGTAACTCCAATTCTAGATTCAGATTCTTTTTCAGTCGCCTCGAGGTATTGCTTTCTTTAATCTTCTTTGTCAGTAGCTGGGCTGTGCTAATTTTAGAGGAAGACCCTACTTTAACAGTCCCGGTTTGAACGGTATCTAAACTATCAAAATCGCCCACAGATTTTGAAGGTTGTTTCTTGCATTTTAAGTTTGTAATATCTTCTTGGGTAGCATCACTTTCAGACGTTGTAGCTCTCTGCTTCTTGTTGTTTTGCTTTCCATAACTTCGAGTTTTAGGCCGATCATCTGAGAAAATTGGTATTTTCGGAGTAGCAATAGGAATTAAAAAAGGAGTGGCTGGTATGGGCGTAGTTGAAACTTTGGTGCTTTTTTTCTTAGGGACTACAAGTGCACTGGAATCAGCAATCTTCTTAGTAGTTCTGGCTTTAGTAACAGGCTTTTCATCTGGTGAATCTGGGAAAATACATTTTTGGGGTTTTCTCCGTCTGGGTGGAGAGTAGTGCGGTAACCCATTTACCATTACCGTGATCGGAACAGTTTTAGAGACAGGAGTCATAGGGAAATTATCATTCCCGACTTGAAAGGCACAAGCTTCATCTTTAAACAATTTAACATTTTCTTGCTCTTTATCAAACATCATATAACCCGCTCTCTGCAGCAAAGCATCCTGATAAAGCCACACCAATTTAGTCTTTTTAGACGTCAACACCTGCACCAACAAACTGTTTACTTCCAGTCTCTCAGAGATCCGACCGATACGGCTCAAATGGAAGCTGTAATCATACAAAATGTTGGCGTAAGGCTCCAAGAAAACGTCATCAAATTGCGGAAGAAAAGGTGCCGGTATCATGTCAGAACATTTGTCTTTGTAGGCGCGCTGTAAAGTATCATATATCGCTAAAGACCCAGTGATAACTTCTTCCGCAAGTTTATTGTCTTTATAGTGCATGTTAACTAGCGCGTTTAAGTGATACTTTTGCAGAAGCAGCTGCTGAAATTCTAAAGAATGGCACATTAGGCACTGACACGTTTTATTGTGCGAGAGAAATTCGGGATATTTGAAGCCGTGTATGGTTAAGGTGGGAGAGGATGGTGAAAATTGCCTGAAATTGAAAAAAAAATCATTTAAAATTAAAAAATACTATCGACCACAAAAGTGGCCGACCAGTTTCAAATCAAAATCGCTTGCGGTACTGTGGGTCGGATACCTTTTTTTGTCACACTTGACCTAGATTACTTTTTGTTGAATCCTCCTTTTTGTGTATATACATCAATATTTTGCACACAAACATGTATTACTAGCCCAATTTATTAAGACAATTTTATTTTTTTGTATTTTCTCAGTTCATCGTTAAGGCGTAATGGCTCTGAATCTGAGCAAAGACATAAAAAGTAATGTAGTACTTTTGTACGAACAAGGGCGCAATATATCCGAAATTAGTCGTGAGATGAATATTATGGTACGTAATCACATTGTCTTTTTTCAATTAAGGTAACTTTATCACTGGCTTAAATTTGGAGACGTTTTTTTGTTTATATTGTTACTTCTGGCAAGAATTTCATCTCGACTTGAGCGAAAAGTCTGTGAGACGTCGGCTGTGTTATACAGGGTGTTCCCAATTCGATGTGCTATTATTGTTATCTCTTAAACGGGAAGAGTTACAGGGTCGGTTAAATTGGAAAAAATGTGTCACATTTAATACTCTTCTAAGAACCGAAAACAATGTTGCAGAATGATTTTTAGTTTCTGAGTTACTGTAAAAAAAACTAAAATTAGGTCTAATTTAATTTTCTAAATGAATTGATAACTAAAAGTTTTTCATCAAAATATTTAATACAAGAACTTCGTAGTTTTCTTATGTCTACAAACCAGTAAATTTCAAAATTTTAAATGTTCCTTAGCTTTTGAGATAATGAGAACAACTTGAGTTTTTCAAATACGGACCAGTGCATGTTTCGGCGATTTTTAAAAGATCTTAATAACCCCTTTACAAGGATGTATCACAAGATAGAATTTTTTTATGTTTTAGTTTAAAAGAAGTAATTCTACATTTTTCTCTCAATAAGCTAGGCCGGTCTTGGAGGGCCAAGTAAAAAATGCAATTATTATACCTCGAAAATGTTATGCAGGCAAATGAATTATCAGTCTGTGACTTGAAATTTTCTCTTTTAACGTACGCATTACGAAAAACGTCGTTTATGTCATTTTTTGTTTAAAGAACTTTTGCGACATAGAAATCACTTGATTGTTAAGTGAGAGGTAGGAAACAGTCGGACTAATTAATTCCTAATTCCCAGCAAAATATTATTGTTAATAAAAGTCTTGAAGTTTAGTAAATTGTATTACAGTGTTTTGTAAATTGTTGGTCTTGTTTATAATTGAATTCAACATGTATTTTTTTTTTTTTTTTCATCTTAAACAATTATATAACCATATCAACTTTTACAATTTACAAAATTCAATGTTAATATAATGATGTTTTCATACAATTACTAACCGAATTGATTTATTTGAAATTATCCTGAAAATATTCCGGCAAACTTGGTATTCGATGTAAAATTCTAAGTTTATTCGCTCAACACAGCGTTTTTGTTGTGGATAATTTTTTTGTGAACTGATAAGGCGCCTTCGCCCGGAATACGCTTCAAGCGATTTTGAACCTTAACATGGTCGACCACTTTTGTGGCCGATAGTACATTCAATTCTAAACAAAACGTCGTACACAAAAAGTGAGCCACTATTTTCGGAACTAAGCACATAAAAAGCTTTACCTAGAATGTTTGGGATCAGCCAGCATCAACTCTTCCATCAAATCACTGCACTCATTGACTTGTTTTTCGAGGTCTTTCTTCTCGTCCTGGATCATCACATTTTCAGCAGGCGCAACGTTAAGCTTCACAGTGTTTATGCATAAAATGTCGTCTATGCCATTTAATTTTGTCGTGCAATTATCCAGATTGCCCGTAAGTAAATCTGAGTGTGCCAAAAGAATCAGCAAAGCCACACACCTGAGAGGAAGAACTAACTGTTGTGCCAAATCTACTAAATTCCCTGAGTATGCTCGTAAGTCACGAGGGAGACGCATGAGTTTATAGGTTTTCGCTAATTCGTATACTGCATCGAATAGGATGCTCAAATCATAGGCAGACGCTTCAATAAAGTTTACAATTATTAGTTATTTGTACTAAGTTTGTTTTTGAAAACTTACGGGGTATTTTCTTAGTTATTGCAAGGGCAGTATCAAAGGCCATATGCAATTTAAGGGTCATGGGCTCTCTTTCGTGCTCTGCCTCGATAAAAGCACAATTCCTGGTTAGTTTATACAAGACAACATTCAGATCCGTATTTAGGATTTTGAATTCGTCTTTCTCCTTGTTAGCTGAATAGAGACTGTGCGCGATCTGCCAAAATTTGTATGATTTTTCGGGATCAACGTATAAAAATGCTTTTGATTTGCAGATGTGATAAATTGCAATGGTTCTGCTATAACTAAAAATATCAATTTAGATAAATAAACTCTTCAAAACAACTGAAAAAAACTTACAGTTCTTCTGTTTCTAATAATTTTACTAATTCATCGCCTTTAGATACAAAAGAATCCATTAGGTCGTTTTTAACGTTACTAGATTCAATAATAAACCCAAGAATAGACAATTGCAAATTAGAATCTTCAGCCTTTTCGGCCCATTTTAACGCCATGGCAAAACATAGAATACTGGACATTGAAATGTAGTGCAACCTAGAAATTAATCATTTTCAAATTTTTGTTATCGTTTTATTTTTAGGTTTAAGTACCTACCTATATGTAAACCCCATGGATATTAATAGTACAGAAATATTTTTTATAACATAATTGTCTGTAAAGTTTTCATGTGATACGCTACTGATTAAATCTCTGGACAAGTTTAGTAATTCTAGAGTGCTGATTAATTTGCTTAAGCGTAGTCCTGAATAAGCAGAAACTATGTCGCATTCATCATTCGCGTTTTTGGGAACTGGCTCAGTTTTTTCATAGATTTTTGCCTTGTGCAGAGCTATAAACTTTTTCCTTATTAAGTTACACATAATCTTATACATAACTCATTACCCAGCTTTGTTTTCTCCATTTCTTGTAAATTTTTATCAGCAATTCCTTTAAAAACGGCTTGAAAGTAATAAAAGTATGTTACTGCTATTGCAACTTTAAGCAAGGAATTTGAAGAATCTTTAGCCAAAACTTCCTCCATCTTCTTGATAACAATAGGAAATAGTAAACACATGTCCTCATGAACACGGATATCACCCCGTACATAAATGCGTAGAATTGCCAAATATGCTACTGTTTCAATATCTGCAATCTATTTTAAGAAAAAATAGTCGATAAGACGCGTTTTGTGTGAAAGAGTAACAAATATACTTCGGTAAGGTGAGAAAATGTGGCCATCATTGAAGTTCTACTCCTCCAGACTGAGTTATATAAGTTTAATTCAAAAAGAGTAAGTTCTACTTGCTTTTTCTGTGTAAACAAAGGGTTGATATTTATGATATTACAGAGTTCTTTACTCTGCTGCTGCAAAACTCTAACTATCGTCAGGTCATTTGCGTTAATACTATCCTTTAATTTCGACTAAAATCGATAGAAAAACTTAACTAAAAACTTTATACATATAAAAATAGTACCCACCTTTGGAACAATCCACCAACTTTGCATAAACGAGTTGCTTTCCTTTGTGTACAACAAACAGTACAAGGCAGCCAACCCCATGCAATGAATAAAATTTTCATTTTTCAAATCAGAGTCACACAATGCTTTGAAAATACACGTAATAGGATTCTTCCATTCGTCCTCTTTAGTGCCACTTATATCTAATATATTCTTCAGGAAGCAAATATTGACTACTTGGTGGGCTTCATTTTTTTGTTGAAAGAGTACTACGCCAATATTGTAGGTGTTAGTCAGTAGTTCCTTGCAGTCATGAGTCCATCCTTGACATTCTCCTTGTTTCAATGGTTTGACTAGATCAAAATAGTATTGTAGAGACTTGCTCAAGATGGAGAAGAAACTGCTATTGAGGACGTTTGTCTTGCTGATGTAGGACTTTATTAAACTTGTTAATGTATTTCCCATTCTGAGCGCTCCTGAGTAGTTTCTAGCAATGGTACATCCACAGCTGCATGGCTTTTGAGTTTCAGATATTGCTGCACTAGGCACAAGATCTTCAGTGAAATATGTTAATATGCTCAATAAAGTTTTTGGTGTCATTTCACACCAGTAATGAATTCCTTCACTCTTGTAGTATATCAGAAGAGATCGCAGAGGGTTTTCAATAAATGGAAAAGTTTGGGTGAACAATTTTTTGTTACTAATTTTATAACCATTTAAAAATGGCTTGATGGCATCAGCATTCTTTTCCATTTGTTCTAGTTTTGAAGGCAATAAAGCCAGAACAGTCTTAAAAATTGCATGGCATGTTTTCAGATCTTGGTCTTTGAATTGCTGCGTGATTCGCGTTTCAACAACATTTAAAAATTCTTCACAGAATTCAAATTTATTACTTTCAATTAGGTTTGAGAGTATGTCTGAGCAAATTGATACTAAGGCCACTTGAGTTACATTGCTACATGTAGTTTTGCCACATTTCAATGCAACAATATCCAATACTATACAATAAAACTTCAACAATTGATCACTGGAGACTTCCAATGCATGAAGCTGATAATAATATTTATGAGCAAAAGAGCACAAGTCCTCAACAGTTCCTGAGATATTCTGTAATTTAAGGACTATTTTCAGAATGTCTATTAAATACTTATTTTGTTTTTTATCTTTAGCCTTAGCTAATAAGCATATATTGTATGCTATTAGTTGTACGATATTGGAGTACACTGTCGTTGCTGCTGCATTTTTGTAGAATGTGGGTAACAAGAGTGGTTTAAGCTTCACGAGGTCTTCATATCTTTTCTAGAGACATAAGGAAAATTCTTTTACCAAAATGCTACTTCTATTAACTATTGTTTTGGTTCAAATACAATAATTGTAAAGGGGTAATTCATGGCAGTACAAATGATAGAAATTAACTAACAGACATTTTTAAGAAATATTGACAACTCACAAAAATGTTTTAGATATGAAATTTTCCCATATTTATTTCAGTGTTAAGGAAGTTTCTCAAGGATAATCACTCAGTAAATGCGTTGTAAACTTCAAATGTTATTCAAATGCATCAAATATTAAGCAACTATTGCCCAAGTGTACCAAATGTTGATGTACATATATTAAGCTCGTGATTATCCCCTCAGAACTTTCAGGGTAATAATTATGGGATTATTAAAGGACATATAGTTAATAAAAATTCTACAATTGCCTAGAAAGTGGAAATGTGATATGATTTTCTAATAATTTTGACAGAAACATTATATTCTTGAATTTATTATAAATTAAATGAAAAATAGGTTTTTCAAAAGTAAAAAAACAAATAATTGCCAATGAGATACTCCTAAAGAATGAATTTCTACTTTAAGAAATCAATTTTATAGGAATGTGTGTGAGAGTGAAAACGAAAATTGTCCAATGAAGTTTCTAAGTAACATTTTTGACCAATCATCATCATCAACAAAACTTTAATTTTCACTCTCCTAGAGAACTAGGCCTGTTTTCTCCTACTTACCATAAGGCAGACCATTTTAGTTATATGGTAAACACTCGCAAAATAATCATTGACATTTATACATTCTACTGTATGGATGTTCTGGACAACTTTATTGCAAAGCTTTTCCAGGTAGTTGACTTCACATGCCTCGGCACGATAATAGCAAGCACAAGATATAGCATGAATAATTTTCACAGCCGTTTCAGTTACTAAGCCGGCTTCATTACACAATTCCAAAACTTGGGAGAATTTGCCTTCCTTAGCCAGCAGTGTAATCTCCTTTATTTTACTCATTTTAACCATTTGTGACACTAAAAGACATTTTTAAAAGAGGTCGGAACTCATGACATGAGAACTAATTCTTTTTCTGGGATGATGGCGTCCTATCGCATCACCAACGTACCGCCAAATGATCATTGTTTATTAAAAAACAACGCCGACTAGGATTAGTTTGACCTTAAGCCGGAGTCCCATGCGCCACTGGTCAGCATATCCGGCGATACGACGATGCTAAATTATTATAATTTTCGAGAATAAACTACTTATTAATTGGAAAATAATAAAAACAATGGTATTAAAATTAAAACAACAATAAATCAAGAAATTTCAATGGAAAAGGATAAAATTCCTTTAATTAATATAATTAAACAAAATATTTACAAAAAGATCAGAAGGATCTAAAAGGGAATGTGACTAGAATGTCAGATACGTTATGTCCCGATATCCAGAGGCAATTTAGAACACTGCAAATTATACGTAACTAAATTCATGGGGACATATTCGCACTAGATCCTTCGAAGACAAACAAAAAAAGTTCAAATCTCTGAACAAAAGTTAAGAAAAATAGATTACCGACTAAATTCTTATTTTTTTAAATGAAATTTAACAAACTAGAAATTTGAAAAATCCTTAATGTTATGATGAAGGAGCATTACAATATTAGATTTCCTAAAAATCGATTGTAAACTAAAGTTGACGTTTACAGTAGAATATATACAAAAAGTCTAGCAGGATTTGAAATAGAATGTGACTGGTGTAGTCGAAATTTTAAGTCTCGGAACTCGAAGACCGCTAACAAAGAAAGAAGAAAAAACCTAATAAAAGTAACAAGATTCTTAATAAACATGTAGAATACCGTAACTAGGTCGCTTAAAGTTCATTATCGCACATTTTGTATCAAAGGTGATACTGGGCTTTACTAATTGAAGGATATCTACATATATAGAGAAAGTTTTATAATACCACAGATTCCTTTTAATTAGGCCCAGAAAATAATATGTTCAAATCCATTTCTCTGAAAAGCGAATAAGACAATCAAAGAGAGAAGTGTTTTTTCAAGTAGACAATAAAATCTCTATTAGAACGAAACCTCACATGGTAATGTTAAATGGCCGCATAAAAGAAGATTTTGAAGAAATATATAACAAATGTAATATATGAAACTTAAGTAAATACTACAGACATTTTACCTTTGGTGAAAATTCCGGGCATCCGTTATTTGTTGACGTTGACAAGGGTGACAGATTGACAGGTGATTGGAATTAGGCAAGAGTATGATAATCTCTGAAAAATGAAAAAATGGCTGCTTTGAAGACTGAAATCGTGAATGATGAGCATAAAGCTGAAAATGGAGTGGAAATCGATGTTGACGATGTAGGAAATACAACGGAAACGACTAAGAAAAACAAAAAGAAGAAGAAGAAAAACAAGCCGGGTAAGCGATTTCCCAGGGCGTGTTTTTATCTCGAATCACATTGCATGAATTTTTAACCCATGCAGGTCAGGGCGAACGAGTCCCTGATCCCGACTTGCCGCCCCCAGAGCACAATGGGGCCTCTGAGCCTGCCGGGGAGGAAAACATTGAAGGCGAGAAAAAGAAGAAAAAGCGTAACAGGAAAAAGGGGGGCAAATCCACTCAAACCGATCCTCCCTCAGTGGCAATCTTTGACCTATTCCCTGATGGAAACTTTCCTATTGGAGAAATACAGGAATATCCCCTCGTCAACGACAACAGGACTGCAAAGGACAGGTTTGGTTCTGAGGAAAAAAAAGCTTTGGATAGGATGCATAATGACATTTACAATGAGGTGCGTCTAGCTGCAGAGGCTCATAGACAGACACGTAAACATATCCAAAAATGGATAAAACCAGGAATGACAATGATAGAAATATGTGAGGAACTTGAGAAGACTGCCCGCAAACTAATAGCAGAAGATGGCTTAAAGGCTGGCTTGGCATTCCCAACTGGCTGTTCAAGGAATCACTGTGCTGCACATTATACACCTAATGCTGGAGATAAAACTGTTTTGGAATATGATGATGTAGTCAAAATTGACTTTGGAACTCATATTAATGGGAGAATAATTGATTGTGCTTTTACCCACACTTTTAATCCTAAATATGATAAGTTAGTAGAAGCTGTAAGGGATGCTACTAATACAGGGATAAAAGCAGCAGGTAAGTTGACTTTTTGGGAGCAATTTTAATTACAGTGTTCTATGTTGCACAGTATTTTAACTTCAGTTGTAAATCAAACTATAACTTAATTATTGAATTGAATTTTTCTCACTAGGATTCAAGGTACAGTGAAAGATCTCATAAGCCATCTGCTTAGAGGATCTATCCCTATATAAGACTCAAAATTTAAATACATGTGTACTAATATCAGATGTAGCATACACCCTAGAACATGTGCTACACAAGTTTAATGATTTACCCAGGTACTGTTAAAAAATTTGAAATATGTATTGGCTGCTTAGTTTCTTATTTTGCATTTGTCTTGTAGGCTGCAGGAAGTAATTGTGGTAATGAAATATTTCATGGTTTTGAAATGTTCAGAAGTAACTAAATCTTTTTTTTATAATATATGTATAATATAATAGACCTGAATATATAGCTAAAATTACTGATTCTGAAGACATGCATTTGTAGATTAATTTATACTTATATGCAGAATGCAGGGTAGGGTGTTTTAAATTAAGTATATTTTACCATTTAATTCTCAAAATTGAGAGGCAATTACAGTTTTGATTATACCGCTTATGGGTTTCACTTGCTTAGAAGCAGGTTAAATGCTGAGTGCAAAAAACAAAAATATATAGATTTAGTATTTTTCTCCTGTTATTGGGTAGATCCTTCTTAATCTTATGTTATTATAATAGGAATTGACGTCCAACTATGTGATGTAGGAGCTCAAATCCAGGAAGTTATGGAGTCATATGAAATTGACTTAGATGGGAAAACTTACCAGATCAAATCCATTAGGAATTTGAATGGGCATTCAATTTCACCCTACAGTAAGAAGCAATTATTACCTTCAAAATTTCTCTAACATTTGAACATTTTTTAATCCTTTAGGAATACACGCTGGAAAAACTGTACCAATAGTAAAAGGAGGAGAAGCAACTGTAATGGAAGAAAATGAATTTTATGCAATAGAAACTTTTGGATCCACTGGAAAGGGTGTAGTGCATGATGATATGGACTGTTCTCATTACATGAAAAATTTTGATGTCCCCTATGTCCCACTCCGGTAAAAACAATAAATTTCACAAAATGGTTCAATGTGACCTTAATGAGGTTTTGTTTACAGGTTGCAATCTTCAAAAGCTTTGTTGAACGTAATCAACAAGAATTTCGGGACTCTAGCGTTCTGCAAGAGATGGCTGGACCGTGCAGGAGCTACCAAGTACCAAATGGCTCTGAAGGACTTATGCGATAAAGGTATCGTGGACGATTATCCACCCTTGTGCGATATTAAGGGCTGTTACACCGCCCAATTCGAGCATACGTTGGTTTTGCGGCCAACTTGTAAAGAAGTAATCTCTCGAGGAGACGATTATTAATGAATTCTTAAAAGTTTTTTCTGAACTTCGATTTTAAAAACTTGACGTTTTTTTGTAGACTTTGCTTTTGCAATCATAATCATATAAATAATCAAGATGTTTCTGTAACTATTGGCGAATTAACACTGTGTTCGAAAAGTACTTAATCTGCTTCAGAATGTTTTTTTATGTTTCAAGTAATTGTTGCCCTGTGGGAATAAGAAGGAAGCAAAGTTTTCATGAAATTGTTCTAGTGGGGGACTATTTGTGTGGTTTTGAGTTTTAATTATTACGATTACAATTATTACGTTTTGTTACTCCGTGCTGGATAATAATGCAGATAATATGAATATAAATAAATCTTTTGAGAGTTGAAGTTCTGATTTTTTAAAAATGCTGGTATTTTTTTTTGTACTGACGACGATTCGTATATGTCAAAATACAAGAAAAAAGTTAAAATGTCAAAAAAATACCAAGTTTCCTTACTGTTCCGTGGTACTGTTTAAGAACAAATCTTATAAACTCCAAAAAACAATAATCAAAACCTCTCCTTTTAATTAAAACCACTAATCCATCTTATCCAGATTATCTACTTTCATTACCTCATCCCGAGTATGGCACCATTAGCCAACATCTTTCCAATTACCTCGTTCTCGTTGACCTGCCCCGATCTTCTATACGCATCACCGTATCCTGTGCGTGGAACCATTTAACGGCGTCTATCTTCATTAAAAGTAAATTTATGAAAAGTTTAGTTGCGATAGATTTGACAAGCAACTTAATATTGAAGTCGCCACAAAAGGTATTTGTAGTTAGTAAAGTGACATGAAAATAAAAATCAGGTATATATATATTACAACAGGGTGTCCCTGAAATGACCGCAAAACGTTTGACCAAAAATAAGGTGTTCTAGGTAAATCTACCTATATTTAATGTTACTTCATTTTGCCGCTACAGGTCACCAAAGTTCTCAAATTAATATCGTTTTTTAGAAATAATTATCTAAAATTTTTATTGATTTTCAGTAATTTTGGAACAAAAAGTTACAATTTACATAAATTGGCATGTTTTAACGCGCAAGATCTTTTTTTTTAATTCATGGAAATATTAAAAATAGTGCGTGCTTCGTAAATAACAGTTTCTATTTTTGTTACCCCCTGTGCGAATGACTAATTTTTTCTCTGCCACAAACTAACTTTATTTTGAAGCTTTTTTATCTCGTATAAAATTTTTGCTAGGTATACAGTTTCTCTACAAAAAAAATATGAATGATACCTTGCAATTCATTATTGTTGTTTAGTCAGAACAAAAACATGAAAAACTTTTAATTCTAAATAGCTACCAACTTGATTTAGTTCTTGTAAACAATTTGTTCAAAATGTTGAACGTTTTCTTGAATACACAAATAAATTCTTTTCAAAAAATTATTCTGTCCTCATTGTATGTTGGCGTTCTCGATTAAAATTGTCCTTTTCCCCCTAAATTACCTTTCAATTCTGAGATTTGAACATTTGTTACCATAGACTCTGACACTCATACGTCTATTTCTCTAACAGAATCTATTTACTAGAAATATGTGAATCTTCTCAGCGATAGAATAATGTTTCTTTCTAAAAGACCAAAAATTATTCAATTCACAATAAACTCAACTCCAGTCAACAACATCATAACATCATCCAACAATCAACATCATAATAAACAGTATTGATATGTCAGACGTACGGAATATTGATTTTATTTTTACGTAAGAAACACAATTTTTTTAACATTGCTTTCACAACAATGATGAATTGCATGGTATCGCAAATAACTTTTTTGCAGAGAAACTACGCGTGGAGAAAATTTTACTCGAGGCAAAAAAGTTTCAAAATAAAGTCAGCTTGTGGTAGAGAAAAAATTAAAGTCATTAGTACATGGGCTAATAAAAACACAAACTTTTATTTACGAACCACGCATCATTTTTATTTTATTTTATTATTTCCATGTATTAAAGAAAAATCCCGTTCGTGTGTAAAACGCCAATTTATGTAGTAATTCTTAGTTCTAAAGTTACTGATAATCGATAAAAGTATTTAACAATTATTTCGAAAAAACGATATTAATTTGAGAACTTTGGCAGTGTACCGACAAAACGAAGCGACGTTGGATAAAGGTAAATTTATCTAGAACGCCTTATTTTTTATTCATGAATTTTTGGTCAATCGTTCTACAGTTATTTCAAAGACACCTTGTATAAAATAATTTCCTCAGGTTTATCGTTTTCATATATTTATCTGAATAAACACATTTTTAACATTAAAGAATAAACAACAGATATATCCACATCAATCTTCGACGTCTTTTTCTTCAACAGGACTAATATTTAAACCTCTTCCTAAATAGTTTTCTTCAATTTCACGAGATTCCTTAGGAAGTTCCATGGGAACCAGATTTCTTATATAATTTAAGTAACACTTTGCACGGTTCACTAAGTCTTGGCTTTCCGGGCAAGCCTCAAGAATCTGAGAGGCAAAACTTTTCGAAACTCCTATAATTTCCTTTATTTGCTTCTTCGAAGATTAAAAAACTTTTAGATTAATTTACCCTTCGACATTTTATATAAAAAGCAAAATGTTCCATTCTCGATAGTCTGATCCATCTTTAAATACTCCAAATACCTGGATTCGGGCAATATAGAGGCGATTTGTTGCAAGTGAGTAGAAACGATTACATGAGGGCACGCATCTTTTTTTTCTAAAAAGTACTTTAGAATGCCCGCTAGTAAAATTACCCCGTCATCGTCCAAAGTTCCACGCCCAAATTCGTCCATAATTATTATGGAACTAGGGGACCAGAAGTGCAAAGCTTGAGCACTCTACACAGATGTCATAACTCATTATTTAATCATATGTGCAAAGACTGAACTAACCTGAGTAATATTTATCATAAAAGAAGACAGTTTAACAACAACAGATTCTGAACAATGCATCACTAAATGAATACTCTCCACCAATCCGATTTTTGCCTGTTTAGCAGGTACGTAACATCCTATATGTGCCAAGTAGATTGTAATCAAAACTTGGGCAAGAAACACGCTTTTTCCACTACCATTTGGACCAGTAATGATCTTCATGAAACTATGAGAACTCCCAGAAAAAAAATCATTGGGTTCAAAACTGGCGAAAATTTGCTCCATCAAGGGATGTCTAGATTGAATTATTTCGTGAGTGCGGTTAGAGCTTAAGTCGGGTTTAACATAGTTATTTTGTTGGCACACTTTAGCCATAGCTATCAAGCTGAAAATTGCACATATGTCGGTAATTGTAGGATATGTTTAGTATTATTTATACCAATCGATTTTTGCCACCACCTTTACGGCATTTCTGATGTCTTTGTTGTATTTGAGAGCGAACTCGGAAAGTCTTCTCAAAATTCTGTTTTCGTGGTCGATGATTTCAGCGTTTATTCCACCCAGTCTTCGGTCAAGTTCTGTAAAAATAAGAATTCATCAATTATAGTGTATTCGTGTTATTACAAAATTGAGTCCCATTGATGCATTACATTTGAGTTACTAGTCACTTGTAAGGAAACAAAACTCTGAGCAGCCTTCATAAGCTGTATTTAGCAAAGACGCAAAACAGCATATGGTGAGCTTATGAGATGTTTTATGTACTGATAGCTATAAAAATTTGTATATAGGCAGTTGAATGTTAAAATTGATTATTAAAATCTTCACACAGCACTGTAACTAATTTTGCTGTTGTTTTATTTTACAGTTGAGATATTTATAACAGTATTTTCAAGTATATACACGTATATGATATGAGAGGAGAGAAGTGTAAATACCTACCAACGCACAATGGATTCTTGTAATGAATGACCCCACCAAGCGTAAACTAAAAGTAAAAAATTCCTAGTTTAAAACTACGCCTTTAATATACATAGTATTGCAAAATATTAGAAGGTATTAATCCATGGCTACGGAGAAGAGTAAGCTGCATCAAACCAATCATTACACAAAATCATGCATTAGTGAAAAATCATACATTAATGAGTAATTTTATATGCATTAAAAGATTTTAAAAATAAGTCCATTTTTACAACCCTCTCTTTCCCAGTAACAAAGCATATACTAACTTATACTATAGTATTTTTGTTTATGATTTTACAACACTCCATATATTAAGAATATCTCTCACCATAAACTTATAATCAAAACGTTGAAGATCTTCAGGGTCGCAATCGACCCCCCACTCTTTAATTGCAATAAGATGTCCCATTTCTGGCAGGAAAACCACTTTACATTCGCTGATGTAATTCGGTAAATTATTTACTGTCATCCTAGCAGCGGCAGTTAGGTGTTTCGCTAAATCTTGTTGAAGCAACAATTCTAATATTCGAAAAAATTTTAACATTCCTAGATTAAACTTGGAAAATAAGTCAGACTTGCGTCCAAACGCTCATCCAGTCCAAACTTGATCACCGGTCTGCCTCTTTTTGCTCCAGCCTTGAAGTCCAGGGCATTGTTAATGGACTCTTGCAAACATATTACTTCATGAGTGATAGCATAGTTAAGCTCTTCTAAAAGGTCGGTTTTGCGTTTGTATGTTCTGCTTATGTCATTGATAAACAGAGTGTGATAGATTATCTGTGAAATGTATAATATTATATATAGATTTAAACATTCTGAACTACCTGCTTTGTGCAAGTTACTCCAGTCTTTACTGGACGCCCGGGCATTTTGAATCTTGCTAAGTATGAGGCTTATGTAACCAATGTCTTTGAATTCTTTTATGTTGTCTTGGATATTAGCAATAAAGTCCATGTTGGCCGGTTCTTGGACGAATTTTATGAAGTTTAGCCTCTTTTGTAATTCGTTATAATCATTGATTGGAGAAAGCAACAGGGTCCTGCAAATTCCTGGTTCGGTGTGGAAAACATCTGTACTTAAAAGGAGTTTATACCGTAATTGAGATTGTCCCATTCCAGACTTACAACCAGACAAAAACAACCTGTAAACACTCAAACCTTCCCTGCAGCTGGACTCTTGTCCGCGTTTAAATCCTGCATCATGCGATTTTAGGGAGAATATTTGCAATGTTTTGAAGGCTTGGTTATCCAGAAAGACGCGATTTTTCCTTAAAACAGCTAATGAGTTTCATATTATAGAGCATTTAGAAAATATTTATTACAAAGTTACAGGGTGAATATGCATGAAGTGCTCAGCTGCTGTGTCTACTCCAAAAGTCGACCAGTGTTTCTCCAGGAACTTACTTAAAGCCCCTAAAGCCTGGACTGAAAGTCTGTAATTCAGGTTAACAAATGATCGTAGGAAAAGTTCGTGTTTATGGTCAGATTCATCAGAAATGTTTGAAGCAACATTGATGTTTGATACAATAGTTTTGCAGGCTTCGTAAGCTGTAAATGTTATGCTCGTAAAATATTTTTGCAGAGGGAGATATTTTATTTACTGTATTCTCTTAGAGAGAGTAGGAAGAAGTTTGATGGGAGGCTTCTAGAGGAGGTAGTGGTATTTGAGGTGTCTGAATTGGAGAGGTCTATCAGAAACTGTATATATTCCTCAGTTATGTCGCCCAATATCACTAAGTATTTGGGCGAAATTTCACGTTGTATTATTAAAGTTTTTGAGAACTGAGGACCGATATCTGACATCTCTTCATAAAGGTTTAACTGAAATGGAAAATTGAGATGTTATTATAAAGAGTTATATTGGCCTTATTTTTGGACCCCCTACACACATTGTCATTTCGAAAATTATTGGAGTTCAACTTACTTACTTTACATCAAACACAACGTGATTCTTACCGTTTTTTCAATGAAACTGTAATACGCAGCCCCGAGCATTCCATTTTTGTGCAACAAACACAGGACAACCCCATTATTACTTCCATCATCTTCTTGTCTTAATGATATTGATGCCGTATCGTCTGTATTAGTGGTGTTCTGTCGCAGGTTCAGAACTTCTTGGGAGTTGGAATAGTCCATATTTTTACTTTATATAACTTTTATTATGTATTTTCTCCATCAAAGTAAATAAACTTATTTAAATTCAAAGTAAATAATCATGTTAAATTAGAACTGTATCCGTAAAGCGTCTTCAAAAAATGAAAATGGCTGAAAGAATAAGTATAGCAATTGTTTCCTTTATGTCACCCTGTCAGCGCACCTTTGATTCTTTTGTTTTTCGAACGTTTCTCTAAATGTTCATTAAATATTGGAATTTTTCTAATTTTTTATTGCATATTTTATATATTAAGATTTTCTTCAAGCAAGACGCTTAGTGCATCATAATTTGATAATTTTTTAGTTTTATTTTATTTCTAAACACAAGTATTCCTTGAACTATTGACTGTTTTGAAGGCTAAAGAAACATTGAAGTTTTTGAAAAACCATACCAGCGCAAAAGAAATATTTCCAAAGTCGTTTAAAATTACGTGCGGTCGAAATTGAACAGTCATGAATTAGTTTGTATATCCTTTACGTTTTATGGTAATGGAACGTTTCAAAAATGTTTGATGGCATCTTTAAGAAAATTACTACTTTCAGATACATTGCTTACGAAAGACTTCGATATAGTAAAATTTTTCGTTATTCTTAAGAGCCTATTTGTGTTTTTATATTCTATATGAATCTGGAAGATTGCCCACATATCTTAGGACACTCTGTGGAAAACTTTCAGGATTTTCAAAAAAAAAACAAATTGTAAATTGAATAATGAAACCATGGTTTTTTATTGTTCCCAACACAAATGTTTAACAATAAATTCCATATATTAAAATTTTAATGAAATTAAAAATTTTTTAATACAAAAATACTCGACCGATAAATAAACCCAACTTGTAAAAAACACATAAAACAAATAAAAAAATGCAATATGAAGTGGATAATACTAAAAAGACCAATTACTAAATATTTTTGAGCTCTTGAGTATTAAAAAACGGGACAACCCATTTTAATAATCCACTAACCAGTGCAAGCGCACGTGAGTGATGACATAACTATAATTCTATCATTTATTAATTACAGAGGTGTTTAACTGCAACATGAGGCCGGATTGGGGTCTTTGCCCGATCGCTTTGTGATGTTTATCCTTGTAAATTCTTCCGCAATAGTCGGGTGAATTCCCACAGTGCTCATCAGAGCATTTACGGTTAAATTGCATCTGAAATATAAATCTTTGTAGAGCTTCCCAATAAATAATATTCAATGAACTTACTTAATTGCGGCGGCAAATCCTTGTATCACTTCACCGGCTTGAGGTCCAATAAAGTGCATTCCTAATACTTTTTGATCCCCTTCTCTCAAAGCTACTACCTTGATGTAGCAATGTGTGATATTCTTTTGAGGAATGAAGAATTCCGTTGGTTTATAATAGGCGTGGTAGATTTCGATGTGGTCTTCGCCAAATCTAGTAGTGGCGACTTCTTCACTTAAACCTGGAAGTTTAAACAAAATTGATTAGCGTTATGCTAGGAAGTTGTTTTTCTTCTCAGTTTACCTACAGCTCCGTATTCTAATGGTGTAAATACGGTAGTGGCCACATTGTCATAATCCATGTTAACGGTGCTGTTTCCAAATAGTCTCCTTGACAATAATCTGCCGGCATGGATAGCGACAGGTGTTAATTCAGGCTTTTTCTACAAAGAGGTAATGTTCAAAAACAAGCCTAAAAGAATTGTAGACTTTTGATATATTATTTACTTGTGACAACCTTATACAATTTTTGATTCCAAGTTTTTTTAATCCCTTTATGGGGGTGCATTCGTGGTTCTTTAAAACTTTCAAGATAACCGAAAACTCGTATATAATTCCCTTATTTTTTTATATTTATATGTATTGGTTGATGTATGTTAATTTTGTTCATTTCGAATTTCAATTGTAACTTACATATAAAACATCTCCAACAGCGTAGATATGAGGCACATTGGTTTGTTCATTAACGGCATCAATTTTCTCTCCGTCTCCCGCAACTTTAACTCCCGCGTTCTCTAGGTGGAGTTCCTTGGTGAGCGCCCTGCGTCCGATCGCGAATAAAATGGTATCAAACTCATCACTGAATTCTTGATTGACATCATTCGTCCAGGTAACCTTTAATTTACCAGAATCTAGTTTTTCTACTGATTTCGGAATAGACCTGAAAAGTACAGCTTCTTACAAATCTGAACGAGATTCTCCCAGAAAGTAACAATTTTGTTCATATAAGCTGACGAGACTCACTTGTGCAAGAATTTTATTCCTTTATCTTCCATTTCAGCCACAATTATATTGGCCATTTGCTGATCAAAACCTCTGAGAGGTACTGATCTGACCATTACCGTGGTATCGTAGCCGAGACCTTTCAAGAACCCGCCACACTCTAAACCGATATATCCGGCGCCTACGATTACAGTCTTCCCTGGTTCCCGGTCAAGACTGAATATGTCGTCACTAGTGATACCATACTCCACGGCCCCGGGAATATTCAAATATCTAGGCCTTCCACCAACGGCTATTAAAAAGTACCGGGCTTTCAATACGCGTTCGCCTTGTTTCGTTACAGTCTGCACTGTATGCGCATCTTTAAATGTTCCTATTCCGTTGATGTATTCAACTTTTCTACAATGAAGAATTTTGATAGTTCACGAATACAACGATCACTAATAGAATTGAGTATCTTACTACACAGTAAAAAATCGAGTGTGAACAGTAAAAATAGTTAATTATATTTAAACTTCTATTAAGAACAATTTTGTAGAATAATCACTTGAAAGAAAAAATAAGTATATCTTAAAAAATGTCTATTATAGTATCACTTTTTGTCACTTTCAGGCTTACGATCTGTCACACTTGAAAAATGTATTGTTGTCAAGTCACTGATTTTTTCTGTGTATTTTGCATAAATCTATGACCTACTTATCCCTAAGTTCTACTCTTGTCACCCAATTGACTGATTTAATATGTGCTTGAACGGCATCTTTCAAGGTTAGCCAATTGTGGCTAACATTATTCCCAATTTGCCAACCATAACTCTTAGCTTCCTAAAAAGAAATTCCCTTCAAAAATCTTCAAATTAATAATGTTGCTGTTGATTTGCATGGAAACAACAAAGAATCACTGAGTAGAGGCAAATAAATGTCAATTTAATGGTTGCATATTGCGTTATTAATGAAGTAGCAATTTAGTTAATTTCTAATCTAAGTACACTGCACAGCAAGCTTCTACAAAACAAAATTCCATTATCTAACCCATTATTCTTATTAGGAATTTAAAAATGAATATAATTATTGACATACAACATTTACAGAAATCAATATGACCCCCTAAAACAACGAATCAATACCATGCTAGAAATAGGAATAACATTACTATAAAAGCCTGTTCTTTAGATTTATTGAAAGTGAAAAATGGTTTCAAATCTTTTTGATTTATAAAATATCTTACCAGAATTTAATTACAAAAAAGCTTCTTACTTGAATAGCCTCTCCTAACAAAGCAGCCTGATGCATGAGTTTCTTGGGAATACATCCGACATTGACGCACGTTCCGCCCAGTCCCCATTTTGTGCCTAAAGGACTGGGAGTCACAAAATCCAAAACAGCAACTTTTGCGCCCAAGTTGGTGGCTTCTTTGGCGGCTGCGAGGCCCCCCGATCCACCACCAATGACCACAAGATCATAGTCGTAATCGCCTTTAAAATAAGGAAAAAGTCTCTTCAGAAGGGATAAATTTTAGTAAATTTAGTACTACGGAATCTATCATTTAGAAAGCAAAAAAAATTTGTCAACTTATCAGAAAATTTCTGTTTATAATTTTAAAACTCAAAATTAGTAAAGTAATACTTACTGCATTTTTAGTTTCTACTGTAAGTTTCTATTTGAATAATATATATATACAGGGCGATTCACAACTTATCTATAAAATTTTAGAGGTAGGTGTGTAATGAAAAACTAAGTCGATTTTGTAAGAAAATTTTTTGGAAAATTCTTATAATTTCCGTGGAAAAAATGGTTAAAATTTAACCATTGTATAACTGGACTACTGTAATATTTACATTTTTCTGTAGAATCCCTTTTAGGTTCATCGACCTTACGTATCATTTATAGTTGGGTCTCCCACGTGTCAACAGTTGGGAGTTGAAGACATGGGTGATTCAACTTAAGGGTAACATTTTATGATGCCAAAATTGCTTACACATGTAAGTTCGTTTCTTTTATTTCAGGTAAAACAAAAGTATTCTTAAGTCGGATCACCCATGTCTTCAGCTCCCGACCATTGACACGTGGGAGACCCAACTGTAAATTATATGTAAAGTGGATGAACCTAAAAGGTATTCTGCGGAAAAACGGGAACATTACAGTCGTCCAGTTATACAATGGTTAAACTTTTAACAATTCTTTTTTGAATTTTTTTAAATGATTTTCCAAAAATGTTTCTTGCAAAATCGACTTAGTTTTTCATGACAAACCTATCCCTAAAATTTTATAGATAAGTTGTGAATCACCCTCTATATATCACATGAGTCTTTTTGTAAAATCAGCCACTTCATTTTCATGGAAATTTGGATGACATTATGATCTTTAATTTGATAAAAATGAAAAAAAAAACTTTTTACTTGTAGTCTTCATTTACAAGTTATTAACAGTAATATTTCTAGCAAGCAATATAATATTATAAAATGATTATACCAGATAGAAGACAAGTTAAAGGACAGTTACACTGTTTTGCACTTTTACAGACTTTAGCAATTGCTCCTTCTTCAGACTTTTTATCCATTAGTGTTTCACTTGCAAACTTTATAAATTCAAATGTCAATCATTTTGACACCAAATCTGTCAAAATAACCTTTTTCAATCAACAACAATCAAAGCATTAAGTTTGTTTAAATTGTATGGCAGTAAAAATTTAATGGTTTAATATTAATTTTTAGAAATTACTTCTTAAACCCTCTTAGTACATTAGTTTGGTGCCAATAGTAGATACAATTTTAATGGGAACTGAGAAACTTCAAATTGCTTTGACCTTTTTTTGTCAGACTTTTAAAAGTCAAGCATTGGTTGCTTTGCTGCTCAAAAAACATTGCAGAAAATAAATTGTTTCACTAAATCTGGGAAATAGCAATCTTCTTGAATTATACTATACCACTACAGTATAATATCTTCTATTATGCTTGGATTAACTCCATCATCATGTAAACTCTGAGAATTACATTTTAGTAAATTTAAAATGTACTAGAGTTGATTGACATGATGTTTCTTAGAGGAGTGAGATGAGCATGAATATGTAAGTACTATGTGTAAAAGTTTATTGGCATCTAAAATTATTTTTCCTAATGACATGTGATATAGAGTTTTCTGTTTTAAACCTCATTTTACAGTGCAAGATCTTAAAAGGAGAGTGATTTGTCTGCACTGATTTACAACTCAATTTAAGGTTAATAGGTAATTTCTCTACATTTGGGTTATGGTTATTTTAGACCTTAGGTTTTCCAAAAATTTCAAAACATCTTTTTATTTGCAAACAATAAATGCAAGTTTAAACTTTACTTGAAGTCAGTGACCAGAACTGCTTTTTAGTTGTTTGTGGGAAGGTTATACATCACATTGCATCACTATAACACTTAAATCATAAGAAATTGAGTTCAATGTCGCAATGATATTACTTTTACTTACTGCTCAGTTTGGAATTGCTTAAGCACCGCACTTGCCTCGGCTCCAGGTGTTTGTAAAAAAGAAATTTTGAATTTTTCAATGTGCAGGCAGCAGCAAACCTGACATTTTTAAAACAAAAAACTGACGCCATTATGATAATAATAATGACATTGACAGCTAAACATATGCTTGTTCTACGACCCAGAACTGCTCTTGTTTTTTATCACTGCACAGAATAATTACTTGAAACCTTGTAATTGTACGTTAATTACAGTGTAGGAAGTATGAAATCTATTTTAATAACCGGCTGCAATCGCGGACTGGGTTTAGGACTGGTTAAACAAATAGTGAAAGCAACAAATCAGCCTCAAAAAGTGATAGCAACATGCCGGGACGTCGACAAAGCACTTGTAAGTGGACTTTGAGTAGATTTCTGGTTTGTAGGTTAGAATATTTGAAATTTCTTGCTTACCTGCTACTGGAGCCATTTGTTGTTAAACTTATGATGAGTTCAATTGTTTTTTTTTATAAAAAAATCTTTTTACTCCAATATGAGGACAAATCGTCGAAAAATCGAATAAAAAACTTTCAACTGTTTCTCTACCAAACGCGAAATGTCAAATAAATGTGGCGGTTGGGAGGTAGAGAGCAGTAGTGTGCAGTGTTCAGTGACGTCATGTAGTCCGTATGCGACTGCGTGTTGGTTCAAAGCGCCCAGCTTGAATCAAATGAATGGCGCTAAAAACTTGAAAAATCGCATGTCATGGTTATTTACATGGAACTCGTTTATTCATTCATATAGCTTCATGTATACAGTATTGATTAGTTCATATTTTGTAATGGTTTTGTAATTTATAGTACAACTCTTTATAATGGGGAGCAGTGTCAGGTTTAGTTATAAGAAATGTTGAGGGCAGCAGCTTTAAACAAAGTATTATTCTCATTCAAAGCCCATTTACTCTGCCTACTTACTTTTCTTTTCATCGTTATTTACCGGTGCCTTCTCAACCTTTTCACTATCATTATGATTCACTTTGCCGTTTCTACCATCAGCCTTGCTTGAAGCAGAACCAGGGTGCGCCTCGACCTTAGCCGGAGGCTTCGATTTGGTGTCATAAGATTTTGATTTCGATTTCCAGCAAGGCATTTTTAATGATTAACTGGTCGTACTTCTGTAGAATGCAACGTTAGTCAGTACCACTCTCTTAAAAGTCGGGCACCTATCTGAGATAGAATGCAAAATTTTATAGGTGAATAATAGTTTAGGATTTTAAATTACATCATGGATTGCAAATAGATTGTGGGAAGATGTTTTGGTACTCAACGGATTTTCTAATTGCTTTATAACAAGGTTTATATGTTTGATTTAACACAATGGCAACAACTATTGCCAAGTTCACCTTTATGCGACTTTAACACAGTTTATCAAAATGTTATAAATACCTTTGTGGTACTGCGCACAGATCATGAAATACTGAAGAAGAATTTTTAAATTTGATACCACCTCTTGACAATCAACTGAAAATCCTCCTATAATGCCTATCAGAGAACAATAATTTGTTAAAGCTAGCTATTCTAATTTGTGTTTAATAAGAGGATAAAATCGTTATATTAAGATTAAATGCCTCGTGAGGGCAATAAGTGTTAATCATCAGATAGCTTTGGAACGAGTGTGTGTATACCAAGAGCAAACCAAAAAATTTTGCCTCATCAATCAGGTCCTTTGAGGCACAGAAGTTTTACATAATTATCCTAAAAAATATTAGTAATAGTTATTGTTAAGTAGAAACTTCATTGACTTCTATATGAATATTCATTAAAAACATTTTTAGGACCTATGCGAAATCGCCAGTCAACACAAGAACCTCCACATACTTCAGTTAGGTAGGAGCAAACCTAACAAAAATCTATAAACTAAAATCTCTAATTATGTAATATCAATAATGATATTTTTTATTAGACGTCCGAAACACCGAAACTTTTGACCAATTTTCCCAAGATGTAGGCCATATAGTTGGAAAAGAAGGTTTGAATGTCCTCTTCAACAATGCTGGCTACTCTCCAAAGTCTACAAGAATCAACTTCGTCAAAGCTGATCAATTGGCGGAAACCTTTGCTGTTAATACCATTGGTCCGATAATGTTAACAAAGGTAGCAATCCTATATATTAGTGTATATGGTCGAGATTTAATAGTTCGTAAGTTTTAGTATTATGATATTAGAATTAGTAAAACTGATAGAGCTATTTAGGGATGAAGCACTGTTGAGCGAAGTTACTACTACTGGCGTTATCAAATGGCTAAGTGTTGAGAAATCTCATCTGGGACTAGGGTATACCTCGAGAACAGAGAAGGAAAGGCGGTGTAGTCAAGTAGTAGTAAATTCGTTGGTTTGTCTTTCTATATTTTGATAATACAATAACATTTTTTAACTATGAAGAATGTTCCGAACATTATTTCGACATTTAAACAATAACGAAACTATTTCTTTTAGGCCCTCCTGCCCTTGTTGAAGCAGGCAGTCACTATTAACGAAAAAGAGTCAATCGGAAGCAGGAGAGCTGCGGTGATAAATATGTCATCCATGTTGGGATCAATAGCATTGAATAACGATGGAGGGTTGTATCCTTATCGGTGTTCCAAGGTATGCACTTAGTAAAATCGCTAAATATCTCATAAATTTCCGATAGCTTAATCTTGTGTCATAGAAATAGCAATATGTAGAACAAACGTACAAGCACTTGACAAAATTCGATAAAAGGTAATTTATACTGTATGCCGTGACGCTATAAAGGATCAAACGCCCTTGAAATTTGCTTGATCATGATCATTTCATTGTTCAAATATCTGATGAAATCATTTAACGACTTCAAAATAATCTATTCTTCTATTGCAGGATAATTATTGTGGGAAAACAAGTCCTTTGAAATGTTAATATTTCTAAGGATAATTAAATTTTAGTTGATAAAAGGCTGATGAAATTTATCGTGCTTTTAATTGTGATATAAATATCCAGTTATTTTTCTAACTTGTTCGCAATTCTCATTGTCCTTGCAGGATAATAACACGCAGTTATTTCGTGTCGATGATGACAATGATTTGCAGAAATTCGTTAAAAGGATATTTTTAGAGCCGATAAATAGCGTAAAGGATAACATGCCAGGATAAGTTAAATTACTTGAAGCCAACAGATATAAAAGATATTGTACTTTTATTGTTCCTTTTAATTGATGGCCTAATTTTATAAATTTTAACGGATATAAATAATAGCAGTCTGTGAATTGTCATAATAAATTATCTGCGTTTAACCTGATTTAACAAGTATTTTAGGCAGCAATTAATATGGCAACAAAATCGCTGAGTGTTGACTTAAAAAGTGATGGAATTCTGATTACTTGCGTACACCCAGGATGGGTCAAAACTGATATGGGCGGTAGCAATGCGCCTATGGACATAGAAACAAGTTCTTCCAGTCTAGTCAAATTTATTACGAATCTGACTGAAAAACACAACGGAAGATTTTTCCAGTGGGATGGAAAGGAATTACAGTGGTAGCTCAGAATAAAAAAATATCATTCTTAAGTTCCTTAGATTAAAATCCTTAAGATCCATAGAGTTGTCTCATTGTGTCAGCTTCTTCCTTACATCCCAGCCAAATTGGGGCCACTGGCAACGGTGAAGATTCTGTAGGTTTTACCCAGTTATTATCGAATTTCCAAAATAATGCTCCTTTAAAAAAATAAGTTATTCCTACAAAAACAGTATCAAAAATAATCTGTTTATCTGTAGCCATACTTATACCATCTTTCCAAGTGGTGGCAGCATCTAGATTTATGGGAACTCCATTCCAACGATCCATGCTCATTGGATAACCCGGATCCATACTTTTGGCTGTTTCGTTATACCTCCAAAAGCGGTCACTTTTGTAAAAATACGTCTTGCCTATTTTATATAGGTACAGATATCAGTATCATGCGCGAATTATGTTACATACTTACCATTCTTAGTCCATGTCTGTACAGCGTCAATATCATCCAGATATTCTGGAAGTCCAAAATAACTCAACGTTAGAGGACTGTTTTCTACAAAGTCAAAACCATCGAAAATCCACACTTTACTACCTGTGAATAGTACAATATGGCCGTCAGGTCTTTGATACGCAGCATCAACCTTTTTTATTTCCTTAGGGAGATTTGGAAACATCTGCCTTATAGAGGTGGGATAACCTGAAGAGATGACACCTTTATCTCTTAGCCTCCACAAATACTAAAATAGTATCAAATGCATATTACTATAATTCAACAGAAAATATAAGAAGCATCTACTTCATCTTTAAAAATAAATAGTTCCCCTCTAAGGGTTGCAACAGCGTCAAAGTGCCCATGGCAAATATAAGGTAAACTTGGGGAGTTGTTTTTAGGAATTGTCCTGTGAGGATCGTGTTCTTTATGAACTTCCACAAATTCATCATCTCCTTCGTATAAAACTTTCTTGTCATCATTGTTATGAGATCGTTCTGTGGTGGTAGGTCGCCTAGGACCAAACCTAAAACACACGACATAGAAGTGCTGAAGATATTTGGAATTAACTGGAAGTTTACCAGGGATTGTGTCGTCTCCAGCTACGTGTTGTGTCTTCACGATTATGTTTTCGTTCGCCAGAATCAGGATGACGTGAAGGTGTTCGCAAAGTTGTAGTGGAAGTGGTCGTAGTTGAAGTTGTAGTTTCTTCTGGCTGAGGTCTTGTTAACTCATCATGTTTTAATCTCCTTTGAACTATGTCTCAACATTTTATCTTGATTTCAACTTCAATAATACATACTCACTGTACAACGTATACATCCCTAAGATGTCATCATAATCTAGTAAGCTGTTCGAATTCTGGTCCCATCCCTTGTAGTAAGGGAACATTACCGATGATTGCACATCTGAGTGGGATAACCCCAAAGAATGACCGAGTTCATGAAGGGCCACTGTGAAAAAATTCGTGCCTTCGGGTTCCTCGTATTCGTCTCTAAAAACCGGCTTTTCGACCCAGTTTTCATCGTCATCGAAATGGATATCACCAGAGAGACTTGGTGATTCATCGTGGCCTGGGAAGAAGGCGTGAGCTAGGATTTGTCCGGGACCATCAAATGGGTATCTAAGAACAATTGGCCTTAAAAAGAGTTACATATGACAAAAACAACTTTTGTTGAAGTGATATTGTTAGAAAATGGGGGATTCATTATATATACTCAGTGTTTGAATTAGAAAATATGTAGCTAGTTTTACTAAGTGAAAAAGTAGGACATTAGCAGCGGTAGCCATATTGTCAAGTCGAAGACGAGGCTATGAAGCTAAGACTGTAAATTGATGTATTCGCTGAATTTAAGATATATATTTTTCTCTGATTGGCACCCATTGATCTATTTTTTTGATTGATGAAAAAATGCAAATAACTAACAGATCAAAACAAAAATTCTTAGCAATAACGTAGCCTAAAGATGTTTGTATTAGTAATTGGTCCATAATTTTTAATATTGTTAACGATTTACTTCCTTCATCTCAAACTACTTGCCAATTGTGCATATATCATTACAATTTGAAAAAATGTAAAATTTTAGGTATTATTGTCTCAAAAAGACATAGTACAACATGATTCGTAGGAATTGTATCCTTTATAGAATAAATAAATAAAAAGTTCATAAATGTTTTGTTAGAGTTCATAGTATTTACAGAAAGGTAATAGTAAATTTCAATTAATTATGCGTTAATTTATGTAGTTAGAATAGAATAAAAACATAATAGAATATCTAATAAGTAAATAATAATTAAAGAAAGAAAATTTTCCTTGATATTTTGGTGAATGGAATTTTTCTTCTTAGTCTTATAGACTCCGAACCTTTTACACTGAAACTTGTATTAATTATAACCTGGTCTTATAACTTTGACCAAAAATCAAATCCATTTCAAAAGTATATCACTGCATTTTACCTACCTGTCTCCATGATATCCCCTTGAAAAACTCACAATAATATCAGCTTCAGGACTATAAGATCTGGAAAAAGTCAAACGCCCATACCCTCCCCATACATCCAAAGCTTTTTGAATGTTTCTGGCCACAACATCTTCTCCAAGGTGTGATGACCAATTTGAAATACTAAAATTCTCCCTTTCTGCTCCAGCCTATTATATACTTTAGCATAAATCTTACTAATATGTGATGTGTCTTTTATCCCACCCTTTTACTGTAGCATATCTCTTCCTCCTCCTGCGGTCTTTGTTGGGGATGATGTCGACAACTCCACATCTTGGAGATGACATCAGCTAATTCAAGATATTTATAGACCAATACAAATATTGAGTAACTACTTACGTTAAGGGTGGCATTATCAATAATTCCCGTTTCTTTTATAGCCCCAAACCTTTGCATATTTTTGATGATGTTGCTTAAATTCTCTTCAGAATATATCGCTTCTGATTGACCACCACCATCGACCAAGTAACCGTATCTTTTCATGAATTTTAGCTAAAATGTGCACTTCATCATTTCAGAATATTTTCTTACCGGAATTTAGATTAAATTAAATTACCGCTTCATCTGAAGGCACTTGCCTCCTATAGTTATTTTCAACAGGTAAACAGTTCAAACAAACCATATACGAACACCACACAATTAATTTTAAACAGAACTTCATAGTAATATTTGCAATGATCACTAAAGCAGTTTTGTACGAACACAACTAACTATCGTATAAATTATTGGCCACTAGATAATCAAAACCTTTTGACTAGGATTAATGTGGCAGTATATTGTTCCGATTTTTTCCGACTTTGAATGAGCAACCCTGAACTGAGCAGAAATTTGTTGACACCGATAAAAAAAATTGCTGGTGGGGCGAGTTTATTTATAAAATGCCTCAGGCATCTTTCTGGGATTTTACAATATTTGTAGAAGTGCGAAATGGGCTGAAGTGGCGTTCCCAGAAGGATATTATCAATAAATGAATGAATGTCTGAATGGTGAGAAGTGAATCATGCGGGGAAACCAGTTTGGCATACAAATAAATAAGCGTCTTCTGGGTCAATGATTAAGAGAGGAACAGTTAAGAAACTAATTATGTACATACATCCATTTAGAAGAAGTTGATGTAGTATTGTTTCGTTCAGTTTTGTCCGCACCATTTTGGTAAATTAAATACTAATCCACGGTGGTAAAATCGGAGGAAGTGATGTCACTATTATATCTTACTGCTACCATAAAATGACGTAATAAAGATATTAATAAATTTCTTTAAAAAAATAAAAGCGATTTTAGTGGAACGCCTGCAATAATTTGCTACATCCAGTCTTTTTAGATCTTCGAGTCCATGTTTCACCACATTACATGTGTTAACTCTGTAGGTATAAATTAAAGTGTGTGTTAGTGAATTATGGTAAATCATACACACTTTATTTTCTTTTTTCTTTTTTTAAAAAATATGTGCCTAATTCATGCAATTTATATGAGAAATATGGCTGAAACAGATCTAGTGTCGAAATAAAATAAATAAAGCACAGAGTATATTGTTTTTTAAATTTATTGAGTATTGTAATCCCAAATTCACAATCACAAGCAAATAAAAGCTTTTCCATTTGTTATTAGTTTTGGATTTTCTGTGAATACATTACACAGATTTTAAAAATTTAATTTAATCTGAATTAATAAAGTTTTTTACACATCGCTCAAACAAAACAATGATATAAGTAATATATATAAGGAACTATGAGCTGCAGAATCCTAGTTTTCTCAGTTTCTCTTCAATTTCCTTATATACAGATGAATCTAGCACTGTACTGGGAATCTAAAAAAAAATGCTTTGGTTTAGTTTCAGTTATAATGTCACTGTACCTCAAATTTAAAGGATGTAATTTAAATTACAGTATGTTTTGTATATTTTACCAGGTTAGTTGATAGTAATCGAATTTTGCTCCATTTCGTTTGTTAAAATTCAGTTCTAGCCAATCACGCTGCAGTACAGTCGTACGAGCGTCAGTAAATTGCCCTTATTTTCTGTGTTCATATGAAATAAAGCTGAACAGACATAAACAATTAAAATATCTGTCAATTTATGATACACATTAAAATGAAAGCGCCAGGTAAGAATCAACTATAGAGTTGACTATAGTTGATTTAATTCCAATTTACTCTTGATGCAGTGTATAATTTGTATTTGAAGAATAGTTTAGTGGTGAAGTGTCCCCCAGAAAAATATTAAAAATTTGTCTGTTGTCCTGTCGTCTTTGTATTTGATATACTATATTTACAACTTACTCACCTTTTTTAACTTATTTCTAGCTAAATCTGCAATAGACTTCCGACAAATCTTTCCGGATCTGGTAGTAGGTAAAGCCTTCACTCCCACCGCTAATCGGAAAGACGCTACCGCTCCCATATGCTCCCTAACCATAGAAACAATTTCTTGAGCTATTATGTATTCGTTTAAAATTGCATCTGAAATTCACATATGACTCATTATTCAATATTTCATAAAACTCTCTGAAACACACCTTCCTTCATTACAAACATGCATAATGGAACCTCATTCTTAATCTTATCAGGTACTGAAACCACACAAGCATTGCAAATGTCCGGGTGGGACAGCACTATATTTTCAATAGCTAAAGTGGATAATCTATGACCAGCCACGTTAATAATGTCATCAGCCCTAGCTGTGACATATACCAGCCCATTTTCGTCCTTATAGCCTGCATCCATGGAGTCATAGAATCCCTAAACTCAAGATCGTCGGAAACATTCATTTATTTCTACAATAATTATTGTTTACCGAGTATTTGGTGAAATAGGTTTTGTAGAAACGATCATCTGCTTTATAAAGGGTGGTCAAAGCTCCTGGTGGTAGAGGAAGTTTTACTACTATTCGACCAAGTTCATTTACATCTGCCAAACTTCCGTCTCTGAGAAGCACTTGAACTAGATTTGCATTTTTTGTTAAAATATGAATAGAGATATTTTTATAGAGCAGGAGATACTAACCATTGTATCCTGGAAAGGGCAATCCAGTGGTGAGCTTGTTATCATTACATGGGTTAACTAGTCCTACACATGTCCCTGATATAGCTGATCCAGTCTCAGTTTGCCACCAATGGTTAATAACAGGGACTTTAAAGATCTTTTCTGCCCAGATTTTAGCTGACATATCCAAATGTTCTCCTGCTACCCAAACCTATTTAAAATGAATGTTAGCTTATGATTATTTAACAATGATTTTTTGCAATGAATAATTGTTTAAAAGAAAACCTTTGCTCTATATTCATAAATTATTATCAGGCTAACGGCATCTGTGACCTTTGCTAGCATAGGTTTCGACATGCAATTGTAGGTAAATTTCATTGCGGATCTGCCCTCTATGAATTTTGCCTGACCTGTCTTAGACTAGATACGTCATATTCAGTTCCAAATTTCGCTTCCGAGTCTACTTCCTTCAAAATTCTTAGAACGGTTGGAACAGTGAACATTGCGTTCACTTTATACTCACTGATGATTCTGAAATTTCCACTATAAAATTCTGAACTCAATGTATATTAAATTACCTACCTGTAGTATGAACTAGGATCTGGGGTAGTAGTAGGTTTTCCCTCATATATTATGCTAGTGATTCCATATACCAAAGGACCGTAACACATATAAGAATGACCAACCACCCATCCGAAATCACTAGTGGACCACCACACATCATTTGGCCCCATGGCGTAAAGAGTTTTCATGGTGTAGGCCAGGGTGGCCAGATGGCCCCCTACGGGTCTTTGAACCCCCTTAGGTTCACCTGTTACATCCGAGTATAGAATTTTCCTCAATTTCAAAGAGTAACTGACCAGTGGTTCCAGACGTGTACAAAATGTAAAGTGGTTCGTTGGCTTCTACCGGGACGCAAGGGGCACTTTCCACGTTTTTAACTGCCTCTTCCCAATCTACGTCTCTGTCAGGGTCTAGATCAGTAATGAAGATGGATTTTCGTTGGAAAATTACGCATTTATGAGGTTTGTGGATGGACATATTAATTGCATGGTTGAGCTCGGATACGTAGCTAAAAAAGGTAATTAAAAATGAAATAATAAAAATAGGTATCGATGGTTCCAGGATCTCAGTTGAGGTATCGCGGATCTATAATAGCTTAGTCCGAGAAACAGCACCAAAAATAAATTCTAGAATGAAACAGAGCTAACATAAAGTTAGAAAAGAATAATATCATTTGATAAAGAAATAATTTAAGAGCAACTAAAACTAGAAGGAAACGAAGTTAATCAAAATGTCTTACAGAGGAAAATTAAATTAATACATGGATTTTAGGTAAACTTGAAAAAAAAATACAATCAGAAGAGAAAAATGGAAAGGAAAAACAGAAAATTAGAAGAAATATAAAAAGCACAACTCAAGATAAGAGAAAATTAAAAAACAAACGAATTGAATTGCTAATATGGGTTATATAATCCAAAATTAGATGAAATTGATTATTGAAATAATTTAACATGGACTAAATTTAATACATTGCATAACGCTTAGCATAATATGTAAGAATTGCATAGAAAGTTAACAAGATATAAACTTTTTATGTGATTTGTTATGAACATACTATGCGCTTCATGTTATATTATGCGTTATGTAGTAAACTTAGACTAAATGTAACAAATTAGCTATTAACATGTTTGTTGTTTTTGATTTACTTACTTAAGCACTTTATTTGGTTCTACACCACAACTTGCCGCAATTATAATTTTAGGTTCAGCATGCATTATTCTTGTACTCAATTCAGTTGCCGCAAAACCTATACCAAAACCTTCTTGTTTCAAATAACTGAAAACGTATATGCAAAACATCACCTCCGAAAACCACAGAATGGATAGCTCCCAGTCTGGCAACTGCCAGCATGGCCATAACAGTCTCTGGAATCAGAGGCATGTAGATCAACACTCTGTCTCCCTTCTCCACTCCATATCTTGCTAGAACTCCTGCCAATTTGGATACATTTTCTTGCAGTTCTGAATAGGTGATTTTTCTGGAAACTCTTGTTACTGGACTGTCGTAGATGAGAGCTACTCTGGACCCATATCCAGCCTCCACATGGCGATCCACTGCATTGTAACAAGCATTTATTTCACCCCCTACATACCTGAAAAATACTCTTTTTATTTCTGTTAATGAGGTTTGTGTTCATTACCATTTGGTGAAGGGTTCCCTGCTGTTGTCCAAAACTTTCTTCCAGGGCTTGGCCCAAGTGATCAAGGTCCCAATATTGGCCCAAAACGATTCCGGATTTTCAATACTTTCCTTGAAAACTTTCTCATAATTATTGTTATTTAGAATCGAGTGTCTCGATTGTGATTTTCCTAGAAAGTTCATTGATGGTTCAGAGATAGAGCGTTTGGGAGTTCGATTAGAAGGTGAATGTCTCGCTTACCGGACTTTTTTGATTCCAATTTTTTCCGCTTTACCAAACTCATTTTCTTCGCGGCTGGCTATAAACAAGAATACTAAATGTAAATTGTCAAAGAAAATGAAATTAATTAACATGGGAAATAAGGAATTTAAATACAAAAGAACTACAAAGTTCAGTTTTTGTTATTTTTAATTTTTTGAATGATTACGGCTGGTTGATTAAATATTTATCGTAATGATGGCACGTTCTTGTATTCGTATAAAGGGTGTTAGGGTTGCAAATATTTTTAAATTCTTCAAAATAATTTTGTAACATTTTCTGGTTGTTTCAAGTAATATTTTCCATTGATTGCATTTTAAATGGTCATACCTACCATAATTGAATATCAGTTAAGATTATTTGGCTCTTAAAAATGAAATAAGAGCTGACGTCGATGATTTCTCTGGTCGATTGTCCTGCAACGTAATCAGTTTAATTATGCATTAATACGTGTGTAAGCTATATTAATGATTCAAATTGAATAATTATTACAAATGCGAAACAAAAAACATCTAGATATGTATAGAAAAGCCAAACGTATTTAACCGAAACAAAACCAAACAATTTTATTTATTTCTAACGATATACGTAATGCTGACCTATTTATTTATTAAATTAATAATGGAATAGTTATCATCATGAGCACCGATCGAAATTTTAAGTCCCTATTGATGTCCCGCGAAGGTACTTCATTGGACGTATTTCACCCGGAAAGAAATACGTTACATTTTTAAATATTTCTCAGATATTCGAGGTTGAAAATAAAATAGTATGTTGCTATCGACGGAAGTTTTCCTACTGTCTCGAGATTTTGTTTATCTCCACGCAACCCGTCTCGATCAATAACATAATCTCTCGACAGTAATGAAGCATTTCCCATCTCTCAACATACTGTTCTCATTTTTAACATTCGATTTTTGAGATTTTTTCAGAAACTCTGTCAACTTTGATTAGTTAAGCTTTATATTTCGCCAGTGCTCAAGAATTAACAATATAGCTTTAATTTTCGCAAAATTTGCTCTATGAGTTGCTCTATCAACGAGAAAAAGAGTATTGTTAGAAGATTAACACATGAAGCTGTAAATTTGGCTGCAACTACCCTTTGAGGTATTCTATATGATATCGTGAACATCACAGGCATGACCGTTGCAATTTTGACTACAAGTAGGTACTCTTTTAGATCCTTTATATGTCAGCGTGTGCATTCCATAGAGGACTGACAATATATAGGACACTTTTGGAGAAACCGAGCTCTATGTTTATCCGTGTCAATTTTTACTGACGCAGGTGAATAATTTATCACTTTTAGAGGATTGTGAACTTTGAGCTGTAAGTTTGGTTACGATTACTCTTTGTGGTGGTCTATATTGCATTAAAATTCAATGGAGGTGAAAGCCGTCATTTACGAGATATTACATTTCAAAGTATGTTCCCATAAAAAGTGAAATAGTTCCGGGCTTGACCAGCTGGAATGCATAATTTACTATAGCTAGAAACGAGACAGAGCTACAACTTTTATTACAAGTACTCATTTCGATACTTTATATGCTAGTGAAAATCCCAAGGGCGTGGCTGTTTCCATTTAGAACATATTAAATGTCACCCCCTGTGCTTACATAAATTTGAAATCGTGCTAGCTTTGACCATCTCATATGAATAATTTGTCATAGATCGTGGATGAACCACACAGAGCTGCAACTTTGACTACATGTACTCTTAAGTACAGGTGCTGTAAATGCCAGTGTAATCCCCACGGGCGTTATTGACACCATTTAGGGCAAATTAAATTTGAAACTTTGTAAGCTGTAGATTTGATTGTAAATGCTCTTTGAGGTGTTTTAGATATCAATTAAAACTCGGTGGGCCCAGTTGCCTCCGTTTTGAGAACTCTGGCACTTATCTATAATTGAAATCGTGCCATCTTTGACCAACTCAACTTAATAATTTACCACTGCTGTAGGGCTGCTAAGATATGACTAAATATTTTATTTTGAAAATTTCCTCTATAGGCATGTTAATGTACTCTAAATACCAGTGAAAACTCCCATGGGTCTGGCTGTCGTCGTTTACAAGATATTAAATTTCAAAGTTTGTACTCATATCAAATTAAAACTGGCCAACTTTGACTATCTCAAATGAATAACTTACCACTGTAAGACAATTAATAGCCCAGAGGTGTAATTTTGACTACAAGTGTCCTTTGAGTTGCTCTAAATGTTAGTGTAACCCTCAAGGGAGTGGTAGTCCCTGTGAAGGAGATATTAAATTTCAAATTGATTGCTTACAAAATAATGAAATCGCGCCAGTTTTGACTAGCTCAATTGAATAATTTACCATTGCTAACTATCTAAATACTATCTTATGTAACATCTTAATAAATTTTGTACGCCAATCTATTGGGCGAGATTAAATTTAACAAAAAACATTTTCTTATCACAGTCGGAATCTGATATTCCTTCCAGTTGGAGGTCCCTTTAGAGTCATTAGGTACCTATCGAAAGATAGAGTTACCTCTATTCATGAGGATTGTGATAGGAATAATGAAAAAAATTATAGATCCATATAATATACAGGGTGTCTCTAAAAAGTCTGTATAAAATTCTACCACAGATTTCTGAGGCGAAAACATCACGATTTAATCCAATTTACCTTAATCTAATAGTGGACAGTTTTCAAAATACAGGATGTCAAAGTGAAGATTAAAAAAAGGAAAAAAAAAATTATTTCGTTTGTAATTCTAATATGTGAACAAAATGTCGCATCAGGAGATTTTCATGGACGAGAAATCAGAATCTGTTTACATTTTTGATGCACATTGCAGAAGACGCTGTTAGCGCTAGGTGAACTCTTCAAAGGGGAATAACTTTTTTATCACCCGGTATGAGATTGATTTATGACTCAATTTGTGTTTTTCTTACATGTTTTATGAAAAAAGGTATCTTGGTACAAGTCTCTATGGGCATTCCTTTTTGAGATATTTAAAGTTTAAAGTTCGCTGAATGTCTTGAAAATAAAAGTATATGCTCATATACAGTTGAACGAAAATTTCGATACAATCGAAATGAAAAAAATCAAAATATTTTATTTATCTTTAATTTTTTTCACTTTTTTTAATCTTCGTGTTTTTATTTGGCTACACCAATTTTTTATTATTTATTTTCCTGTACTGTTTGAATAAATATATACTTTAAAGTTATTTTTCAAGAGAAGCTGCAAACTTTAAACTTCAAATATCTCGAGAAGGAATGCCCGTAAGGACTTGTACCAAGACACTGTTTTTTCATAAAACATGTAGGAAAAGACAAATTTAGTCATAAATGAATTTTATACCGGGTGATAAAAAAAGTTATGCCCCTCTAAAGAGAGTTCATCCAGCATTAACAGTGCTCTCTACAATGTGCATTTAAAATGTAAACGGTTTCTGATTTCTCGTCCCTAAAAACCTTCCAATGCTACATTTTGTTCAGATAGCAGCATTACAAACGATGTAATTAATTTTTTAGCTCTTTTTAAATCTTACTTTGATATCCTGTATTTTGGAAACCATTCTCTTTTGCATTAAGATAAATTGGGGTAATTCATCATGTTTTTGTCTAAGAAATCTGTGATAGAATTTTCTACACACCTTTTAGAGGCACCTTCTATACACCCTGTATAATTATGTAAACCAAAATTATACCAACCAAAATTTTATATAAACATATACAAATATAAAATATGTTTATACTAAATGTTGATGTTACTTTTCGACGTAATTTACGCTGTTTAAGTATAGTGCTTTAATTTCGGGTCACCCTGTATATTTATGCATCTATCTTATCAAAGCTTGGCGAATGAGTACTGCAAAGAAGATTAATACATTTTTTGAAGAATATAATTTATTTTCTAATAAAATATTTGAATTCCGGAAGGGTTTGCATACAAGCGTTGCTAAATCATTTGTATGCAGTAAGATTCTTGAGGGGTTCACAGAGGGACGTTACCTCAATGTTGCTGTATGCGATCTGTAGGAGGTTTTTGATTGTAGCTCTCGTTCCAATTTAATTTCTAAACTTGTATTTTTTCATTTTTCTGAAGATAACCGTAAAATTTTGCGTTTGCGCGTGTAACATAGGCAGCAATGCACTGCGGTTAATAATACTAGAGGTTGTAGATATCCCAATCTCAGCCCCCACATATCGGAAGTTCCAAAAAAACAACATCATCTCCAATAACAAAGCAGTAACCATTTCTCTAATAACATCCGTCATTGCAAGACATAGTTCCATCTCTTGGTCCCCGGAAAGCCCGTTGTCATCCCTTATCCCATCATAAGCCGAATATTTTGGTCGGAACGATGGCGGATTTGTGCGGAATTCTTTTTTCAATTTGCACTGTTCGGGTTAGACGAAAATCGAAGGGATGCAATAGAAATATAGTGACTGCACCCTCCTATATCAGACTAAGGAAAAAATTGGAGGGCGAACTGAATAGGCTTAACGGTTTCTCAAATTTCGTCTGCCCTTCAGCGCGATCGTGATCCGAAAACCATAAAGGGCCGAATTGAATAAAACATATTTCTTTTTTGCCGGGAGAAATCGGGCTTTGTTCTATTTTAGTGGATTAAGATGTCCCTTATTTCTGCGTTTTATTAGGAATGTGCAGTATGTTTTATTGTTTTAGGGCGGCTAAGCCTTGTGTCGCATTAGTTATTAAGCTTAGTCTGGTGCACATTTTGATGGTGCTTTCAACTGACGAGACACAAAGAGTGGTTTTAATTTGAATAATTAAATTTTTTTGACCTTTCTGGAATACGGGAATACACTCTAATTGCTCCATGTTAATATGCAATAGTGGAATGACTCTGGCGGATGCAAATTAAAAGTATTGTCGCGTAGCGATAGTTTGCAACATAGTGTGGTTGCAGCTAAGTATCTCTAAAAACTCAATAATGCAAATGAATGAATCTATTGTTAAAAGTAGTCATGACAATAACGCCACTTGCCTGTCGGAAAATCATTGCTGGATGCCGGTAATGGGCGGTCAGTTAAAAAAGCCTCAAGCGAGCGTTGAAATATCAGGGGCATGTCTAGGCGGATAAATTCATCTGTGGATCTGTTAGGTGGCTTAATCAACCTCTTAAGTTTACGGTTCATCACCTATCGAATTTTTTCATGGTCACCCGTTATAAAAGATATGTGACCTAAAGACCGACTGGTTTTGTTGCAGAGTTGTTGCCAGCGGTTAAAAATGAATTTAGTGCACCCTGTATCATCTGTCTCCGGAATGGCTACATAAGCTTTCTATTTATTTAATTATTTATTTGTTGTAATTTGCTGTGATGTAACTGCTGGGTGCTTGAGGTAATAACTTGACACAAAAGAATAATAAACGGAAGAAATAATCTTGGAAAATTGCCGGATCTTAAGGATCCCAGGATTAGCAATTTCTTTCCAGAAATCCCTGGGATCCTGAATTCCTCGGGATTCCCTGTAAGTACTAATAGGAATATATTCTCTGCTTCGGAAGTACTTAGTATTCTCTAGCCATATCTTTCTCTAATACATAAAACTGGAGAATTAACCGAGTCTAATCGAGTTAATAAACTGGTCCAGCTGTACGTTCCGAATAATTATTGTAAATGAGCCCAGAGCCGCAGGGTTACGAAGTAGTTTAAAAAGTTGTCTCGTCCGTTTCGGCCATTTCGTTTGACCAGAAAACCAACAGCACCGAGAGTGGAATTTCGAATTTATTTATAATTTAAATTAACAATCAAGCTGAATGTTTGCCGACTAATTTGCATAGATTTAAACTTTTTGAAACCGATACATCCGACAAAATTGCGAAAAGCCGTACTCCCTTGGTCGTTTTCAGCACCCATAAAAAACGAAATAAATTAGAGCAAGCCCTGGTGGCAAATTTAAGGCCTCTTCCTAATGAATTGTATATGTACATAAGAGAAAAATGGCTTTAGCTTTTTAAAGTCGGCCCCTTTTTGCGAAGGGTACAGCCATTTAAATCAAAGGGTTTGGGATAAATGCAGGAAGGTGGGGATGCAGAGCGAGAGTTCGAATTAAAATCTCAAGAAGTAGTTGGAGTGAAAAAAACATCACGTAAGGAATTTACATAAAGCCTCCACCCTCTATCCAACTTTCAGTTTATAACCTCAACCGAACTTCGTGAAATCCGGCCTTTTTGTTCAATCGCCATCGCTTCTCGCAGATAAAAGCCCCAAATTATTTTAATCTTATTAATGTACTGAAACGGACTATCGGAGTGGATAATTGGAGCCGACTCTGGACCGCAACAACAAAGCGCCACTGAAAGTCCGGGTTTCGTTTTTATCCGTTCCAGTCGACCGAATAACGACCGGAATAAATAAAATAAACAAGTTTTGATGAAAATATATATGCGACATTTCGTAAAGGGTGGATATGCACGCATATGGAAGAGGGATTTTAATTTAGACCAGTTTCTGTGCAAAACATCCTGAGATTACCACGTTGTTTCTGATGTATTTATGGTTGATTATGCATTACCTAAATGCGCAACTTTATTCAAATGCAGAAATTAGTGTGATTCATATTTAATAATATTTGGATTTCTTGGGGCTCCTGCTCCCATTGGCTGTTGGCGAATTTAAAATCCACCTTTCCCTTACAGAAGTCGAGAGATGAGCAGAGGAGAAAATTCTTGCTTGGCTAAGTGGAAATTTAAAAAATTAAGAAAAATATGGTTTATTGGTTCTAAATTAATAAAACCGCTCGGTTGAGGATAAACTATTATTGTTGTAAATGCAATTCTACCATTCCATTAAATCTCGTATTTTTATCTCACCAAATTACATTTTCTTGCAATAAAGCCTTACAGAGGAATGTTTCAGGAGAAGCAGTAAATCCGACAACAAGATGTAATGCATGCGCATTAAATAAAAGAACACTCTTATTTTATTGCTTCAATTTCCAATTTTATGTGTTTTATAGGTATATATAGGGCGTGTTAAATTCGTACCGTTGGATTTCAAAAATCGTATCAGACATCTGATTCCTTGGGGGACGAATGAGATGATACAGGGAGAGAGCTTATAATAGGCACAGAGCCAGGAACTAAGGACCAATAACCCTCTAAGATTACATGCACTAGTATTTTGGAAAAGGGTTAGTTTTGTATTTTTTCTTTGCGGTAGTATAAATAACCAAAGCCATGTTATTCATGCTTGCTGAACACGAGACCACAAAAGGAGCAAGAGAAGTTTACAACCTATGTTTATATGAGCAACCCACCTTAAGTGTGCTTTCCTCATCATTCCTGAAGTTCTGGTCATAAAACTGGGAACGCTCTATATAGTTTAGATGAGTATCTGGAAAAGTCTCTGCTGGAACAGACTTATGGGCAACCCAAATATTGTTTCTTTCCCTTTTGTGTTTCTCCCTTTTCTGTGAATTTGTCAATTGTAGACACCCAAGCCTCTTTAAAATTGTTTACGCTGCTAAAACCCCTGTTGTTTGTTGAGCAAAAATTACAAAATAATGGCGTAGGAACCCTTGAGCTGCTTTTCTTCGATAAAACAATTACGTAATTTTTAAATTACTTATACTAAAAATTATGACATGTTATAATCTTAAATCATAAATTGAAAAATAGCGGCTCTGGTATCCAAATACGGCGTATAGGGAACATGAACTTCTTTAATTTTCAAGATGTTTAGTGACTTTCCAACTTATTTTCCTTCCTTTCCTTGATTTTTGAAAGTGCCTTTAAATAAAGGTCTCTAAAATGGGATTTCCAAGACTTTGGCAACCAAATGAGATATCTAGGGTACACAAAGTATCCATATCGGTGGATTTAACCTTCGAGTGTCGAAGCGGAGAACAAATGTACCCCACACTTCGTTTCTTCCATTTAACCAGGAGCCCTTCAAGCTAATCCGATCCTTCGTACTTTAAGCATCGATAGCGAAAATACTTTATGATTATTTTCAGTTTCTCTGAGTAGCCCTGAAGTGGCTTTTCATGAGTTAAATGAAAAAAAATATATTTTTTTCCACCAAAATGGATTCCTTTAAATTTCAATTTGCTTATTGCTTTGAAGGAATATTACCAGGACTCAAACTTATAGGAAATGTGGAGAAAAGTACGCTCTTTCATATAAAATTTGTACTATATAGGTATTGGCAATGGATTTAAAGTTATACGATTTCAAATGTCAATCATCCAGAAAATCGTATTTTCGCCAATTTGGATACCTTTAAGTCGGATATTTACAGATTGCCTTGAAAAGATGTTACAGGATTCAAATTCGTAGAAAACGGAAAGAAAAGTCTGCTGATTTGTATAAAAATTATCCCATAAAGATATTGCAAACCGATCAGAAATTATAAAATCGCAAGGGTCAATCAAATAGAAAATCTTGTTTTCACTTTATAATTTGAAAATTTGCAATTTCTTTTGAAGGGCTGTTCCAAGATTCAAACTTTTCAAACGAAAATTATGATCTGTAATATGGAACTCACACTATAGAGGTAGTAGTTAGATGACCTCAAAAAATCGTCCATATAGAAAATCCTGTTTTTGCCAATTTGAATATCTTCATTAGGGCAGCTTTAAATCTTTCGTTCGAAATACTTCCTGTAAAGATTTTTTCTCTCTTGGAAAATGAAAAGAGTGAGCTTAATTGCATGAGAATTTCATTTTACTTTTGGAATGAGACTAACATCAAATACGCGTTAAAACCAGTCAGGAATTCTTCAAAAAGCACGTTTTTGTTTGTTAACTCTTTGTTTTGTAAAGCATCGAAAGCTCGTTATGCCATGATATCATGTCAGGAATAAAAGCAAGTCGAATGCTGGTTTCTAGAAAATTGGATTTTTAGGTTTAATTCGTTGGAACCTCCTTATATCTTGATATGATGACTGGGACAAAACTAAGTAGAAACAATCCTTATATCTCGTGCAAAATCCCTAAAACTACTGCTTTTATTCGAGAGTAAGGTTAATTATCTTCAAATTTCCTCATGGCTTGAAGAAAACTAACTTCAAATATGTATGTATTCATAAAGTTTGGACACTCTTATAAGATTATCATGTTATTCCCGCAAAACAGAAAAAGTGAGTTTAATGCCTCGATATTATACCTGCGATAAAACTAAGTTGAAATTCTTACGTTTGAAAATTTCAGAAATTTACAAAAATTATTAAGGTGAAGGTTCTGAAATGATTATTGAAAATATCGCGAATCCCGAAATATATTTGTAAACGATGTTGAATGAAGTTACCAAAATATTTGGAAATTGAAGATGAAAAATCCTTTGAAATAACTAACTCTCTATCCCGAATTTTTAGGAATCACAGGGATAACCTGCTTCACTAAGGATTAATTTAAAGTAATCATTAGGAAATATATCAAGGAATAGAGAGGGATTTGATAAAATCCTCGGGTAAATTACATTTTTAGGTGGCTCCAATATCAATTAATGAGATTTTATTAAGAAAAATTAAGAAAGTCTAGGATTTGTACGTTATAAACATTAGTAAAACTCAGAAAAAATTCTTAGAAAAAGTTACTCCTAAATTTTGGGAGAAACTAAGGTCTTATCTGAGTTTGATTCCAATAAAATCAATTATTTGAGCTTAATTAGTGAACTTAGTGTCAACACATATAACAAAATTTATGGGTGGGGCAAATTTTCAAAATTACCGATTTTATTAGATAGTTTAAATTAATATTCTTTTGTGCGAATTTATTGAATTTGACATATTCGTTATGATTACTAGTTTCAAATTGACTTCCAATACATTTGATATTTACCTAACTGAGATGAAAAATGAATTTTAAACGGTAGATTTATGGAATATATTCGGAGAAATAGATTTGCATAAGTTTGCTCTACTTTTCAGGCTTAGTTACGCAATAATCGAATTACATTACTGGAATATATCATTGTTTATAAAGCAAATAAACAACAACTGATTGCGCTGATAAATATGCATTATTCAGGAACGTTATTTCGAACTTTCATAGATCAGAAACTGATAATATCTAATATGTATGCGATAATATCTAGGAGAAGGGGAATTTTTAAAAATATGCAATAATTTAAGAATGGTAAGTCGAGTGGATAAGTGATAATTTCAACAAGAGTAGCTACTTTAATCTTGCTTGGATGGATATACTTATCACCAAAAGGATCTTCGAGGAGTGAATAACGTTGAATTTCCATAAATAAAAGCCGTTCTCATTTTCGGAACATCCATCACCGGGGCGAAGCCTCCAAAATCTAGAAAAATACGAAACCGTCAACAGGGGACCGATGTCTTGGAAACCCCATTACGTAAATATTGGATAAAGGCAAGAAAAATGTCTCGATGCAATTTTTATTTTGATTCCTCAAGGTGGATTTTATTCTCGTTTAGCCGATGCTTACACATACGTCTTTAAAATCACGAAAAGAAGAATGTTTCATTTAAAGGAAAAAACGAAATTGACCAATTTAAATGAACCCTCCGGCACAGCATCAGGAAGAAAAACAAAACAACGACCGTTGCCGACACACCGAAACAAAACTGTGCAATTTTCTTTCTAACAAGAAACTCTTGTAGCTCCAATTTATTTCCACCGGGAAAGCGATTGCAAAAAGGATGCCAATTAAGTAAAAACAAAAAAAATCTGAAGCAACTAATTAAATTTGTAAGGTTGCTTTATTGCACAAACCCCCCTCCTCCGCCACTCGTGACAAGATAGTCCGAAAGTTGGTCAATTTGTCCTTGTCTTATAGCCAAGAGTTCTAGTTCATTAACTGATGTTAAATAGTCGTTTAAACAGGCAATTTAATTAAATTAATTAATTGAGGGTGTCTTTTTATAAGCTTATTACTTTCTGAAGAACCAATTAAAACTCTCGATGTACTAAATGCTTTGAATTCATCATGTTTCATAATAGTTATAAAGGTGAAAACGTTTTTTTTTTTTGAAACATTACTATGTTTGCCTTATTTGTAAATTGATGAGAACTCTTTATCCAAAATCAAATTATCTTACTTGAAATACATCATTAGATTTAAAGTAAGGTAATTTGATCGTCTTTGAAAAGGAGTCAACACTATTGTATCCCTTTTCCAGAGATTCTTACTTGGTAATTATTTCCTACGAGCTTACAGAAAAATTTTTAGAGTTTGCAGAAGGTTCCAAAATTTTTCCTATCTCAAAGTCGCTGATACTCTGTATCTGTCGTCTTTGGATTGGAATCTCTCCTCGACAAGTTTCTAGTAGCTACTTATGGAACCAGTTAGTAAATGCATTGTTTTGTATAACGAGAGAGATTCTCCAGGATGAGCAAAGCGAAGTCTTGCAACATGATGAGTTACTCAAAATAGTTGAATTTACTGAGTTTGCTGGATTTCATTTGATATTACCTGAAAATTTGCAGGAAAATTAGGGCGCTTTCAACGAACCTGCGGAGTGCGAAACTGCAGTTCCAGAAGTTAGTATTCCAGAAAATTAACAAGAAGTTTACCGACCAGTCTTCAACAGAGTTGTATAGAATAGAAACACAGTTTTGAAACTTGGGTATTCTCCAGAACTTGGACGGAACGTTGAAAGTTTTCAACAGATTTTGGAAGCCGGAAAATGCAGTTTTGGAATTCCAATGAAATGAAATGGATTTTACCAAAAAAGTATAGGGTTTCAACAGACTTGTAGAATGCGAACGTCCAGTTCCCGAAGTTACGTGTTTCAGAAAGTTTAGGTGAAATTTATGAAATTTTCAACAGATCGTTGAAGAGCAGAAAGAGTTATGGAACTGGGCTGTTTTCCAGAATTTGCAAGAATTTTAGGAAAAGAAGAAATTTTCAACCGATTTTTGAAGCTGGGAAAAGCTCTTTTCGAACTCAAACATTATATCTTTACTTTTTTCAATTCTGGTTCCTTTAGAAAATTGAGCAAAATGTGTTAACTCCGCATCTTTCACAGGCGAACAGTGAGTAAAAACGGAATAAAAACTTTACACCTTGCAGAAGTTAGACTTACAAGTAAATCATTTGCTTTTGATGGATGGCCTAATGGAAGTTGGAGTTAATCCTGGATAGGTCGGTTTTTGTTTCGACGCCTGTCTGAAATGATCGAGTGCTCATAAGGAACTATGACCTTTGTCACTCATTTCTTGCTGAACACAACTCCTAAATTCAAGCTATATCCAAGATTTACCGAGGGAATTCCTCATTGATTCAGACATAAATTATACAAACCGCTTGTCTGTTAATAATGATCACAATTTCAAAGCTCGCCACGTAAGCATAGGATTTCACACAAGAAAACAGCCGTAATTTTCCGGTACTGGGTATAGATCTACGGGATATAGGTGCATATAGGCACATCAAACAAACATGTAATTCCTGTATAAACCACGAAGTAAGCAATTTCTGTTTTTGTTGTCTGAAACTGAATAGTGGACAAACCACGACGCCGCTGTGTGCTTATGCGCACCCACTGAAAAGAGAGGGCTTTAGGGGTGAATGCAGAGCACAGTGGGGTGGTTTTTCTTAGCAGGACGATGGGTCAAAGGAATTGTTGCTAATGGTCAGTGTTGTTGAAAGGGAAATATTTAGAATTATGAACAAAATATACCGAAGTTGCCAAATTTATCTTTTTTTCAGATTTTTTAGGAAATGTTTGAGAGCCACAAGAAATTGAAATTTCGTAAATACGTTGTAAATATGAGAATAAAAATTGCTAAATAGACAAAGCTTTTTCGATCGTTGACGCATGAAAGGATCAGTGCAAAAACTGTGACAAAAATACACAAGTCCATCTGCAGACCATTGTTAGACTAGGAACACGTACTGAGGGCAGATGCAATGGGAAAAAACTAAACAATACATACAAACAATAAATCAGATTGCAGTAAGACTGATTACAGAGATAAGGCACCCCGACAACCCGCTGCACAATCCATCCATTCAATTACTATACGAACGCACAAATGACAAGAATAACTAAAAGACTGCAATAAATTCAGACGAAATGGAAAGACAATCGTCAGAACTGGACCAAGACAAACAAAACAATCCCTTTTTCCTTTCTCTTCAGTCAGTCTATTGGAGCATTTCCAAATGCAATTTTTTTCTGATATTTGCTTTTAATGTGTATTAATTAATTTTGAATAAATGTGAGTGTTTTTGTCGGAAGGGCAGAAAGACCAAATGATCGATAACCTTTTTTTATAAAATGATAATATACATGCTTGAGAGTTCTTCTTGTGGAGTTTTCATGTTCAAAACGCCTCTGATTTCAAATTAATCAAATTGAAAATTTTTGTGCAGAGCCCACGAAAACTGATATACGTGCGATTATTAATTACAATCTGATGTTTTTTTGAATTTCTGACTTTGAAAATGAATATAAACGTTTCTTTCCCCGCTCAGAACGCTTCTGATTTTGTAGCAATTCAATTTATTTTTTGTGTACTGATTTAGGGAATTTATTAAAAAATGTGCTATCATCTCAGGGGCGTGTAATTATTAGTTTCCACATTTCCCATGGGCGTTCGATTACTTATTTTAATATCAGATTTTTATAAATTTCAGGTTTTTTTGTTCATATGATCAGAATGTCACTGTTTTCTAAAAGGATCCAGCTGAGAATTCTTCCATTACTCACTTTAATACATTTTTTTAATTGTAGTTTTTTGCTTGGTATGATTCTATGCTTACAAGGCCACTGGAGTAAACAAATTGAAATTTTAATGTAGCTTAATAAATTTAATCGCAAAAATCTCTTATAAACTCTGGGCATGCGGTCATAAATTCCAAAGTGAGCCGTTTTTTGTATTTTTGTTCCTTTAAACTTCCTTGCTAATAGAGTAATTGATTTTAATAGGGGAAATCACGGAAAAAACATTCTAAAATTTCATGACCATCGGTTTAAATACTTCTAAACGTTCCAATGTATTTAACAATTACCTACGAAATCGAACCGTACTTAAACTAACAATTTTGCCCTCCCCTCGTTCCAATTCATCCCAGTGTGCAGAGCCAGAAAGGGGATAAAAAGGACAAACGCAACCCTTAGAGCCAAGTTACGCCCTACGTAAAACTACAAGAGCCCCTTAAACAACTCAATAGAGCAAGAGGGAGGGGAAACACAGAGCCAAACCAAATCGGTCGGAGTATCTACGTTCCCGGGCAGACTGTTCGGCTTGTCAAATAGTCCTGGTCGTTCCTGTGTTAGGGTGCCGGGATACGCAATTACCCCGCGATATTCTATATTTATCAATTCGGGATAAATTAGGATAACTCGCGCAGCACATAAGACACAGAAGGAATAAAGGTGGACACCAAATTGGTACGAAAATCGGGAACTTTGAGCTTCTTTGTCTGAGATCTGTGAAGTGAGTGGTTTTCAGTTATGGAATAAATGTTGTTCGAGTGGTTGAGAACTATGAGGTTGAGCAGTTGCCGAAGGCCTCAATAGGTAAGTTGTGCAAAAGTCTTAGATTTTTTTCCACTTTAGAGTAGGAAAGGTGAAACACCAACACTTTTTAAACTTTTTAGTTGCAGCAGAAATGTATGTCACGTGCATTAAGCAGAAATATATGTCACGTTAAAGTTGGAAAATCATTTTTTGTCGAAAATCCTCGATTGAAAATGTTCAAATTTGAATTATAATTTTCTAGAAGCTTCAAAATATGATATTTACTAGTTAATCTTTTAGGGCGAACTTAACGGTTTCAAAGAACATATTCGTCATACCGGTGTATTTACTTCCAACGTGAGGTTTTCTAAGTCTTCTATTTTGTTCTTTGAATTGATGATTTCCATGGTCAGAACGACACTGATTTTTTTATCAGTAAAAATTTTTAAGACGGTCGAGTGGACTCATTGACGTATGATTTCACGATTAATTCACGATATTTGTAATTATATTGAATATGAACATAAAGGATGTTAATAGTTCTAGATTTAGGAATGCCACTGGTTTTTTGAAATTGAAATGCAATTTTATGAGGCAAGTTCATGCAAATTAGAAAAGATATAGGTCTACTCCAAACTCATGGGTCTATGACTAATAGTTTTAACGTGAAATATTTTTCAATTCGTTCTTGAAGAATTACTATAAATGCTGTGATAATTTCTTTACTCACAACGCCACTGGTTTTAGAGCGAATCAATTTAATTTTTGTGTGTTGATGCAGTAAGTAAACTAATGGGCGTTCAATTACTTGTTGTTAGTTTTTTTAAATCCTGATTTCTTTGAAAATGAAACAAATGATGATATAGTTTATATAATTATAAACGCCATTCACTTTCAAAGAATCATATTGGACGTTTTTAGATTGCTTAAAGGAACGCATGGGATAAACATAGTCTAAAGGCGTACAATGACTAGTTTTAATGAGAGATACTTTTTAATTCTGAGAAATTATAAATTTTCGATTGGATTTAGGCATCAAACGTAAGATTTTTTAAAATTGTGGTTTCTCTGAAATCCAGCTTTAATGCTATGATAATATTTTAAGGAGGAAAGCTGAGATTCAAGTATGGCATTGTACGTAAAAATAGTGTTAAGCTTAATGGAAAAAAACGTTCCCATTTTCGCTCTAGGGGCTTCGACCCTCCTTATAACATAAATCGAACTATAGGTAATCTACATGGCCTTTCCTAAAATACCACTATACCTAAATATAACTTTAAAGGGATATTTTTTTTCATTATGAAAAAAGTTCTTAAAATGTATATTCTTAAATCATTTCATTTTAGAAATTCAGGGTGTTGAACTTTTTTTTAACGCTTAGTTCAGTGACATGTCTACGGGTCAGGTCTGTTGGAATTTAACACAAAAATAATAACATCCGGCAGATTTTTGCAATTTTGATAATTATTTTTAATCGAGCAACTAAAAATAAAACTTTTCTGCCCCTTGGTTTACTTTCGTATCTCGTTTCGTTTTCAAGAATGAAAGTAAATTCCAAACTTTTGTAAGTCCCTAAACCAATTTAAAATACAAACTAAGAAATTCAAATAAATGAATTAAGGTTTATTAAAATCTACAAAAATTGTCCACAATAGCTACCATCAGCTGGGATGTATGAATTCAATCTTCTCCTAAGCGAATGCTGAACTCTTTCGAAAATACCAGGATTGTTTCTTCTCACACTCATCAATTATCAGATCTCTCACGATTTCTTGACTTTCTGCCGAAAAAGCATAAACAATGATTTTCATGTCCTCATAGGAAAAATTCTAATGGATTTAAATCCGGGCATCTAGCAGGCCATAATTGAGGATTGCCTTTACCAATTCAGTTGCTGTTAAATTTTAACGCACCACCAAACTGAAATAAACTAGTAGGATTTGTTCCAAAAAAATAGATTGACTTCGCCGGTAAGTCGACCTGATCGAAATACGGGTCCAATTAGCCAGTCACCGACAATTCCAACCCCAAAACGTTTATCGAAAATTGGTGTTCCTGAACGCGTTGAGTGTGATATCGGTGATATCGGTACAACAACGCTGCCCTCAAAATTTTCTAGACAATCTCTTTCTAGTAGAAGTATCTGGATTTTCTCCTATAATGTATAGGTTACTTGAGAGATATAGTGGTTTCTGGATTTCCATTGGAAAATTCGTATACGAAACACATAGCTATCATCTCTGTGTTCGTAACCGATTCTTTGACCTGGACTTGAAATTTAAGTCATTTTTTGATATCTTTCAGCGAGAAAAGTTGACACATCGCCAGACGTACCCATAAAAAGTAAACAGCAATTGTTATTAGTAATCTTAATATTAAAAGAAGAAAGTTTGTTTTTATGAAATTTGAAGCGTTAAATTGTTTTTCCAACAGGTTCAGACATATGCAAGAATTCGACTCATATTTCAAAGCCAAATCTAATTTTTAACTTAATTTCTTCAATTATCTGTTTTATTTTGTAACTATTTATGCTCAATTTCATTCTCTATCTGTCTGTAATAATCAATTGCAACCAATGAAATGGCGGCAAAGCAGATTTGCTTGCAAATTTCCATTTTGTAATTTTATTACTTACTCCATATTCATTGCACCTACTTCTGCGTAAACGCTACAAATTCCAAACGAGTTTGGGATTTAATTTTAATCTCGAAAACGAATCGAAATTTAAAAAAAAACCATGGTTTAGAAAAGTTGTATTTTTACTTGCTTTAATCGAAATAATTACGAAGAATAATTACAGAAACCTACCGAGGGTTACTATTTTCGCGCAAAATTCCGACAAACCATTTTTATGGGCAAATTCCGGAAATTTCGGTTCGGACTGTGACGCATATAAAAGACACTCTACAATATTGTTATTGAACAGCGGAAATTTTTATTAAATTAACCTAAGTGCTTTTTAGAACTAACAAAAAAGCTATTAAAAAAACTTTTACACCTTGAATTTCGGAATTGAAGTGATTTCGGACATATGTTTACAGGAAGCTTTTTCCTTATTGTAACCCAAGGGATATCTTTTTAAAGTTGCGCCATATGTGTAGGGAACATACTGTATAGTAACATTTGAGATATGTATAAGTATCACCATGTAGAATAATCAATATATAAGGGGTGCGATAATATATATCCATTTTCTTCTTAGCATTTTCCAGATTCAGCCCATAGGCCGCTTCAAGGGATGAAAATTTAATTGAGTTTCAAAACTAGTCTAAGGAAGAGCATTCAATAGAGTCTTACAAGAACAAACTAAGACAATACAGATAATAAGTCGAACTAATCTAAAATTTATAAATAAAAAATCTAAACCAGAAATTCCGGACCAGAACCAGAACTCGGCTTTAGTATAACAAGGTCAAGTTAAACATTTATTTTTCAAGTAACGCCATGTTCAAGTTAAATGAGGTATCTTATAGAAAATCCAAAGTTCTTGACTTGATTACTTCGTGTCTGTGGTATTTGTGGCATGCGATCACTAAGGGTATTTAAAATCAAAATCACGTGCTGGTGGGGCACTTGAAGTCAAATGTTCCTACACTCAATATTTTATAGTCTTTAACGACGTAATAAATCCCATGTTTATACAAGTATATGGACCATTAAAAGGCAATAAAGGGAGCTACGTACAAACAAACACCATATAAAATCTTTATTTGGGCAGTTAGGGCTTAATAGAGTCACAACTCTTCTTTGTCCAGAAGCTTCATCAGAGGCCAAAGGACATGCATGACAATAATTGACAGATAAACGTTTTATGTATATTGTTTATATCGTTTGCACATAAACTATAATATCGTAGCAGCTGAACAAGCGATGAAGCTGGACAATGACAGGTCTGAAGCTTAAACCGATCGATAGGGCTGCTAGCTAGACAATAAAAGCTGTTCGCAAAATGCACTTTTCCATTGACATGTCGACACGTACATAATTCAGCTCCAATATGTAGCGCAAAAGTAAACAGCTCCCAGCGTCAACTCCAGCAAGCCATAGTAAATGAATGGCACATGAAGATTTAGCTTGTCGTTTGTATGAAGGGGATATCTTTTTGTATTGTTATCCTTTGAAAGTCTCTTGTGGGATTAGTTCCTATATTAAATACCCTCCCATAAAACATTCTTTAGGCGGCATAATACTACATTAGACATGGTGGTCCATTGCTATGGTTTACTGTTGTTGGTTGGGTTCCCACCTGGCGGTTCCACAAAAAAATCAATACGAAATATAATTTGTTTTCTAAAGCTTGATTTTAACATTTTTTCATGTTGCTGCATGGTTTCCAAGTTATTAGCCCCAACTTTTTAATTCAATTTTGTTCAATACTGACCTGGTTTTTGTCATATTTTGGAAGGACATGGTAGTCATATTTTTCATCACCAATCACGTGATTTATATCACACGATTGCATGTTTCTACGTGTCATTTTAAACTCATGTCAAGATTAAGATTGAAATTTAAAAAAAATCTAACAAAGAATTTTTTAAAATTAAACGTCGAAACATCGGTAATCTTGTGGTATGTCGTGAAATTGGAGATGAAAAGGCCTTAAATACTGCCAAGACTATCAGGTTCGTATTTAATTAGTTAAAAGCAGGGCCTCTATGTTAGAAACCAAACAGCAACAATAAAATTTATTAATAGCAGCATGTACGTCTCAAAAAAGCTAATAAAATTTAATATTATACATATATAATTTATTGTACAGTGTGTAATAGATGATAAAAATTTTAATGGGTAAATTCTGAGCCAAATTTAAGACGAAAGGTTCATATAAAGACATATCCAAAAATTCTTCGTCTTCGATCCACAGGGTGTTGAAAAACACTTTTTTTTTCTTTTTTTTTAAATTGTTTATTTTTTATCGAAACTTGCTGAAAATTTGTACATGTCATACGCTGAATGTTTCCTATAAACGGACATTTTTGGACTTTGATTTCATATATGGAGTGATGTGGATTGATGGGTCTTGAGCTCTTATTTGTATTATATTTATATTTACATACATTTTTTTTCTGTTAATATTTTAATTCTTTTAAACAAATTTCTGAAATCCGCATAGAGTTTTCTCACTTTTCAGTGTCTTGCAAAATTTCGCTTAAATCTATGATTTAGGTAATATTCGCGATAATAAGCAACTGCTTCCTGCAGATGCAATTATTAACATCAATGTTAATCAACCAAGCTTATTTATGATAAATGAGAGCTTAACTTTATTTAATATGATAGGGTTTTAATTTTATAGCAGCTGCTGAAAATGACCTCCACATTCTAATATAAAAAAACTATGTGATAAATGAGAGCTCAAAACCTATCAATCCGCATCACTCCGTATATGAAATCAAAGTTTGAAAATTTCCATTAGGAGGAAACCCTCAGCGTGTGAAATGTACAAATTTTTAGCAAGTTTCGATAAAAAATAAACAAGTAATTAAAAAAGGAAACGAAAAAAAAGTGTTTTTTAACACCCTGTAGATCGAAGACGAAGCATTTTTGGATACGTCTTCATATGAACTTTTCGTTTTAAATTGGCTCAACATTCACTCAGAAACACCCTGTCTAGCACGCTGCTGTAATTTCATTACTAATACACCTGCAGAATACATACACTGCCTATACGCAATACCTGTTATTTCCCGACCGGAGATCCATTGGCGTAGAGTCCAAAAATGGGATTCCGCTACGCCACTGTTTCTACCACATTCAAGCTGACGCAAGACTGATATTTACTTCGGTTCTCATAGTTTTTCAAGATTATGAGTGAGGCAAATAATTATTGAAGTGTAGCGTTTTTCGCCTCCTTAAAACTAGCTTACTACACCATTGTTAATTTACCAATTAAGCGATCTATAATCTATGTATAATGTCTTGTGTTTCCTAGGGGCATCTAAAAAACTGCACCCTTAAGCTGATTCAGTAAATCACTAATAGTGATTATATGTAATTATGCAATAAAACACTTCGCATTTCGCCTCGTTTTCATTTCTGGCTAGCGTGGAATACTTAATGCACTTATAAATAACTCCCTTTAATTACCTGTCCTGGAAATGTTTGCTGAATTTATTCGAGAAAATAGCAGATCTTGAAAACAATAATATTGAGTTTCATGAGTTTAAAGCTGCAACCGATCTTGGGTTTAGACTCAATAATTAAAACTTGAGGATGGAAAAAAGTTGGGCCCCGATTTATTATCGTTAAATTATCCCGAGTGTCACTTAATTGCTTTTAAGAGTTGGAAAGTTTTCTCTGCTCTTTTTCACTTTTTTTAATATGAAAGCATGTCAGCGAAGAGATATTAAAAATGAAATGGTTTAATTGAGTTCGCAGCGATTGATATTCCAGGATGGCGACGTTTTAATCTTGGAAAAGGCCGTTTGGAAATCACTCGATAATACAAAGAGGAACCCACATTTGCGCTCGGAAAATGAATTTTCGCAGCTGTTAAATACACGATAAAATTGCCTAAAGCCGCCTATTCCCCGGTAACACTGCAGAAAAAATATGGCACTCTCCAAAGGGAAGTTTTAACAAGACAGATTAAAGAAGCCGCTCAATTCATTAAAAGTTCAGCACTGCTGAGCGACACCCTCGTAATTATCAGCTGTATCAGTAACACTAATTCGTTGAGAGACATTTTGATTAATCAGCAAGAGTTTCTGTCTTTCGCAGAAGTTTTGCGGCAATTGCTGACGTATAGCGAGGAAATTAGAGAAGATTCCCATCTCAGAATAACCCGCAAACATTCCAGTCATGGATCACAAAGCACCTCTCATGCGAATATTCTTCAGCGAAAGTTGAAGCACTTTTAACTCCCAAAACGCCTCTTCATACACGTATTTCTTTCGCAACGAAATTATGTGCTTTGTTCTAAAGTTGGGCAAAACTAGCGCCCAACTTAGAATGTATTCGCTGGAAACAAAGCAGGAAATTATTGTTATACAAAGTGGAGCAGCGAGAAGTAAGCACATTGTTCCCTCTCAAGAAATCTTGCACTTAATTAACACTGTAAGTGCTTCGTTAAGTTCGCGAATCCAATAATCGTCTTGAAACGACGTATATATCTGTTTTCTTTTCATATTATAGTAAGAGAAGCTGGGAGATTCGGATTTGAATGGACACAGATGTTAGCAGCTATATAAGGCTTGTAGACTGTGGAATTGATTAAATTTGGGGAGAATCTATTTATTAACCGATAGTTGATAAATCAACTGAAACTGTAAATGGTGATCGTTAAAACAACACAGCAGGCGTCGAAATATCGGAAACAGGTCTTAGATAAATTTATCTGTTACCTGTTGTCAATCACATGTACGATGGTAGATGGTAAATGGCTTACTCAACGCCCTACGTTTACGGTTTACCGTCTACTCTCCGGTCTTTTTAATGATAACCCGTTACTTCGATGACAAAAATTTGCTAAAAAGTTGTTTTCCATTGGAAAACATTAAATTCTATAACTAGTGCCGAAAATAGTATTGCGCATTGCACTTCGCGTTGCTCGGTCACCGGCAATTTGCGTGCGGTAAAGAATGGAGCATTTTATGCCTTTATCGACTATTGTATTTTCTATTGAAGGTCTTCTTGTAAGGTTTTATTAAGAAAACATTGCGAAAATATAACTTAAAAAAATATATTGTTGATAAGAATTTTTTCTGTTAGGATACCGTCTTTACACTATTATGTACCCCAAGTACAGGGCGAGTCAGGAAGATCGTGCCAAACTTCAGGAGTGTATTGTACATGAAAAATAAATGTAAAAAACTCAAATGTTGGTATCCGACTTTCGATTGTTTACAAGTTGTAACATAAATATTTTTTTCCAGCGTTCTATTTACGATGAAAGTACCTTTGTTATTAGTGATACTGATAGTGATTTGAAGTTTATTTTCGAATTCAATTAATGTGTTATGAAATTCCAAACATTTAATCAAATTTAGAATATGGAAATATGGCGTTTGTTTGTGGCTTTTGTAATGAGAATGCTCGAGCTACTGCTAAAGAATATCAACAGTTTTCACATCAAAGACATCCTTCTAAAAACGTATTTATGCGAGTTTTCAACAATCTGTGCGATTGCGATGTGCGGTCTTATTAGTTGGCCTCCGAGATCTCCAGACCTCACACCATTAGACTATTGTTTGCGGGGCTGATTTAAAAATGAAGTGTACAGAGTAAAAGTGGGCACTCGAGATGTACTAATTCAACGTATTAAGATATGCTGCAGCTGATATTAAAAAAAAAATGAAACAATCAGGAGCGCAACGAATGCTTTTCATAGACGTAGTAGAAAATGTTTACAAGTCAATGGCTGTATTATTGAACATTTATTAACAGAAAACTATGATAACTGATATGTTAATTATAAAACTTTTTATGAAATTTATGATTTGTTTGCATTTTACGTTTGAATTTTATTTAAGCTATAATTTGTAAACAAATGAAAATTGAATGACAACATTTGAGTTTTTTTTACATTTATTTCTCATATACAATACGCTCCTGAAGTTTGGCACGATCCTCTCGGTTCACTCAGTATTTGTTAATTTACGGTAAATTAACTATATGTCATAAATTAGCATAGATTTGCGATATTAGCATTCTATTCATATATATGTCATAAAATATTAATTATCCTTTTCCATTGTTTCATTATTTATCACATTTGATGGTCAGTCTCGATCGGAGGCGGAGGTGGTTCGGTCCCAGGGGAAGATTCGGTCAAACTAAACCGTCCAATCAGACGGACGGTTCGGTCGAAGGGGATGGTTCGGTCAAACGGGATAGTTCGGTCAAACGGGATAATTCGATCGATTGGGACGGTTTGGTTGAACGAAATGGGGCAATTTTGCCGAACAGGACAGTGCGGTCGGATTGGTCGGTTCGGTTAGTGATTTATTTCTACGGTAAAACGGTTTTGGCGGATTTAAATTCCTATCAAAAAGAACATGTAGGAGAGTCCTGTAAGGAAGTGTTGATCAGTTTGCCTGTTAAGTTTCCGGGAGTAAGTATGGATGAATAGCTGAAAACTAAAACTGAAACAAAATATTTGGGTGGATAGAACGGTAAATTACCAATAAATCTACATACATCTATAACACATGTAAGGGTCATGAATTTCCTTTGCGCTGGCTGTGGATCAGGGACAATTCCCCAAAGGTGATATGCATAAAGTATTGCAATGATCTTCATGAACATATAAAAAATATAGGGAATCTAATTTAATTGAAATCGTTCCTCATTAATGGATCCTATACCATCATTCAGAATTTCAGCTAGTTTCGTATTTTACAAAATCTTAATCATCGCATTCATAATTGACGAGGGGTGAGCCCTAGAACCCAAAAATGTTTTTCAGATCACGACACCAACGATACGGCCTGAATCAATTTGCTTGAATTTTATATATCAAGCAATAAACTAATTATTATTTCGTCATCTCTCAGGTACTACTCATTTAATGCACTTTCCTGAACTGATTCGAAACTTCCCTCAGCAACGACTTTTACATTGTTTCGGTGCAAAAGTCATATAAATTCCGTTCTAGCAAATCACGAACTTTACCGCTCATATAATTAAATCCTGCAGAAGTTGCTGAAAACCTGGCGAGACGGTGCATGGAAACACCGTTACGAAGAAAATAAACACGCTGCTACAGGAATATTGGATTTTCTTAACTTAGTGCAGCAGTTCAGGCGTTAATTAAATGCCATTTTTGGGAGAGCGCAAAATCGAAATGTGAGCTGGAACATGATTCAATTCTCCTGAAAAAGAAGCTTATGGTGGGATGTGCGAACCAGGACGTAATTCGCCTTATCAGACTTAATGTTGTTCAGAGATGAATAATTGTGTATTCCCTTAACACGCAGAAGACAAAGATTAGTCCAGAATAGAAATGTTGTTTATCCCCAGTGATGAGAACTGTAGCTGAGAACGTGTGGCCGATAGGCCTTATCAGAGTGCTGCTCCCCACTTTCGGAGCAGAAAACCAAGATATTGCGATATACTCCCCTTTGCACCAAGACTATCTACAATATCTACACCAGACTCATTCACCAGGCCAAAATTTGCATAAAACCAGAGTAAACAGGCATTTAGGAAACGGGTTTTATTCAGGGGGCAGGTATTTAAAACAGGTTGCGGGCTTTGTCACCCCCCCGACTTATCCGCTTTCGAAAAGTATTGACGCTGTTCCCATCAGGCGCTTCCAGATCCTTTATTTGTCTCCCCTTCTCGTGTTTTATTTTGCACTTCGCACTTTCAATGCACCGGGGGCTTTTATTGCTGCCGATGAATGTGTGGGAGCTTTGGGCCGTCCAAAAACCATTAGAATTAAAATAAAGACATTCGGTTTTAATGAACCCACGAACAATGATTTAAAGGGGTTGGAGAGGAATGCAATCAATGTGTATAGTTTTCGGTAAAGCGGTTTGAAACGGAGAAACTTTATCCTTTCAAGAGAAACAATGAAAACAATGGTTACTTGAAGACTGTGGACTACTTGAGATGACGCGATATATTCAGGCCTCATTCTGACAGGTTAGTTCAGGTTAAGCGACAAGTGTAAGAGTTTTGCGCAAGGGCACAGTGGGAATTAAGCTAAGAGTATCGAGTTTTTTTTAAATTTTTTTGGGAATAACGCCTCACACACCAATAGGGGTTGTTTTCGCGGTGAAATTGAACATTATTCTCAGTTAAAATTAACTGATCCGGATGTTCATCCTTGCCACCGTTTCCGTGGCAAATCTATTATTGTTTTCAGAATCTGAGAAAAAAGAGCAGAAAAACGAAAATAAACGGTAACCAGCAGACAATTTCGCTACCATTGCTAACAAGTCGAAGTGAGATGGAGGGATGATGGGACCACTCCGGACGACATTACCGAATTCATTCAGGGATGAGAAAGGATGCGTCAGGATGGCGACGTCATTGTGCATGCGAAGCACTTTACATGGAATTAAGAAAATTTATTAATTAAAAATTGTAAGCCTACTTAGTAGGGCACGTGCTCCAAACGAACAAAACGCCTTCGTTTCGCTCATCAAGTGGCAGAATTTATTCGTAACGTGATTAGGTCGGCGCAAGTGCTCGAAAGCTCTTGGAATCAGTGCATGGAATCGCTGATGCAAAGAAAATAAACACATTGCTACAAGATTATTGGATTTCCCGGCTTAATGGAGCATTTAAAGTGGTAATTAAATGCTAGGTTTCTTGGGGGAGAAATTATTAGATCACGGTCGTGTTTTGCTTTCTGCAGCTTGCTCCGGTTTCAGTGCAAGGTTCGACGACGTTAATTGCGACTTCAGCTCCGAATTCGAGAACTAGAAGAACTCTCCAGAAAAAGGGGAAAAACTTATAAATTGAATTTACTCGGCATACTTAAACAAGGCCTAACCCGAAGCCATTGTCATGCAGATGGAGTGCTGTGCCGTCACAAATCAAATCGGATATCGAGTGGTTCTCGAATCTTCGTTTGCATATGTCCCTCGTGGCGGATACTTTATCGGCGACGGCATTCCAGGCATGTTCCCGAGGAGGTGCTCCTTAACTCCGCGCCAGATGGCCTGGATATGGAAAAACAAGTTTGGATGTGCCGCTTCCAATCGGAACTTTAAAACTATGAGAAATGCTTTCGGAGTTTTATCGGAAATTTACTCTTGTGGAAATTTATGTTACAAATTCCAGGTTTATCACATTACGAACGGCGAACAAGATATAAATTGTTTTTTCTTTTAAATCAATAGTTTCTGCCCGGAAAATGTCCTAAAAATGCAATAATGTAACAAGGTTAAGACGATTATTTGCATTTTATATAACGAGTTATTAACCATACTTAAGCTACTTGGGTGGTGGTATTTTATCCAAGTAATATGACGTCATTCAGAATATGACAATTAAACCCTTAACTTACATTTTATTTTATAATTGTTTTAAAATTAGATCCTCCTGAATTAGAACCTATAATAATTAAAATTATTTTATGAAGTAGCTGTCTCCTTTGTATTATTTTTCAAATTTTGATTATCGATATCGTGGGAATAGCAATTCGTTTTTTAATATAAGTAAATTTAGGCATCATTGAAAAGAGGATTTTTTCCCTTCAAAATCAACTATGATATATTTTACATAAGTTATTTTTTAAAATAGGTATAAGAGTTTATTTATCGATAACGCACTTTGTTGGTTATTTGTTTAATTAACAAATAGTCAAATTGATTGTCAATAAAGTTATTTGTCCATCGCTTAGCAAGTGCATTATTTTGTGTTGATTATTCAGACTCATTTAGGTAGGAAATGTTTTAAAATTATAAAAAAATTGTATGTAAAGGTATATTATCCAAATAATTCTAAAATTGCGTCTAAAACTTATTTCAATTGGAATCCTGAAAGAAGACAGTATCATAAATCCATTTTTTTCAGATTGAAAGAAACCCTATCCAGTCATGGAACATTTCACAAGCCAAGACCGAAAACTTACAATATTGAAGATGGTGAGGAAACTGCAATAAATCGTTCCATTTCCAGTCGTTAAATTGAAGCCGAATCAGGAATTTCAAGATGTCGTGCTTTAGATGTTCTAGAGAAACATAAATTCTAAGAATACACAATAAGAAAACAATGTTATTTCCAATCAACTGGTTATCAGTATCGTGTACAAGCAGATTAAATTTATCAAAAAAAAAATAGGATTGACTAATGATATAATGATGTTTTAAATGACCATTTGGGCCAATTTATGGAAAACTTACCGTTAATGGAGGCACGCAATTTGTTATTTCAAAAATATGACGCACCCCCTCATAATATCAGGGCCGTCGTAGGGTTACTATATGTGAATTTTGAACAAAATTGATGGGAAGTAATGAACCAGTTGGTGGCCACCATGTTCACCAGATTTGACGCCGCTGGATTTCTTCTTTTGTGAACAGATAAAGGGCAGATTATACAAGACAAGCAGTGACAACATCCAGGAACTTCGATAAAATTTTATTGAGTGTGTAAATTCCATTTCCAATATACATATCTTCAAAGCACTTCCAAGTGTGAAACTATACAACTTGTGTATCGAAAACAACGAACGACAGATTGAACATTTATGGCAGAATTTTATCTACTATGGATTTAAACTTTACAGAAATTGTAAAAATTCTGAAGTTTTTGTTCTTGTACATCAACGGTCTTCAATATTGTAAGTTTTCAATCTTCAATGTTATAAGTTTTCGGTGTTGCTTTATTTTAAACATTCCATGTTCGGATCATTCTTTTCCAATCAAAAAAAGTCAGGAAAGCAAGTAAGTAGGTACTATTACATAAATTTGAAAAGGATATATACTATGTGTGTGTATACTATAGGAGCCTATTGAGGAACCAACTTTACGTTATTTTGCAGGTGAGAAATGGGCCAATGACTCATATATCCGCATGTTTCATTACCTGCACCTGATAATGCAATTTACTGCTTTCTAATACGTTTGCAGTAGTCATGAATTGAATATTATTGGCCAGTTTGGTATCTTGTATGACCGGTCCAAAATCCATTTACCAAAGCTCCACCGAATTTGCCTTGTAATTGCCTTCAAGTTATTATAGCCACAAACCATGGGAGCTCCAAGCCATGTCAAACGCTTAACGGTTGGGCTCTTAACAATAACGCTATAATAACATGACAATAGTAATTATGTCTCTAAACCGAACCAGGATCGACGTTACACTGATTCAAACACAAAGGGCTTAAATTCGCGGTTTGTGGACCACGGATATTGTTATACTTATGAGGAATTGCTGAAGGGATCGCTCACACCCGACACGTTCTTCAGAGCTAATAAAATTTCGTAATAGGTACAATGATTGGCAATAGGAGAAGTTTAGGGAAACGAGTGTGATAAGTGGGTCGAAGAATAATGCGAGGAAGTTCCCAAGTTCTGAAGCAACTCGGGATTACGGCCGAGCCATCGGAAAAGTCATTACGGTCCTTAATTGCTTATTAGTTATGAAAGTTTTCTGAAAATCTTGAAAATCGCTAATCAGATTATGGTTTCCCCCTAATTAATTGGTTGAAGTCTGACAAATTTTATTTACGGAATTTCATTTACTTAGCCAGAAACTTTTCGGGAGTTTTTAAGAAAGTAAATAATCTACGTCTCGTTTCTGCCTCACAGCTTTAGTGACAGTTAAACGATAAGAAATTTGAATTCGAGTACCAGTTCCCTTTCTGAATCTAAAGGCAGTTTTAATTTTGCAATTACCGAAATTGCGACATTGAATTCAGCGGATAGAGGTCGGTGTGCACTCCACTGAGCCTCCGAATTGCTCAGTTGTAACAAATAACTACGAGAGTTATTGGAAGGAAAAGGCAAATTCCTATTTTTTAGTCCGACAATAAATTGGAGCTAGTCGGCGATGTTGAAAGTCATTAGACCTCTTTGATTATCCCGGTTAAAATGAGCAGGCAGCTCCTGTTCTTTACAACAATGAAGCGTCGCGAGAGCATATCTTTGTCGATTTTATTGCCAGTAAAACGCTGTCGGCATTTTGTTGCAATTTGGAACGGAATTCTCGTAAGAAAAACGGGTAATAGTAGACGTAATAAAGACTTTTTATTCAAGAATTGCTTCCGAATATAACAAATGAATTATTTGAAGACAATGTTTTCTTTGGAGTGGAATTCTTATGAGTTTCGAACTGAAATAAAGATAAAATAGTGTATTAATAAGAGACTGAAATGAGTTCTTTTAAAAGAAGGTCCGCAGAGATAGCAGTAGACAAGAATTGCACAGAAAGCGCGTTCCTGGCATGTTTTTTTGAATAGAAGCACCTGCAGCCTAAAAGAATTCGTCACCCTTATCCAAGTGCACTAGAATCAGCATTACAATTCAGCATTGCAACTGAAAGAATCGTATTTGTGATGAAAAATTAGTCAATGGAAAAACAGGTCTTCTCAACAAGTACCTCCATTCTTCCCAACTCTCCTGAATCTTAGTGACTCCTAAATGAATCGAATATTCTGAACTAAACGTATAAATAGTCGCTTACTTTTCACTGTTATGTCACAGTAAAGTAGAAGCAGGCACTGAAAGGGAAACATTGCAGCTATCACGCCTGCCATACGAATGGCTTACATCTAGGTTCTATTTATACCTTTGGTTAATTAAACACACAGATTCAACCACGAAAAGAGAGAGAAGGGTCGGGATTCCCTGCTCCACGAAAAAAGGCCAATAAGCGTTTCTGGGACTAGTCCCATAAGGGCAATGATCGAAACATTTGTCTTAGATATATTCAGGCACAAGAAATTAGCACTGAACTGCTGATTAGTCTTAAAGAGATACTCCTTTATACTTTGCAAGGCAGGGGAAATTGCAGAGTGTTCTTGTGCTGCCGTATAATAGTTTCATTACTAGCGAAAAGAGTAAGTACACCAGATATTTAAGGCTTCACACCAGCACCCAACCTCAATGGCTCGGATAGAGACCCCATTAAACTGTCCTCTTTGAACCACTAGTAGCAGTATAACTCCGAAACTAATTAAGCGGAAATCCTCTTTTCCCGGGTTGCTGCATCTTCTATATCAGGATAACATGGTTGATGCAGTCCAATGCTTTTGACAAGTCGCAAAAACCTGTAACGGAAGATTCACTCTTATTGATCCTCAAACACAGCTTCTCAAGAAAGAAAAAAATGGCGTCTGATGTTTTCATAGCTGGCCGGATCCCATACTGGTGAAAACTCAGAAATCTGATCATCAGCATATCTGATCTATTTTGTCAATAACTATAATAAGGAAGGGCAATAACGCCACATGTCATTAATTTTCTAAAACTCCTATCTCCCTCTCTCGTAAAGTGGAGGGGCAGGAGCCATTTTTAGGTAATTGGGGAATATGACCTTTGATAGCGCTCCATTTGTTGAAAATTTTAGCATTTCCAGAATTACTTTTGGCAATCGCAGTAAGACCCTAATTTAGATAGCATCACACTTAGAAATAACCCTATTTGTTAAGTTTCTGAAGATGTTTTTGACTTCCCGAATGTTAGTAGGCACAAAGAAAAGACTTATGAGAGAAAGTGGGTCGATGCGAGGATCAATCTGCCTCCCAATTACTTCCAAAATTGAGCAGTCAACTCATTCAAAATACGAAAAGAAAGATTCGACTTCGATAGAATAGTATCATTCTTTGGTCTGATTTCATTCATAGTCCTCGAAGTCTCTTGCTGCTTGTTATAGTAATTATGTTTTGCCAATTTAATACCACCGAACAAATATTTATCATAGAGAGTTCAGTCGGCCTTAGAACTTTGATTTGGCCAGATCAAAGCCCAAGGCCGACATATCCCACAGAGACCTGTATTTACAGTTCCGTCGCTTATAAATAAATAAAGTTGTTGAAATCGCTGTTGCCGGAGGGTCCAAGAGATATGAGGTACATAGGTGCAGTCCAGCTATCAAGGACGTTTTCGGGCGTTTCGACAAGTGGCTTTCCTATGATAAATATTTGTTCAATGCTAATACTATTTCTGTAAATTCGCTTATTTTTGCAGCAATATGAACCATACTCGACGTAATCGATATCAAGCCTTGTAATATTTTAAAATTATCTTTATTGCGTAAGTGCGTACATAAACCTGTTGTCAACATGTGAGGTTCGAGCAAAAGAAAAATAAAAAAAAATAAACTGATGGACCCACTTACATGGGAGTTGTGGGAAGGTGTCGGGTATCAACGAGAGGGACGGAACCCGGGGCGAAGGGCGATGTGGTCCTAGCAGTTAAAGAAAACGCTACATTTTATTCTTATACCCTACATTTTTTACTTTTAGCACTCTGTAATAAATTTAGCCCGAGATTCGAGCGTTTCCTTCTCCTGGGAATTTTCGTTCGACAACAAATCTCTTAATTATGAGGGTTTTTACTCACAATAATTACAATTTTGAATTTATCCCAGGGCAAACAAAACGGTCGGTCTCCAAAATATGTGCAATCAATAACTTCAGTTATGGTCAAAATAGTTTATGTATGAGTGTCCATCCTGCGAAACCCGATCTAATTATTCATGTTTATTACTATTAATATGCATTGCCGTTAATTCTTCCGGTCCCATCAGTTGGGGATAATTTAACCTGAATTTTGGCTGCATTATTCGGCAGCACACATTTGTTTAACTCTAATTAATAAATCATCGTTAGGGATTATTGAGATTATTGCGAATATGTGTTTTTTAGTCGTCAAAATTAAAGATTTTAGTTAAATTGAATTTAGTTGGAATGAGCATGTTTTCGCTGAAACGAAAATTGCTAAATTAATCTTTTAGGAAGCCATCGGTAAAGAGTATCCCCCATTAAGATAGTCAAAATGCCCTATGATCTTAATTGAAAACCTAATTGAACGGGCATATAAGTATATAAATCATAACCCTCTAATGCCAATCAGTTGTGCAAAATCCTCTTACCCCCACCCCCTAGACTAAAAAAAAACTTTAAACCACCATCTTCTTAATTATAATTTTTAACTTGAAATCTTGTTTTGTCGAAAAATTGAAAAAAATCACTCATATACAGGGTGGTCCTTAATTAATGGGAAACAGAGCATAGGCAGATTCTTGGCATAAAAATAATCCGATTCACATAGGTTTATGTTATATCAAAAGTTTATAATGACAGAGATACAGGGTGTTAAATTTTAAAAAATAAATCACATTTTCTTCAATAACTTTCGACTACATTAAGCTAATTTTATGAAATTTTGTATCCGGAGGTTATTTAAGACGAGAAATTCAAATTTATGAACGATTTAGTTGTATCTTCTAGAAGGCGCTACCAGCGACTATTAGGACGCCTCTAAACAGCTGCAACTTTTTTGTGCCACGTTGTACGTCACTTTCGAGTAGGGAAACCTATTTCTCTACTTCTTTTACTAAGAAAAACTATACCTTATGCAAATCACTAGAAGCAATGGTTTCCGAGAAAAATGCATCTAAAGCTGACTATGCATGCAAATTATTAAAACAAAGAGCCGGAGTCATTAAATAAAACATCAATAAAAGAAACAAAACTTAAATTGTTTATATATCAAATTTTACAAAAGAAAAGTGATTAAATATAATTTTAAAAAAATATATAGACAATTAAAAAAAATTAATATACAGTTTAATTAATATGTGCGATTTTTTTCAGATTTTTCGGAAGACCAGTTTTGAAGCTAAAAATTGTAATTGAGAAGAAGGCGGTTTAAGAGTTTTTTGGTCTAGGGGTGGGGATGAGTATTTTGCACAACTGATTGGCATTAGAGGGTTATAACTTATGTACTTATATGCCCATTCAGTTAGGTTTTCAATTTAGATCAAAGAGCATCTTGACCATCTTAATGGGGGGTACACTTTAGACTAGATCTAGACGATCGGCAGACAAGAACATGTATCTACTATTTTTGCACCAGGTTTATCCAACAGAAAAGATTCGATACGCATTTCATCGAATAGTATTTTCGGCACTTCATAATTTTACGTTTCCGCTCCTGTCTTATTGTTTCCAATATGCAAATAGGTCAATTAAGGATATTTAATGACTTACCTCAAACATGATGATTGTTTAGTATAATTTCCATATAACATTTCCGGAATGCGTAATGTGAATCCGCCGGAAGGTGTACGAGAACATATTGGTCCAACATCTGATCCGGAATCTAATGCGCTAATTGGAATGCGTAGGTATTCATCGATCGAACATAGCAATACCTTGTTCCCTGATAACTTCAACGTTGAAATGAGCATTAAATTACGTAACCTGAGTTTTCAAAGTAGTTCAAGCTCTTAATTATCAAATTTGACCCAAACATACATTTTCAAAGGGGATTAACATCGGCCCAAACTGATTTATGCAAACGCTAATCCGAATTACAGGAAAATAATAGCTTATTTATGTTTGAGTTGCAGGGTTGATTTTGAGCATTTAATGCGAAAATCGATGCTCTGGACCGGCTTTTGTTTCCGACATCGCTTCTGACCTCGTGTGAAATTATTCGATTCGCGGTGTTTATCAATATGAATGGCCCCAATGAGTCGTGTCCCGGCCATTTTCCAACGCAATTTGACCAGCGTAAATCTCTGGTAAACAAAGACATTAGAATTATTTTCATGGCAACATTACGAGTTTCTCCCAACAAAAGAAACATCCGAGTCGAGTTTGAGGGCCATCCATTGTCGTGCCTTGTCTCGAACATTGAGATCGGCCCCGGGGGACATATTAGATGCAAATAGATTTTTCAGGAGTCCCTCGATAGTGCAGGAAGCAAAATGTAAAGATTTGCAGCTGCGAGTGCTGCTTGTGCATAACAATGCTGCGGTTGGTAGCTGGAGGTTGACGTGTATCTCTCTATCTGGAAGAGGAGCCTGAATGGCTTTGTCTAGATTGGAGAAGAGATAAAAAGGGTAAGATGAAAAATTGTTAGGAATCTTAAGGATGTTCAAAAGTTCAGGGTTCTGTCTCTAGGACTTGTCCACACGGTGCTGTTCTCAGCTTCAGGGTTCCCTCAGGGTGCTTCAAGTTGTTGCTTGAGTGTTGACCGTTTTGGAACGTTAGCCTAATATTAAATTTATCAACTTTCTAACTCTAACGGTTTAGGAGGCAGCAATAGTAATCCATTGGGGGTTTATACCATCCTGGCTGTCATCCACACTATTCGATCACCTGCCTAACACTGGATACATACATATATATGTATACCGTAAAAATGTTTCGACAAAAACTAATTATTATAAAATTGTTTTATTGCAGTTTTTTAGACGAGTGGACAGAGCGGGCGCAAAATAGTTTTATAATCGTTATAGAAAGATTTTTCCGAGCCGAGCATGTCAATTACCGCACTATATTGTTTCACATGGGCCTCTTTAAATTAAATTTGCATTGCTGGCGCTGCAGCTATTATACATTCCACACTATTAAACGTTTCACCAACAAATACGAAAATTCTAAAACTATTCTCAATTACACATGTCTCCCTTAATACAAGGATTAACTTTTATTTTATAGCAAGGGTATAAAACACGGAAATAAAGCGAGATCCGAATGGGGGAAGGATTTATCGCTTTGGTGGCGCGAACTTTCTTTCAAAGCTTGATTAAGCCCCCCGATGTTTTAGGCGTCTGAAACTATAAGAAATCCCGCCCTACAGTTCCAGATTTACGTTTATATATTAGGATATCGATTGAGGGAAGAAATTCCCAGAAATATTTTTTGCTTGGGAATGTACCATTTTTCTTGCAACGATACGTGCTTGCTTGAATCGCGTAGAAATCATTGATCAGCCTTCAAACGCACCTGAAAAATTGAACGGCATTCCGTTTCATATCTGGAAAATCAATTTCCTAATCTGGACCGGCAGCGTGCCCTTTGTTGAATACCAATTTAGCCGACTGTCAGCTAAAGTGACCATTCGATCTCAGGCACAAATCGAGTTTATTCGACACGACGAAACACGATTTATCTCGCTGAAAAATAATTCAATTACTGTTTTAGTTGTTCGAATTTTTTAGCCAGCTTTCCAGTAAATTATTAAAGACATACTGGATTAACTTCTATTGGTGAAACCTGGCCAATAACTGCCATCTTCCGCTTTTTAACTGTAATTTATTGCATAAAGAAAGAACAAAGAAAGCATTAGGTAATCCTGCCAATTCTAATTAACTCGGTAGCGGTGACAACGTGACAGAGTGACTAATTGAAAATCTAGGGAAAACGATTTTTCCGGGTTTGAAATTTAAATTTCGTTTCGGCAAGATAAATTTTTCCCAGATGGAAATTGTATTAAACGCCCTCCCATGGCTTTTTAATGTACGCGCGCATAAAAGCTTTAATCTTAATCCATAAAGCGTCAATATTGTGACAAAGATTTGCTTAATTAAAGCCAGGAACAGAGTAAATAATCACTCAATTACGCCGTTAGGCCGGGAAAATGGAGGAAATAACGTGCCCCTGGCGTGCTGGAAGCAAAGATCAAATAAAACAACGTTTCTTCTTGCTGGCTAACGGTTAAAAATGGTTTTTCTCGGGAAATATTTGACGCCCAAGCAACCATTCACACGAAAGATAATAGGAAGGGAGAAAAATGAATGAAAAAATACCCTGATGACGTTAAATTAATTTAAAAAAATGTTGCTAACAGTTTAGATCACCTGCGTGCCAAAATCACTAGAAATCACTTAAGGTACTACGAAACACAATAGTGAATAAAATTGATGCAGTCCAGTTTGCACGCAAAAAAGTCCCCAAATCTAGATTTCATTCTCAAGCTCTGGCAACACTGCGAATTTTTCCATTTGTGTTATGCATCTTTCAGCTGCGATTAATACATATAATAGAACTGTGGCTTGTAGCCATATATATGAAGCAGTTAATCTTACTAAAAAAATTTCTGATAAAATGAGCAGATTTGTGATTCAAAATTTGGAACAAACACATTTTTTTTGTTTGGAAAAAATTAAGCATTGGCAACGCAACCTACACTTCATATCTTGCATACATGACTAATTTAAGCAAATGGCCGGTGCTTTGCCAATTATTTTATAGAAAAATTACTAAATGGCTAACAGAATCTCCATATTTTTCTAATTTATGGAGTAATTTATGTATATGGAGCCGTTTCTCTGCGGTTTTGGTGTAATTATACGTTCTATGTTCATATTTTTCTGTTTATTTCCTTTCAAAATTAGATCTTAGCTTCGTATTACTGTCAGTGATTTCTGGAACTTCATTTGGTTATATAACTTAATTTTTGTATATTCAAATAGAGAGAAAGAGAATCAATGTCATATTCTTTGCTAGAGTGTTAGAAATGTTCTAAAGTTTTTATAATGGGTGATTTAAAAACCTATTTTCAATTGAAAATATAAAAAAAATGTAATATAAAATTTGTTGGGAAAGCAGTAAGTGTTTTGCAGCAAACTTTAATAATTAAAACACTGAATTTCTAGAAATTCTATAATAGTTGGAATAGGAATTTGTCAGAATTCTAGATTTCATGATTGCTAGTCGCCTTTGAAGTTATTTTTAGTTGGATTTCACACATCTCTGTTTCTTTAACTTTGAAGGTTTTGGGAAAAAAATAGTTTGATCCCTGAGAACTTCTTAAAATTTCCAAGTTGCATGAATTTTTAGCCAGTTTTGAAACATTTTTAGTTTTCTTTGTCAGGTCTCTCTTTCATTTAAACACAGAATTTTAGATGGAAAAATAACCTAGCAGCGCAGAGCCTAAGAAATTGTATGGAATGGAATTCCGTTTGAAAGTTTCATAAATAAACGTATCCCATAGGGTTCCCCGTTTCATAAATTTTTAGTCCGTTTCTTTAAAGTAGTCAGAACCTTGAAAATTCTACGAATTTCTTTAAAATCGATTCCTGGTTTGGTACAATTGCAATTTTAGCCTTTGTAATAGAACTACGAAGGTCGATGACATACGTCTCTTTTTTTTTATCAAAATACAGATTTTTTTTAAAGAAAATCTAAATAAGTAGCTAGTTTTGACTAAAAATTCCCGTTTTATGAAGTTTTTGTCGCCTCTTAAGTAGTTTGAATCTTATGAAAATGTCTTGAATTTGAATTGAGCATTTGGCAAAAGGACTTCCTAATTTTGTAAATTTTTAGTCACTTCTGAACTCGTTTTTAGTTTGATTTCACAAATCTCGCATTCATCCAATTAGAGAACCTATTACAGCAGATTTGAACCTCGCAGCTGCTTGAAATATCATTTAAATTGGAAATTTTATTGATTTAATAAGTGCAAAGAATTGGCGCCTGAAATTCTTGGGCTTTATGAATTTTCACGTGGTTTTGAAGACACTTCTAGTTTCATTCCACATATTTCCCATCTTTTCAAATATGTGTAGAATGTTTTAGGTAAAATTTTAGCGAATTCTCGGTCTTTTTAAGTTTTCTGGTTTATTCAAATTCTACAGCTTGAAAACCATCATGCTCATATTCCATCATAAATTCCGACTTCATTTTGGGACAAACATGTCCATTACTCTAATAGTTCGTCGAACACTCAAGTTTGAATTTAGTAGTCTCAGCTCGTAAGTTAAGGGTATTTTGTCATAAAATTTTACGATGCCGTCGATATTTCCTCGCTCAGCTCAACTCAATCCAAAGTTTTCTAATTGTTTCTTTGTTGTGGTGACATGACTGTTAACGGTCTGCAGAGTTTCAATGAAACTTTGGCCCAAACTAACTTGAAAAGTCGTGCTTTCATTTATCATGGAAACTTTTCATTGCACAGTCAGTAATGGTATTTTTACGATCCACTCGAGAAGTCAAGGGAATATACCGAAATTCGCCCGCAAGTTTTTACTTGAAAATATTCTTTCCGTTCTGGTGTTGAGTAATGACTATTTCGTGTTATTTTATTAGACTTGGGACGAAAGCTTGATGAACGAGCTTTCTGACAAGAATGGGAGGAATTTCATAACATGCCGCCATTGAAAGAACTTCACTGTGTGCGACTAATTCAAAAGCTCATTAAAAGCTACTGCAGGTTAAATCATAATCATCATTCTGAGGCAAGCTCCAACCTCAAGTTTGTTAATTGTTTCCCTATTTTAGGGTTGTTAGCAAGAGTTCGAGATATAACTACATTTCACTTTGTTCGAATATTGATTTTATAGGTATATTCCCACTTTTGTGAGGAGGCACGAATTGCTTTAGTTTCTGCATAGATCCATCAGGCAAGATTGTTATTATAATAAAAGCCGGTGGTGATTGTAAATTTTCCTCTGGAATTTCGGCACATTTTATGTATAGTGGGTCGATTTGGTCGTTGCCGACAGGAAATTAAAAATAACGACAGGTCACGCTCTCTCTCCTTTTTGTATGCATAGTCCAGTAAAGTCTGAATAAATGAATATAAAAGCCTCGCATACCAGACATGAAATGACTTTTGGCACCGAAACATGGAAACGATGACAGGTGCGTTCGCAAGTGAAACATGACAAATTGCGATTAAGTTTTTGTGGCTTTAAGGCCAAATTATTAATGTGCAGTTAAATTTACCATCAAGCTCGGTCAAGCTAGTTATTATATGGGCCAAGAGCCTGACAAATACCTAGGCTCTATTTCAACGCTCCTAAGGGAATTTTGTCGCAGGTAAAGTTGGCAGTATATGTATATGGTGAGTCGGGAGGGTCGTGCCAAACTTCAGGAGTGTATTGTACAAGAAAAGTAAATGTAAAAAAACTCAAATGTTGTTAACCGATTTTCATTAGTTTATAAGTTATAGCGTAAATAATTTTTCTAACCAGCGTTCTATTTACGATAAAAGTATTGAGTCTTTGTTATTAGTCATACTGATAATGATTTCACGTTTATTTTCGAGTTCAATTAATTGTGACAAAATGCCAAATATTTAATTAAATTTGGAATATACAAATATGGTGTGTTTGTGGTTTTTGTAATGGGAATGCTAGAGCTACGACTGAAAAATATTGTCAACGGTTTTTACATCAAAAACATCTTTCTAAAAACGTATTTATCCGAATTTTCTACTATCTGTACGATTGCGATATGCGGTCCTATTAGTTGGCCTCCAAGATCTCCAGACCTCACACCATTAGACTATTGTTTGCGGGGCTGGTTTAAAAATGAGGTGTACAGAGCAAAAGTGGACACTCGAGATGCACTAATTCAACGTATTAAAATATGCTGCAGCTAATATTAAAAAAAAAAAAACATGAAACAATCAGGAGCGCAATGAATGCTCTTTCGTAGACAAAGTAGACAATTTTTAGAAATCAATGGCGTTATTTTTGAACATTTATAACACTATAATAACCAAAATGTTAATTTATGAAATTTATGAATTTTTTAAATTTTATATTTTTATTTTATTTACGCTATATGTAACTTGTAAATAAATGAAAAACGGATAACAACATTTGAGTTTTTTTACATTTATTTTTCATGTACAATACGTTTCTGAAATTTGGCACGATCCTCCCGACTCACTTAGTATACAAAACCAATGAAAGTTAATTAAAAAAAACAAAATGGTTTTAAAGATTTTGAAGATAAGATATGAAATATGTGATGATTATACTCATACTCCAAAACTTCTTAAAAAAGCAATTTCTGAAAATTCTAGTATTTCTTTATTACATTTATCCATTTTATGATAGATTAAAAATAAGAACACTTGCGGGAAGTTATGGAAAATTTAAAAGCAATACTGATTTGAATTATATCCAATTTTTCGTTTAGTATCTACTGCTCCATGTGAAAGTGAGGAGAATTCTATAAAAATTGATTCGATCGAAAACTTGAAAATTCATATAATATATCCGAAAATAAAATTTCCGCGCAACAAGTGTTGGAAAACTTAAAACTCAGTCTAAAGAAGAAAAAACATTGTTTTCCGCACACAACGTGATGGAAAGTCAAAAATGAGGGTGAGTTTGCTGGAAAAAGCACTTCCACGTAGATTTTTACACTCAGAAAGCTGTGCGATTCCACACTAGTGCGGGAAAGAGAATCAGATCCTATTTTGCATGTATTACTTTATAAATTTGTCACATGATTAGTTGAAAGTGTCCCTAGCATCTGTTCACGAAACAGAGAATTTTAATGAAAAGAATATGTCTGCAGCTGTTAGAAAAAGAACTATTCTCTATCATAGCAAATAAATAGAAAGACCACGTTTGATGCCTCTATTCAAATATGTATTTTTTTAATAACTATAAAAGCTCTAAACCGGATAAAGAACGGCTTTTATTGATTTATTTATGTTGTGTTTCCAGTAAAAATAAACGTCTGTACATATTCTAAATAGTTCATCCCCCTATGCTTATATGAAGAAGATAACAGCTTGATACATGTAAAAAGTGGCAAAAAAGGCAAAATTGATACACACGCTCTAGAAAGTACTAGTTTTTAAACTCAAATGCGTGTAGAAAAGTGCCAATTAAGCACGTATTTAAAAAAAATCGACTTTTTCAGCTTTTCTTTAGATAAAACCACGTCAAGTTTTTGTTTAAGTCGCTTCTGAAGTGTAAACGAAAAAAATATTCGTCGGTGTATAAACGTGCCTTTGTGCTGTATGCTGCAAAAAAGAGGTCTCCAGGCCTCAATTATGGTTCGTTTGAAATTCCGAAAATTTACAAAACCTTTGCGTCAACTAAGTCGGATTATTGCATTTGAAATTGAAATCAAAACAATTCGCTTGTATCTCTCCAAAACATTGTTAGGGCCGATGAAATTTTCCAGTTTTCCGCAGAAACTTCATTTAAATAATTTATTACAACAAACGCAATTAAATCGGCGTGTATCCGAGAATAAAGCCAGTTTATTTTATTAAAACTAGAACCGTCTGCTTTTTCAATACACCGAATGCAGAACTCAATCAGCCCCGTTATTGACATTGTCAAAGTTATCCAATGCGAATTAATTCATGTATTCTTCGGTTTCCGGAACGAGGATTGATTTTTCAACGTTTTCTTGCTACTTCACCGAAATAGCGGCTCATTTAGGTAACTCAATAAAGTTAAATTAAAAATCTCTATGTTATAAATATACAGGATTAACTCATGAAGTTTGCACCTACTCGGGGAAAGTTTAGTAGGAAAGCTCAGGCACCGGTAACAGGCACGTCACCGAAAATAGGAAAACATTTAGGAAACTTGAAATTGAGTTTCAAAGGAAAATATTGAATTTAGCGTGATATTAAGATAGGGAACTAACGAGGAGGGCTTATGCTTTTGTGGCATTTTGTCACTTTTCGTTAATAAATTTGCTGACGGATGTATCCAAACGTTTGTTAATCCTTAACAAGCAGACTAAGTTAAACCTAAGAATAGCGCTTTACAATAAGAAATTGATCTGTAACGTATCGTTTAGGGATCTAAGGGCTGCTCAGCTAGAACATATGGTTGTATCAATTTCAATCCTCTGCAACAATATCATGTTAACACCCTGCTATGTATTATCATGCGCGCCCTAATCAATTTGAATTTCAAACACAGTGACTAATTAAGCTCTGATCTACGTCAACAATAAACTGCAAACAAAATAAACTGCGAAACTCTGCGCAATGGCCCAAGCTCACGAACTGCAGAGAAATTAATTTTGCGTTCGCATTTCGTCGGTTTCGTTTGTTTAAAGCTTTGTTGCTTTCGGTTTGATATACTCGAACGCATTTTCGCTTTTCACCGTTTTAATCGAGCTGGATTATTTGGCTTTAATTAGCTCTAACGCCGGGTTAAGTCAGAATACGATGAATACGAAAATACGCGATATAAATAAAATTGCATGCTGTGACGTTCAGGAAATTGAAAAGTTGACGCAAAATTCGTTTTTACACGCCACCATAATTAGGAATTAAAAAAACATATAGAAGATCAAATCCGTGGAAAACCACGGATGCAATCTCATCTGTAAAAATGACAGCTGACACCGTCACATTGACAGTTGATTGATATTGACAGCTGAAAGGTTAAAGTCAAATCTTGCCGCATAAATGAATACGATTGCTCTTTAAAATTTTGATCGAGGTTTGTCCTCGTTTCAAGAGCGTTTAATTATCGACAAGCACCGATAAATGTCTGTTAAAAAATCCTACCTTTGGCATCTATTTCAAGGATCTATCAGGCAGTAGAAATGAGGGAACAGTGAAAAATAAGGCATATTCAAAACTATTAATTTTCTCTCTTTGTGACTTGATCCCAGTTTAGCATCGTGCGATAAACTCGTGAATATCGAAAAAAGTGGAAACATTTCTGTTACAAATTGTTAAATTGTGAAACATTTTCCGATGCAAATGTGTCTGTTATTGCAGGATAAATCTGAAAATAGCCAAAAATTAGGCAGGTTCAAACCTATTCATTTTTTGTTGAGCGTTTTGATTCAGGATCACAAGGTTTTTACCATCGAAATCAGCGGAAAAGTCTTCATCAAAAAGTGTCAAATTTTGAAACGTGAACTTTATTCTAAGGAAAAGTGTTTATTTACATATATAGAATTACGTAATCAACTAAGGGACGCTGACTTGAAAATGACCATTTTCTGTCGAATCTATAACCTGTGATCATTGAAAACTCACCATGTTTACCTTCCTTAACCCCTGTTTTTAGTATGTTTTTTAATGAACGAAAATAAGCATCACTTCCATTAGTACAAGCCGGTCATGTTTCAACCAGCAACCCAAAAATAAACGTAAAAACGGCAGGAAGTAACGTAAGCAAAGTTCTGTCTCATGGGGTTTCATTAACGCCATATTGCACCCGATATTTTCCCTGAAAACTTCCACTCAGTACGGAGTTTTCTAATTGTTTCCCTATTTTGGGTGACACGCTTGTTAACGCTCTATGGAGTTTCAATGAAACTTTGGACCGACTTGAAAAGTCGTGTTTTCATTTATCACAAGAAACTTTCCAATGCCGTCTAATAGCATTTTTACCGACTGTGTCGGATTCGAAACTTAGTTTTCGATCAAAATAGGTTATTGTTTTTGCTTATTGGAAAAACTGTTAAGCTGCGTCAAGCATCGTAAAATTGAATTAAAGTAAAACGTCTCCCTTAAACACACCTTCTCTGATCTCACAGACAAATTTGCAAGTTACACATTACAGCATACACTTGGAAACCTGTAAAATCGTGTCTGAGAGGAAATGGGAGGTGACACAAAGATTTAGACCCAAAATTCCGAGTAAAAGCAAAGTAATACCTTTCTGATGTTTTAATATTTAACGTATTCCAGGTTTCTTGGATAAACATGCAAACTTGGAAGAGCTTAATTATGAGCCTGCTGAAATATTTATGGGCAACTCTTAAGACGAATACAGTTTTCCGGGGTGGATGATTTTAAAGCGTTCTTCTATAGATACTGGAAATGTTATACATGTAATTGCCAGAGGTTCCTTTATTCTCAAGTCACATTTGTCGTTTGTGACTGAAATGTTCCCCTTATTAAAAGCAAAAATTTGAATAAATATGAAGGTTCTTCCTCGAAAACTCAAAACACATTTGGAATTCGATATGAGCAGAATTGTAGAAAACACGATCTCAAATGCAAATTAGAAAGAAACTGTACATAAATATTATACGTCCCGTTTCAGGAAATAAAGAGAACACGCCTCTAAAATTCCTGGAGATCATTTAAATGCGCGGGATGTTCATTTATATTTTTTCGCGGATTCCAAAAAGTTTCTCCAGAAGTTGCTTCGAAGTTTTATTTGATTTTCGTTCTTGCAGAATCCTAATGAAATTCTTTTGCATTTAACTTTGTCTTTTTAGCCTCTCCAAGTCAATCTCTGGACCGAAGACTCCTAAGCCAATAATTTTGAACGCTCAAATACATAATCTTCGGAAATATGTGCCGAAAACGATATAAACCATTGAGTGTGGATTTCGGGGGAACTTTTTTAAATCTGCAAAAGAGATGAAACGAACGAGGTTTGCCATTTAAACGATCTTATACATCTTTGAGATGGCTTCCTCTATGGCTTTCGAACAATACAATTCAAAGCATTATTTATTTACTATCCTCTCGGGATTTACATTTTACATATTGCTTTGGAATGTTCGAGAAATTGGAATGCAGAAGTGGCACGGATATTCAGATGTTCACTATTGATTGGTGGTTGAGGGAGGAATGAAAAGATGAGTGATAGATCTTTCCCTTTTTCTCATTGAAGTTAAATTAAATTCTTGTATCTTGATGTAATTAATATAATTACCGCCACGGAATAGCAATTGCCACGAAAGGCTTTTTTCTTGTTTCATAACAAATTTAATTTACTTAAGTAGATTAGAGAAGAGGAATCGAAATGAAATAGAACAGGTGTGCACTTAAACAAAGAGACCTGAAAGAAGAGGGGTCATCAAGCCATTTAAAATATGTGAGAACTGAAAAATGGCTTACAATCAACTAGTAGTTCCTCCACCCTGATTTGACATCACAAGAATTGGGTTTTTGTCTAGAATTTGCGATTGTATAATTCTTTTTCCTGGATAATTGAAACCACTAAATTTGGACTGTAAATATTAAACCTGAAAGAACCCTTAGCTTCAATACAATGTTTAGAAAGTAAAAAGAGAAATATTCCGCACAAAATCAAAATTCTATGGAAATTTTTGACTTTCTGGTACTTTAATTTAGTCGATTTTTTCACAGAATTTAGATTTATGTGACGATTTTCACTTTTTGGATCATTACTTAGCATAACAGATCACGCGTTTCTGTTTAGAATCTGAAAATGTTACTTTTTGAACCTAAAGCAAAGCACGAAATATTGGATGTTTTGTATAATATGCGACTTATTCATATTTTAGTATTGGGAATTGAGCAGGCAATGCCAACTTGTCTTTCTTTACGGCTAAGAAATCTGCCCTTTTGCCTTCTATCTGTCTTGCTTTAGCAGTTCCAATATTTCTTTAAGAAAAATTGAAATATTTAGGTTAGTTCAACTGATGGACCGATACAGGAGTTAGTAAGTAACAGTTCTTTTTTTTAAATTTTTGGGGGGTTTTAAGAAGCAAATACAACGATATAAGAAAACCAAGAAATCTTCGTTAGGAGTACCTCACGGAGATTGCGTGGTTTTCATTACATCAAAATTGAATTGTAGACAAATTAGTTTCGGAAAGCGTGGGGGAGTTTTTCCTAATGGCGAAGTAATGTTCGCAGGCCGATCGCTTTGTTAGCGCTGGCAGGTGGCTATATTAAGTTCGTTGAAGATGTGAGCCGACATTTCAAGACGACTGTTATAATCCGATTATTTTCTTTCAGGATAAATTGTTTTTCCCTCTTATTAGATTAGTTGCTCCGTATTCACGAAGGAACGAATGCCAAAGTGGGGTAATGCTTTTTTCGGTTTGCGGTATATTGGATCGCATTATTCGAACCAAGGCGCGGGGAAAATTATCTCCACGAGGCTTTTCCTAAAATTCCAAATTTTCTCGTAATAAATTCGTCGGCCGAAGCGGTGCGGATTGAAAGGAAGTCGTTAACAACAATAATTGCTCCAAAGGGAAGTTAACGATAGAAGTTGTAATAACATCAGCGACAAAGATAGTGTAAAGACATTTGCACGAGGAAGCACTAATTAGATCGAGACTAATGGAAATTGAGTACAGGGAGAAAGTTATTTCAAAGGCCGTAACGTTAGCAAACAGACACCCCATTGTGCTCCAAAAGAATTGCCTAGATATTATACATATTTAGAAAAATCACCCAAATTAGCTGAGAAAATCCTGGTGAATAAATCAGGAAATAAATAGCGGTCGCATGTGATTTATCTTTTCTTTTTTTTTTTATTAAAATAATTATTGCCTAATAAATATAAACACAAAATGGCAATAAGGAAGTATAAAAGGAAAATCCTCGACCTCTGAAGCTACTAGGCAACTATCAGGATTCGTCTGGCATTAGCCAGATTAACCCTATTTTGGCGTTTTAGCATTATGGTTTCCATATCGGTAAACCAGTCTGCCTTTCAATAACTCCCTTTTTAATATTCCGGTTTTTAGTTAGATGTGGAAAATAGCATCGTGAAATATTCTTGAATGGGAGTCCGGTTTGGTTTTAACTTGGTAGAAACATGATACAGGGTGTTTCCTAACACAACTCGCAATTTCAGGAAAAAATTCATTGGGTTAAAATAGGAGAAAAACGTATGAACATATGTCCGAAATTGCTTCATATTCAAAATACACGGTGACGAAGTTAAAAAATCGCTTTTTTTATTCTTTTTCTTGTTTTATTAAATTTTTATCGTTTAGTTACAATAGTGTGGCGTGTTCTTTAGACCCCATTAAATTTTATGTTCGTACGATCTATCTAAATTTTCCACAAGAATAGTAACACCCGGTATGACCCTATGTAACTTCTTGAATATACAGAGAGCGAGCGTTGAGTTGCATTTAAATTTTGCACTCTCACAAAAAATAGATACAGCACGATTAAAAATAAATGATAAAATTTCACATAAGACAAATTATTTTTTTAATTTCATCTTCATTTTAACAGTCGATTTGTTGCAATCAAAGATTAGCAAATCAATATTAATGACATTGAAATAATATAAATTTCCTAATTTAGGAAACGTACTTCGCATGTTGAAGTTCTGTAAAACTTGCGCTCCCAGTAAAAAGTAAATAGAACGTCTTCTATTTTTGGAAGCCTTTTGAACGTCGGTCATTTAATTTGTTCGTAGTTCCGGGTCGAATTCGGTAACCTGTAAATTCTCAAAATCGATTACCGGTCTTATACCTTTCATAAAATTGTCTGCTCAAGATAATTCCTTGTATGGCGAACAACTCTTTACGATGGCAATATCGCAGTTCAGGCTCTCCTCGTTACTTGGCGTAACTCGAATTAACCTGAATTAATCGCGAAATATTCTATAGTTTCAGACACCGTTACTTCTGCTTTTTCCTCGACTTCATCACATTCTTCATCTATGCTTTTGTTCTGTGACTTTTAATTATCTTTCTGTAGTTCAATTTTGTCATTCTCGATTCGATTCGATTACACATTTTCCAATTACTTATGAGTTTTAAAAAAATATTAAATAAAAATTTTGGATTAGGCAAAAAAGTTAATCCACTTTAAAGATGAACATTAGAGTTATTGGCGTTTATAGGGGGAATTTTCGTTTTTTTAACACATCGAGAAGTGAAGATAAACGTCTTATTTCCCCATCATTCATAATCCGGTGCACATTCAAATGTCACCTGGCTCGATTCGGGCTATATCTTAATATAAAAAAGTGCCTACCTTTCAACAACAAAAACATTCCATAAATATTCCTTCTGGAATATCGGTGACAGTTCGAGAACCTTAAAATAATATTAATGGGGCTGTCTCGTAAAGTTTTATTTTTCCAGACGTTCCGACTGTTCTTTAATTTTTTCCCCTTCGGTGTCTATATTTGTTGGAATTTTAATATCCCTCTAATAATCGTCAAATAGGCATGTGTGGCTCTAGCTGATGTATTATTTATCAGCCGTAAATTGTACCGCATTGATTGCATCATGAAGACAAAGAAAGTTTAACGTCCCCCTGGAGGTACTCTGCATTTCGGTATCTCAAAAAAAAGCCTTAATTCGATAACTGGCAGTTTCTCAACGCCCCTGCCTCAATCAGAGGAAGAAATTGGCTATAGGCTGAAAATAAGATACCGTTCAGCGAAACCTGCAAGATTCGGTTCGGAGGAGAATTCAACTGATTTGTAACCACCGAAGAGTTTGTCTTGAGTATCAATTGAGCACCAAAGATAATTTCGTTGGGTTTGCACCAATGTGCTAAAATGCGCGTTCATCTGTTGAAGAAACCTCCTGACATAGAGCACATGAGCTCAATCGAAATATCATATTCCCAGCATGGAAATCGTATAATTGAATTTACCTCTCCCATTCCAATTCTCGTCAATCATTAACCGTATATTTCTCGGTTGTACTTTCCACCATCTGGGATCGAACGGCATCTCGAATATCAGCCAATTTGCCGTCTGCCACGGGATTCGCATGTCAAAGAGGCATTTATTGAATGGCGGCTGGAGGTTGGCTGTAGGCTGCAATAATAATAATTTTAATAAACCAGTAAGCAGAAGCTTATGAAACGTCCACCGCAACTGAAACCTCGTATTATCGATCCCGTTTATTAAGTTTGGTTTAGGGGTTGTTTTGCTGTCAGAGCCCTCAATTCAATATTAATGTCTGGCAATATACGGGATGATTATTTTGACTAAAATCAGTTGGAGCTACATAACGTAGTGAATATGTTGCATGCGTTTTAAGCCGATCGTTAATTCAGTCTATTATTTTTTATACGCAAAAATAACGGTACTACACTGGCTGAACACAGACGTGCATGACAAAAAAGCAAAATTGGTACTGTTGAGACCTAAACATTATTTTATGGCATAGTGTGAATATACAGGGTGTTTCAGAACTATGGGATCAAATTTCTAGGGTTGTTCAGTACAACAATAGAAGACATCTGAGTATAAGAACTCGTGTCTGCAATTGTCATCCTAAGGTGCTACGGCCTTACGATGCTTTAAGACAGTTTTGCGCAAAAATATCTCGTATCGAGTTTTAGTATGTTTTATTTTAATTTGTTTGGACAAAATAACGCTACGGTAATTGTTCAAAATGTTGTCCGTGAACTTCGTCAATTCAGACAACATTGGATTGGCAGAAGTGGTCCAGTTCCGTGGCTTCCTAAGTCACCCGATCTAAAACCTTTAGATTTCTTTTTAGGAGCACATGTAAAGTTTCACGTTTATGAAACGTCAGTGAAAATGAGGTAAGATCTAATTGCACGAATCACTGCGGCATTTGAAGTTTAAAACAATTCTCAAATTTTTAGCCAAATCCGCAGAAATCATGTACGTCGTTTAAACAGGTGCAATAAAGTTTAAGGACGACATTTTGAACAATTACGGCAATGTTATTTTGTATAAATAAATTAAAATGAAACGTACTAAAACTCGATAAAACACATTTTTGCACGTAACAGTCTTTGAGCATCATACGGCCGTAGCGCCTTAGAAAGACATTTGCCGACACGAATTCTTATATTTAGATGTCTTCTGTTGTTGCACTGAACAATCTCTAGAAATTTGATTCACTAGTTCTGAAACACCCTGTATTTTGTGATTTATCAGTAACTTGACCTGACCCGAATGTTTTTCCAATCCAACTGGGCCTGCACTTATTTTTGAAAATAAAATTCTACCAAGCTGAACTGATTCGAATATTTTTTTAGAAATTTTCCGTAATAACCCGAACTAACTAAAATCACCGAACCTAAGCTAAACTAAGCTTTGCAACTGGATTAATGCCATTAGATGGACAACAAGTCCTTCAGTGCACATTAGACTATCTAACTCACGAGAGTGCTCTAATTTCTATGCCCAGTGACAAACTGTAACAATAAGGTAATCTTAACCCCAATTTAAGTGGAGCAAATAATAGCCCTTATACGTGTGTTTTGTAATATTCAGCAACCCTATTCCTCTGACGATGGTGTCGTGATTCCCACCGGGCTTTACCCACTAAATATGGATTTTTGTTCTCAACATTCTGAGTGGCTAATTGCTCCCCCGATGCCGTTAACTTTCCCCAACTTCCAGATGACATATGATTAACGATACTTTGTTGGGACATTTAAATTATGGCCTGGAAACTATTACTTCTCTAAATATGGTACCGGGGCCTAAAGAGGCTATTAATAACGGCTCGTCCGGATTTTTACGTTTTGCCTTTACAAATGTTAATTTACTGGAATGATAAATTTGTATATTTTCTCGGAAGGCGTTTTCGCCGGAGATTTGTGTGGTCTATTAATACAAGAGGATGCTTTGTTTTACATCTGTTTTTAATGTCTTTCTGCCTCTTTGCTAAATAGAAGATAAATATACACGTTAACGATCCTGCCTCAGATTCAGTGACACTTCTTAAACACCGCTTCGTCTTCATAATATGACCAAATGCTTCCGATTTTATCCCCTAACGTAAGTCAGTGCCCTTAAACTCACCCTCCATTGTTTGTCACCCCCTTCAAAGCACTCGATCACGAAAGCGCCTTCGTACTCACGTTTTTTTAGGGCCTTATAATTTTTTGCCAATTAGCTAATGAATTTCTGACATATTTGTGAGACATATAATTAAGCTGATAATACAGGACTAATCGAGGAGACCTTCCCATGTAATAACATCAAAGAAAAATGTCTTTAAAAGAATAATGTGAAACGAAGTGTTCTTTCACATGATCGCAACATACGTTACTAATAGCGTCGGAAAAGTAACTGAAAAATTTCAAACATGCTGAGACGTGAGATTTGCTCAGGTTAGTGAGATCTTCAGACATTACTTACACTAAATTATTAATTCTAGAGTTATACAGACACTCGGATTTCTCTCGAAAATTTCGTTGCCAAAACAGAGTTGAAGATTATAGATCTCCTTACTCTTGAACTCTTGGTTCTTTCTCTAAATCACAAGTTTTAAGTCATAAAATCACTATAAATTCTATAGAACAGGGCGTTCAGATGTCCCTAATACATCCTAACTTGTAATTAATTTTTAAACTTGGTTATTATACTTGGTTAAGTATAATACTTAAAAAGTACAAAATAATATAAATTAGAAGAGGTTAGTTCAGGTTAGTAGAGCCTTCAGATTTCCCTTACTAAACCATAAACTTTGGTAGGCTAGTAAAACTCTAAAAATTGTATCGAAAAGTCGCCTAAATTTACAAAACATAACCCTTATATTATCCTTACTAAATCATAAGAAAAATAGTGTTGTAGAAGTCGCAGGAATTTTTCAAACAGATCTGTACAGGTGAGGTTAATTCTGCGCATTAAATCACAGATTCTAACAAGTTCTGTTTACTCACAGACTCACGTTCATCCCGAAAACAATATTGAAAAATTTACTGCAAACTTTCAAACCGTTCAAATTAGATGAAGTTAGTTCAGGTTATAATAAGCTTTGATTCTCCTTATTAAGTCACATATTCTTCTCAACTACGTGAGATCTTAAATTCGTCACGAAAACAACGTTAAAAAACTCTTTCAGATGTGTTCAGATTTATAAGGTTTTCAGCGTTCCTAACTATATTAAATTCGAGTAAGTTTTGTAGACTCATAAATCCGTTTAAAAACAGTGTTGGAAAACTTTCCAAACCTGTCCGGTTATATGAAGTTAAAAGTCATTCAGACTCTCCTTACTAAATCACAAATTCCGTTTGCGCATCTCAGTCATTTTTTCTTAGCATTGGAGCAAATTATTCAAACTTGGCCCAAGGCATCGACATCTGGCTGAAGTGCTTGGAGGCATTTATTCAAATTTATCTTTGGACCCCTTTGAATGGAACTACATGCTTTTCCCATCCACGGCGGTCTATATCCGAACCCCCATCAGCCCTTTTGGGGGCCAGTGGTCGATGTCCATCACTGAGGATCATCACAATCAATACCGAAATGTCTTCTCTTTGTTCATGTAAATCTCTAATTTGAATAATGCGGGAGTTGCAGTTTTAGTAAAAATTATGAGATTTTGTTAAAGGAGCATTTCCGCTAGAGCTTTATTCCATATTGTTATGCAAAATAGATAATGTCCCAACTTCTCAGTTATTCCGACCGTGAATTGTAAAACTATTTAAATTTGTATTAGTCTCAACTTAGAAGGGAGAAAACGCACGGTTATCTATCTAGTTCGGTCAATAGTTGAACCCACATCAAACTGTTCTGTATGTCAGCGGTTTTGCATGGCGGGATCATCCTAATTGCTTGTGGTCATCGAAACGATGCCAATTGTTTCGTATGAATTAATGGATATCCAGTTGTTGGCAACTATGTTGAATACTAACCGCCTATTACAGGGCCTCATTAATTGGTCAGCCCTACCATATACAATAGATATATTATATTTGATTAGGATCATCGATTGCGTGTTGAACTTTGATACCTTGCGGTTTATTCAAGCAACTTTTCCAACTAGACGAGGATTGAGTATAACCAGAAAACTCATTTGTTCAATTTATTCGGCTAAGGGATAATGGGCGCGTAACCCTATTCAAACATAATTGATAATGGACGGGGCATAATTCGTGCTCCACAGTCACCTCCTTTTAATTATCTTCCCAAACTCAATATTAGAAGTTTCAGTGAACAGTCTCTTAATTTCCAACCAACCTAACTTTGTCCTATAATCGATTTACAGGCACATTTGAATGAGGGAGAGTTGAGGTACTTTTGAAACTGTAGCAGTTTAAAGATTCTCATTTGCTATTCAGGTTGGTCACAGGGAATTTTCTGGTAGTAAGTTCTCTTTATTGAAATAAAACCAAATTTAGTCTGCCAAATGGACAATGTTACGCTAATGTTAGCTTGAAATATGTAAAAAGTAAGTATGTACACACTTTCGTTTAAAGTGACAGGATTATCTTACTCATCTGCAAAATATAGTAAGTATTGTGGGCTTTTATATTCGTCTTAAATACACTGTTAAAAATGTTCTCTAAAATGCCTAATCTTCTAATGCTAGAAAATCTTAGTTTGGATTGATTCTCAGTGATTTTCAGCAAGACACTTTTACCTATTTAATATTTCACAGATCTCTCTCAGTTTTGAGAGCTTTTAGAGTGTCAGAAATACTTGCACACTTACACTTACTACTTTCCGCACTAAATCATAAATTCTATTGACGTTTCATTCGGCAAACAATATTGGAAAATTGACTGAGAATTTCTCAACGTGCTGTAAGATGAGATTAGTTCAGATAACTACAAGGCCTTCATATTTTACTTACTAAATCGCACTGCAAATTTTTACAGTGAGACTGTAAACTTCTCTACATTAGATTTGGTCACTTCAAGTTAGAAAATGTCTTCATATTCACCTAATTATATACAGGGTGGGTCGTAACAAAATCGACACAAAGCAGGTGTGTGTAACAAACACAAATTATGACAATTTGTTGAATTTTTTTTCTATGACTGATAGTTGGCGAGATATTGACTTCCGAAGTTGGCTTGTAAATTTCTAAAAAACGGCATATTTCAGTAATACGTCCTCATAACTCAACCAAATTTGGAACATGTTTTATTTTTATCAATATCTTTAATTTATAAAAATATGAAATCGATAGATGCTCAGTAGAGGTTGGATTAGGGATAAGGTAGGGTCTAAAAGAGTTCGGATTTTTTAATGTGTAAAGCAACTAACAAACAAACAATACAATTTAATAGCAAGTTTAATTTCAAAACTTTTATTCTCAAAATTTATCGAAAACCTTATCATTTTTGATAAAATTGCAGTCTTGTGACATAGAACTTAAACCAAATTTAAAGAAATTTAAAGGGATTACCAGTCAAATCTAATGTAATGATGTAATGCCATATTTAGGATAACTGTCACTTACATGATTGGTAAATTACAAATAACTTACCAGTCAAGAACCGTATCGTTTTTGATCGGTAATTTTTTTTACTCCTTTTGATTCTATCCCACAAAACTGCGATTTTATCAAAAAACGATAAGGTTTTTGACAAATTTGAAAGAGTAATAAAAGTTTTAGAATTAAATTTTCTATTAAATGGTGTTATGCTTTAGTTAGTTACTTTGCATTTTTTATGCATTTTTGTTGTTTTGTTTGTTTTAGACTTTAACGTAGCCCTAATTTAACCCTTATTGAGCATGTTTCAATTTCATATTTCTACCAATTAAAGATGTTGATAAAAATAGACATGTTCCAAATTTGGTAGCGTTATGATGATGCATTGCTGAATCATGCCTTTTTTTGAAATTTATAAGCCAACTTCGAAAGCCAATATTTCCTCAATTATCAACAGTAGCGAAAAAAAATTCAACAAACTGTCATATTTTGAGGTTCCTTACACGCACCTGCCTTGTGTCGGTTCCGTTATGACTCACTTTGTACATACAAATTCTAGTAAGATGGATAGATTGAAATGTGCGAAAGAAATAGCGATGAAATTCAGACTTCTTTATGAAATTACAAATTATAGGAAGTTTCAAAGATTCTTCCTAAAAGTGACTCTAAAAAACTTACTGAACCTATTTAAACTTGTGTAGGTTAGATGAGGTTGTAAGATATTTAGACATCCCAATTTAAAAAATAACTTAAAGTTAGTCGCCTTTTCCCATATTTTAGTCCACATTTAAGAATCACTGGGGATAAAAAGTCAAATACCGCTGACTGTATGATTTCCTGTGTGTGGTAAACAACAAAATGCATTTGGCTTCGAGGTGTTTCAGATTTCCTGTCACACCCTACAGGAAAGTGTAGAAAAAGTTAGAAAAATAATGTTTCCCAAAATAACATTATTTACTTGCTGGGGACTTTAAACACGTTATGAATGATATATGATCTCGAAAATTTATTATGTTTCGTGTTTTTCGACTCTCATTTAGCTTTGTACATACTGCATATGGCATATGACAAACATAATTAAGCATATTTAGGATTTGTTTTTGCTTGAAAGCGTGTTTCGATAAAAGTAACATGAAAATTGAGTTTTAATGAACAGTGTTATCTACTAGAGATAGAATTACTATCAGCATAAATACTATTACAAAGATACTGTTAGCATCTTTGTCAATCAAGTTCTACCGCAACCATTCTGCAATTTTTCAAATTTTGTCGAATTTATTCAGATGAAGCAAGAAATATTATTCTGTTGTCTTCTCTTTAAAGGTATGAAACTCGGTTTCTTCAGACCTACCAATCAGTAAATATACTGGGTGTTAAACTGGTATTAAAAAAAATATTCTAAATACAAAATTTCATATCGATTTTTAGTGGTTTTCGAGAAATTGCCGAACATATATATACGTAACAAAAAACTTGGCAATTTTTAAGCACTTAAATGATATGAAATTGGACTTTTTTAATGGGAACTTGCATATTAGTATATTTTTAAGTTCTAATAATTTTAAAGACGGGATTCTAAATCAGTAATATGCTATAGATCTTTAGTGGTTTTCCAGGTACATATGTATTTAAAAATTTACGTAAATGATGCTAAAAACACATCATTTTTCTTATTACAATTCGACATTTTTGTAAGGAAAGCCGTGTGTACTATTATCTTGTTGCATCTTTGAAGTATTAAGGAACATATTCTTTATGAGTAGTACATCGATCTCTGGCGGCTTTGAGAGACGGCGAGTGCATACGGATAAACCTTTAGACATGTTATTTTCAGTTAAGAGACATGACATTTTATTTTTTTTAACGAGATTCCCTGTATTTATCACGTTTTTACACTCTTACTACACTTCCGGCCAAAATTAAAGGATCGCTTCAATATTTCCGATTATTTTTGCTTGGAGACATTATAAACCGGCACTTATGATATTATCATTCGTAGGTTGTCAGACAAAATTGAAAATGTACATTAAACATCAACTTTTTTTATTTAAGACCAAGATATTTAAGACAAAGAATCATACATAAGCGAAGAAGTCAAAAATTGCAAAATCACATTTTCGTAACAAAAACGGATGATACATTTAAAAATTAGTAGTTAGTGTTTCCTCCTCTAGCATTGATGACAGGTCCCATTCTCCGGCACATTCCTATTATTAAGTTTCTAATTTCTTCTTGAGGAATGGTTTCCCACTCCTCAAGCAAACAATTTCGCATTTTTCTAATGTTTGGGGTTGCTGTACTCTCATCCGTCTTCCAAGCATGTCTCACGTATGTATGTTCTATTGGATTCATGTCGGGATTATTTGCAGGCCGGTGCATATTTCAACTTCATGCAAATACTCCTAAACAACTCTAGTGACATGAAGTTGTGAATTGTTGTGCAATAATAAAAACTGAGGGCCTACAAATGAGGCGAAAGGTATCACGAGGAGTTCAAGGATATCTATAATATATCTGGCAGTAGTTAGAAAATCACGACCGATCACCACTAGTCCCGTAGAGCAGTTTAGATTTATGCCACCCTAAGCCATCACTAGACCTCCACCAAAATTTATTCTTGGTTAAAAATTGCAGGGTATAAACTGTTCGTCTGGCTTCCTCCATATCCTTTCACGTCTATCTGAAGATCTTTGGCAAAATCTGGATTAATTCGAAAATAATCCGCACTCAATCGGCATTGGTCCAATTTAGTTACTCTTGAGTAAATCTTAGTCTTTGAATACGGTATTGTCTGATGATCAGCGGACCAGCAGCTGGGGGGTGAGCTGTTAATTCATATTTATTAAACCATCTTCTTACTGTATGCTCAAAAACTTGAACGTTTCTGAAGTTTTTAAAAGGAAATTCAAATTAGAACCAGTAACCATCTCTTACAGAAGATGCCTTCAGACAGCCTTGTTCTCTTCTGTGGGAATAATTACCAATCTTGTAGCCTATTTGCCATTTTTTTTTGGCTAAACCTTTCTTCCATCAAAACCATCGCTCTAATTGCTTCTTCATTACTTAACTGTCTTCTTTGCGCCATGATACAGTAATAAAATATTTGTGAGAACCACAATTTTTTGATACTGGGAGAAGTAAGTTCCATATATTTTTTTAAAATAAAAGAATTCATTATCATTCAAAATGCAAATAAACAGCAATATGTTTTCGTTTTTTTTTCGTTTTAAAACGTTCTTTTTTATTTCATGAAAATTATGTTTAACAATGATTTTTAATTTTCTGAATCAACGTTACAAACAACAACATAACTTTTTCGGTTTTCGATATCACAGAGGGAAAAAATTGGAAATATCAAATGATCCTTTAAATTTGTCCGGGAGTATATTTTTAAGGAAAAAATTCCCAATGCGTGGTTTGTATAATGTAGTGTAAATTGAGGTCATACATACAGGGACCGGCAGAAAATACGCACCATATTGGATTTTTTTAAATTTTAATTTATCAAAAAATTTTATTCTTAGCAAAAGTTTGGGCACTTCCGCAAACTTAAAATGCATTTTACAAAATTTGTATAACTCATTTAATATAGGAAAATTTGAAAATTATGAAAATGGCTCATGAGTAAAGTATAATACTTTTATTTTTAATTTTAATGGAAAAATGTATTATGAAAAGTTGTTTAGAATTAAAAGATAAGCCCAATAATGAAATTTTCCACAAAGTTTTACCGACAATAACATTATCTAATAAATTCAAATAAAAAAAATCCCATGTGGTGCGTAGTTTCTGTCGGTCACTGTATATCGATGATTTGAAAACGTACAATGGGGGTTTCGTGACAAGAAAGTCCATTAGGCAGATTATTATATAGATATCCTGTTTTAAATCTAAATGTTTAACATAATGCACTATTAACTGCAAATTACCCGAGTAGGTGCTTCTAAATTCGTTTACAAATTCTAAGGACGAACAATGAGGGAAGAAGACCTGGGTGAAATATCATTTGATGGAGTTGAGGGTAAGCTGAACCGAAGAGAGTTGTAATGACAAATTATTTTTGATTCGATGATTATACTAGAACGAGAATTAAAGCGATGCGAAACTAACGTTACTTCCTTGATTTTATTTTGCACGACAATCCATTTACATCGAGTTGTTTTCCCATAAAAGTGCACATCCATCAAACTAGCCTGCAACGACGATCAGATAAGCCGTTCCAATTTCCACATTTACGATACGACCAATTACTTTTTGCTCACTAACAATTTTTAAAACGCCAAAATCAAGGCGTCTCCATGTCTGCCGGGCAAATCTCAAAAATACCCTCGAGATCGTATCTTTTAAACACGGTTTTTATAGATTTCTGCAACGGTCCTCGACCGAGTAAAACCATAATTGGATCCTCTTATTTCCGGTAAAATTGGATTTCTTGCCGCGATAATCGATCGATCCAGAACATAATTAATATGGCAACTGGAACTTCGCAAAATGATTTCCAAACAGTTTTCAATAGCGCAAACGTCGAGTCTGCAAAAAAGTGAGCTAATGTATAGGCGGGCATGATGGAAAGTGGACGTTTCAGCAATTCCGCTTTCCATGGAGGAAAATATGGTACATTGCTTATTCGGCTCGATAATCTCTATTTGGATTAACATTTTAGCTTCGATCAACATGTTTGTTGTTTAAAACAGCTCGCAGAGATAACACTGTCCATTTATTTTTGTCACGTTTGAAGTTTTAACATACACAACTCATTTCATCTTCAAATGGTTATTGATTCTTCTGCAAAGTTCGCTCTGTTTTGGCCGTTATAGATCGGGAGTATGTTAGCGATTAATATTTTAAACAGGTAATCAATAATCGAATCATATCAAACATTAAAAAGTTACTCATAATTCTTTTGTGAGTCATAACAATGCCTTCATTCGTCACTAATCATTTTCGGTGGCATTTACAGAGAGGGTCAAGAAGTATTCATTCATACAAAAATAAATCAATAGTTGGTGTTCTGAGTCAAAACATATATAATAATAAAATTAGTTACCGGGGGTGCTAAGCCCCTTTTTCTGGGGCATCTCCAGCCTTATTCAGTCAATGATTCAAGTACCATTAAGTACAGACATAAACTCACAATATGGATAAAAAAAATGTAAATACTCTCGTTATAAGTCCTCAATCACTTTGTTACCTTTGGACGTTTGAGAGCCATTGTAGCTAGTGCCCCCTAAAATAATTCGTAAATTCACGAAAAAAGTGAGCAGAGACGTCCCTGAAATATCGATGGCCGTTACTGGCGCGGGACCTCTGTGCCTACTATACACAGTGTGGCTCAAATTGGACCTAGATTTATGGGTACCTCGAGAACTATAAGAGGTAGAAAAAAGTTAAATGAGAAAAGTTGAGGGGAAGTTAATGGCCATTTCGATGCTGTTTTGCTGACGATTTTCAGTTTTTTCGTTTTTGAGTTATTTTAGAAAATATTAACATTTTTTAAAAGTTTGTCAGTAATACCGCGAATAGTGTTTTAGTTTGTGTTCCTTAAAGTATCTCGGGCTCTCTATTGTAAGCTGCTGCACGTTGTGCAGGTTGAAATTAAATCACCTCCAGTGCTTTCTTCATTTCTTTTTGGTTAAATCAATAAATGTAAAAGTATCTTAAATTAATAAAATGTATGTAGGTTTTTATATCGTTGTCTATGGTTTTGATATAATGATGGATACACTATTTTGATTTCTGCTCCATGGATAATAGGTACAGATGAGCCACTCGAAAAAGAGAGTTTTTCAGGTTCGGGGCGCTCTTAAATACTAAATCTAAGGGTAGTAAAACAGTGTCGTGCCCTGGTTAGAAACCAATTATCAATTTATGACACCGCCTGCGACATATAGTGGTACCGATAGCACTTGGTCGGTACTTCCTCATGAATGCCGATAAAGCGCGACTGCACTTTCTCACCAGTGCCGACGAAGGGTGGTTAGACATCAATCACCAAATATCAATATTACACGAAGATAACGATCGCAAAACCCTCTTAATTGAGGAGAATACTTCTAATCAAGTTGCAACATACATGGGCGTCCTATAAAGTACAGCAACCCCCTCACATCTGTTTTCACCTTAGAACTAACAGAGTTAACTTAACTAAAGTTCCATTAAGCCTTTAACTAACAATACTAACGCTATCGCTATGTACAACTTAGCGATTTCTCGAACGCGCCTCGATCTTGTTGGAAAAAGGGAAGTTGTTTACATTTATACAGAAGGGTTAAAGCGATCTGAATAATGGATCCCACATATTTATTCATTAAACAAAAACTTATTAAATTCGATTGTATTAGCAATGAAGTCTTTAAGTTTGAGGTTTATTTTGCCTTAACATACCTTAAAAACTTATTAAATTATGTCATTAAAAGTTTATTAATCAGAAAATTCCAGAATCGATCGATTTCTCCGAAATAATCATTATTGAGATCTATAGAAACAATGGACGCTTTTTCTAGAAGGTGTGTCTAACTTCTGAGAAAGGTATGTTGAATTTGTGATTTTGAAGGCACCGTAAAACATGTTGCTCTTATTTGTGATTGTGGTCCCAGCCCAATGGCTCCAAACCAAATACTTCATGGTCTTCTCTTTTCACCGTCAACCGAATCTTTGTAGTTATGGAATTGAAGCGTACCAAGAGCTATACAAGTTCGTTTTGCTCATGACTCAAGAAGAAAGGTGCGATTCTTTTGAAAGATCTCAATAAGTGGTTGATCACTACTGAATTAAGTGGACTGCCCATTGCCACGTCGTGTGTTTCTTCACAGAAACCATGTCGCTATTGAAAATATATTGTGGTAAGACAATGTGGGAATAACTTGGTTATGTCTTATAGAAATTAATTCTCATTCGATGTGTTACATTGTGTCTTTGTTGGTATCATCGTGAATAGCGCAAGTGTCAGCGTTTGCAGCTCTTCCACGAAGTGCATTGAGTCTCTAACGAAACTCTCCAGCTGGCCTATTTTTGCAAAGTTTTCCACAACCTTAAATAGGGACTCCTCCTAATGACTTGTGAATTTGATGTAAGCCATAGAATCAAGCGTTGTGGAAACGCTCCTGATCGCTTTAGCTCGGTAAGATCTCCTGAGTTCGACGACCCTCCTTAACAAGGCTATAGGCAGTCTGAAGAATTCGTGACGTCGGATCTCGTGTTGGCTTTTTATACGTTGAGGGGTCAATATATAATTTTATCATCATACGCCTTCGATGCAATAATCGCCGTCACATTTCCTTCGACTAAGCGGCTTATAAGTCTTGAAAGTATTTCCACTAGAATATTTTCATTAGAAAATGTTTGTATTCTGACCGGTCTGCATGGTGAGAGCCTTAAAAACACTTACTACAACTAACAAAAGAATTCCATTAGTCGGAGAGATATTACAGTGAGGCAAGTTGAATAATAAGAAAACTAAATGTAAAGCGGAAAATAAAAAATTAAGACAGTTCGGAACAGAAGCTATATGATTTGAATTATCCCGAAATAACCTGAATTGATAGCCATAGAAGGAGCAGTTATTTACGGTCAGTTTCGAAATATGGGGGGTATGTGCACTTTCCCCCCTCTCTCTCACTCATTGCCGTTCACCGAATTAAAGCAAGTTTCTGGCAGTTTTCTTGAAGAGCATCCGGAGGTGTTCTTGGCTCGTAAAGATTAGTTACGAATTTTACCTTTTTGTAGCTTTTTTCAATAGATCTCAGTTGCCTCCAAATTATCGTGATTGCGTCTCCATCCGAGAAACGAAAAATATCTTCACCCGTTAAATCCTCTTTTTAAATGAGTACATCAACGCATAATAAGCTTTTGTTCGAAACTAATAGGTTTAACGAGCCTACAGTCACGTCTATCAAATGCTTACTTATCTAACACCTATGACGTCTCATAATATATTCAAATCTCACTCCCAAACGAGCTATAATAGTGTTAAAACGCTTAGGAATGAACAAGACGATTTGAATATTAAACAGCTTAAGTATTCCTATACTGAATTGACCACGAGTTTAGTCTCTTGTGAGAAATCTTGATGTGCTCGTCTCCCGTGAAGTTTTGAAAGTGTGCATCTGCTATTTACAGGTACAAGAACTTTAAGTTTCCACTGCTTATTAAGCATTTATACCTGACATGCTCGAGTGCCTCGTTTCCACCTAACAACCCCAATGAAACTTATTTGTTACTAAATTAACTTTATAAACACTTTTCACAATAAATCTTTCTTAAGCTTGACACCTAGCGTACTCAACTTTTTAATGAAGCTTTATATGACAACTGACGGGAGTCTAAAGAAAATATTAGATAAACTTTGAGGGCGAGGCTTTGAGTAATAAATAGTCCATTACGTCTCCCGAGTGGAAAATATTTAAATTTTCATAAACTTCAATTTAAGCGATAAAAAGTTTAAAGTTTGCTTTGACGTGATGGATAAAAGTTTACTTTGTAATAAAATACTACTTCTTGTATGTTAAAGTGCTCAGTGTAATTAAATTGAAACTTGACATTTGAGCTCGTCCTAAACTTTACATGCTTTTAATTAAGATATGTAAGTATCTAATTTTGTCAGATACTCATTAAAAGATCTTTCTTCTCCAATCTCCAGGGTGAGAAACAAACAATTTTCTCATTCTCCTCATTGCTTGCCGAATTCCTTTCGTCGTCGAATAAAGAATATTAGGGCCAAAACAGTCGCAATTAATTAGGGTCGTTAAGATTTTGAACCCCAACTCAAGTATTATAACTGATTTGCATTTTATTAATTAAAGAACAAAGTTTGCCTTTTAATTAGCGACTGCCGGTTTCTTTCATTTTTATTGCCTCTGATATTTATAGGAGCTGTTTTTTGGGGATAATTATAAGGGCTTATTCATGGATTTGTATGTGTCAAGGCTAAGGTTTCTTCTAATTAGTAATATACAGGATTTTTGGTGACTAGATACATTCTTTTAAGGGAGTGATAGAGCATGAGGTAAGGACCAAATTTAATCCAATTTACCTTAGTACCAAAGTCGATAATAACAAAGAGACGAGGTTTCAAAATTGAAAAAATAAATCATATTTTTTTAAATATTTTGCGATTTCTTTCAACTAATTTTGTAGAATTGTACATATTTTAGTTAGTATTAGTAAGAATAGTAATGATTATTACTATTATTACGATAATTCAATAAATTCTGAAATTATTTTTACATCACTTTAGGTGCATTTTTCCCGAAAATCGTTGCTTCTAGCGACTTCAATAAAGTATACCCTTTTTTTTTCTCATCCTAAAAAACCCGCGGATACACAAATTTTAGGCTGAGATTAAATATATGGGAAACATTAATATACAGGAATGGTCTATCTGAAGCAAAAGTGCATATTCTATTAGGTGTACAACTTTGCTTCCGCCGTTTTTTTTCCGAATTTCGCGATTTTATTGTAAAAAACTAATTATACCTTTAGGATCCAAAGTATTGTCCATCGCTGGCCACTACTTTCTCCCATCTTTCGGGCAGCATACGAATCCCGTGTTGAAAAAATTGGACATCTTTTGAAGCGATCCACGATTCTATCCAATTTCTTACTTCTTCATAAGACCGGAAGTGTTGGTCAGCTAGCCCATGTGCCATGGATCGAAACAAGTGATAATCAGAAGGAGCTAGGTCAGGAGAATATGGCGGGTGGGGTAGGACTTCCCATTTCAATGTTTCCAAGTATTTCTTGACCACTTGCGCAACATGGGGTCGAGCATTATCGTGCTGCAAAATCACTTTATCATGTCTCTCGTTGTATTGCAGCCGTTTCTTTTTCAATGCTCGGCTCAAACGCATTAATTGGGTTCGATAAAGAGCACCTGTGATTGTTTCAGTTGGTTGTAACAGCTCATAATATATTACGCCGAGTTGATCCCACCAAATACAGAGCATGATTTTGGAACCATGAATAGACGGTTTGGGATATTCCCAAGTCTTTTTGCGTTTGGGATTATCGTAATGAACCCATTTCTCGTCCCCAGTCACAATACGATGCAGAAATCCCTTCCGTCTTTGCCTTGCAAGCAACTGTTCACAAGCGAACAGACGCCTGTCAATATCTCTTGGTTTCAACTCGTACGGCACCCAATATCCTTGCTTCTGAATCATTCCCATGTCTTTGAGGCGTTTTGAGATTGTTTGTTGAGTCACTCCCAATGATTGTGCCAATTCTTGTTGACTTTGACACGAGTCTTCGTCAAGTAATGCTTCCAAGTTCGCATCTTGGAAAACCTTCTTTCTTCCACCGCTATGTTGGTCTTCGACGTGAAAATCACCGTTCTTGAAGCGCTGAAACCACTCACGACATGTCCTTTCACTAATAGTGGCTTCCCCATAAGTATCTGAGAGCATTCGATGAGCCTCAGCAGCAGATTTCTTCATATTGAAGCAGAAAAGTAAAACCTCCCGCAAATGACGAGAATTTGGCTCGTACACTGACATTTTCAATTGCGAATAACTTTATGATGAAGACACAAATAGACTAATATTTTTATGAGGTTATGTTAACAGGTGCCCAAGGCTCCTGCATGCCCACATGGGGTTATTTATTTCGATCATTACTTACCGCTACATACATCTATTCAAAAACGGCGGAAGCAAAGTTGAAAAGCAAAGGCAAATCAATTATCATAATCAGGCAATGAAGCCCGACTACTTCCCAAGATTTTCGGGTAAAGAAAATGAGGAAAATTGGTGATATAAATATTTAATTTTTTTCTCAAAAATAAGTGAAGAAAAAGGATTCGTTTCGATAGGCATGGATAGGACTAGTACAACTATTACACTGGACCAGCTATTTCAATGTCAGGTTTATCCAAAATACGGGCGGCTTAAGCGGTTCATAAATTGTTTCTGAAGTTACTAATTTTTTTAAATAAAATTAATATTGGTTAAAATCACATGACTAATTGCTGAAAGTTTAAAATCAATAATTAGTTGGAAAACGTGAAAAGTAAATATGAAATATATGTAAACAAGAAAAAATCCTCTGTATCTTTTGTGTATTTCATAAATAAGTTTTTTTATGTTTCATTTTTATCTTTTAATTGATGTGCAGTTAAATTATTTAGGAAAACTTAAAATTGGAGCGATCAACGTTTTTCAGACAGCTACGAAACTCTCCAAAACTGTACAAATTCTCGCATCTCTTCTCGTTTACGAGATCCCCAATTCAGGAATTCTTACCTCGACAACACTGTCGTATTATATATTATTACAAGTATAAATTACACCAATCTCAGGAGTTTTGCTATATCATGTTCTAGACCTAGGTTGCTACATATTACTATTCCACAGGATAAAACTCGTATGGAACAATCTTCTATATACTCGTAAATCCGTAGACCTTGCCTCCGACTCGGCTTATAAATTGTTTGCTTCTCTGAAACATTATCTACTCCATTCTATACAATAATAAATTACTCTGTGCCGTTATAGAATTTCCATTCCTACAGTATGCTCGTTTCGATTTGTCAAAATGTATCTTTACCGAATGTGTTGAAGAGTTGGTGGTCCAGTGGCGCTTGTTGCTCGGCAACACCTTTAACGACTCTTAGATTAAGCCGCTTTTGAACCAAGAGACAGCCGCTTTTAATTGGTAGGCCTAAAAGCAAACCCCAACATCAATATTTTGCCGGCGGGCTTGGAACTCCCCGTGTAATCTGCAGGCTTAAGCCCCACGCCAAACACGGGCCCCACAAATACATTTTCGGGTCCAGGACGTCGCCCTGCCGTTAATCATTTTAGTGGTTAGGGCTTTAATTGGGTATTACGTATTATTTTCTCATGTCTACGGCTAGACTCAACAAGTATCCAATTAAAAAAAGATTCACAAAAATTCTTTATATATGTATAGCCCCATGTCCAGTAGTTTATTATTGGATGTCCGCCTAAATTGTTTAAAACTCGATTAAGATTTTTAGTTATTTTTTAAGTTATGTTTTTCGATTCGACGGCGAACAATGCCTAAAACAGAAGTCTTGGAGTTGCCATCTAATACAGGAAAAGCTTAAAATTCTGCACAGTTCCGGCCTCATGAGGCACGCCAATGCACCCCAACATGAGTTGATCGGTACACGAAGTTGGATAAGCTAAAGCACATTTTTAGATCACGAAATTTTTCGTACAATTGTTGAAGTAGATGATTTTCTAACAACTTAAATCACATCAGGTAGTAATTCCCACATTGGAGCGATCAAAGCAAAAGGGAGATTGATTAATTGCTTAATGCTCAAATTAAATTTACATTTAGGTAATTAATAAACCTACGTAATTACGAATACGTAAACCAGAGGGAAGTGAAAACTTGAGGTTTCTAAACGTTCTTGTGATGGGTAGCTATTAATTCGTCAGTTTATTACTAAAGCCTCCTTTCTCGCTGTACAAGAGAGGGTTTCCTTTGCGAGGAGAGCCCATGTCCGCCACGATTACCAGATTTATTCGATCGTTTAACAAGATTGATACGTTCACTCTTTATTTCACAATCAATGAGCCCTTCTGTGCTGTGTCTTTGATATTTTCACTTCGTTGCAAATCAAATTCCCTGCTTGGTCGTTTGTGCATGTTCAAAGGCTTTAGTATTCGCTCGAGAGCGTTTGCAGTGCTCACTTTCGCGGCTATAACTGATTTGTTTCATTTACGAGAGAAGGATTTTACCATATTCATTGATTTTCATGTAGATTGGATTAAGAAATGAAATAAACGGAAAAGAGTGTAGGAGAAAATATTGACTCTACATGAAAAATTCCAGAGGGAGGTCCGGATTTTTTTTAAGTTCAAGTTTCCTAGTTTAGGGTGCCATTCAATTGTGTTTTAGTAGGGTAGAAGAAATGGGAAATATTGATTTGTTGCTATTATCATGAATTATTATGTTGTTATAAAATTTTTATTTCCAGGGAAAAAGGCTGTCGGCAATTTGGGCTTTCTGCCCTGTTAAAAAAATATATCTATACATAAGTAATAATTCTTAAATTGTAAAGAGCTGTATAAAAAGTGTAAAAAATTACATTTGGAAGTATTCCAGTACAGTTGTTGAAGGGAAAAGGAAGCGTTATGGTCTTTTTGGTGCTGCATATTGCTATTATTATTTCTCCCTTTTTGGTTTAAAGGCTCGCTCAAGTGCAATGAATGAAAGTTTTAAATATATTGTTTAAATTTTTATTTGTTTATCTTTTATAACACTTTAGTTCTTTATTTACGTTTATTTAGACATATTTGCCAAACCGCAAGTATAAGTAACGCCTTTGGGTAGGAGCGAAACTAAACAACTACTTAAACAAGAATAATTTCTCAAACACAACAATAGTAAATCTACATTAAAGAGCACTAAAGGTAAAATTTGAAGGGTTAAACAGTACACAGACATCAATAATAATCTCGCATCTAAAGGCGTTCCGTTTAATAAAGGCTGGGAAAATCAATGCTACTGCTCCAGACGGGGGATGCCAAGCTAACTACCATCATTAATAATAATTGCGTTGCCCTCTTCATTGTTTACGAGAGGGAAAAATAGATGGAAAAAGAGTTTAATTGCTGAACCAGATTTCACCAATTGGCTTAAGAAATTTAGGACCGAAGTGCCGTGTTATTTCCAGGAATTCCTTGTTTCGTCGCGTAGGTCGTAATGTAAAACAAAACTTAAAAGGGTGTGGAAAAAGTGGGAAGCCATGTTGTTCGCAACCCTAAGAAAACAGGCTGCAAAAATATAATCTGAGATCACATCACGGGCAGTGTTTGGGGACGATCCGACAAAAGAACGAAATACACGGATTCCTGATGGGAAAACATCGCATTAAGCATTCGCAGTTTCCGTTTTTGCCGCTCTTTCGCAATTTCGACGTCCGTTTCGATAAATAACGAATGACTTTTGGCTGGGAGGGCCGTTACAAGGGTGCCAACCCCATCAATAATCATGACTTAAAGTTCCCTTTAAATACACACTTCGCTTAACTCCCTGAGCGAAATATTAATGCAAGTAAATGGAAAATCGATACGACCCAAGCTAGAGCCCGTCTACGGACGATTTCTCTGAGGTCTGTTAAGGGCCCGAATGATTGAGCCCTTTTTCTTTTCGAAAACCGCAATCGTTAATTTTATGCTGTAATTACGATTTGTCAAGGAACGAGTTTGTTTTCTATTAATGAGCGGTCGAGAATTACCTGCAGCGTAGAAACGATGGAAAATCGAAAAATGTTTCATCCCGATTACTTTTAAAGTTTTCAGGGGAAATTAGTCTAGAAAAAGAAGTTCCATAGTTTTCCAAACTTCAAAGTAATTTTAAAAGAAAAAACTGGAAAAGGTAGGTCAAAGTGGAGACAAGTAAACTTATTAAAAGGTACAAAAAATTTAATACCAATCTCTTCCACTAAAGAACTACATAATCTTTAACCTACTTAAAGCATACACGTCCATCTAACTAGCAAATCACACACTGTGGGTTATCAACGCGAGAAGGGGTTGATTAATTGCTTAATGCTCAGATTAAATTCACATTTTGGTAATTAATAAACCTGACTAGTTAGGAACATATATAGACTAGACATCAGGTTAAATATTAAGGTTATAATGAAGAACCGACGTTAGTAGTTTCAAGCATCTATTGTTTCGTATTAAGAATTTTATATGGAATCTGGTTAATTTCAAAGGGAAAAGGGATTATTACTGTAGTGGTAGCTCACACATGTTTATGAATTCTGATGGTCTGAATTTTTCCACATCAAAAAGGCGTGGGCCAAAAAAATCGCACCTCTAACCGTTTTTGAGATATCTTGAATTAAGTGTTTTGTGCACTACCAGAATTCATGAATACACAGCTTCCGTTACGACGTGGACCATGAAAATAACAAAATGTCACTCGGAACATTTTTGAAAATGCATCCAATTAAAAAAAACTTTGACACTCTTTACAACGAAGAGCAGCAACTGCTTTATAAGGCAAGTGTAGCCGAATCATTATGTTTTTTATCCTCTAACACCTAACACTCGTTTGTTCCATTATATCTGGGACATCCTGTATAAGCTTCAAAAAAAGGATTTTTGAGGATATTGTTTTTCAATCACATCTTAACAATCCAGAAAAACTGTCAATCCAACGAAGACTCTTACTTTGCAACTTTATTCTTTTTATTTACATCCCAAACTTCCCTTCTAAGCGATCATTTCGGTGACAAGTGAAGATAATACGTCCATAAAGCGAAATTTCACTATCAAGGACAGTTGACTCAATTTTTCCTCTTAGGCAATATAGTTGATATCCTGCGTGTCCAATGTAGTGAACGTGAAGAGAACAGGGGACCGGATTTTCCAATTTGTTTGGCGCCTTATCAGGATTGATACCCGCAATTTGACAATCACTGCGGTTTCCTAAACTGTATCTCTTGTATTTCTGCTCCATTTGGGAATCGAATTTAGGCCAAAACCTTGGATAAAATTGAATTTGTGCTAGATACCATCGCGATTTCAGCATAAAAACTTAAGTTATGTGCTTCTCAGAAACGTATCTTTAGGCGTACACATCTGGAAAAGGCACATGAAAATTTAATATAAGAACAAAACTTTTGTCCATTTAAATGCCCATTTGTGCCGCCCCATCCCCGTGCTCTCTTAGATCGACTGCCCTAAAGGTGAAATTCCTCAAAACACAATGAGCCCTCTCTAACAAACTTTCGTCTTAATTTGGGAACTTTGCCATTCTAGGGTGAATGAATACGGATTCTTTCAGTGCTTTATAGGGCACCCGGTCCCTTAACAACGGCGGGGCATTATTCTGAAAACTTCTTGCCTTAATTAATAGCAACGAAAACAATTTAAGGGTTAGACAAAGTTGAAAAAGTTTTCGAGTGTCATAATTAATAATAATCGTCGTCGTGATACTTAAATCTGCCGGAGATCCTATAGGAAGAAGAGGAGCAAATCCTGTACAATTCGTGTCAATCTACCCTTAATAATGAAGAAGTATCATTAACATTGACTAATGCCCACGAATTACTGGGACCCTTTTTCTTTCCTTTCGGAAACCCGAGTCGTTAATTATTATTTGTCTGGAAATAAACGATTGCGGAATGATTTGTTTTCTGGGGATTGAGTGAAGTAGTTTTGTGGTCTATGACGTGGTATTATTATAAATAAATGCAAGGAGCTCTAACACAAAAAAGCGATGTTTACCGAGCTCCTCTATGCCTATAGATTTCATCTTCCCGCCAAGCTGTCAATTCCTCTATATTTTCCAGATTTTTTCCTAACGTACATTGTTAAAGTTGATAATGTATTGTACTAAGTCATCGACCTAAGGCCCCACAAAACAGCAGATCTCACACTAAAGTAGGAAGCAAAAACCCAGGCAGACAACTTTACAGCACTCATGTGTATGCCCCGTAGCTGGCGGACGGAAGTTTGCTGATTTCGTATTTTATGCTGCCCTGTGCATTGGTACACTTTTTTGTATTTTGCACTGTGCTTTTGAATCAGATAAATAGTACAAAGTTTCCTTTTCAATGGAAGCTGGAACTGACTTTGTATGAGACAGAGGGAAATATTGAGCAAATTCCTTGTTGGAGTAAGGCATTTCTAGGTCGTTTGGTTGTTGGTAGCTGCTGGCAATTTGCGCGCGAAGAAATAAATCGGTTTGTAAATTCCCTGAAGAGGAATCAGACAGTTTACCTTTTGGCTTCAGTTTTACGACTCAACCAATTACTTTTTATACCGACCGCAAAATAAATGAGATTTTTAAATTACTAAGCGGTGGAAAACGAATACTTCCACCTTGGTCATCTATAAATCGTTTTCAGATATTAGCTTTGAAGCTTAATTTCGGTGTTTGTTTTAGTCTGGTTCTCGAAACCCAAAAAGAAATCCGTGTAATTGTTTATGCGAATATTTCTGATCGAAGGGGGTATTGAGGTTTTCCATAAAACTATAAAGTGCCCAGTCATCTCTACAATTTAAAAGCCGCAACGGGTAGATGTTGGGGTTTTTAACATTATTTCGCCATTTACTGCCATTTCTAAGCATGGACATGTACCTTTCAAGACTACAGTTCGTTACAGGGTAAAATGTTCAAAGCAGGTATATATCGTGTAAATTTTTCTTTCTCTTCTTCTGAAGTTTCCACTGCGCTTCTTTACAGCATACTTCATATGATTTTTTCATGTTTCTAATAATCTAGACGTTGTCAGATTCTTATCTATTTAACCTAATATTTTCCATAATAAATGGATGTTCAAGTCTCTCTGACATCAGTATTTCATTTTTCCTGTGCAAAATATCAGTTTTTGGATCCCTGAGGGGTTTTTCTCTACCGCGCTAGATGCACGGTACATTTTTTGGAATTCCGACTTCTCTTCCATTCATCAAATTTGCTACTTGTCTCACAGTGTCTCAGCAGACTTTTAGGATCACTAATCGTAGTGGTTTTCTAAATGACAGTTTAACTTGTCTCATTATACGGAAAATACGAGTATCGCTGGAGTGATACAAGTTATAAAAATTTAATTAACCAGAAAATTATCTGTATCGGCATTAGTTAGCTGCAGGCATTTCTTCCCTAACGCACTTAAATGGACTGGTCCTTCACCTTCTAAACCATTTGGAACCGCTATTTTCAGGCCACACTGCCTTATCCATTTCCACTAGCTACTGGTAATCGTGCGATTGAAAATGGGTTGAGCGTTATTGCCGAAATCTCAAAATTGGGTTTCCTATATGATCAGGCAAGAAAAATTAAATCATTGAAAACAAAGGATTACGGCAAGCAATGGTGAGTTCTTTCTATGCTCCTTCTACGACTTCTTTTTCCTCATTCAGCCTAATCCACGTAACAAAAAAATCAGGTTTTGTCATTCGATGTAGTAAAATTATACGTCAGAAATATACTTTTGGCTATTATTCGGAAAAGTACGATCTCTCATGTTAGCAATGTGCTTCAAAAAGAAAAGCAAAGCAAACTCAGAAGATTCCGCGAATGTAGAGTTTCTCGAACACGAGATTTCAGTATTAAAACATGCACGCTCTGTAGTTTGTTCTCGTTTAGCTCGATTTACTACTTACTTGGATCAAGATCAACAGGATAGTTTTCAGCTAGAAATTCGATGGAAAAGTGTTTATTGCGATTTTCCAGATTTTGATAGAATCGAGACCCGATTAGAGTTGTGATCTAATTTTTATAGGATTATTTCTTGAGCGAAATAATATTAATTTTTTCTTAGGATTTATTCGATCGGATCGGCTCAAACAGGAAAATAGCAATGTTGCGAGCTTCTCTAATGTAAATATAAATGCAACCGTTCCCAAACTACCGCATTGGGGTTATCCCTCGTTTTATGGCAATATTAAGAGTTAGTTAAGCTTTTTTGACAAATTTTTGCCGATGCCTTAGATGGATTGAAGAAGTCACAGCCGCAAATCACTCTGTAGCCTTAGAACTTTTGAAAAAAGACGCGAGAATAAAAGAGCCGTTATAACTCAGCTATAATAAAAATTTGAGACCAAGAGTTTTTGATTTAAAAAAAACTAGAAATATTGCCAAAATCACTTAAAAACAATTTTCGCTGAATGATTTGATTTTGCTAGGCCCTCACACACAGAAGCAGATTATTATAGAATCCTTTTATATGGGCATCTTGTTAATAAATGCAGAATCTGAAAGTGAAGCAGTAAAGGTTTATGATGAACTTATGGAAGTTCTTCCTCAGGCCAATTTTCATCTCCGTAAATGGCCATCCAATAACAAAATGCGACTGCGCAAAATACTTGAAAGAATATTATTAAGTACTTCATAAATATATCTTTTAACTAAAGTAAAATCACCAAAGGAACCATTCTATCTACTATATTACAGATATACGGCCCTCTGGGTGTTAAAGGTCCGGCTATAATAGCTAAAATTTTTATTCAGCACTTGCGGAGGCTTAAGGTTGACTTCGATAAAGAGCTTTCAGACGATCTAAAAGACGAGTAGCTTCAATTCACGAGTCAAATTTTAGGGTTGAATGAAATCTTAGTAGATCGTCAGGTTTTAAATAACACACCTGCATCAGTAGAATTTATCGGTTTTAGGGTTAGGTCGGAAAAGAAGTATGGAATATATATATGTTCCATAGACGCGGCAAGAATTAGAGACGTTAAGCTATTCAGTGCAAAATCTCTAATAACTCCGGCAAAGAAGCAATATCACGCTTTGAGTTGATAGCTTCTCATTTGGCGGTAAAGTTAATGGACGAAATTAAAAAACATTTTAGTAGTTACACCAAATAAAATTCTATATTTCGAATTCAACAATATTTTCATCCTGACTTAGACTCGAACCTTGCGATTTGAAGATGTTTGTAGCTAACAGGGTTTAATTAATTTTCAGCTGATGTTATTACGAGCGAACTCAACCCTAATGAGCTAGTGAACAACGATATGTGGTTTCACGATCCTCTTTCTATGAAAAGGAGCTGCATACTCAATTATGTGTCAGAAAGTTGAATGCAAGTTTCAAACAGAATGATTTGCTAAGTTTTCCAATTGGTCGAGTTCATAATTGAAGTCATCTTTTGTGTCTCTACATTCAAACTTAAAATTCAAGAAAAATTACTTTTTCACGCAATCATAGCAAATTCTGACGGCCTCATGGAATCTTTTTAGGTTTTTCATAAGCTTGTACAAAAAGGTACATTTTACAGGTATAAAATTACGTTGAATATTTTAAAAGCTTCAGAAAATATATATCAAGAATAGCAAGATTTTGAATTTGACTCTCTTTATAGATCTATGAGGTATTTTGAGGATAGGTGGGCAGTTCTCAAACACCGGTCTTAGTTCAGGTTAGTCCAAGTTGGTTGTCACCTTATCATACTTCTGTACAGACCCAAGGAGACGGTGCTAGTAATCTCATTTGAAACATTTATATGTAGAGCCTCACAATTTGATTAATCACAAAATCGCAATTTGGGCATATAAAACGGAGAAACTGTAAAAACCATTATTGCTTTCGCTTGAAATGCTTTCGAGTAAATCCAAATCCTGCAAAATTTTTGAAGAACTACTATCCCCAAAGTGAATCCCTGCTATTCATTTTCGAATTGTTGCGTAGATTACGTCGGCCCTATTTATGTTAAGGAGGGCTTGTTGCATAAGCGTAAATTGGTGAAAACTTATATTTGCATATTTGTCTTTCCCCTCGAGTGGTTCACTTAGAGTTCGTAAACGATCTGAAAACTCAACAGTTTCCTCAATCGCTTGAAGCGATTTTGCTCGAGACGCGGTAAACCCAGAAACGTAAACTCGGACAATGGCTTGAACTTTGTTGATGGCAAGAATCATTTTCGTGAATTATTTGATTTATATTGAGACAGATATTACATAAATTATAGTCTCCTTTACTCCATATTACTCTACAACCAAGAGAACATCACCAAAATGACCTAATCTTATGCACTTCTTAATCGAAAAAAAAATGTAAAATTACATAAACTACAGGGTGGAAAAGAAAAAGATGCAAACTGTACGTAGACTTCAGGAGATTCCAAACAAGTCAACATGGATTTCTCAAGCTTCCTTACATATTTCGAAATGGATATATCAAAATATTGATATTTTAGTATATGTATAATGTTTTTTTTTTATCAATCATTACAAAAATCCTAATTATCTTGGATAATTTCATCTGTCAGTTCGAATTTTTAACTTTTTGCTGGAAATAATATTCTTTGCTCGGAACAAGATAAAAGGAGATATTTTCATTCTTTATGGTATTTGACCTTCTAGGAATTTTCTAGAAACAGAAACCTTTTCTTCAGCCAAAGAGTGATTTCTTAAGGAATTTATGCCCTTTAATTAACCAAATTCCGAATCATTTACAGTGCTCGAATCGCTTTCCTCGAAACTGCCATTAATAATAACGACCCCACCCATTTCGTTCTTTATTTACGACCTCCTCGGAAAACGAAAAGAAATAACGAAAATAGAAAATAACGGAAGGGGGTCGTAAACATTGGAATTAGATTTCGTGAAACTAAGGGGTTGATGCATTGTCATGGATATTGCCACTTGACACAATTAGGTGACGGGGAGCTTTAAGACGGAGGGAGAGAAATATACAAGAATTATTCATCGTTAAAATGTCAAAACAAGAGTGTGTCATGCTCTAAGAAAATTAAGTAATTTTCTTGTGTGAAAAACCATAAATCAAAAACTAATAAAATCATTATCGCAGTAATAACAGCAATTTCCAAGGTTGAAGGTACTATATAATTCCCTTACAAAGACGTATAATTGGAACATAAAGTTTATTAACATTCAGCGATAGCAACAGTAAAAATCTGTCACTGAAATGGGCGCGCCCAGATAAGCAGTGAATAATGGCGGCTGGAAACGCGAAGTTTCTGTGTGTGTTTGTACATTTTATCGCAAAACTTTAACGAGGATGAAAACTTGGTTTCCCGTTTTTTATGTCTTGTCATTGTGAAGACAAGCTTCAAATTATAATCTGATATTGAAGGATTGTCCATGCAGCCAGCTAATAAAATGGCGTTAAATCCATTACATGTGATAGGCAATTTATACTGTTTAAGTGTTAATTCGTCCTACTAAAGAGTAATAGGGTCGTAAAGCATGTTAAAGGATAATGATAGGAAAAGTTGTCAGGAATATATTCACTACTTAAGGGAGGTAATGGGTGATCGAAGCGCAGTGTTAATATGTTAATTAATTGATTGACATTCAGAGAGATGAAGGTCACGAGTTTTAAAACACCATTTTTAATGATGAAGATCGAGAATTTTCAAATCGCCATTTATAATTTAATCTAAAACCTTATCGAATGGTGAGCAAGCATCTTTTTTTAACCAACAAATCATCCCTCTAGGGTAACACAATAGGAAAAACGCGTATATTTTCCACCGTATGACACAAGCACAATGGGCCTACGTAAGGACATAATTTTCTTACAAAAGGTAGGGCGAAGGGCTGGGTGAATGTGAAATCGGGGCACAACTATTTGGGTCTGCGGAGGGCTCTCTTTTACATATATCATATTAAATTAAATCTCAGTTTCCTTTCATTTTTTATGGCTGGTTTATTGGATGGGTGACCCCAAGGTTAGCGCTAGGTAAAAAGTTTCAATTTTTTCTCAGATTGCAAAAGCTCAAACAAAAGGAAGAATAATTACATTAATGATTCTGCCACATCACTTCCTGGCCATTCAATGCGCAGAAAAATTATAGTCATTCTAAAGCAGATCATTTAACAGGGCGAGTATCATGTAACGTTATCTCGGAATAATTTTATTTCAAATGGTATGACCACGAATGTTGTATGATTCGGACGATTTATAAAATTGGAAATTTTAACAGCCAGAGGCATTCATGACAAAATTGCATAAATAAACTCAATACTTTTTTGTCTGGCAATATTGATTGACATTTTAATGAAGGTTTTCGGTTTCATGGATATATAATAAAATGTGTAATAAAAAATTTCACTGCAATGCCAGTATATTTCGTGTAAAGGCTTCATTGAGACGAGATAAATTATTGGATAAATAGTGGGAGAAATTTCTTACTTGATTTTTACAGTGCTTCGGAATACTCAACATTCAAGGCTTTTTTGAAAAATGTGAGGAATTTTGAAGTGTTGTATTGACTTGGAATGGAATGTTATATTATACGAAAATTTGGGTATTACATATTTTAACTATTGTTTTGGAAAAAAATAATTCTGAAGAATATATAAATTCTTCAAAATTAATTTTTCACCTAAAAAATGCAGAATCTTGGAATACTCATTTGTGAAGAATTTTGAAACTTCCATGCCTGAATACTCCAAAGTCTTGAAATTCTCAGTTCTGGAGAATTTTTGACTCTCAGATATCTGCATTATACCGGATTCCAGAGTACCCAATTTTGAAGAACTTCCCTCAAGAACTTCATAAAATTCCTTTATTGAATATTGTTATATATGATTTTGGAATGCTCAGTTATGAAAAATATATCTTAACTAAATTATACATTGCCTTGGAATAGGTAATTCTGGAAGGATATGCTAAATATGAAACTGAAATTAGCATTGTCTAACAGTATATCCCATCCTAAAGGCTTTTAGAAATTTCATTAGAAATCCATTCTCTTGGAATAAGTACTTACCCAATTCAGCTGAACTTGAGATATTTCCGAAAGTTCTTACTTGAACTTATTATTTTATTCAATTGTTCAATTCTGAAAGATTTAGAAATGCGATTATTTGCAGATAGTTTTGATTTTCGTTTGAAGCGACTTACAGCTACTTCTAGATCATCTATGATCATGTGAAATGATGATGTTGATGATGATGAAACTAAAAAAAATCGCCTTATTGCTAAAAATTACTTAAACGTCATAGTATGTGCTTTTTACTCTGAGTGTGAACTAGAATTGTTGCGAGGTATATTACATGTAAACTACTTACAAGGATATTAAATCCTCAATAATTAGTAGGTATTAGGAAATTATAGGTGTAAATGCAACTATTAAAATGAAGATTACGTAATATTTTCATGTAGTCACCCCTTCTGATGGAAAAATGTACATATACCATAGATTTTCACGGTGTTGAAACTTACCCGCTAGTTTCCCATCTTCCCGAAAGGCAGAAAATGAATATTCGTGTTAAAACGAAACGGATGGGTACATAAAATATAATTTATTTAGCAGCTTTTGTGCCCGATGAATAAAGAAGAACAGGTTTTATATTAAAATGTATGTACCTAATGGTTTAAGGAGGCAATAAATAACAAGAATGGCCGTTTCTGACACTTAATTTATTTTCCTTTTTGGTGGCCATTGTTCACCGGTCTTTTGTGCGTTGTTAAGCAATTTTGAGAACCTTTCCTTATTTTTAAATTAAAATTGGAAATTTATTTCCACTTATTATGCATACTTTTTGTGTTCCAAATAGCACAGCCGCTGTCGCAATTTTCAATTAACTCGCCCATTTATTACGAGCCTTATTTCAAATACAAACATAAAATTTTGGAGTTTTGCATCAATTCATCAGGAGGTGAAAAACCACGACATTTGGTAACTCTAGAGATAAATACGCGCCAAACAGAAATACTAAATCAATCCGAGCTGACGCTTAGGTATCCACCGGATATGGGTTTGTTTACCCGGTATATTGAGGAATAGCCCAATTTAAGTTGCAGGATGGGCTGCCCTTAAAAGCTCCTGCAAATCCCCCGCTGCTTATCGCAGTTCGTGCTCAGCACTCTTAAATAGAGGACCGAATTGACTCGGAATCAATTTGCTGCATGCTGCTCTCGAGGAGAGATATACTTATGATATCTTCAAAGAAAATTATTTTCTGTAAACCATGGCCATTTCCAGTAATAAATTGTTGCCTTCGATCGAATTTACTGGACCACGCGAGGCTTCAGAAACTTATTTTCCAAAGGTTCTTTCCATCAGCGATGCACTGTCAAAGAAACGCGACAGAATAAAAGAATGGTGAAACGTTACTGCCTCCGGTTAAACAGACAAAAAACTTTTTAATAATTCGACGTGACAGCTGAGTTTGAGTGACGCTCCGTTCCCTTTGCACCCTTAGGGCAGGAATTGTACTTTATTTTATTGTTAAAGGGCCCTTAAGAACGAAATTTTCATGATTAATAGAAACCCTTTTTTATGGACAATAAAATTCCTTTTTAGTATTCAATTAAAATAATTTTAAATATCGGAAAGTGGTGATATTGGATGAAGGAAGAAGTTGCGGGAACAGCACAAGCAGGCAACTACTCTTTTTCAATTACGAATAATTTGATTCCCTTAAGCTCGATCATTTTTCGCTTCGCTGAATAACCCCGGTAGCTCGAAAAGATTCGCTCAACATTTTTACATTATGCCAGAAAACCACTAAAGTTATAGGTAGCTTGGATGGAGCAGGTGTCCAGATGCAGTTAAATGATTAAGCCGATTGGTGGGGTAGCTCAGCTACCGTACAGTAAACCAGTTCATTTTATTAAAAAGATGGAAGCTATTTTTAAAGGGTCTGTTAGATATGATTTTTAGGTTTATTTAGACGCTTGAACGTCCAATGCCACACTACGTTTTCAAATTAGCCCAGAGGGTCAGGGGGTCAGAACTACTAAGGAATGCTTTGACAATATGTCTTTCTTTGATTAAATGGTTATATTTGGTTGTTTTCTTGAGGAAATTAGCCACTCTCAGTCTTGCGTTGTGTGATTGAATTATGAACGTTTAGTCATTCGACGATTGGAACGGTCGGTGATCTAAACATGTCGGTTGTACTTGTTGGATAATTTTAGTAAATTAGTTGGACTTGCTTGGTACCTTCTGGAAGAGCTGAATACAAAAGTTAGACAATTGGTATAATAATTAGATGGCTAGAGAGGGCGATAACATGAAGGGATCGGTTGGACTCGACTTGAAAATTTTGTAAACCGGTTGGATATTGTTTAAATCTTGTATGTGACCGGTTGATAATCGACTGTTATTCACGTTCTAGCCTTAATATACAATTATAGCTTACTCAAAGTTATCACAAGCACTTTTTTCCCTCGTTTCTTTTTACATAAGAAAATGTGCCTTGAAAGCCAAGTTATACAAACTTATGTATGGGTGTTCTGTTATTTACAGTTTTTTCCCTTTTAATCACAAAACCACCCACTTAAGGCTAGTCCCGGTTAATTTAAAGTTTGAAAGGAAATGTTGGCCTTTTACTATAATCTTTTTTCTCACGAAGTCCTGCTTTACCCAAAGTCGTTTCAAAAGTTAGACCTCCTACCGCTTTGATGCAAATCTCAAAATGGCACTACTAGCTTTGTTTTAGAGATTCGCTTTAGGATAATAATCTTTATTAATCCAGAACTAAATAGACACATAACATTTCCCCCTTTGCTTTTTGGTGGGCACGTTTTACCCACTCTGAAATTGGAATTTATATGTGTACCTTATTAATTTCGCTCATTAAATTGAGGCTAATATTAAGGAGAAATTTAATAAAGGTAATGGGAATTCAGCGGAGCGTAAAATGTGTTTATTTTACTCGTAGGATAAGGGAGTGTGTGCGACGGTTTTTATTATGATTTAAACCTTATAATATATCCGTTCAGTAATTAGTGCCTCAGGGTAGGCAGGTTGAGTTATATGTTTGTAAAATTAATGCTTTCGGGTCGTTTCAAACAATAATTCGTTTTTGGGTAAACGCGCCGTTTATCGGAGATTTACCTATTCCGAACGTGTCTGGTTCATATCTCTGGAATAAGTTAAATTGCTTGCACCGATCGAGATAAGTTTTGGTTAAAAATTTATTAATCGCCAAGGGCTAAAGCAAATATCAATTAATTTATAGAATTCGCCCTATTGCAAGCATTTCATTTCGAGAAACTCAATTATGCATGGAATTATCCATTGCTATGAAAAAACCTACAACTTAGAAATTCCATTCTGGAAGAACTCGTAAAGGATGGAGTATTATTAAGCGCAATTTATCGTTGTAGTTCCCTTTATATTCGAAATGGAAAAGCAGAATTTTATCATTGAATATGTATCTTGAGGCTCAAAGTGCGCACTAAATTATAAAAATGGTCGCCATTAGGGAGTTTATTTATATTCCTTACCTACAGACCTTAGTTCACACACCACAATATACTCGCTAATTATAAAACTCCTAACCAACATCAATATATTAGTCTGCATTGCATCTGCATGTGACCATTGTTAATGCGCTAGTTAATAATTTGTCATCCATTACCCTTGACAGTCCCATCGATAAAACAGTTAATAACCACAGATAGTGGATTCGATCATAAATCATGAAAATCCTTCCTCCCATATCTGTTATAAATCTAAACGTAAATTCAGCTTAAAACTTTTGAAAATAATATGTTTAAAAACGAAATTGGTAAACTTTGCCATCTGAGATCTGAAAGAAGTAAATCCGTATCGCTGGAATCTGAAACAGCTCAATCATAAAGTTGCCTCAAAAGTTGCTCGATACGCTTTCCTTTCCAGAAATAAATTTATTTCATAAAACTTTCCTTTTCGAGGTCTTTGGGAAGAGGGAGAGGATTCATCTTCAATGGACGAATTCAATGCGCCAATAAGAATTAAGTGAGTTAGATGTTCGAAAATTGAATTAGGTTCAATGAGTTTATTTTCAGTAGAAAGAAACAAAGAAATTCTGTCTACATTACAGGAAATGCTGAAATATTAGTTGTGTCAGGATTCTTAATTAATAATTTCAATGAATGTTCCGTAAATACGGCCGAAAGTTCTTTAAGGCATTAACAGATTTGCTTCCAAATAAATAGGGACGTAACGAGGGGGATTTCAAAGGAACCGCATTTTTGAAAAAATTGTGATTTTAAATTAACGAGTGTTTTACAAAGAAAAAGTTTTGTGTTTCATTCTGCTTTATGCCAACACACAAGTTTCTGTCACATCGCAGGTTTTTCTTTGTTTCGATTGTAACACTCAACGAACGTATGAATTTAATACGTGCATGAATAAATATACTGATTTTTTAATAAAAAACATTTTTGTTGAAAAACCGTATAGGTGTCAAATTTACTTCATTGTTTTGCAAAACTCTATAGGATTTCAAACAATTGGATGTAAAAAATGAAAATGTAATGCGATTTACAATCAGTAGGGGGAAATTACGTTGTATTGTGTAAACGCTATCCAATCAGTTTTCAACAGATCAAGCCAGTTTATGAAATTATACACAGTGAGTTAAGTAACTTATACTTTTGCATACAATAAAAAAAAACTTGTTTTATAGCGAGTCTGCGCTAGAGCCGCGTATTGGTAAAAGCGTCTTTTATGAGATACAGACTCTTTAAAGTTTCACAGTTCTGTAATATTCGTCTCACTGCAGTTTACGGTTACTGAGATCTTTGGTTCAAATTTTGAATATGAGTTACGTTTTATGCCGACACGTCATGAATATATTAATATCTGCAAAGTGATTTTTCTGAGCGAATTTTTTTCTATTGATCACACAGCGTTTATTTTTTAACCCGAAAATCCACTTTGTTTAGTCCATTTAGTATTCGGAAAATGCATATCGTTGAATCTATGATGAAAAGGAGTCCCCTAGGGAGCAAAAGTTCCGCCTTCCCTAGAGAATGTTTTATTCCGAAAGCACGTCGTGAAAAAAAGGCTATGAATTTAGTTGCCTCTTCTAGGTTTCCTTTACCTTTATATCGTATCGTACCTTTGTATCGTAATTCTATTACTAGTATAGATAAGTGGTTGAAGTAATATAGTAAGAAGGAGATAATAAGAAGTAACATAATCTGTTTCAGTCCACTGATTAACTATTATTTTCTTTATTTTCAGGAACAGAAGTACGACGAGATGTAACCGGCAGCAATAAGTCTCCAACTATGGATGTTCGATGGTCCGACTTGTTCCGCCTCGCTTTTATCCTCTCTTCTTTCCACTCCACGTCCACACTCAAACAAGGTGGGTAATAAGACCGTTTTTATCCCGTTAATTATTGTCATTTGGGGTTTTCACCATTCAACAGGAGAAACCTTTTACTTCGGGGAGAATTAGTCAAAAAAATTGAAATAAAATAGAAAATTTCGATGTTACGAATCTGGTTTTTCTGGACCAATATGTTATACAGGGTGATTCGCATCGCAGTGGACTAAGGCCGTGTAGAGGACTTCAATAAAATCAATTTTTCATGTGCAATTTTCATCGCGTGCTTAGGGTTGCGGCGATATTGGCCTCAAAAAATATCTTAAAAAATAAAAATGTTCTGTATTTTAATCACACCTTAACATAGAACAACCAAATTATGAAAATCAATTTATTTCATTGACATCTTTGGTTGGTAGAAGTTTAAAGTGGCTGGCAGCTCAAGAGTGGGTGGCTTAGGAGTGGGCCACCCTTAAAATTTTATGAATTTATTTAAGCTTAATTTAGTTTACAATTAGTACAAAAAAATACATCCTTATACGTCTTGTGGTGCCAATTCTTAACCTTTCTTATAAATTATCCGCCTAAAATGCGCTCCTTTATTTCGTATGTTCACTACATAAACTAGCCTTCAAGTATTCATCTTGGGTCAAGAGAACCCATTTTCCGAGCTCTCCGTTCAACACTGGCAAATGTTTGACGACTTAGAATAATATGATTAGGAAATCTCTTCGGTATTCCTCTACACTTCTGACGTAATTACCCTCGGAAACCCCCAACACTAGGAGCATATCAACTTGTTCATTAAATGAAAATTTTCCATTCCTTTTTACGTCCATCGATCTTTCTATTTAATCGGTTTTGACCCGTTTCACAAAATCCCGGGATTTTTAACGAAAAATTGAGAAGAATAAAAAAGTATAAAATTGAGTTTGTCATAGAACTGGTACACCTTAATTGTAAATTAAATTGGGGTTCAAATCGATAAGAAAATTTCAAGGGTCCACCTCTAAGTCACCCTTTCCTAGGGTGCACATTATTTCAAGTTTGTGCTAACGAAAGGTGTCAATCGAAGAAAAATATTTTCAAAATTTGCTTGTTCTGTATTAAGGTATCGCTGAAGTGTAGAGTTTTATCGAATTTGCTAAAACATTTTCTGCGGTCAACATTTCAGCAACCGTAGATATGAGAAACAAGTTTTATATGAAAAGTAGACTTATTTTGAGGTTCTCTACGCACACCTATTCTGTGTCCATTGCTTGCCAGGCACCTTGTATACATATACAAACTCCGTTTGAATTACCAAGTCACAAAATAATATCCATGATAATTTCAAGCCCAAAGACACGTATGTTACACGGTCGTGTTTGGAATATAATTAGTGAGGCCTCCGTAGAAAAGGCAGGAGCAGCAAGAGAAATCCATTTGCCTATGAATGTCTTATGGAGATGCTGTATCCATAATTAATTACCAAGCAGACACGAAACCATCGTTAATTTCTATTTTGGAGAACAATCTATTTTCATCGTATTAATCCACCTTTTCGGGTTGCGAACGCTATGGTTTGAGGAATTCGCTAGTTCCCTTTCTTTTGTGCTCGGCATTGAGTAATGAAGTGTTTGTTTTTGGAGTTTTAAACCGCCAGATTTCGGATAATGGATCCAGCGACCGGTATTGTGGTCTATATGTTAAATTAGTTTCCTGTGTAAGTGATTGTTTCTCAATGCATTACTTGATTGAGCGTTTTAATGTAAAATATCCATAGAAAATAATTCCAGTGTGTGTGCACGAAAAACAGCTATTCAACATCAAAGGGGTTTAAGAGACAAATAACACTTAAAATATTTCGACATTTTGTTTGTGATTTTTCAGTCTTAGATCGTCGTAATCTTGGGAATTTGTACAATAAATGGCCTTAACAGCACACTAGGTTGTGATTACCGCTTTAGTATCCCCTGAGATTAACATTTCCAACTCCTAATTTAACACAGTAGATAGGAAAGCGTATGTAATATTTTCTGGTAAAATAGTCTGGAAGAAAGTAATTTTGTCCCTTTTTTTCGGCCCAGAGAGAAAGACTGAATTGTCGAAATCTTGAAAATCCATACGCTGGACTTTTTGACGAACCAATGGAGCAGCAGAGTCCAGATTAGTCGTCTCGATGAATTATATACATCTCGAATTTTCTTCTATGCTTAATATAGAGGTTTTGGTAATTAGCAGAGTTAGAAAGTTGGTTAAATTCGCGCAAATATTTGTAATTTTAGAGAAGCAATTTCCTCAAACTGCATTTTCGGGGTTCCAAGAGTTCAGTTAAGGTATCGTGCTTCAATATAATATAGGATCCATGTAAGGTGATTAAAGCGAAAAGCAGCACCTCTAAATTACCTAAATTTTCCTGAAAATGTCCTCAAGGAGGTACTCACCTATATTTTGCTACCTTTCGAACTTTGATCGCCGATATTGTAATGAGTTACAATGTAAGAGCGAATAAGATCTGAGGTCCACAGCAACGGAAAAGAGCGGAAACAATTAAAAGGAATTTCAAAGTTCCGTTTACGATGGCTTATCTATGCAGCCCGGCGATAATTGATTTTAGTTCATTCTTGAGGGTATTTGCTCCACGGATTCTTGAGATATTAGGACCATGGTAATTTATATCTAAATTAATAGGTGGCTAGTCAATTTGCGCCGCAGGAATTTAAGACAGCCACTACTTACAAGAGGAAAGATTGGTGTTCTAGAGGCTCTCTTAAATCCTTTTGTGTCTTACAAAGTGTCATCACCAATTTTGCCCTCGCTAGAGGCTCTCGTTCACATCCAACTGATCACTCTTTCCTATGAACTAATCCAAAACATTCTTAACCGAGGATAAAAGCCTGTCGACAACCGGCAAACTTTTTTTTCATAGACTTGAGATTGCTCGTTTCGTGATTAATTGTTTCAACATGATTTCTTGCAGGCTTCCCTCGGATTAGAGTTCGTGGGGCCAATTTTTTATATTCGGCGACTTATCCAATCAATCTGTTATCGTCCAATAAATCTGTCCGTCCATTTGAGCCTCGTCGCTCGCGTTAAGCCTCTGTTTTCAGACGTGCAAAGCCCGCAGGGTAAAACACCCGCTTGTCCAGGGTCGATGAAATCACGTGTGCGGATTAAGCTCCTATCCGATTATTGTACTGTACACTTTCTTTGATACACTTTTCACTCTGTTTTAGATTGAAATGACATCACCCTGCAATCTCGGCACATATTTATTTTCAGGGTTCCAGGGAAATGCGAGCAGCAATGTCGATTTCCAGCATTGACTTTGTCACTCTGTCAAAGCAAATATTCATCCTATCTGTGGATTTGCGGATCGGTTCGTTTCGGTTTATGGCTTCGAATGATTTAAAGGCAGGTCCCCAATGTGTGGTTGGAAATACGCTTGTCACTCCCACGAGACGCTCGTCCCATCGGAGATACGGCTACATTCAGTGAAATTAATGAATTATGAGCTGGTCTACTTTTTGCCTTTCAATGTTAGAGCGTGTATTTTTAATGAGACTGCCCGCAAACGCTTAGGAAACAAATGACTTGTAATATGCGCTCGATTAGCTTTTGTGTCCCTGAAGGGTCGAGCTCAGTCCCCCCGTCTTGAAGTGAGTGCACTGTACTTGACGTGCCGGTAAAATATGATGCTTATACTATTATTCCTAGTTTATTGTATATCTTTTGACAAGTCGAGTTCCATTTATTACCGAGCTCTTCTGATTCTTTTGTAATGAGAAATTAATCTGCCCCGTCTAGCCGGCAAAACCGCACATTTTCGAACCAAAAACCGAGGGTGGCACAAATGTACCCAAACATTAATAACTCGGCACAAAGTTGGAATTGCATGCCTGCATCGTTCATTTCGCTTTCATTAAACCAAAATTTAGCTCTCGCCCGTTTTGCTTATGTTGCTAACACAATAAGCTAAAAATCCTCATAAATTTATCAATCAGTCCACACCCCGTAACAACACTTGCCACGGCTTTAAAACATCCTTTGGATTATAAAAATTTCCATATTAAAAGTACCATTTCTGATTCCGCCACAATCTTTAAGTGTTCGCTTTACATATGCACGAAGGGGACTTATAGATCTCATCCACTTAGACGGAAAATTCCGAGGGGTGTCGGGTCTCGAGGGGATGAAGAAAAATACCTTTAACAGCCGCCCGTTTCCTATAAAACGTATTTTTGGAATTGCTTTCTTTACATTTTAAAGCCTGTTTAGTTTAGGGGTTTACGTGTTATTGTTTATAGAAACTTTTAAATATCAATCGGGTGTGCCAGTGACGCAACGTCGCAGCGGAGCTTAAATATGAGTATTACAAGGGGCTCCCGCAAGGGGCGAGTGTAATGTCCGGTCAAATATTAACCCCAGGGGCCGGACAATGTTATAATCCCTAGTTTTAATGGGGAAAGGTTTAAATCACAGCTTTTGTAGGGCGTCGCTGTGTGTACGCCATTTAAAATTTACTACGCCGTAATGATCTGGAAAGGAGTATTTTGTGCTTTAGGCGTAGGCAATTAACCGAGCTATTTACTTCTCTACGTTCCCATTTTTTTCCCACACATTTAGTTAATTTCTGCATAAATAGGGAAAAACTACAGTTTTTGTATTGACGTATACAACGCGACATAAGTTCACATGTATAGGAAAAGCTAACAGTGCGCATCTGGCCGCAGAGACAAAGCCTGACGGTTTTGATGAATATGGACTGACAATGTTGCTTAATAGGCATTACGAATGTCCATTATGCGGTGCAGTCTCATTGTTTGCGACGGACGTGGGATATATAGGCGACACGCCATTTTTTCTGGCATTTGGGGGAGGCTTAATGGTCAGATACGTGCTTGGCAATTTGTTATAAAAAATCAGACAAAATTGATGGGTGTAAGTGGAACCTGAAAATTCAGACTCAATTCATCGCCCCTATTGAAAATATGGTTAATTCCATAGGGGTGCTGCATAATCTTCCAAATTCTATTATAGAATTAAGCATCCAATATCAGTTATCCGCTTAAGTTGTCGTGATATTTTAAAAATCTTTTACGGAAATATCCGCTTATCTTGTATATTGATGTTTGATATCAAACCGTATATTTACATATCGCAGATATACAATGATTTAAATTTTTTTATTGGAGGTAGGTACTTTTTATTTTATTTTCATCGACGTTCTTGATGTTTGTGTAGATTTTCAGTAGACCAGATATTTTCGTTGTGACGAATGAATATGCCTGAGTTGGTAAACTTACAGTCATCCGTGAATATTTTATTGGAAAGGAAACGGGGACTTATCCAAGGTCGATATACCATCATAATCAGTCGATTTGAGGGGAATATCCCGTTTTAAACTTACGAATCATTCTCAAAATGCCCTTAAAATTTTATTTTCTCTTTCTGTGAAGTTTTCTTTCGTCACTATCTACTGTGGTGAGTGGGGAGGATCGTACTAAACTTCAGGAGCGTATTGAATACGAAAAATAAATTGAAAAAAACTCAAATGTTGTTATTCGATTTTTATTTGTTTACAGTTTATAAATTTCATAAAATAACATTTTGGTTATCATAGTTTTCCGTTAATAAATGTTCAAAAATGCCGCCATTGACTTCTAAACATTTTCTATTTCGTCTATGAAGAGCATTCGTTGCGCTGCTGATTGTTTCATGTCTTTCTTTAGTATTAATTGTAGCATTTCTAGTGCGTTAAATTAGTGCATATCAAGTGTCAACTTTTATTCTGTACACCTCATTTTTAAACTGGCCCCACAAACAATAGTTTAATGGTGTGAGGTCTGGCGATCTTGGAGGCCAGCTAATAAGACCGCGCATCGTAATCGCACAGATTGTTGAAAACTCAGATAAATATGTTTTTAGAAGAATGTCTTTGATATGGAAATGTTTGATGATATTCTTTAGCAGCAGCTCTAGCATTCTCGTTACAAAAATCATAAATAAACACCATGTTTGCATATTGTAAATTTGAATAAATATTTGGCATTTTGTAACATATTAATTGAACACTAAAATAAACGTCGAATCAGTGTCAATATTACTAATAATAAATTTTATCGTAAAAAGAACGCTAATTTAAAAAAATATTTATGCTATAATTTGCAAACAAATGAAAATCGGATAACATTTGATTTATTTATATTTATTTTTCATATACAATACGCTCCTGAAGATTGGCACGATCCTCTCGACTCACCCAGTATATCATCCTATAATTTTCGACACGCAACTTCGTCATTTCCATTGTATTTTCTGCAGAAAATGTCTCAAATTGCAAATCTAAGTCCCTTGATCCCTAATCCCCCCCCCCCCCCCCCCCCTCCCCGATCCTTGTTAACCAGTTCGTGAGTTCTCTTCTCAAGATTAACATTTCTGTCTTTGTGTCTCAAAGTATGTATAAAGAAAAATAAGAAACGGGAAATACATTGTGAACCCCAAACATCAACATCCCCTGAGGGTAGTTTTAGGCCTCTGTATCACTCCCAGTTACGGTTTTTAGATTTTCAGCACTGTCTCAAGTTTCATAAAATAAAACTGCCATGGGCAATTTTAAACCTCAGCAGACATTTTAAGGATGTAAGAGATTTTTGCATAAGCGAACGAGAACTTGGTGAACTAGAATTTAATATTTCATTATCTTTTTATTTGAATGTATTTATTTTAGAGTTATTTGATCAAGCTGAATTAAATTGAGCATCTCCAACTGATTGTAATCTGACCCAAGTTTTCACCTGCGTAATCTGAACTACTCTAAGCAACCTGCATTGACCTCGATAATCGCCTGATGATATCCAGTTTATTTAACGTTTAACTGAAACTTTTATCAGTATTTTGATAGCTTTAGTCAGTGCACTCAGACCCCAAATTCCGGTTGGCAAGAGCACTATATAAAAGAGGGGCCTCCGGGTCTCTAGTGGGCAATATTTGATTGTCGTCCCCGATGGGGCTCGTTTATATTCCTGCTACGTAACAAGCTTATCCTAGGTCAAAGTCGTCCCGGCAAATGTCTTAGTCATGCAACTACTTTGCGATTTAAATGAGGAAACCACCAAAGAACTTCTTTTTGTGTGAATTGATTCCATTTTTTTAAAATGCCACGTCAGACCCTTTTTTCTTCATGAATTCACAAAGTTTATAAACATTTCAGAGCTGAATAGAAATTTTGTATCGCAGTAACCCCTAGTTTCTTCATGCAAGCAGATATTAAACTGCGTTTTGTCTTAAATTATAATTTTGAAACAGAAATTTGGGTTACCTGTGCTATAAGAAACTTAGTTTGTGGTTTCCATAGCTACAAGGATAAATCGTCGTTTTCTAAATGTAAAAACTTTTTATATACTTTACTTTTGTCCCTTAAAAATCCGCGAGAAGCTATCTACTCTCTTAGCTCATGGCAGTTCATTAACTTCTAATTTTTATATATAAAAGAGTTTTATTTGAGCCAGAAGAAATAAGGAAGAAATTTGTAGTTTCCCAAATTCAAAAACAAAAATTTTATATCCCCCATTTTCTCCTCAAAAAGTCCTCAAGATACTGCCCTAGTTGGCGAGTGCATAACAATCCATTAAACTGTAACTTTTAAACATTTTGGCGTATTTAAGCTCTAGAAAAGTAAATGGTGTGGCTTGGATATAATAATTTTAATGAATTCCGCCAAAAAACACGGCTTTTCTAAATGAAATTCAATTTATGGCAGATTTGTTTGCCCGTAACAACAAACAAGCCACCTTGCTCCTTAAGTTTTAGAATTTAGCAATCTCGACTTACGAACTATTTAAATTTCCGAGATTCAGATTTTCTTGCAATTTCCAATTTTTCCAGTCTGCTTAAATATGACTTCCATATTTTCACTAAGTTTTAAGTTTGTCGGGTACCGAGAATCATTATTCAACACAACTTTTAAAGAGTAGAACGTCAGTTTTTACTAGTTTTAGATAGTCGACATATATGGAATTCATGAAGTAATAATTTGGCTCAAAAATTAGATAAAATGCATAGTCTTCAGCTATAGCAGCCCACAGGACACGAGCTTGTAATATCTCGTTAAGTTTCTGACATGCAGCGGCTCTATGTATGTTGAGATGATATTTCATACTAGAAATTGGATTTTAACCGGTTTATGTTTCTTTGAACTTTTTTTAGACATTTTCTCAGTTTCTCTTGCAGACGTGCTTCATAATTTTTAAATCCACTGCGGCTAGTAATCCTTATTTTTCTCAAACAAAGGATGGTCCTGCTTCTTCATCCCCACACGTTTTCCATCTAGACCACGCGAGCGGAAGGGCGAAATGAAACTTCGCACCATTATTTCCCTTTAGGGCAGCATTAGGTCCTTTGCGTCACTCTCAACAGCGCTTTTCACATTTTTCGTCATTGTTCCAGAATAACGAAGCGACTTCGCCCCTGGCTTTTAGAAGTTTTTACTTGACGTTTTCCCATTATAGATGGAGTGATATAAACTTTTAAATTACTAGTATGAGCGGCAATAAATTGGCCCTTCTTTGTACGTACGTATAGTATTTTAAGAGGAGAAATCAAGTTAGGAACACATATTTTCCATGTACTGGTAAAATGCTCAGGACAAATTGGCAATGTTAACAGTGTTTTCTAAATTTAAGTGGACTGCGTTGTTATCAGCCAAAGCAGGTTTTATGTGCAACTACATAAAACGCAACTAAGTGGACAAAGAATTTTTTGCTTCAACTAATTCGCACATCTACTTTTATAGCTCTATAAAGTGCCTTTCGAGATGGAGCTGAAAGGAAGTTACTCCCAGAGGGATACGTTGTGCAATTAGGATGCCGTGGAAGGGGTTGAGATAAGAATTGCCTGGAGAAAGACATTGTCAGATTGAGAATTAATAAAAATAATCCTTGCGCAATCTCTCAAAGGACATTTTCTCTCACGAGGCTTATTATCTAATGTGCGAAGTTTGAGCTAATGAGCAAGAATGAAGGAAAAATACGTTTAATCTCGACCAAATGCATTGAGCGTTTTTAGGGCTTTGTACTATTTCTATCGGAGAAATAGAAAAAAAATGGAAAATGGAAAGTCGTCATTTTCTCTGTTAGGGTAAAACGGGCTTTAAAGATTAAGTGTTAAAGACCTTCATGAGCTCTACTACAAACGCTACATTACTTTTTGCCTCATGGCTAATAATAAAACGGCTATAACACCTTGAATACGAAGTGGCTCCAGTAACCCCAAATTGTCGCCCACTTAGAAATAATTTAAATATGTTGTTATGTCGTGTCCTCACATTAAACTAATAGAAAAATATTATGAGCGTAGTGTTACTGCTTCTTTCTTTAATTTTCAGATTAAATTTAATGATTTTCCCCCACTTTTTGGAAATATTGTATATCCAAGCCGAGAAATAAATGACCATGCAAATGAAGTGCAATAATAATGCATCCATTCTGGCCACATACACCGTTCTATGGATACCCTATTTTTCAATCCGCAGAAAAATATGTCCATTTCCGTGAAACATCCATTATTATTCCAATTTTAGGGGTTACGAAAAGCAATGGGCCTTGCAAATCATGCAAAATTATGTGCGTAGCATTCTCATATATCCTACGACTTATTCATTTTTGGAGGAATTTCAAAGTAATCATTTTAAATTTCAGTTTCTGAAATTTGAAGAGTCAAAAGGGATGTTTCTTAGCTTGCTGGAGGCACCTGTTAAGGATTTTCGAAAAACCTATAATTTTCGACACGCAATTTCGTGATTTTCATGATATTTCCTGAAGAAAATTACTCAAATTGCAAATCCAAGTCCTTGATCTTTGCTAATCACTTTGTGAATTCTCTTCAAAATTATATAACATTTGCGTCTTTGTGTCTCAAAATATGTATAAAGCAAAATAAGAAACAAGAAATACATTGTGAATTAAAAAACACAGGAATATTAATAATATATTATTAATCCCAGGTGTCTAACGTCAAGGTTCTCGAATATTTTGAATAGTCCTTACAAAATTTCAGGATTATACTAAAGTAAAAATATAATATGAGGAATAAGCTCTCTAGAAGTGAAAAAAAAATTCATTTCTATCAGAATTATCCGGAATTTAAAAAACATCCGTAAAAACGTCGAAACCCAAAAAATTTAGAATAATTTTGCACATTCCAAATTCCTATAGCTAGAGTACGGAAACCATTTGAAAAATCCAAAAAAAATCCCTTGCTTTATCTAACAATTTTGATTCACTTACTTTTGAAAGGCCCCGCTCAAAAGTTTGGATATTCTAGAAAGCGTCCCTGATAACGTTGCCTTTTGTGAAAATGCAGTAAAGAGACTAAATAAGTGTTATTCAGTGTTTAGTAAGCATGGTCCATGCTTACTGAACAACAGTCGGCTCGGAACACATCCGCCTCTACTAACTAAAATAAATGCACTTTCCTGATTTTGCGCTTCTTTGATAATGGTTCCTTGGTGACGATGCAAGCCCTTAGTAAAGAGCAAAGGTTTTTCTCAGCTAGTTTTAACTGAAAATAAGTTGCCATTCCACCGCTCGGACAATCCCTACTTGTTTGTGAGGAGTTATTTCCAAATAGAATAGGAGAAAAGATTAGGAATTTTATTATCAGAATGCCGAAGAAAAGTCCTGTAATGATTGCGATATACAAACTTACCTCTGAGGAATTAGAAAAAAATCGAATTGCTACCTATGAACTTGGTGCGGAGGGGAAGCGGTTAGCTGCCTTGTAAGTTTTTTTAAGGAGAATTTAACAGTAGCGGCAATCCAATCGGAGGAATAATAGCAATTCAATTTTTCCGAAAACTTGCCAAAGAAGAGCCAAAACCGATTTTTTGCTGTTCATGCGGAATTGGGCCGTACAGAGAAACGACATTCTTACAAAAAGAGGCGTATTGCTCGTCACCAGAAATGCTGAAAGGTAGAAAATATTTTCCACAGTTCTCGAGAAACTGAATAACCGAAAGGAATATGGAAGGGGGTAAGATAAGCTTTCCCGTAAGAGTCTTTCTCAAGGGAAATCTTATCTATGTTGTAAGACTGAGAATAAAAAAATAACCCTTTTCACAAAGCTCTCAAGGGCAACTCGCCCCCAGGTGACTTATTCTCTAATGCGCAAAGTTTGAACTAATAGGCTGATATACTCGGAAAACTTGTTTATAACTGGGCTAAATACAACAACGTGTTTCCTAAATCATCAAAACTTGCTAATTAGTTAGGCTGCATGACAAGGCTCGGAATATTAGGGGATGAAAACCACCTTGTGGGTCTCAAAAAACTGGTATCTCGCAACAAACATGTGGAATATACATATTAAATCTGCCAAAAAGTAATTTAAATTCGGTACGGTGTACACAGTACAGAGGTAGATAACAATGCAGTCCCACTTACATAGCTAATTAGATCGCCACTCTATCTTTGGACCCATGGGACAGGTTATCTGCAGCACCATCGGGAAAGTCACTTTATGGGGCTATAAAATGGCGGCCATAAAGTACCTTAGGTAAAAACTCAAATTGGTCTGGTTACACGAGTGTCCGGGTTAATGGCTATGCATATTTTAGCTCTGGAATTAATATGGAATTTTTGGTTTTATTTCGCCTCCGCTCTGCGAGAAAAGGATATATTTTTAGTTGCATGAATGTTGCTCTTATAAAGTTTACAGTGTTCGAATAGAGGAATAGTTTACAGTTTTCGTAATGTCATAGAAGTTAAATGACATTCTTGGAGGTAGGCATTTTTAAACTTCAAAAAGGTCTTCATTTACGTGAAATTTATAGAGATAAGGCAGGGTCAGTGGCTTCGAAGCCCCCCTCCCCCCTCTTCCCCTCACCACCTTTTAGCGCAAACATTGATTTTAGCCGGTTTTTCCTATAAAGCGATCCCGAGTGGCAATTTCCAGCAAAATTTGATAAAAGTTTACCTCAGCTTTCGAGTGCACTTGCCCGCACGATTAATGGCCAAACTTTCCAGTTCTCTGTATTCATCTGTTGCCGATCGGGGATCGTCTATTATCGGGAATACCAAATGAGACTCTCTACCTCACATTTAGTACCTTATATTTAGTTGGGTTATTATCTATAGTAGTGTTTCCAGGTATGAAGTTAAACTCACAATTTTTAAAGTTCTTCAACTTTAAACTTGCTTTTCCCTTGAGCTTCGCGCAGTAAAAATCGACTCAATGTGCTCTTAAAAGCAGCTTTTCTTGTCATATCACGAGCGCAGTAAATAATTTTTGAAAACAAGTCTGAACACAAACTAGGTCGACGAGTGCCTTCTAAACATGGCGCTCAGCATAAATCATCTCGATACGGATCTGTCTAAGAGCGATATTCCAGTTGCAGAGGTCCAGAACAAGACATGCATTTATGGCTGCCTCGTGGGGAAACACGCAGCCCACAACATGGACCTACAATTTCAAAATTAACCGAATGAGGAATTAGCACTATGTTGATTTATGGTTGTTTATTTCGAGTTGGAGGAATTTGTTTATTGATTAAGGACACAGGACGAGTGATCCTGATGTTAAAGCTCTATAGAGGACTGTGTTATTTAAGTTTATCAACACAATAATTTCCATAGAAATGGTAAAATCAGAGTCGAGGATTAGTCAATTTCTCCATTTCCATGGAAATCCACTTCTTGGTACAGTTACTGGACGCTTGTGTATTTAGCGGTCCGAAAGTCTAAATATCAATGTGCAGTGAACTCTTCTGATTCTATAATGTATAAAGCAATAAACCATCCTTAGCTATTGCTGAAAAATTTAAAAATTCCTGGAAACTCTGAGGAAATATAATAAATACGTCACTAATAATTTAGACGTAGCAGTAGAACTAAAATATTCTTCGGGAGTGGTTCAAACTAATGGCCTATGTTTCAAATCCTACATCCTCATGTCTGTGGAGTAGGTCAATCAATTCATCAATCAAGGGGCCAATGAAGTAAAAATGATTAGTTGTAAGTTGCAGGACTGTTTTAACAGGTCATACGAACGTCACTCCTTCCGGAGTTATTCATTGTTTCAACCTGAACTAACCCGAACATTTTGAACTTCAGCGGTATTAATCAGCGGATTTTGAGGAACCTCTCAAGCTTGTACTCTTCATTGTGTTGAATACTTCCTGAACATTGAATGTTTTTCTCATATTTGTGTATTTTCTAGAGTTCAAACATGATCGTTGCATTAAAGAGGCCCTCAGAATTCGCTACATCGATATAGATATTAGTAGTGCTTCCGCTAATGGCAATTTAAAAGAACTTTCTCTATTCTCTGCGGCAAAATAGAAGAGCTTAGTTACTGTAATCCTCAAAATACATTCGATTTGGTACGAAGACGTCCAATTCCGGCAACAAAGGGAAACGCTCTCGCCATAATGCAAACTTAAAGGAAACTGCAATAATAATTAGAAGCACTAAGCATATACGTGTTCCTAATTCCGACCAAAATTTCCCTCAAGGAAAATAGGTGCATATTTATTATTCACAGATTCTCTCTATGATTATCGCACTTACCAGTTTATTGTTTATTACAGGAACCTGCTATTTTCCAGAAAGATGGGAAGGTGCCTGGTTCCAGTCCGGAGTACGAACCCCGGTCATCGTTGAAGGGCCGCGACTCAGCACCAAGGGCCGATGTTTGGGTTCCGATGGCGACAAATTCCTGATGGTGGACGAGTAAGTATCGTTTACTACCGGATCCAATAATCCATATATCACCGTCTACCGTTCACCCAATCCAGGAAAAGCCGGGCATGCAAATTTACAACTGCCGTTCCGCTCTGGAATACGTCTAAATTTAAAACACTTTATGCCCCAAAATGGGTCGTTATTTCAATCGTATTTCGGCAATAATGTTCGAAAATGTGGAGCAATACCGTGTAAGCCAAACCTACAAATTTATCGTTTGTGGTCGACCTTGAACCGTATTTTATGTCCACTCAGTGTATATATCTTGGAAAGCTGCCAGTGTTGCAATGTGCCTTTATCTATCTGTAATATATTAAAAAAATATACAGGATAACTCGTGTAAGCGGGCCACTGTATTTTTCTGTTTAAAGTAAAATATATATTGTTGCGATTCCCGGATTCGGTTGATTCCAGTATACTTGCTTTCAGTGTAAATGCTCTTCATTAACTGGATAAAAAACATGGCTACAATTCGCCTCGTCAATCAAAACTGGCAGTTTTAATTTTGGCTCAATCTCTCATGATTATAATTACTTTTAAAACACAAAACTAACTTGTCCAAGCGATATTACTAAAATCGCTTTATTCTGAACATTTTTATATGTTCCACAGTAACTCATAATCCTGTATATATTACCTCTCCTAAAACCAAACTATTTATGTGGAAAAAATCGGGTTCTTTAGGATTAGCTCAAAACGTAAATTCAGTGAAGAAAATCATGTGGAAAAATTCGACAAATCTATAGAAATGGTCGGTTCAAAGTTAATTAAATTTCTGCCGAAAAAATATTAGGCGTGTGCTGAATATCCTCGAGTGACAGGGCTTTGGTGCCTCGTTAAGGTACCACGTTAAAGCAAATTTTTACGATCTGTATTTTAAAATGATGCAGATGTTTACAAAGTCTAAAAATTACTTCGACTTTTCGAATGGTGGTACTGTGAACTACATATGTTGGAATGTCTAACATCTGGGGATACCGGAGACACCCTAGGTCTGTACAGATTACTTCAAACACTGTCGAAAAGATCAATCTAGATCGTGTTACTGCTAGATTTTAAGTTTTCTCTGTTATTATTAAAAATACATTTGCTCCTATACAAAAACGCTTAAATAAAAATTGAGCTGTGTAGTTAAGGCCCTGAGGTCTCGTTTATAACTACTTAATTAAGGAAGCGACTCAACCCTAAATACCAGATTTTAGGTTTTCTTCGTTATTATTAAAAGTTCATTTTCCCTCGTACCTTCAAAAAATTTTCTCTCTAATAACAGGGCTGGAATTCACGAACTATAAATTACAGTATGCCATAATATAGGTCTTTACCCATTATTGGACTCAGTTATTCGGAGCTTTTTAGAAATTTTTCATAGGCCGATGAAATTAAGGCCCTAAAACCAGTCCATCGCTGCATGTGCGTTCGATTTAAACCCTAGATGGTTATGGTTTTTTTAGCTCTTGCGGGAATGGAACATGAATAATTTAATATCATTACTGTTGCTTCCATTTAGAATTGAAATAATATCCATATTTGCATAAAATTGTAATAACGAGAATTAATATTTAAAAATAAACATTAAACCGAAATTATGTGGATATGTTCAATTTAGCAATACAGGAAAAAGATCAAAGAGTAGGTAAACATTTTCCCCTCTATTCTTTTGAGCTTCCTCGTGTATAGAGCACAAACCTCTTCAAAAGCAACGTTATAATAATAATAATAGGCAAAATATGGAAGCTTTCAGAGGTTTTAATATAATAGCTAGGAATCTTGTTATTGTTATTTCATGAAGGAGCTTTTCTAAATCATTACAGACTGCTATTGATGAAACTATTGTTCCCAAAGCCAATTTGGGTTAAAACATTTTGATAAAGTTCACTCATGAGTAAAATAATGAGCGATTGAATAATAAGGCAAAGGGCGAAATGAGGCAATCAGGACTGTATAAATAAATGTTATAAAACAATTAAGGCGTCTGTCGAGAGAAGTTTAAAAGGAAACTTGAAGTAGGTCGCAATAAAAATTCGCGACACCTCTTAGTTTATTTGTTCCAAGAAAGAAATGAAGATAATTGAAATCCGAGGATGGAATGCGGTTCGTTCGTTTTCCAATCTATTTTCCGACGCCAAATCACGACGAAGGAGGATGCAACAGCCCTAAAAAGATATTCCCTAATTTAAAGCTTTTTCCCTCGAAGACTGATCGATAACAAATGCTACCCTTTAAAAATTGCAAAAATTAATACACATTCTCAGAGACCGGCTATTAGAAAGCGCGTCTTATTACTCCACTTGATATAAGGGCGTTCAAAGGGAAATCAATTTCACATTGCAAACCGTAAACTACGAAGTTCCTTTGGCATGTTTAAATATATCGACTCCCATGTTAAAGAGTATAAAGTTCCAGATTCCAGGGGAAAATTCAATTATTGGCAGCTTTCCCAGCCGCAGTGGCCCACATAAAACACCAGTCAAGGACGCGACAGGAAAATAAATCCATATTGGTTTATGGCTTTTGTATGATTGGTACAAGAATAAATTTGGGTATGAACTTCTGGTTGTAAATTTTAGGAGAATGAAGTTTGTGATTGAAATTAAACTGTTTGGTTGGGTATACGGAGAACCGAAATTAACTCGGTTGTTTTCAATTATTAGTTCAGGTGAGTTCAGGTGAGTGATATAAAAGTTGATCGTTCGATCAAATGTAGGGAATCATTATTTCAGTTCCACAAGTACCAGCAAAAGTTGGTTTATAATCACAAAACTTTTATATGAAATTTCTTCTTAGTATCTATATATCTATATTTTTACTATCTAAGGGAGGAGGGATATCACTTTGCTGGATAATCCTGTATTATTTCTATTAAATCTTCTTAGTTTCGATCTATGAAGCAATACCGCTTTCAGATACTTGGCACGCATCTGAAGAAACTTCGCTACTAATCTGATCTAAAGATGTAGGATCGCGTCCCTTGTAGATAGGTGTTACTGTTAAGTTGGATACATATTAGATAGTAGGAATTAACTTTAAGATTGTCATACCCCTGGGGTACGACCGTGGTGGGCATTAGTTGGGGCATGGGAACTTCCCATGCCATGCCTTGTCGGTGTTGGAAATCCCCGCAATAAACCGGGTCGGCATTGGAACTGCCTGTAATATACTTTGTCGGCATTTGAATTGCTCTTGATAGATTTCGTTGGCCCTATAGTGGCAGTTCCAATTCCCAGCTTAAGACGTAACGGTTTGATGCGGCGGGTGGTGCAGATGGCACCCTAGCCAGGGTACGCCCATGGTTTATCACCATGGGTTTTAGTATTTAAGATTTTGCAGAGCACGTAAAAGCTCTCTTTTCTTCTGGGTTCGGTTGTCGTTGGTAACTCAGAAGTCTCGTCCGCGCTCGCTAAACTCACAAATTACTTTATACTCTCTTTTGTTCACTTTACATTAATAAACGCATACTTATAGTCCTTTCCTATCTGTGATTTCATTATAAGATATAAACACCATCCTATATCTACAGTAGTATCAAAACCCGATACTACACTTATATACAGGCTATTTCGGAACTATGGGATCGAACTTCTGGGGATTGTTCAGTGCAGCAATAGAAGCCATCTGAGTATAAGAATCCGTGCCCGCAAATGTATCCCTAAGGTGCTACGGCGTTGTGACGCTTTAAGACAATTATATGCAAAAATATGTTTTATCGAGTTTTAATATGTTTCATTTTAATTTATTTGTATAAAATAATACTACAGTAATTTTCAAAATTTCGTCTTTGAACTTCATTGCACCTGTTCAAACGACATACATACATGGTTTCTGGGGACTTGGCTAAAAATCTGATAATCGTTTTGAACGACTTTAAATGCCACATTCGCGCAATCAGCTCTTTCTCTGTTTCCACTGGCGTTTGATAAACCAAAGACTTTATATGTCCTCACAGAAAGAAGTCTAAAGATGTTAGATCGGGTCATCTAGGAGGCCACGAATCTGGACCATTTCTACAGATCCAATGTTGAAATTGACGATGCAAATGCTGACAGGTTTGAACAGAAAAGTGTGCAGGCGCACCATCAAGTTGCAGTCACATTTACTGGCGAACGTTTAATGGGGCGTTTTCAAGAAGTTCCGGCAGGATGTCTTGTAGAAAACGTCTGTAGATAGCCCCCGTTAAACGATTGGGCAGCAGGTATGGCCCAACCAAATGATCATCAACAATACCGGCCCACACGTTAACAAACCAACGTTGCTGATGACTTCCGGCAAATATCGCGTGTGGATTTTCCTCGGTCCCAATCTGGCTATTCCTACTGTTGAATATGCAATCTCGTGTGAAACTGGCTTAATTCGCCCATAAAACAAAATGTAAAACCTTGGGTTGCTCGACAATCTGATGAAGCAGTCACTGATTAAACTGAACTCTTAGCTGATAATTGACTGGAGTTAAACCTTGGATTTTTTTAAATGGTATGGATAAAGTTATTGCTCATGTAATACTCGCCAAACGGAAATGCGAGTTGCACCCATATAAGAACCGCTTCCTCAAAATGGACCGTTCTTGCTGTTCTTTCTGCACCAGTATCGTGGATGTTACATTTCAAAATGCCAGTCTCGGTAAGTGGTCGATGAATTACAATAAACTTTTTGTCCCAGGATGTTGCCTTGCGGAATGGAGTTCTTAATAAAGCTGTCCAGCAGCTTTTGCGTTGCAGTTTTATTACTCCATATGCCAGATGCACATCCGCCAGTTCTTAATCGGTGTAGTTCTCCATAAAAACCGATTACTTTGCGAACTTTTTAAAATTTGCAAAATTAACGAGTGAATGTGTCGAACTAACGATCAAGAATGTGTGTTATCAGTTTTAGCTAAGATAAACATTTCGTAAAAAGTACTTAACAGGTGCATTTCATGCAAGTTCAATATTGAACAATTTCTGTAGTGTTATTTTGTACAAATAAATTAAAATAAAACGTACGAAAACTTGATAAAACACATTTTTGTACTTAACTGTCTTAAAGCATCGTGAGGCCGTAGCGCCTTAGGGAAATATTTGCGGACACAGGTTCTTATACTCAAATGTCTTCTATTGTTGCACTGAATAATCCCTAAAAGTTTCATCTCATAGTTCTGAAATAATCTATATACTGGTTCTACAGTCTGCCTCATAGATTCATTTAGAAATTTTCGATCTCTCTATTTTACGAAACTCAAAACGATTCCGATAAATCGATGGAGGCGATTTAAAACTCCAAAAAGGGTCGCAAAATTACAAATTATTTGGAGATTCATAGAGAAGGAGCAAATATAAGCCCTTGAAAATGATCGTCAACTCAAACTCTTCAGAATCAAATCATATTAAAATCTTTCAATCTAAGCAAATTTGGAAAATCTCCGGAAAACTCCAGTGGCAGCTGTTTAACTCGAATTTTTGGAAGTTGATTCTCAAAGTATACCCAACAATATGCGCCGCATTATAAGCTTTATACCTCATTGTTGTACAGAATTACTGAAATGTTGTCACCTCGGCTATAAAGCTCCCCGCACAATAATTTCCATAAAACTCCGTTGTAAAGCAAACTTACTTTTACGTTTTTCCCTCTCCTCGTTGAATATGTAGGCGGCCCCGGTAACAACTTTTACCTATTAAAACTTTACAGCCCTAAAAGCAAGGACCCAATTTCCTTGAGTGGCGAAAGTTTTATCGTAATTAAATATTTACCCAAATATGTCTTTTTGTTTCAGGAAAAGGGCGTGCTATCGCTGCGTCGTCATACACGAGAAGCACAAAAATGTCCTTCAGTATAAGGAAAGTGAGTAAAATTGACCTTTCATGCTTTTTTTCCAGCAGAAACAGTTTTAGTTCTAAAATTGATTGGCCTAGAACCTACATTACATATTATTAGGAGGCTTTTCGACATAAAACTGCACTTAAAAACTTGAATTTATTATAGAATTTTGAAGCCGCAGATGAATCCTAAATGTGAATGGCATTTTTCTTATTTTACACAAATGACTAACACAAATTTGCGAGTAGGAAAGAGGGAAGGATTTTTAATCGCATATCTGAATATTTCAACCTTGTTTATCTTCATGTCTGCTTATGCAAGATGTCCCACAAACACTGGTACAAATAGTTCTTGGGTGCTGGAGGGTGAAAAATAGCTTGTTATCATGCTATAGAATTTCAAAGTAATTTTTTTTGTTTTGTAAATTGCGAATAAATCGGACAGCTTTTGATCGACAGATTTGGAACAAGGCTAGTTTAGCTGAATCGCACTATTCTTTTATCCCCAAGCGAGCTACGCTCATTTGCGCGAAAGTTTCTGGGTCACCTCGTATATTTCAGTCGTCTATTATTCATTATACATATTTAATGTACGCTTTCTAAATGTTATCTTCCATTTGAAATAACATTTTGCCAGGAAGCCATTAGTGGCAAACATCAAGCAAACGTGCATTCGAAATTTACGATATCGGTACTTTAGCGCCGCTAAAGTAGAATTGTGCGCTCCCAAAAAGACTAAAACAATACACTCCAAAATATCCTCCAAATGGCGTAATATAAATTGAAATATCTGACTTCTGGGATCGTATATCATACTAATGGTGCGTTTTCTTAAAATGAAATATGTGTATATCTAATGCGGACAAAAAATTCCCGAACTATGATATAAACACCATGACTGAATTTTGATGCTGTTGGCAACAATACACTTCTTCACCCTCTCGTGGCAAATCAAAATTACGATTTGCATATTTAATATTTGCATTTCGCTTAAAATGGTTACGCATTCTCAGTAGCTCTGACCGTAAACCAATTACAAAGTTATTTAAAAACATGCAATATTGCTCTAGTGTACGCCATTCGTTTCCCTTGCGGCTCGTAAATCACCGGTTTCTGGGCTTACGTCCTTTATTATGTTTGTAATAAGTTTTGGTTTGGAGTCCGGGCTTTGTGCAAATCTAATGGCTTTTTTTATGGGGCAAGAGATGGTGCTGGTTTTGTTGAAGTGGGAAAAAACGGTCAGAAGAAATTTGGTTGTGCGTTTGCGTTATATAAACTTTCTTGTATGATTAAAAAAAAGCGTTTAAATTAATAGAAAAACAATTTTCGAAAACGAGTTGATAAAATTGTTAAGTCTCTTTGAGATATCTAGCCACAAAACTTCTGCATCACCGAACTTATTGTATCTAGTTATCGGAAAAATGTTTCTTCTCGGTAAGTAGTGTAGCTTGAAGTTTTAGTCGTGATAACTCACAGCCAAACGGAATAGAGTTGAGAAAATGTATAGAAATAAATTAGGATGGATGCATACCTTGCCACATAAAAAGTACGTATCATAAGGGATTTTTTTACTTAATTCAGGTCAATTTTGATTTTGCTTTCTAATTTTGCTTCAAAACTAAAAAAAAAAAAACATTAAAAACAAAAAACTAATGATTCTCTGTATCAGTTAATTTACCAAAAAACTCAAAAATATTATTTCTCAGAATTTAGAAGAACCGCAAAGGGAAAAGCTCCTTATTTTTTACTCCCTGTTCACATGCCAATTTTCAAATTTTTGGGGCAATTCTAAAGTTTTGTTTTAAAAATCCCCCATAAAAAACTCAGCGCAGCCAAATTAACCCAGAGTGTAGAATTGCTCCATGTTGCGTCTAATTCAATTCAAGGCGTTCTTTAACGCGCCTTGAATTATGTATAGATACTTCGTCGCATTGGTTCAAGAAGTAAATTCAAAGCAAATTTTCAAATCCGTGGGAAGGCGCTGAAACCGCAAAAGGGTGCAAAATGGCAAATTCCTTGGAGATTCCGAGGGAACAAATTTCAAAGATCTCTAGTCAATTGAAAAAAATTATCTACCGTTCGCAGCCTCGTAAAAAAGAGTAAAAATTGAAAAAAGTCTAAAAGAATTCCTTTGAAGATTCATATAAAAGAAGTCAAAATTTTCTGTAAAACTCGCAAAAAACATTCACATTTCAATCTCAATCTCGCAACCTTCCAGAGTATATTTGGAAAAAACTTTAAAAATTGCACAAATGCTCATGAAAATTGCAGTACATTTTGGAAATTCGTAAAGGAGAAGTCGGAAAGATCTCTTAAAAATAGGCATAAAAAATAGTTCCAAAACTTTCAAGAATCCCGTAAAAAGAACCAAAGAACAAAGGGAATTTCAAAAGCTTTCTTTCTTGCAATTTTTTTACTCTCTTGCAAGTCTTCTGGATATTCGTGGAGCAGAAGTTAAATACCTCTAACAATCTCAAAGAAACAAGTTCTATTTTGCTCCACTCAATCTGAAAACAGATGTTGTAGTCCAGGGTGGATAAGAAAACTAAACATCGAAAAAGAAATTACTTAGGGACACACTGAACTTGGAGGAGTCAGGTTCTCACGTACTCCCCTGTTAATTTAGTTTCTACACAGAGAATTTTACCGGTTTTGACAAGACGGGTAAGAAGTCTAAATCCCGAAGAAGAATTTACCACCAATATTGGACTTGAATGAGGGTTCCCACATACCCCCATATAAATTTTCTTGCTTCCCAAACAGTTTTGGCTGATTTAACGGGAAGCTTCATTATAGTCCATGCAGAATGCTCTCTAAGTTGGAAATTCCTTTGCTGGGCCTCCTGTTAACGTGAACAGAATAGGAAACAGTTCTCCAGCCACTAATTAGCGAATATCATAACCCTCATTTTCGATTCCATTAGTTTTTAGTCGAAGACGAACAATGCCTTTAATTAAAGCATGAATAAACTAGCGCACTGCACGCGGTGGGAAATTCATTTGCCGGTGGGTTTTCGCGTAATTTCAGCCAAACTGGATTCCTGAATAGGCAACGCAAAGAATCATCTTTCAATGTCAGAGACGACAATGAATCCCGACTTTACTATTTGATAAATCGTGACTGTTTATTTCTGTAATTGCTTTCACAATTTAGCTCCCTCGATTATTCAAGTTTCTCTCTGAATCGTAATTTTTTTTTGGAAATTTTACTTGCCCAGTCATGCAGTTAATTACCGATCATAGTCGAATATTCATTAGAGTTATTCGTAAAGAGGTTTATTTCATGCAATCTCAGTGACGTAAAAAACCGAGGGCTTTCTGGAAGTGTCGCTAATATCAAGTTTGCGTGCTTACGGCATTATTCACGTTTGCCCTACCTTAGTTCTGATTGACGTCAATAATTAGCCAGGAAGTTAATGATTTTAAAGTTTCAAGTTGTAATCATGATGTGGTTTAAATTTTAAACACAACTTTTCCGAACTGAGTTGCCCTCAACTGTTTTTACCTCCTGTTTTACCAAGAAGAGTCTTTGGAGAGCTATTCAAGTTACCTGTTATACCTGGGTGGTTCAATTGCTATGGGCCACTATTGCTACCTTCTAAACCGTAAACGTTACAAATTCGGTTAAATTAGGCAAAAGTTGTCAGGTTTGATGACAAGTTAAGATTTCGAAGCATTATTGTCAAAATTTGTTCGGTTTCGCAAGTATTGGGAAAAAACAAAATTTTACCAAAAATGTTTTTTGCCAATAAACCGAAATCTAAGGGTTTAGAAAAAAGTTTTTCTTACAACATTTTATTGATTTTTAAAGCTCTATACACTAATGTTAAGTTTTAAAAAATAGCACTTTTAGTTTCTGAGATATCGACACTAACTTCAATTTTTTAAATACGGACTTGGATTATTAATTTAATTTCTTATTTCAACAGAGGCACCTAATTTATTTTGTTCTACATCAGAGTTTTAGGATTAGAAGAAAATAAAATTTATAGTTTCCAAAAGACTAACCTAAAAATATAAGAAAACGAAACATGTTTTCGGCAAAATGTCGTTTTTTTCCCAATGCTTCCGAAACCGAACAAATTTTGGCAACAGTGGCTCGAGATATTAACTTGTCATCAAATCTGACAACTTTGTCTAATTTAACCGAACTTGTAACAGTTACGGTTTAAAAGATAGCAATAGTGGTTCATAGCAATTGGACCACCATGTAATAGAGAACTAAGCCTAATTTACAAAAGAAAATTTCATTTTAATATGAACATCAATTGTGTAGCTATTTAATTTATACATATATCTATATAACCAATATGTTTTTTGAGATATCGAATGGTAAATTTAAAATCCTGGTGTTCCCCGACGGATGAACATTTCAAGTCTATCTCGAACTGCTGCTGGAATTGCCAAGGAATTTTAATATTTTTCAGTGAGCTTTAAAAAACATGGCAATATGCCAATAATTTTCTGGGAATAAATTTTATATTTTAGGAAATGTTCTGCTGTTCCATAGGAGACACGGATGTTTGAGACTTATTAGGTAGTAACATACTATAGTAGTACACATATTTGAGAATTTTGTTCTTATAATATATCAGTTCGAAAAACTTTATGTTACGTCAATGACTTCCTAGATATATATTTTATTCATGATCTTCAATAAACTGAAATGTTGCCGCTTTGCTACGGACAACAGAAGCATGTGAGTTTGGTGGGGAATTTTATCTTTCAGAAATTTCTCTGTAGACAAAAAGTTACGTTACACCATTGATTTTCTAGAAATATCCTTCAATAATCGGCTTCCAAACATTGAATTTAACATTTAGACATTTCCCAGCTGACTTTTTGGATACAATGACTTTCCAGAGATATGGAAATTCACCCATAATAGATAAAAGAAGATTAATACTAATCTTACCATTAAAACAAAAAAAATTTTCACGATCTATTCTTTAATGTAATATTTTCTTCGTCTGAACTAAATGTCTTTTTCAGCGTTTTGTCACGGCAGAGAAGCCCTTCCGACCCTTTGTAGTCTCATAACAGGTGACGCTCTCCTCTACTCCCTTTTTAGGGAAAACGCCAGTCCGGTGGCGTGTCCCTTCCGGGGGCCCTTCACTTTCACTTACAACAGAGGCCACGGGGAATGTCGCTCTCCCGTGTCCAACATAGACACTTGCACCGAGGACAGCAAGTTATTGCTCAGCTACCAGGCCTGTCCGGATATTTATGGGTCTGAAAGCACTGGTAAGATTTTTTTTTGTAATCCGAAACGGCCACAAAGAAGAGGTCTTTAGCATCAAACTGGACTACAAATGGACATAAAGATTTCACAAATATGCTCGATATTTCTTTTTTTTTAAGGGCGGGGTTATTTTTTAAGATTGGTTGCCCGAATCAATTTTAAAGGCTTATGTTGGGATTTGGCATTCCTGTGCTTCCGAAAAGAATTTTAGTGTTAAACTGCATGAAAAACAGCTAAAAAGTCATAAAAATAGCTATATTTTCTTTAAATGGCTGGAATATAATATGAGAAAAGTTGATTTCCAAAACCCTCAAATTAATTCTACTCCAAAGAAAGTTTTTAACTGAAGGAACTTTTTGCGGATTTCTGCTTTTGGAGGGACACTGCAAACAGGCCTCTCGGATAGTTTCCTGATTTCTGAAAGGTCTTGAGACTCTTCCAGTTATACGGCGTGTTTTGTTTTCAAAGTAAGCCGTAGGGGAAAAAGATGGTGGTATTTTTTAGCAGATATTATATATTAAGATGTATGGGAGGCTTTTAATAAATATTTATTTAAAACTATATGACAAACTTAACTTACATTTCATTAAAGTTCTTATCGTTCAAATAAAAAACTCCTGGTATATGGGTCTTTTAAATGGCTGAAATTGCTTCTATACCACTGTGAGACTCACAAGAAGTGTTACTGAAGGCAAGTCGATAGCACTAAGAAGGAAATTGTTTGCGGAACTTATTTGTATACATTAGTTCCTACCTCAGGGATCACTGTACTTCATTGAATTACGCCCAAAGTGCATTAATGCACAAAGTGCTCGCTTTTATGTAGTTTTCATTGGTTTCGTGTGTCTAAATCTCTATAGATTTGAATTTCTATTCAAGCTGCAACTGGTTTGTAATCGTTGTTTTTAGAAAATTTTGTTATATTTCTAGGTTAGCTCCAGTTTCCAAATTTTATTTCATTATAGGGGATTAGTTTTCACCAGTGCAACCTAAGATTGTAGATTTGGAAGTTGACGATTCTGTTAGGTTTTTTAAGTCCGAAAAATATCAAAAAATAACAAATGTCGATTTTTCCAAGCGAACTTGTACGTTTTTTGTTTTTTAATTTAATGAACGGATAGATATGTTATTTTCTTGTAGGTAGATATTGGCTTGCAGGCATTGTACATTTAACTATTCAAAAAGTGCTTTTTTAATTTTGCATTGATATTCTGGTTTGTATTTTGGTTTCCAAAATATATTGTTGGTCAGGAGTGGTTGCTACTCAACCTTTCTAAGACACTGATGCAACTTAGTGGTATCTGCTTCTGCAGCTGGTTCTAGGTTTTGTACATCACCGAAAGACCACTCTCATTTTTCTCAGACCAAGAGAAACTGAACTGATGTACTTATAATTTGCTTTATTAAATGAATTTCTTTGATAACTAGTAAGTAATGTTTGCAAGAGTGGAATTTAGTTTCATTTTTGTGTTGAAAGTTCTTGTGTGACTGTTTTTGATGCCAGCTTGATGGACACTATCCTTTGTTGAGTCCCTGATGGAAAACTTCTGGTGGTTCCTTTACCTCCATTGGTTCAGTTTCGTCTCTCTGGAGAGGGAGGAACCGTCTCAGCGGAAAAAGGAGGATGGAAGGACAATATTTGATGGTCAATCCAATCTCTTCTTTGCCGCATCGTAGATGTAATAGAGTGCGCCTAATGACTTTATAAAATCCACACAATCTGGGGACTGACCTTTGTCGGGTTTCGTTATGCTATCTGAATTCCGACATCTTGCAAACACCAGATGATTCTTAAACTAGAGCCCGATTCCGGGCAACAATAGAGATAAAAGACCTCTCGGGAATTCCAGATTGTAAACCATTCCGAGATGGTCGCCCGGATTTATGATCAGCCTTCAGGCCTACTTTATTGCAGTAATTAGAAATTTCCAAAAAGTCTGAATTGCTTTCATACACCATCAATCAACTAAAAAATTAGTGTTCGACTCTAAAAATGGCCAGCTAAGATTAGAAGGAACTGTGAACACACCTAGCTTTTCCTGTCAGCGATCGCTGTCTAACTAGATCAAGGTGCCGCGGCTGACTGGACTTCCTGTGATAAATATATATTCGGTGGTGCAATTGATTCAAACCAACTTTTGGATATAACACACAAGTGTAGGAAATGTCGCTTCGATTTCCGGCCGAATTGATATTGGAATATTCAAATTTATACGAGTTGAAACCCAGAATCTGGAAACAGTTAACTCTTGACTAAAACGAAAAACACATAAAATGCTGCAGATAAACTTGGAAAACTTGACACTTACCTAGTCAAAAATGTTCAAGCTTATAGCAGTCAATGGTTGACATTTACTAGTTGTTCTAATAAAAACCAGTACAGCTTTTTGTGAGGGAGTCTGATCCATTAAAACAATGCAGCACAAAATAGACTCAATATTAATAATTATTATATTTTATTACATAACAAAAACTGCATTTTCAGCTCACAATTTAAACCAGCAGCACGGAAAACATATAAAACAAATCAAACGAAATATAAAATCGTACGCTCACGCAGGATATACATAATTCCTCTGTTTTTATGTCCAGTAATATAAGCGTCAAATATTTTAAATTGCATTATTAAAATTATTATTATTCCTGCTGTTAAAGTTGGCCAGTTAGCTTGAGTACACAACGCATGCAAGCTCGGCAATTTCCCCGTGGAAAATGAGCTTCGTAATTAAACTTAACCGAGATCTCATAAATTATTTCAATCAGAGGTTTTTGAATATGAACACGATTTTTTTCTCCTTTTAAGCAAACTACGAAAAATCCCTGGCAATTGCATTAAAAATGAGCTAATTTTATGATAGAATTGCATATTGGGAAAATGCTGTTTGGTAATTATATTGGAAATTTGAATGGAAATTGATTAAAATGTAATTAATTTCCTATCACATTCTAGTCAATTGCAAATATGGCTTAATTATGAAACGGTTTAAAGTTTAAAGCCATACATTTAATTAGTACCGACGTAACAACAATAACATATTATTGCATTTTATGTGTTTATCCAATGAATTGATTTATATTACAAATGCTCTTTAAAACCTGCTGTAAACATCGAACCACGTTATAAGCTAATTTTGGGCTCTCCCTCTATACAAAATTATTAACTCGGAAATCCGTATCACGTATATGGAACGCATTACAGAAATACTTAACTTACTTCGAAACTTGAATACTAAACTCTGAAAACCTCAATGGAGAGTACCGCGAGAATTTTGATTTAGACTTCGGATGAACTATAACTAATATTTATGGGCTTCCAGAATAAGTAGAAACTAGCGAGCTCGGTGTGTGGTTTGTATTTTGTTGAGAACCTAAAGAGCCAAGTTGTCTTTCTAGTTTTTTTCAATTTTTTAACTTTACCGTGTTTCACTTAGTTCTTCATTTTAATGCATTTTCAGTGCTTTTTATTTTACTGAAAAAGTAATCCTGCACTAGCAGTTATCATTATTCAGCGAATTTAAAGAACTTGTGCATTTTACTATTCAAAAGTCGATTTTTTCCAATTTCGAGCTGCTGAAAGTGTTTCTGTGAAATACTTGTGAATTTTAAAATAAATGCACTTACATTTCACTCCTCGAATATTCTTGTTTTCAGAAGTTAAATTTTTAACTCTTATTTTTGAGATTTTCATCCTCTTGAAAAAGATGACTGATTAGAAATCGATTGGATTCATGGAAACTGAAGACATCAGTTAGAAAAATGTCTACGTTTGACTGTTCATCCGATAGCCAATTTTGAACTTGACTGTATATTTTCCACGTTAACCAAATGCATTTCCACCAGACTATTTTGCCAAGTTGAATTTCCTATGTATTTTTTATGATTTTAAGTATAAGTGTATGTGACTACCAAAAGTTGAGCTTCCCAAGTGAAACTTCTCAATCTTGTTTTTTCAATCCTGTAAAAAAGTATCTATACTAGTCTACTTAATTTGGATAGCCGACTTCAGGTGGAATGGCGAATAAAACTACGAACAAGAATTATTTGCCTAGAGCGATTCAGCCATGCTACTTGGTATTTGCCGCATGCTCGCTATTCGAGCCTCGTCGAATACCGCATTTGTGGAACCGGTTTAAGGTGTTTTTGCAACATTTCGTATCTTGGTTGTTTCACAGAGTTTATACTGTGAGTCTTTTCCAGAAATTAAATGCGAATTGGAGAACCACAGAAAGACACAAAAATATTTCCATTAATTCCCATATTATTTCCTGAAAGCAAATTCTGGGTGTCTCCTCAGACATTACCTGCAAGTGACCCTCCTTTCTTAGCACCGAAATAAATTACTTAACGAATTTGAACGAACTTAACTGTCCCTCAGTGCAAATGCGACTCTTTTAACGAGAGAAATATGTTAATCGCCAAACTTTTCACTCGTGAAAGAGCCGGCCCTCGAAAAAGGCTGCAGCTTAGAAAATAAAAGTAAAGTTGTCTCGTACAAAAACGTTTTTATTCCTACACTTTTCCTTAAGACATTACTCCGAGGTCCCGGCGATTTAGCCCAAAAACTTCCACTCTACAAAGTTTAACGTGGATTAGCATCCGAGTTCGGAAGTTTTAAGTACGAAAATGAGTTCTTATATAGGTGTTCTCAAACTTTAAGTATAATGTAGGCTAATTGAAGCCGGGTGCACTGGATGATTTATTCATATATTTACAAGCTTATTTCGAGGAAAAATGTCCACCTGAATTTGGTTTATTTTTAGGCCGAGAAACAAGGTACTTTTCTTTTCCCATCTTCAATGTCATAATTTTTGCGGACCAGGAACAATAACATATTCGTGATATTTCCTGAAACACCCTTTAGCTTTATATAGCACATTATAAATTTCCTGATTCAGCACCACAACTCCATTCCAGGTTTAGACTAAAGAAGAAGATATATCCGTAACGTCAAAAACCACAATTAATCTTCGCAAAGCCCCAGATGAAGGCTTAATGTGAAATTAAACAATCTCCTGCTTAAAACGGAAAACTAAATTAATTCTGCTAGGGCTGCACTCCGAGCCCCGACAGCCTCGGGGTTGGAATCTCATAAAATTTTAAACATGTTTTACTATGATTTAGCGGTTTTCTTAGATTCCTGTTTGCACAACTTATTGAAACTGCAGAGCTGGAAGTCTAAGTTTTAAATTGAAAATATACTTATTACCTACCTAGTAGACTATTTTAATTTTTAATATCAGACTCAAAAGCGCTTTAATTAAAATATTTTCAGTTGAGGAACTGCAATGTCTGGCATCCTGGAAAGAAGGCAGCATTCGGTATTTGGTAGGTCAGTTGCACCACCACCATGTGACGTCAAATGAGGACAGGTTCCGATGTTTCGTTTATGAGAAAACGACAGCCTCATCAGAGAACGCTGAAGGCGTAGATTACAGGGTAGCTCAAAGTGGAGATGCAACTTGCAACGGATTGTTTAGTGCTACCGAAGGGAGTAGAACTATGACTCTAAAAAGAGGTGATATATTCCAACTTAAAATATTTGCATGTATTATTTGTTCCATATTCCAGCTCCTCCAGTCAACAAATGCCGTTTTCCTAGCTGGCTAGCGAACTTCAACCATTGGCACACTTTAGACTACTCCCAAAGCTACAGTTTCCACCACCGCAACTCCACCCTAAGAATCAGTAACTCTAGTGGGGTAGAAATGAAGGTGCTTTGCGTTCAAGTGAAACATGCCAGAGACGATGGGCACATGGTCCTAGTGACGCACTTCACCATGGGCTGGTAAGTTCATTGTCGCAATAATAGATCTTGTTGTACATTTTCATCTATTGTAAATACTGTTGAAATGTGGCCCTTTTCCAGCCTCAATGTGTTCTGCCTTATTAATAAACTCTGTTTCAGTCTGTCTCTCTTCAATCTGTCACCGACAGAAAGGGAGGCTGGTCGATGGTCCGGGGTAAAAATAGGCCGTAAAGATATAAAGAAGAGGAAAGTAGGTTTGTTAGTGTTTCGGGCAGGGTCGGCACGGCAGGATTTGTGACCTTTGTGGCTCTGAAATTGCTGTGTTTCACAAATTAATATAAAGGGAAATTTTGAACAGCAATTCAAAAATTTTAGGAATTGCATTGCTAAAATAATTAAATTCAATCCGTTGGAATGTTTGTTTTTTCTGCTTGGATACGCCACTGAATTGAATGTACGAATGTTGATGTAAAACCATATAATTTTGGATTTCTTTTATGTGACTTTGACGTATCAAGAGTTATATGAATCCAGATGTCAGAGGCGTACCGGATTACGTTTCTTAACTACGTATTATTTAGTTACTATACAGGGTTCGCTATTACTCCGGCCTCGGTTCCCAGTGTCTTTGTATAAATATCAACATAAAGTATTTAAAGCAGTACTCATTTATATAGGAAAGCTGCATGATTTAATAATATTTTTGTTTATAAAGGGTGTTCCGTTTTCGCTGAGCAGCATAAAGTTATAGTTTTTTAAATAGCAACCTATAATTTTTTTTACGCCATTTGATGAAGCCTCAATTTAGAAGAAAAATACATTAAATATTTTTTAAATTGGTTGTGGCGTTGTCATATTAAAGCAATTTCTTTTAAAATGCAGCATCAGAAAGAAATGATAAAAAAACTGGTGTTTTTTGAAAAATTTGAAATTTGTTTTTGTAAATTAGTAAATAAAAGTCAGAGGTACTTAAAAACTTTAAAATATTTTTTTAATGCACCATACTTTTTTTGTACGGGAGCGCTAATTTTCAAATTTTACAAATTGCTGAGAATTTTTGTTTTTTAATGGTACCCATGATTTTTTCAAGTGTTTCTAATGTAGTTTTTAATTCTCTATTGATTTGCAATAATATCTTTTCATTTAACATTTACTGTTATGAAGATATTTACAAAATTTCAATCAAATTGCAACAGGCATTATTAATTATTATAATCTAACAGATTTATTCTGGTAGGCTTTGCTTCAATTTAACAAAAGCATAAGTTGCTTTTTTTAGTTAGTTGTCATATTATCTGTTACTACCTTCTGCTTCATTAATTTTTAACTAAAATGAACCTTTGTAAATCTCTAAAACGAAGCCTTGAGACGAGCCTACAAGAAAATGGGCAACATTTCGAGCACTAGTTGAATTAATCTCCTTTTTTTAATTTTTGTTGTTTTTTATTATTCTTCAGTTTTACTTTATGAGTATCTCTAAAACTGTAAATGTTAATTATAATAATGCCCGTTGAAATTTGATTGAAATTTTGTAAATATCTCCATAACAGTAAATGTTAAATGAAAAGATGTTATTGCAAATCAATAGAGAATTAAAAACTACATTAGAAACACTTGAAAAAATCATGGGTACCATTAAAAAACAAAAATTCTCAGCAATTTGTAAAATTTGAAAATTAGCGCTCCCGTACAAAAAAAGTATGGTGCATTAAAAAAATATTTTAAAGTTTTTAAGTACCTCTGACTTTTATTTACTAATTTACAAAAACAAATTTCAAATTTTTCAAAAAACACCAGTTTTTTTATCATTTCTTTCTGATGCTGCATTTTAAAAGAAATTGCTTTAATATGACAACGCCACAACCAATTTAAAAAATGTTTAATGTGTTTTTCTTCTAAATTGAGGCTTCATCAAATGTCGTAAAAAAATTATAGGTTGCTATTTAAAAAAGTATAATTTTATGCTGCCCAGCGAAAACGAAACACCCTCTATAAACAAAAATATTATTAAATCGTGCAGTTTTCCAATATAAATGAGTACTGTACTAAAAATTTTATATTGGTATTTATACAAAGACACCGGGAACCGAGGCCGGAGTAATGGCGAATCCTGTATAAGTCAGATTGTGTATCTGAAAGTCCTAAAAAGCTTTAAGCTTCGTTCGGATGTCACTTAATAGTGCATTCCACTTCACCAGTTTAATTCCGCGTCTTCAGTTTGGTTAAAATGTTGATGTTCTAGAATTAATAATTTTTTTGGGAATGAAATGATTATTTAATAAGGATTTTGCATATTTCTAAAATTTCGGAAAACCTTCATGTTTCTTTTATATATTTGAGATCCTGTTTCGATTCTATATGGAAATTCTACTTTCCACTTCATTCGCTATCCTAAACGTGGTCTCCTGTGATGGTATTTTTCTAAGCAATCTTTCTGACGATGAAAAGGTTCTTTCCCAAAGACCTTTTGTGTTTCTGAAACTTTCGAAAAACTTCATGCTTCAATTGTACGTGCAGTCATCATTTTCTACATGGAAAGTCGTCGTCAGCCTGAATTTTATTTTTCAATATTGATGCATAACTGGAAATTCAAGCTTGCAGCTGTCCGCTTTCCATATGGAAAATGCACTCTCCTTTTGTCAAATTTTCCTCCAACTGCATTTGAAAGATAATTCCATTCCCTGTCTTAGTCTTACTAGGTCTTACTTAGGTGAGACGTGACCCTTCCTCCGTTCTCGAGGCATATATGTGTGTGGCAAAGGCACATTTTGTTCCTTTCGCTTTGAACAATTGAAACATTGCAAACGAAATTTAGGATGATATGGCGAAAATAAATTTTCTTCCTATAGTCGTTCTTCGCAATCTTGTAAAAAACACCTACTCCCTACATGTGAAAACCCCTGTAGATACACTTCTCTATTGATCGAATTTGCTTGAAAAAACCAAACCAAGAAATAAATTATAACTAAAATGTAATTATGATAATAAATTTCAAAATTCGGACTTTCATTGAACCAACGAAGATATCGGGGGGGGAGGGGGGCAAAACAAGGTTTCGTGAAACGACCGTAGAACAAAAATTCAGATAACAATATTTTAGAGATTTGGAGTTAGAATTCAACGGAGTGCATGAAATTTCTCTACCAATAGCGGCTTTAAGTGTTCTTCAATTTCCATCAAATGCTTCACCTTATATGTACCCAGAAAATGTCATTTGTTGCCTAAGCAAAAACCATTTCATTTATGATACGGTGTTATCGACGTGAGCATTAATTCAATCATATGGAATATTTTTCTGATTTCACATATTTTGTGCAGCTTCAAATACAAAATGAACCAAAATAATAAATGCATGACTTTTTATATTGGAACTGTATTCCTCGTTTCAGTCATATCAAGGAGAAATTCGCCTTTGTTCATTTTATTTCAACCTTATAAATTGATTTCCCGTACTGAACACAAAAGCCTCGTTACTTTTTACCCCATTATTAACTTTTTGCCCCATTATTGAACTCTTAACACATTTCTTCCATCGTCAATTTTATTTTTCTCGATAAATATTTTATTCCTATTTTTTATTGTTTGCCTCCACTTAGGCGGCTACAGGTGTTCATAAACACAAAGTTTATCGTTCCTTTCAGGGGAGGCTTAAACCGTAGTCAGAGTAAATATTTTCTTAGCAGGACTAGAGGAAGTGCTTACACTTTCCAGACAAAGCCTGGTTCGATTAATAAGTAATGTGAACCGTGTTTGAACACCAGTTTGTCCTTTATTTTGACAAATAATAATGCAGATAATTTCTTTCAGTCAAAGCGGCTTCAACTGCATGTCGTTCTATCAACGTGACGGACACGTGGCGGAGGTCCAAATAGGGACGCAGACGAAAAGGGCGGAGGACGCCTGCAGCATGCCATTCTTCAACAAAAGCAGCATCCCCTACGTCACTTTAGTCAGTAAGTTTTCCTGCAAAAGCCGTCTATCATTGCTTCTCCCTCTAATTCTCAGTTTCACATTTAATTTGCTAAGAAGTTCTTTACCCAAAGCACTTCTTTTTTTCCAAAGGCACCGATAAATCTCTGCTGTATTCAAAAACTTCAGACGTAAATTCTGAAATAAATCGGATTTCGGGCCGTGACTTTTAGTCTGGCTCGACTTAATCGAATTAGTCGCAAAATTACTTTTCAGCGGGAGAAAGTGAATTAAAAGAGGGGGGACGGTTATTCACTCTGATAATCCTGGGAAAAATTGGATTAAATCTGGGCAAACACTCCTAGGTTTGGAATTATTTAGGAGCAGATTTTTTAGGCTGTTTGAGATATGTATACAATTTTAATAGAGCCCTCAGACACATTATAAATAAAGCATATTTCGAGGGGTCTTCTCGCACAAACTATAGTCAGACGGTGAATAATTTGTACAACCAAAGTAATTCTATTTACTATACGAATGCAGCCACTGAATACGATTATGCCCGGCCTTGTTAAGGGAGATTGCGACAACCGGAAATGCCACAGAGATTTATTATATTCCGAGGAATAATATTACAATAATTCAATTTCAGCAGTGCTCCATTGTAAGGACGTATCCGCTTTTTATTGCCTTTTCCTTGACTAGAAGATAAACAATTTTAATGAAAATAAATAATAATCGAGTGAAATCCAAAAGGACCAGCGGCCCGTAAAGCTCAACTAAGCTCCGAGGCATTATTAACGCTCTTCTGGCCTCTCAAGCGTGTAGCCGGCGAAATACCTAGAACACTCCTATTTGAGATCTGAACCTTTGATGCTGTAATTAATTAGAGTACTCCAAGTTACATAAGCAATGAAGAGGTGTAAACAAAAGTACGCGAGCTTTGCTTAGAGCATTGCCGTTTGGTTAAAATTTACCTGTTAACGTCTCAACATTTACTTTAATTAGTGCTCTATTGGAGACACTTGAATTGGTTGCGGAATTTACCGATTTTTGTCCCTTATCACTGTGAAACTTTGATAATCAACACTTAGCACATTAATTCAGTTCACATACACGGGCTGCTGGAGCGGTGGAATTGCACATTATTTTCAGTTAAAACTAACTGAGAATAACATTCACCCTTTACTTGGGGCTCAGACGAAAACCCTTGTTAACATTTCGGTGACAGGGTTGTCTTCAAAACCTAGGAAAACTCATACAAAAATGACTAAAGAACTAAAATGCCTGGAAAAACTGTAAAAGGCCTTGAAATTCCTCTTCTTAATCACCGAGTGAAACGCCGAGCCAGACAGTTCTTTTGGCTCACTCGTGTCGTCATTACAAAAACTTGATTTGAGGTACAAGAAAAAAAAAATAAAAAAGCAATGAAAATACAAAAAATTCTATGGATCAACGTTAGAGATCGGCCTCCAGCGCTACGCTTTTTCGTGCCCTATAGATAAACGATAAGCACGAGTCATATTAAGGCCATTTGTGAGACACAGCATATATGTCGGGAAGCCGAAAGGTCAAAATGGGAAGTGGCACACGCATTATACCTCATAGCACTTGACATGTTAATATTATATGGTATGAACTTTTGATTTAGGCTAATTAAGGCCTCAAAAGCTGTTCAGACTTTTCAGCAGGAAGTTACATGGGGTTTGAACAGCTAAAATTTTGAATATCACTGAAAACCCACTTCAATTTTGTACGTTTTACGTAAACACATTTCAGTATTTATTCTAAATTTTCTAGTAAAATTAAAAATTTTTTTCTTATATCTAAAAAGCTTATAAATTTATGAGCAATATTTTCAGTGCATTCTTTGGAGAGGAATAATGTAGAAGGCGAGCAGTTTTGGTCATAAGTTTATATCAATAAATCAACCGTTATTTTCCTTCCGAAGCATAATCTCTGAAAGATCTTTGCATGTATTGAGAAATACCTTGTTTATTTCCATAAAACTAATATAGATTTTTTGAAAATTGCAGATGAAAAAAAAATTTTAAGTACCAAAGGAACTGAGGAGAGCTTTTTTCTTCAGAATTGAACGGAGAGGTCAGAAATTAGTTGCGAAAATTAAAACTGACTAATGATACATGAAAATGAAAAAAGCTTAGTAAACAATGAAAGTAGTTAAAAATCATGGTTCTTCTTGCAACACTACTTGATTTGTGCTGTTAACTAGACCGTGCGGCTATAAATTCTCTAAAATTCCTGTTGACTTTTTAACAAATTATCATTTTTTTTAATTCAAAAATAACTGGAAATAGGACAAAAATACTATCTTTTGACGTTTGTTTATTTTTTTAAACATTGCTTATGTCACCCGTGGCACAAAATGGCCGATTTTTTTTAATTGAAATATGGATCAAGTGTCATTTTAAATTAAAATTCTTTTAAAACTACATTCAATGATGTACTATGACTCGAAATCTATTAATTAATTTTTGAGAAAAACAGTTATAATTTTGATAAAAACATACAATATAAACTCAGTTAAATAGTCGACTGTTAGTGAGTGACACACTGTTTGTGAGCACAAAACCGAAAACAAACCAATTTCCTATCAATAAACAAATTTTTTTCACTGTTTACGAACTATTTAACTGGGTTTATATTGCATATTTTTACCAAATTTATAACTGTTTTTCTCAAAAACTAGTTGATAGATTTTGAATGTGAATACACCATTGAATGTAGTTTTGAAAGATTTTGAATTTGAAGTGTCACTCCATCAACGTTTCAATTTTAAAAAAATCCACCATTTTGCGCTACCGGTGACGTAAGCAACATTAAAACAAATAAACAACTGTCAAAAGATATTATTTTTTGTTCTATTTAATGCTACTTGTGAACAAAAAAAAATCGTTAAAAAATTTAATGGAGGGGGGTGAGGAGACAATTTAGAGCTACACAGTATACCTAGGCACGCATACCTAAGTGCCTATCTTATAAGCATTGAAACCTAGCCATGTTTTATCGGCTTTTCCATTAATTTCGCCATAAAGTAGATTGCTCTGCGATTGCAAATAACATTTTTTGTTCATAACTTAAAAATCATCATCCTGGCAAGACTTACTTTTCCGACCGAACGCCCATTAAAAAGCAATCCAAGGAATACAAAGCGGTATAATGAAACTACTGCGACATTTCGATTCCTAAGGTTTCTCCATTGTCAACGGCATTAACCCGAAATTCAGAGAAGTCATTTTAGAATTCCCTGAGAATGAGTGCCGCCTCCTTTCATGGCGTGCCGTTATTAGAGCCGCTCTTTTCCTTGACGTTCTGCATTATTGCCTTTTCTTTCATTTCCTCTGTTAACACAACGGAAACTGGCTGAAATAGTTGTCAATTCTCGATGCTTTCGCCTCGCGTTTCCGTCGTCTTTAATTATCCTAAGTGCACGATTAACATGAAAAGACCAGTTAAGAACGTTCCTTTAAATATATTTCTTTAGCGTCAAAACTTCCACAAGAGTAACTATACAAGTTGGGCCAGTATCATTTCCCATAATGAAATGAAATGAAGTGAAATTAAATCAAGTCATAGTTGCGATGATAGCTCTCGTCATAGCTAAAATTAAATTTAACCTACGTTAGAATATTCTAAATAGCATATTTGATTAAATTTCGGGGGAAAAACACTTCTCAATAATTAGGAGGAGGGGGGAGTCCCAAACAATCTAATTTCTATGTCACTGATCACTAATGAGGCAACATGGTAATCTCCCACAGCTACATCATCTGAACGTCCCACCCAGCCGTGTCCATACATGGGTAAATTTGATGTCAGCAATTTGCTGGTCCGAATCGAGGACAGTGACTACCCCAAAGAACCCAGACTGATGGAACCCGATAACTCCTTCTATGATAGAAGGATAAGGTCAAGGAGGCACACTCCCCAGCCCGGAAAAAGGGTCAAAAGGGTGGATCAGGGCAATGGCTGTGATAGTAAAACATTCTCAAGCTTGGTGATAGGGTGCAATAAGATTGACACCATGGAGTTTAGTACTGAGTGCTCCGCTCCTGATTTAATAACAGGTAAACAATACTCGTAGTGTAAGTAATAAGAACAGTAGAGTTTCTAGGAATGGAGTAAAGTTTTAAAAAGCAGCTGAAAATGCTCAGTTGCAACTTTTAGTTAGGTAGGACGTAAACTATATAAATTCTTTACCGCATGAAACTAGAGCCACTCTAAATTACAGAGCGGGGCTCTTGTTCCTACTTTGAAAGCGCACGATTTTTCTTTGTTTGAAAGCACATAAGGATAAAATATTAAATTTCCTTGCAGGTACGTGTGAACGAGTTTTCTTTCCACTTCTACTTTGAGCCTGGGAAACTGTTAGCTAGTTTCCAAACGCATTAACTTCACGTGCGCAGTATTGGAGTACTACGGTTTTATGAACAAGAAAAATTTCTTGGCAAAAATTAGTAGGAATTGCCTGTTTGCCGGTTTGTCCTGGGAAATTGATCCCATCGCAATCTCAAGCCAAACTATTCGCGTTCCTACACTTACCTATAAGAAAAATTTAATATTTTATCTTTATAACTCTGTAAACAAAGAAAAATCGAATTTCTTGCACATAGGAAGCCATGCAATATTGAAAAATATTGCGGACTTCCTGGCAAAGGAATTGGCATTGGGTTTCCGTGTCTAAAGGCTTTGTTGGGATTTTTGGTTAAAATCGATTTCAATTATGTATTTAGTTTTGTTTAGTTCAGGTTAGTTTTGGCTCAGTTCAGAGCTGACATGCAACTTTTAGTCTCCATAGAAAAATTTATTTAAACGCACACGTTTAAATGTGGGCGAAAAGGGGGGTACTTTATCGCACCGAGTGCAAAGTTACGGTAAAGTTCCGTTTACGCACTGAGTGTGATAAAGTTACTTTACCGCATCCAATAAGGTGGTGGATGATTCGTTTTACCACGGCAAGTTGAATAGATATTCTTCTTCGTACTAATTGCGGCATAATGAGTTGTTTGCATCTATTTAAGGAAAAGCAAAATACTTATACTTGACAAAAAATGATTATTCTACATTTTATTTCTTAGCTAAAAGTGCCCTCTTTATAAATTTTCTAAAACCAAATTTCTTCTGGCAATTTTTCGTTCAACTCATTCTGAACTACCATCATAAGGAAAACGATGCGCCTGAAAAATGTCCGTGGGGAAAAGTGTGTTTTATCGCAATAATTTTAGTGTAAGATATATTATTAAATAAATAGAAATCTTGAAAATAACCGAAGTGTAAGTTGAATCGTGGGCATTTTAGTAACTTCAGAGATGGACTTAGCTTCTGTCGAAACTGAGGTGTTTAGATCATAGTATAAAATTGGATACAGATAGGAATTTGCTTTAATATCCTTACCATTTTTTAGCTTATTCTTGTCATGCCCGATGGGAGGAAAACGGAACCTCCTTCCTAATCACCACCCCCATAAGCCGCACCCAGGGGGGCAAGAAATTCTGCTTCATGTACAAGGAAACCGCCCCCAATACAGTCTCGTTTTCCTCCTCCAGTTATTGCAACCGTATGATCATGCCCGGTATAACTGGAGATTTAGTTTTTAACGTTACAAATAGGGGTAAGTGGCAACAAAGAAATTTATATCATCACCGATCAATTCTGATGTTTATCAGAGGAAAACCTGAAATGTTTTAGAGTTCCACATGACCTATTTCATGGAGTTTTTGAAATAGGTATTTGCTTTTGAAATGTAGGTCGTCAGCGAGTTTTCGGTTTCTCTGCTATGGTAAATGTTCTAGGAAATTCATGAATTCTCCAGGTTTTATTTAAAATTCTGAGAATATCAAATGAGAAAAATCGAAAACAAAATTTAATCAAAAACTTCTTTCAAAAATTCAGTAGAAATTACCAGAGCATCTACAAGACCTTTTCTGTAATTCCCTCTAGAGAAGTTTTAAAACGTGGAAATAACTCTTATATTTCTATAATTTTCGAGTGAAAACACCAGATTTCCTTCGACATTGAAATTATCGGGGCGTGTTCGGCATTATAAAAGAATTATATCTACAAAATGTAATCGATTAAAGGTATGGTCAAATGAATGGAAATTGTGGAAAACCCCTTCACAATCAATGAAAAGCAGAAAAGTCTTTCGAACTTTCAAAGGAATTAGTGGAATATCCACAAAATATTTTCACATTGTTATTACGTGCGAAATTAGATAAATCCCCCCAATAAAATTTTCAATTCAAAAAGTAAATGACTTTTCAATATCAATGGGAAGCCAGGCCACGTGAATCAGGGCAATCAAAACTGGAGGGCACCAAGAACCATCAAATGCGGTCAAAAAAGGATTTTGAAGCTTAAAATGGAAAATCGGAGAGATGTGGCAACAAAGAAATAGTAGGGACAAGAGAGAGAGAGAGAGAGAGGTTGAAAGCTGAAGATGTGGAAGAAAAGAATATAGAAAAATGGATTAAAAAAAAGACTAAAATTTCGGTAATTCGACAATGAACCGGTTCTTGTTTAGAAGAGAAATTTTCAAGCACGAAGTGTATGTTGCCAATATCATAAATAACGGTCTTCTTAGACTCAATTTGGTCAAGACAAATGGATTCCAAGTAAATCTACTTGATAGAAACATCACAACCTAATACGACGAGATAGTAATGTCAAGATTTGTAGTTTCAAACGCAACATGAAGAGTTGCTCTCAATGAAAGCGTCGAACTACTGGCTAAGACCAATAATAAAAGTATGTATGTACAGGGTGTCCCATTTTCGTTTTAATCGTGGGATATCTCGGTTATTAGCAAAAATAAAGAGATGTGGTTTTCGCAAACCTGTATCACTTTTTAGTGAAACTAATGATGACATTGATAGAATTGATCTAGTTATTTAAGTTTTTGCACTACAGGGCGTTTTTGAAAATATTGTATTTTGGGACCCCCTCTATAATTTGAATATACGTGAAAGATATTCAAAATGTAAAAATGGTGTCGGATAGAGATTTTTACGTAGAATCCAGCTACGTACTCAGATTTTATTTATAATTCATAGTTTTCGAGATATGGATCAAACTTATGTTTTGTTAAATGGGACACCGTGTATATTTTTATCTATCCTGATTCCCCTAATTTTCCCTATTCCATAAATACAAAACTCGATATGGTTATTCCAAATAGTAATGTCACAACGGGTCCAAAATGGGATACCTTGTACCTGCTCTAGACGGAGAGAATGGCTCCATCAGAGAGAGAGAGAGAGAGAGAGGGAGGGAGAAAACGGAGAATTATCTTCATGTAGTGATTATTAATCATCAAGCGAACTGGGATAGATGCATTTTCTTGCACCCCATGAACTATTGAGATTTATTCATGAATCATCAAAAAGAACACCAGTAGATCTTTCAATTGGAAGTTTCGCGTGGATTTTCTGCAAGTAACTTGTTCATCGTTGAAGACGAGGAAAAGGAAAGTGTCTCAAGCTGTAGAAGTTGTGGGAGGGACCTTAAATTGTAGTGAAAAAACTGAACGATCTTGCTATCGCATTCATAAAGTACTTCGCAGTAAACTGAAAGTGGCCAATCTGGATCGATTGGTCTATCAAAGATTTCTGGACAGCAACTGACCGGGACGGCAGTATTAAAAGTAGGGCAGTGAACCGTAGATGGTACCTGCAAAAAATTTAATGTTATCTTATTATTAATTATTTATATTGTTATTATTTAATTATCAGTTAGCTATAATAGAAAGAAAATAAACGATTTTAAAATTTCAGTCGTTTGTTTTTGGAAAGAAGTAACTGTCCATATCTATATTTGGTTTGTTCCTTAGTATAGATTTCTTCAATTGGGACTTCACCCTTTTTCATATTAAACTAACGCATTGTATTCTTTAGGTCAGTGTATGGAAACCAGCAGTTCCAACCGTGTTAGAGCATCCTGTGCAGGCGTCGTTTTAATAATCGCAGTTTCGAAGTGGTTATCAGTTCATAGGTGATTAAACTGAAAATGGTTTTAGGTCTTTTTTAATAAATTGAAATGAGACTGGCAGGCAAAGGTTGTGTGAGAACTCAAAAGACAGTTTCTTCCTCAGTTGAAATTTGGTTTATCTCAATAGGAAATAAGCTTTGATGATGACTTTACAGTTCGATATCTCTATTCAGCTGAGATAGCATAGTAGACTTAATACCTTCTCATCTTAAGCAATCACTCGTTTAAATTTTAATACAATATTGTATTATATCCGAAATTTTCAACGTGGAAAACAACAGTTTTAATCCACCTTCCGCATCCGAATGTACATATCAATTTGTTTAAATTAAGCTGCAGTTGTTTTCCACGTGACATCAGCAAAAAAAAACAAAAATCTGTGATTTTCTATTTGTTTCCAAAACGAGAAACTCTTAAACTATAAAGTAATAATAGTGGTGGGCAGGATGAAAGATATTTTTCCACGTGATTCGTTATTACCAGACTTTAATGACACTGAGGGTGATATTTTTGAACCAGAAGCAATATGTAACGTTTAGTTGTTTTTAAACTAAAAAAATAATATAAATAATGCGGTAGTATCGTTAAACTTACGTCGAAATGTGCGTCTATAAAATTACTTATTGTAGAGACACACATTTTAGATGTTATTAATCCTTTGTTAGTGCTGCTCCTCTCTTAAAAGCAATAAACTAATGTGTAGGTATCCACGTGTACAGTTAGTGTTAAGCTTGATAAAACAATAAGAAGCAAATCGGTTTGAGGATGTAAATTTTATATACACGGCGTCCCAATAAGGTGAACTAGTTCAACGTTTCTTTTAGCATTAGAGCCAAAAGTTAAATGCGAAAGTTGGAAACAGTACGGTGGAGCATATTAAATAATAATATCATTAAAGTACATGTGGTTCAAGTTCAATTCAATATTTTTCTGAAAGAAATCTAAATTGAATCTCAATTGAATATTACTAACAGTGTATTGTAATAATGCTTATGTAAGTAGTGCAGTGTCAATGTTATCCTACCATCATTAATGATTTTTGAAATAATGATGTCTAAAGTTTTCACATTATTTCCCTTTGTTAGTTTTGCAAGGTGTATCATCAAAATTTTTTTTTTAATTTTCCAAAATTTTGAAATTTTTTTGTGAAATTTCAAAAGTGAGATAACTTAAAAGTAAAACGAGAGAGACGGCAAACCGTTTTTCTCTATTCCAAACTTTTGGCCATTACAGGCCCTTAAAATGTGCTACATTTTTTTCAGCCACCATGTATAATGGCCTAAAATTTTATTGTGAATAATATACTCGCACAAACTCTCTTTTTAATATTTTGCTTTATTCTAAAGATTAAAGGCGATTTTGAGCAACTTCATATTATTGTGACGCCCTCTGGTTTTGTTATACTTTGGGTTTTGAATCCCGGTAATGTAAGTTAACAAAAAATCAAAATTCCATTTGGAAAAAAACGCATTCAAGCTACTTCATTCAGGATTTTCAAGCAAATATGAAATTTTAATGAAGAATAAATTGTAAAACAATAAGATATTCCTGTTATCAAAACATAAAGCAAATTTCAGTGATTTTGTGTTAGTTCCACTATTTTTTTTATTTTTCTTTCAGAGCTTTCTCACCATTTATAATAATATTTGAAAATATACTCATCTCCAGCTAAAGCTAATAATAAATAATGATTAGAACAAATTCATTGATTCTACTTGAACATCTTTCTGGTGCGATTTGCAATCATCTAAAACAAAATACTGTATAATAATGTACAATTTTAGATAACAAATTATAGGAAATTTGACTAGTGATAGGGCTGGTATATTTGTAAAAAAATCGTACTAATAATATTACTTGATAGTTTTTACTAAAAATAAGTTGACTACAAATAAGTATGTATAGCAAAGGCAGGGAACTGTATTTTTCGAAATATTCCATATATCTGCGAGTAACAAGGCAACGAAGACTATTACCTCTCCAAAGGAACTGTATTTTTATAGGAAACCCTGTATATTTCTTACCCACCAATATGAAGGTCCTAATAAGTGTTTCACAAGTAACAATTTTTTGTAATAATTTATGGCCAAAATGACAATCAATATTGAAGAAAAGTTTTTTTTTAAATTGCGATTTCAAAGGTCGAACCTAATTTCGAGAATATATGGAATATTTTTAGAACAAGAGAAGAAAGGTGCCTTGATTGTTCTGTTTGAAAGACACACAAATTACAAATAGTATAACTTTGAAATGCAATTGTTGTAATTATACTTGTAAAGTACTAACAATAAAATACCGAAGCAATACAGAGACTTGTTTCATATCCAGGCGGTCCTCCAAGAAAGTTCCAAAGTTGAAAAATTAATTCAGATAATTCATTGCGGTGAGCTACGCCTTGCATAAATTTTATTTTACATTACGTACGACGTTAAAAGTCGTCGAGTTTTTAAACTTAAATCTCCCCAAATAAGTTCAGTCCACGAAACAAACTTTGCCACGTCTCGAAGTGTATTCAACTTCATTGGTGGGGAAGTAAGTCGTGTTCCCACGTTCTCCCACCGCCATGGTATTCGTATCCATTAAGTTTTTATGATGTTCAAGAATTCCTAGCTATCGTAAAGGTACGTAGGTGAAAATCAATAGTTCTTTGTTCTTTGTTATGGCCTATTGTCTTAGTTGTCTTTTAAAACGTATACTAATTTTGGTCTCAAAATTTTGATAGCAGAAATAATGATTATCCCGTGTTATGATTTTTACGTTCATTATTATTCTTGAAACAATTTGTCTCCAAGGCTGAATATTTTCTTGTGGGGTTGCTTGTATAGAGCTGATTGTATCTCCGCGCAGAAAATCCCATGGATCAATCAGTCTCGTTAATTAATAAACTCAGTTAATAAGTAAATTACTTGTTTCAATGTCTAGGGAAATTAGCGACCCTAAAAATAGGGAGCAACTGCCTGAATCCAGGCTGTTTTCCAGCGTGCCTCCCCTGATTCTTCGGTATTGAGCTGTGCTGTTAATTAATATCAAAGACTTAACCGTTGTTGTTGCTATTTCGTTTATCTACTAATGAGACTAATCATTTAATTTCTGTGACGGATTCCTCCGTTCGCCAGTGTTTAATTGCATTCCGTAATATGTTCATTCGTGCCTGTGATACTTAATAATTCCATTCTTGTTTTTTAAACTATTGAGTTCTGTGATAAAGCCATTGTTTTGCCCCCTCGTGTCTCCATTTAATCCACTGAACCCTAGGCTTTCTTCACTGTCTAAAAGTTACCCTACGGTCGATAAGGGTCCCTTTGCCGCTTAATTCGAAGGGTGGCGCACGAGATGCTTGGTATAGTTATACCAAGGACCTACTTTCAGGACTAGTAGCATAGTCCTGAAATAGCAAAACTGATCCATGTGAATTACATCATCTGAATTTCCACCGCAAAAAGGGCGTTACAGAGTGTTACAACTCTTAGAATTAAGCTGAGATTTAATTCTCAGGAATTTCCCTGGGGTAAGCTTCCTACTATTTTTCTCTTTAGTTCTTTCCTGTGTGTCCTTAATCGTTTTCTAATTCGCCACAATTTAAAAAGGGAAATATTGACTTAAAGCGGTGCAATGAAAAATATTTAAAAAATAATAATAAGTCGATGTGTGTAACCGATTTCGAAAGATAGGCAAAATAATCCTTACAACAGTATTTTTGTTCTAGCCCTTATGGCAAAGCCCCAATAAAGGCCTAAGCTTTTAGCCCAGAAGTTAGCTTTATGTACCAGTTAATATTACAAATTGCGGTGGACTACTGAGTGAAAGAGTGATAAGCAATAGTGTTTCAAGAACGGTGGATCGGTTTGAAAATATGGTTTTTGGCTGACCTGATGCAAAAATATTTATAAATTATCTAAAATATTATATTTATTACGCCTGTTCGTATATGTCGGATTATCTAGGAGAACCTTTCAGGTCCATATATTTTCGCGATATGTCTGCTAGGTCAGTCTCACTACTTTCCTTACTGGTATCGCCAGCGTATCTTTCGCCCGTCATAAACTCATTAAGTAGTTTTAACAAAGATGTTTACATCATTGTTGCCTTGTTCTGTTTAAAAACTCGAATTAAAATCGTTTGTCACCCTCGTATGATAAGAAATTCTTATTTAGCTGCAAGAGGACTACGAGTAATGCTGTTGTGGCATTACGTTCGAACCGTACTGGTAAGTGAATCGATTGAATTTATCATATACCATAAGACTATTTCCAGGAAATGAAGCTTTTAATTTTTCTCAAGCAAATATCTTTGAGCTTGCTCTCATGGTATGTCATCGTCCCCCTGTGGTTTTTGAGCTCAATTTATAGAGCCATTATCAACGTTATATTGAAAATGAGATTCAAAAAGAAATATGGAGGTTTAGTGACTAAACAAGATTCCTTTTTCTATTGCTCTTCTGTCGTTGATATGATCTACATATCAGCAGTCCTATATATCAAGTCTGACCACAAGATTGATCTAAAAAAGGAAATCTGGAGAATCATCAAAGAGAAGGCTAGTTTTTAACGAATATTAACAGATATATTTTTTAAGTTTTTTTTTATTTTCAGGTGTTCGATAACCCGGAAAACTATCCAAAGCTAACCAGCAGCAAACATACTTTTGGAGGTTACGCTTATTACATCAAAAACGACGTCCAAATCTCTGAAGTTTTCAAAACGCATGAAGTCCCTTATGATGTGCCTTTAACCGAGGAGTATCTCAAAGAAGTGCTTGGAGAGCTTAGTGGTCGGGGATGTCCCAGCAAAAGCTCAGCTATGTGGGAGTTCCATGTGGTTCCCAGGCCTTTGGATGATAACAATTCGGTGGGTAGCTTTTAGTATCACTCAGAGAACATTTTTCAAGTATTGATTACTAGGATGAGTTTTATCGCTACGTCATCATCGTTCGAGTTCATCACAGCCTAGCGGATGGGGTCTCTTTAATGACCCTTTTGGTGCAACTTTTAGGAGACACTTCAACGCAGAATTTTAACCATGACTTGTACAACAAATTGTTTAAGGACCGTTATGCTCTCAAAACATCTAAAAACATATTTAGTTCTACAGCAGTACGTGCGTTTTACTTGAAGAAAAATTGAGAACTTAAATTTTTAAAATTCTAGATGAAGTTCTGGAAAAACTTTTTGACTATTTTGGAAATGATTTTCATTTCTCCAGGAAGAATCATCGAAGTAAAGTTCTTCAAATCAAGGGAAAAGAATCAGTTGAAAGTTTTTCATTTCTCAGGAGAGAAATATGCAACCTGGGTAAAAGAACACAAAGCTGAATGTTTTCCCATGGTTAAAAGTATCAAAAATAGCACTAATACTAAAGTTTCATCAGTTCTGACCACGGCCATTTATGAGAGTATCCTAGCTCATTGCAAGAGGGTAAAAATTAAAAAAAAAATCATCTAATGTTAAATAAATGTCCCCTTTAGACCTCACTCGTAGAACCTAAAAGTCTTAGTGCCTTTATGACAATTCGTACGAAACCTCCTATTATGGAAAATTTGAAACCAATTTCGCTAGAGAATTACACCAGCTATGCAGTCTTAAATTTTTCCACCGGACTGAAATCAGAAAGTGCTTTGAACAATTTGAAAATTTTAACCCGAGAAACTTTTTCCAAAATACGGACTTCGGATGTTTTGGTAAGTAATTCAACAGAATATTGCTACAGTTTCTGATTTACTTTATGTTTCAGCTCGCTATTCAGCTGATGGAATGTCTAATGGGGTACATACCCCTTTTCCTTTCAGATCACATCTTCCGGTTCGACAATCAAATCTTCATAGTTTCAATAGTGCCTGGGGGATCTCAAATCAAAATCCTAGATGGATGCATTTTAGAAAATGTTGTACCTCTTTTACCGTTATTTCATAGCTTTGGTAATGAAAAAATTTAGCTTAAAGACAATTAAAAAAAAACATTTAATAAAAAAGAAGCGATACGCTACTGATTTTCTTGATCGTTTGAGGGAAAAAAATTCTTTGATATTACTCTTTTATTGGTTGATATTCTTGAAAGCACCGTAATGAATCTGCTATAGAATAAGAGGGTTCAAAGCAGGAAAAACTGATTACAGAATTTCATGCCTGAGACTAAAAACGCCACTGACTCAACTTATCGTTAATAACTTTGATACCTAAGATCAGGGACATTTCAAATATAAGTTAAATAAGGGTTAAAACAGGATCCCTTATGGTTTTATTAACGCCATCGAGTTTTAGGCTTTTTTAAAAGTTAATTTAAAACTCAAATTTAAAAAGTTACCTAATTGACATCGAGAGCTGATGCCAATGCTTTTTCACAACTTGCAATTCCCATTTCCCATTCTCAATTCCCATTTTTTTCGTTAATTTTTGGCATGTGTAATAGGACAGTGGCGTTTCAAATATGAACTAAAAGAGGTTAGAGGAAAATTCATATTAATTTTTTCAATTCTAACTAGATATATAAAAAACAATTTTGTTTTTATATTGTTTCTGTTTTCTAGGTATAGCATTTGCAGTTGTAACCTATGATGATAGACTTCAAGTTTCAGTGGTGGCCGATAAGAAGATAACAGGATCCATTATTGAACTTCAGAAGATAGCTGACGATGTATTGCGCTTCATTAAAGTCATGGATAGTGAATCAAAATGCACTAATTGTGTTAGTTAATAATAAAGAAAATTACTGATTTATCATTGGATTATATTGTATATTCATAACATTGTACCATTCTATATGTAAAATGATGTTGAATTAAAATGTGCATTCTTTGTTTCTCCATCTCAGGTTTATAGATTTTTTAATAATTCTATAGAGATTTTTTCCTCTATTTTCTTCCTCATCTCTTTATTTTCTCCCTAAATGTTCCTTTTTTATTAGTATTAATAGTAGAGTTTTGCAGAAATACATCAAATAAGCATTCGTATCGGTTACTGCTTAGCGATAAATAGCGGCGAAAAAATTGTATATAAATCTACTTTTAGCACTTCGTTTTGCCCATTAGTACTGTATTTAGCTTTAATCTTCCGTCTACAACAATCTGTAGAAAAAAATGTTTTACAACTTCCTCAATGTTCTGATTTTTTTGGGCGATTTGCATCCATCTTTCTAAATAGAATAAAATCTATTATTTTAATTTTGACTGATGGAGGAATGGAAGAGGTCATAATATTTGACATTTATCCTTCTCTCCTAATAGGTCCCTACAGGCCCTTTAGAATAATTGCAATACAGTTCTTCCCAAAACCGCATATTAGCTCCTTTGAAATCTCTTCTTATCATGACACCTTCACCAATATAAAAATAATCCATCTTAGAAGACCTCATTTTGGGCCATTTGACGTCAACTGGATTCTGTGTCTCCGGAGTTGGATTCCTGAAACAAACTGTCTTCAAATAATCAAATTAAGGAGCTTCAGATTCTTACCTGAAAGTAGCAAAGTTCGTCCAGAGTTTGACCAAACGTTGTGATATTACCTCATCTTCAACACTCATAGAAAAGTTTCCAATGAGCCATTTTGGATTCCATAAATACCACAACTCTGTGGCATGAGCCACGCCTTTCACTAAAAATGTTGAGCTCATAAAGGTATAAAAATCAGACTATTTCGGGTGTAAAAATACCATTTTTGTTATACGTTGCAGCAAAATTTAACCAAATTTTTCCAATTTCTCCTTCATAGTCGAAGACATAGAAATAAACTGGGACATATCTTGATAGGAACTGGGCAGTTTTAGTTATGGGCCTGACAAAGAGATCATCGCTGAAGAACTAAAATAGTTCCACGTGGCTTTTAACGACATGTCTTCTTCACGATAAATTACATACGTTAGCAAACTCACTATCGTCCCCATCAACAAAACTCTTAGATTTGAAGTAATACTGTTTTATTTTCGTGCCCACTATTCTTTGGTCTTTAACAGACTTAATATTCATGGCACTCCGAACCAACGAACTAGGGCTGATATCATACAAGAAGAATACGGAACGAGCGAAAGACAACACTAAAATTCTCTATTAGCCCAGAAATAATATTTAAAGTGACTTACTGGAGTTCAAAAATTTGCTTTCCTGAGAGTTTACTCCCATGAGCACAGGAACTTTATAGAAATCTCCATTTTTTAGAGCTTTATAAATGTCTTTAGTTAACAGGGCTGTGTCACTCTCCGGCTCAATTACTGGACCAAACGGTCCTCCATTTTCGAATACTTCTAGAAAATTCTACCAAGATTTTCTTACATTAAAACTTGTGACAAAATTCTCACCAACAAGTTTACATTAATAAGGGCCCTATGGGCATTAGGGAGGTCTACCGATCTGAGATATGTGATAAGACTCGAGGAATTGTTGGTGGTAATGCCCATGGCAAGACCCAAATCAAATGCAACTTTTCGTGCATTTTTCTGCAGGGCCCAAGAACATAAAGGAGAGCCGCTTTGCATTATAACAGCATTGAACAATCCTTGAAATTGTTTGGCTACCATGAGATACCCCACTATGGCTGATCCCGCACTCTCTCCAAACACGGTAATCCTGTTGGGATCCCCTCCGAATTTGATGATGTTGGATTTGACCCATTTTAGGGCTTGGATTATGTCTTTGATGCCATAGTTGCCTGGAGCTTCCTCGTCTTCAGTACTGAGAAATCCTGCAAGAATTTTCAGCCTATTGAATGGGATTTTTAAGTGTTAGGCAAAAAGTGTAGGTACCAAAAAATCCTAGTCTATAATTGAAGCTGACAACAATTACGTTTTCTTTTAAAAGGAACTCTGGTCCGTAAATGTCTGAGGAGCCTTCGCGGAAAGATCCTCCGTAAATCCAGAACATCACAGGCAAAAGCTTTTTGTTAGGTACTCGATTCTGAAAAAATCTCTATTAGTATATTTATACAGGGTATTCGGAAATTAGCGGACTAAAAAGAAATTATGAATTATATATATAAAATAAGAAGAATATGCTTATAAATATATGCCCGAAAACATCTTCCAGAGCAGCTACAGCTTTGTAAAGGAGAAGCTACGACTAAGGTTTTTTTGCAGTAACGACGAAACGGTAGCAGTTGAAATAACCAAATTTGGAGTATTAAAGTAACTTGACACTTTGAAGAAGTTGAAATATCTCGTTTTACAAAATGTCAATCCAAGGCGTGCATTTTGGGGGGGAAGAGGGGAGGTATTCTGAGTAAAATTTTGCTGCAACTGTTTTGAGCACCATTTTTTCAGTGCTTTAAACACAAATTATAAAATTTTCAACTACTTTTAGTGAAAAAGATACTCTTAATTAACATTCCTAGGGTGCACTGTTTTCAAGTTAACGTGATTTGAAACTTTCGTATCTAATTTAATACCTAATATTAATATATCATATTATCATATAATATGATAATCATTATGATTTAAAATGTCGATACATGAAATATAGCGATATTTTAAATGCACGAAATCACGAAAATGGAAATATTTTTAAAAATTTATTAAAGTAACAGGTAATATTGGAGATAATAAAATGGTGTCCAAACAAAATACAGCAAAATCTTCATCAGACCCCCCATCCCAAATTCCCCACTTCTGATTGACATTTTACAAAATTGGACATATCAGCTTCTTCAACGTGTCAATTTACCTTAATAGTCCAAATTTAGTTATTTTAACTGCTATCATTTTGCCGTTACTGCAAAAAAAACCTTTACCATAACTCCTTTAAAAAGTTGTAGCTTCTCTGGAAGGTATTTTTTAGCATATTTTTCTTATTTTCGACCATATAATCCACCATTTGTTTTTGGCCCACTAATTTTCGGACACCCCGTATAAATTCCGATAAACATACTTTTGGGACGAAAATATTCAAATATAAACAATCTTCCTGTCCAGACACTTTATAAGTCATTTGCCTAAGCGTCATTTCCACACAGTTCGGGCCATATTGAGTGGCATTGAGAACCCCTTTCCATTTTTTGTATGGTACTGGATCCTAAGCAATTAACTAAATCACATATATTTTGGTAAATACTTTGTCATTTCAATTACCTTAAATCTAAGTCTCCCTATGGGTGGTTGAGCATAAGGGATACCCAGGAAACTATAGTAATTTTGATCGTCTTTTAAATGGTTGATTAGGCCCTTCAAGAGTCCATTCTCCACTTTGATGTGAAGGTAACCCTAAAACGAGACTTAGAGGCTAATATTTGATAACTAGTTAATGTTATTGTGTAATGAATTAATCAATGATAATTTATACGAAAGCATTATTAATTTTTTTGATAAATACATATTTTTGAGGTCAGAATTGGCATTTCATGATGATATCAAACATTTGGTTCTATTCATCACATAGGAAAATATTGCCAACACTCATTGTCCCACGTCATCCTAAGGAGACGAAAATATTTTTGAATATTATTAATTAAGTCCCATATTTGAGGAATCAGATCTGTAAAATTAATTTATATAGATAGGCTTGGGAAGAATTTATCTACAATATATTAACTAAGATACCTTGTGGATATCTTCCCCTGTTACACCCCTGCACACTCCAGATTTATATCTGGAATAATAAATTGAAACATTTATCAAGGAATAGTCGTAGAATAGATTGGTAAAAAGTTGTTGATCTGAGTCATCCCTAAAGGCAGATCATTTTTTTAAGTAAGTTTATAAAGTGCTTATTTCACCCGGTTTACTCCCCCCCTCTCATTATGTTCTTGCTTTTGTACGAAAGATTTCATAAATCTTGGAAATTCTAAAAGAATATTGACAAAAAAAAATGCAGAATTTGTGGGCGATGATAAGGCAGTAAAGAACTCTTGAGGGTTACTTCAGTGGGTGAGTAAAAGAAAACGGGAGCACCTGATTACAACACGATATATTACAGACTGCCTATTGAAAAAAGGAAAAAGAACACATACGAAAAGGAACACTGAAAACGCTGACCCCGCATATACATTTGGCGAACCGCCTTATCAATATTACTGCTTTTAGGCAGATTAAGGTTTTGTTTCTTCAATAAGAACTTTTAGCATTAAAGTTTTAAACCAAGAGTTTCATATCACTATTTGATATTCCGTTTCGGTTCAGTTGTTTGTTTGATGGACCTAAAAATGTTAGTATTCTATATAAAATGTTGGAAGATTAAAATAAACAGGGGTCAGTGGCATACTTGATTTCTAAGTACAGTGAAAAATGTTTTTTTCATTTATTAGTTAAAAAATGCATTTTCTAACACTGAACATACAGTGTAACCCATAAAGTCCACATTATATGAGAAATTCTTTTACTTGTGATTTTGGGTAAATTTTAATTTTGCCTTTGGGTTGTGCTTCAGACATGGTGAGAAATGATATATGTGCAAATCGAAAAACAAATGACTGTCTATAACTGTCAAATTGCAATTTTTTTTAAACATTCAAAATCTACCATTTTCTCAAAATTTTGAAAAATCACAAACGAAAAAATTTCTCAGTTTCTCATTCTGTACCTACATGCCAATTCTCAATTTTCTCGGAGGACTTTTATTTCAAAAAATTTTGTTGTATTCCTGCATTTCCGAAATATACAAATTGGTCAACAACCTTGTAAGAATAATTATAGTATTATCTGAATTAAAGTAATTATCTGAATAAGTATTCATTAGTTATAGTTGTAATAAATTAATCTTTTTAAAGAAAATGTAAAATTCATTAAAGACGCTACGTATGCCTTGATGCAAAATTGATCTAGTTTATAAAAAAAATCTTTAAGTCACTTTATTCCAGTGTTTTTATAAAGTTTATTGACACAGAATTAGATATAAACAAATATTAGCTGACCGATTTAAATACTTCGGAAATGCAGGAATACAACAAAATTTTTTGAAATGAAAGTCCTCCGAAAAAATTGAGAATTGGCATGTAGATAAAGAATGAGAAACTGAGAAATTTTTTCCTTTGTAGTTTTTCAAAATTTTGAGAAATAATGGTAGATTTTGAATGTTTAAAAAAAATGCAATTTGACAGTTATAGACAGTCATTTGTTTTTCGATTTGTACATATATCATTTCTCACCATGTCTGAAGCACAACCCAAAGACAAAATCAAAATTTACCCAAAATCACAAGTAAAAGAATTTCTCATATAATGTGGACTTTATGGGTCACACTGTATAGATATTTATCATAGAAATTTCACTTGTTTAAATTCCTGAATACACTCTAGATAACTGGAGTGCTCCAACTGCTTTTGATCTCACTAAATCAAAGCGCCGCCACTTTCTATGAATTTATATGTTCGGTAGCAATACAGAATAATATTTTACGTTATTGTTTGTTTTCTTTTACATATAATTGAAAATTATAAAAAGCTTTGAAAAAGTTCACTGGCGTATGTCTTCGCCGAAGGCGGAGATAAATTTAATAATACCTAGTGAAATTCTATGAACTCTTCTCAAAGTTAAGCAAATCGTATTCTCCTGAATATTCCATATCTCGAATATCACATGATGAAAAGGGAAAGAAAACATACATGAAGATGACATAGAAATCGATTCGAGCCACACAACGAGGAGAAAATAAAATTTTTCTTGTGGCCAAATTATCGAAAACTCTTTAAAGTGAAATAAGCAACTTGCGTATTTGGGAATAATTCACCCTAAGTACGAACAGGCACTAAATTTAAATAATGTGTAAATAAAAAAAATTGGCAGAATACATTTATTCAAAACTGAGACAAACACATTGTTATTGACTTAATACTTCTGATTCCAATGAAATGGGACAAAAATAAACAAAAGCTTACCCTTATATTTTGTCCTAAAATTTCCATTATACCCAGAAACACAACAAACAAAAATAAAACAATAAAATTACTGCTCCCAGACATTTTCAATGTATATAGCAATGTCCAAAACTTTTTAAACGCACATAAATAGTTCTTAGGTACCGTAAAGAAGACTGCAATTCTCATTTAACAACTTTTACTTGTTAACTGAATGTAACTAATCAATAATTTGCATTCTTTGGTGTTTGGCAATGACCCTGAATGCATGACGAAAAGCATATTGTTGTCATTTTTCATTCTTCCTATTTCGAATAATTAACTGATGAATGAAACGATTCTCCTGTGAATGTATATATGAATTTGTTCAGGAATTTAATGGTTGTGAAAGAGGTTTTTAAAAAAGGAAGACTTGGTTGTCGAGTGGAAATTTAGTAGATCTGATTTAATGGAAGCGAAGCCAGAAGTATTATCATTACTGAATGATAATGCGTTTAGATGACAGAAAAAGAACCAATGCAGACAGAAGTATTAATTAGTTTAGTTTTTTCATTAATTTGGGTACATGTTAATTTTTAGAAGATTGTCAAATTAGTGTTCTGAACTGAATTAACTTTGTTTTCTATGAATGCCTGAATTCTTTTTTTTTCTATTTGTGAAGGAAAAAAAATGTAAATAATGTTCTTTCCAATTCTATATGCAAGTGGACTATATATATACTTATATATGACATAGGTATATATATATATATATATACCTATGTCAGTCTTTAGATTTCATTAATTAACACCGAGAGAAACAGCTATTAAATAATGTAAACGTACAAATTAAATTTTTGATAAAATTGCAATTTTTGTCGATAAGAAATTGCTTTTTCAATTTGTTCATTGATCCTTGCCATTAAGCTTTAACAAATGATTATAATACCGGCCATGCGTTATTTAAAACTTAAGATAATTCAAACATCTGAAGAATCTGAAAACAATATTTTATTTTTACGATTAAATTGAGAACTGAAAGGAATCACATCTTTTTAATGTGCAAGTAGAGGAATTTCTACCAATCTAATACCAATCCCGAATCAAAATTTATTTTTTCTTACAGCTCACATCTTCATTTACTGAAACGTTAAAGTACAAAAATCTTCGAATTTTGTCAATTTGTCCTAGACCCACTATCGCTAGGATTACTATTATAGCTATCAATTGCCAATCCTAAATAGAAATTTGATGACCAAAAACACTGATGAACCCCCAAAAGTAACATTGCCCTTACAAAAACGCTGCAAAATGTATGACGCCATTTTTCATAAGTTGTTTGTAATGGAAAAGCGTAAATCGATGATTTTCTTAGAACTTTTCCAATCAGAACGACTACATTTTTGTGAATTACTTAACAAGACATTTTTTGTATGGTTCTTTTTTTCAAGGTTGACGAGATTAATTATATCCGTTTTCCGTGGATATCGTGCTTTTTTTATCCAGAAAATATACTTAATTTCTCAGATTCCCATAAAAAAATGTTTTACCTTTGATAAAGCAACGTCAATCCAAACACTAAAACTACATAAAATAATAATTAACACATTATGAAATTTATTTGCAAACATCTTAGCGAGTTTAAAGTGGACTGCCACAAAATTTGTATAAAATCAAATAATAAAATATTCAAAATAATGGGCTAATTGAGCGTTTCCTGTATTTCTCTTACCGTAGTATTTCTATAAGTTTTAATGATTACAAATGATGAAAAATTGCGAGAAAATTATTTATTTTTGTTTTTACATTTATTAATTAGTTTAGCTTATAGGCAATTTAATTTTTGGTCATTAAAATCACAAAAAAATCCAGTAAGTATATTTTCAATTTACCTGGTATAAATTATCGTGCCGAAAAATAATATCATAATATGTTTTTCAGGGTTAAAGATAATATTTACTGATTTACGTCAGATATAAAAGGAAACAATTTAGCTGAGAAGTTAACTATCGTTATTATTATACAAAAAGATAAAAATTTGTCAATTTTCGGTAAAAACTTTTAAGTGTAAAGATCAAGAAATTGATAGATTGAACGTTGGAGCAGATAGGAAAAAAATTGAAACCGAGAGTTTCAGGTTTAATGTTTGAGCAAATTCGCCAAATTTGATTAAGTTAAAAATTCAGAATTTATTAAATAGATGCAGTGTTGAGTATTTTTATGGTGGAAAGTCAAAAATCAAGATCCAAGTATCGACAACTGGGGTGGAAGACTAGCGCCCTTTGGGGTCCTTTTAGGTCCCCATTCCGCCACCTTTCATCCAACCATTGTTTTCAAAACTTAACCCTAATATATACAGTATGTCGCACGAAATAGGAACGAATCCATAGCTTGGAAACTATGACTAGGAAAACGTTGAAATGTGGGGATCATACTAAAGTGGAGGTGATTTATTGATTAAAATATTTTCATAAAAATACCACTTCTGGTTGCACCGGGAATGAATGTCAGTACGCTTATTTTAAACGGAATACCATTTGTATTATATCAAATTTCGATTTTACAGAACGTTACGAACATTTTTCATGTATAATGTTCTATACCTTAATTTTATGGTTTTCGAGATATTTACAATTTTCCAAAAAAAATGATAGTGGCAGCCATTAATGTATTTTATAATAATTCGCAAATAGCTAAATATTTTGTAATGAAATTTTGTACTGTTATACAAAATGTTTTACTATCTTTAGATCAGTGAATCAAATCATGCTTTTTCATACGGGGTGTTCAAAAACAAGGCCCAAAAGTTTCAATTACAAAAATTGTAAAAAACTTTTATTTTTTTGAATAAGAATCCCATTTTTTCCATCGAATACATATTTAGCACCAAAAATAAAAAGAACTTTCAATTCAGTTGTCTACTTAAACCTAATCGTTTTCATTTTATTTTAAAAAAACCTTTTTCAATGTTTAGTACTCAAGTGATTTATTTTAAATGATGTCAAGAATTATTAAGTTGACCCTGCTCGCCAGAATTTAAGTCGTCATGCTCAGTTTGGTTTTTTTAGACCTCAAATTTTCATGTATTGCTTTCCTACTATCTACCCAGAGTTGCATCTAAATAAAACGACTCGTAAAGGAAATTTCAAAAAAATTTATTATTAAAAAAGTGTGTTAATCAGCAATGTCCATTAAGAAAATACGAATTCCATTGAATCGAAAAACAAAAGTTTCAATTACCATTCAGCGACCATAGACGTAGTAGGGATACTTGTAGTGAGTTAAATAGGGGTGGTAGTAGTATGGATACACTGCATATGCTGTTTCTGAGCCTTCGAGGTCTTTTTCAGGTTTTATGGCAGCTTCAGATCTGGAAAAAATTCATATTCCTGACACTTAAAGGTGCAAATTTGAGATGGCGAAATCGGATATTCATAATTTTTATGAATCAGAAGGGAGAGTAAAGCATTGTTAAAATAATAATATTTAACCTCCGAAGTGTAGGAATAAGGAAGACCACTATTATAGATGTTAGGAGAACTTTGAAGAAGAAACTAAAAAAATGTTGTTAATATAGCCATTCACAAGAATTGATTACCGGAACCGATAAAGTATCAGCAAGGGTAAAGTGTGCATGATTCAATACAAAATAATCGAAAAATTATTAAAATTATTACAAAAAAATTTATGATCTCAAATGAAATTTTCGCTTACTCTCTTGCAACTCTAATAAGTGTTGCAGGTCCACCTTCAGGAAGAGGTTGTACTCCTGCTGGTAGTCCCTCGGATAGGGCTGCAAAGGCCAAAACAGCTAAAGCTATCTAGGGCAATATAAAAATAAATATAAGAAAACTGAAAATATGTACAGATTTTTATTCCACCCGGTATTAAGAGCTAATTCAGCGCACTGGGACATCTCGGCAACATTAAAAGTATTTGTTTCCGTTTTGTAAAAGATACATTATTTAAAGGTCCTAGAAGATTATTCTCGAAGTCCCCTACTATTAAATTCAATGTCCTAAGAATTGTCTGTTATTTAGAGATGTCCGGAGGTGTATCCACAAATAAGTTTTTAGTAACCTTTTGATTTCAATTTTGCTTATAATGTTACTGAAGAAGCAATGAACTGAGTTTGTGACCATAAGAAAAGCACTATCACTACTTACTGCGAATTTCATGACTGCGCAAAAATGTTGTTGGAAAGATATGATCACTGTTCAAAGAAAAAAAGAATAATAATAGTTTTAAACCATTAAATTTTCTTTTATACGTCGCTCAGAAAGGCAAAAGATGCGTGGCATGATTAAGTTATTTATTGTCATCGATATAAATTATAATTTTTAATTGATGCATTTAATTTTCCCTTCACTTGCCTAAGTTAAATGAAAAAACAAGCGATCCAGTATTGTATTACTCTCTGTTTATTTAGACAATGAGATGGCATGTTTTCGAACGACCTTACATGGCAGTTACGTAACACATTCATAGACGGTAAGTACATGCGACTTAAATTATATCTTTAAAAAAATATTGGCTTAATAAATTTGACCAAAAATAGATGCGTTAGATCGCGGTTTCAGAGGTAATTAGCCAACTAATAAATAGTAAGTAATTATAGGCTCCTATCAACATGTTATGTACTAATGCACTGAATAGTTGCCCAACATCCCACAAGGTAAATGGTACCTAATTAGTCTTCCGATGACCGCAGAGCAAATTGACAAAAATTCATAGTACAGGGTTACTTTGGTAATAAATGTCCTAATTGCTAATTGCTTTTATATTGCATAAGTGCAACTTTATTGGGCGCACCTAAGTAATGTGGTTCAACGAGATTTCGAAGTGGAAATGTGGTGTTTCTAAGCTGGTTATGATTAAATTGGAACGCAATTGTTCGCTCGAGGAACTCCCAAAATATCTAGTACACCTCTCATGTGATTCAAAGGCACGCCGTCATAGTCAGTACCATTTTTAGGATACCTTCGTTTTCCATTATACAAGCCTTTCTAAGGTACCTCTACTACCTACCTACTGCCCACAAAAAATTTTAGGTACCTCAAACCGCATTTCAGTCTAGACTCTTCGGTAGTCTTTGTGTTATGCTGCTTATTCTGTTTCGATGGTTAAAATCACGTGTTGGCTTAGCATATTAAAATTTAGTACTATTTAAATTCCACCAGTACGTTCGTTAAAACGGGTACCGTAATGTGTGACGCAAGTTTATCCTTAAAAGATATTTCTGTGAGGTTGTTTAAGGCCAATGCCATCAAATTCGGTAATTTTACCACGGGAAGTGGAGCCCTTACCCCAGTTTATTTTGATCTCAGAGTGATCGTTAGTTATCCTAGTTTAATGGTAAGTGTGTTTGCGTTGCAATTAGGTTATAATTAGATTTTTAATTGACTGAATTCAGATGTAGGAAATGCCATTGGAATGGGTTTTAAATCATTTATTATTCTGCGAATTGAAGCTGATTTTCTCTTGATATAATCGAAAGGCCATAAAAGCTATAAAGGGATCTGCGGGTTCACTTGAATAATTTCCTCATTAAAAAGTTCCTCATTAAAAAAGCCTTTAAAGCTTTCTTTTAATGAGGAATATTAAGTAATAACCAAAATGAAGGCATGTCTACAAAAATCTTGTTACTCATATACAGGGGGGCCATCGAAAACAATTCAGCAAGGTTTACAGGTTTGTATGTCAAAATTTTAAAAAAATTATCGGAACCGTATACTTTCGTTTTCAAGGGGACATATTTCCACATTAATATCATTACTGTAACTTCAACCCCTTAGCGGGGGCGATATTCATCCTTATTTTTTTCAAATGGGAAGGAATATGTTATGATACACTTTTTAAAAGGGCATTAAATTTCCTTTCAAATGGTGCTTTGTTTTTTAAATTTGAGTTACGCATCGCCGACAAATGGAATTTTAGACATTTTACTGAACCTCTTATTTACAAATAGGTTTGTGAGCAAAAATTGTTTGTAAACTAACAAATATCAGACAACAATTCGACTTTATCTTCAGTAAAGTAGTTGATGTGGATAGTTCGTTATTGTTGCGCTATTCTTTTCTTTCGATTCGATAAACAATGATTTATTCTATTGCGGAGAGAGTAGAATTTATTGAATTGTATTTTATAAACAATTCATGTGTAAGAGTAACAGCAACTTTGTTTGATGAGAGGCATGCAGGCAGACATGTACATCATGGTTACATCCTAGAATTAATAGCAAAATTCCGCCAAACTTGATCAGTAACAAATAAAAAAAACAAATAAAAAACGGAATATTGAAAATTCAGTAAGAAATGAGACAAGTAGCTGTTCTGGGCCAAGTTAGTATATGTTGAATAAAACAACTCTAATGACAATTAGATTTAAAGTCATTATACTTAAAATAAGTTTTTAATTACTGTGTTAAAACAACTCAGTTCGGTTATTTATTTCGGCATATCTAAAGCGGTTGTTGTTTGATTATTTTTCGGTGAGATGATTATTAAGCAAAACGGCATCACAAGTCAGTCCGGCTTCAGCACTCATCCGAACAAGTACAATAAGAACGGGATCAATCTTTTTGTAATAATAGTACGTTTATCAATAAAATAATTACTACTGTGTTCATCATTATCCTTTTTTTGGCAACAGTATAAACCCTACATTAAGTACCAAAAAACTTTCTGATGTAACGGGAGTTTCGCGAACCACTATGCAGAGAATTCTGGAACATAATAAATTGCACCCACATAAAATTCAACTTCTTCAAGAATTGAATGAAAATAATAATGATGTCTGTTTACAAATTTGGAAATAATGTCCAAAAAAATTATAAACAATTCCAACTACCTTTTTAATGTTTGCTTCTCCGACGAATATTCAATTTTTCGCAATGGCACTGCCAATTGACATAATTGTCGTTGCTGGCCCGATACGAATCTAAGGATCTACCATGAGGTCCGTACTCAACATCCTTAAAAATTAAACATTTGAACTGGTATTTTTGGTGATCATATAATTGAATCATTTTTCTTACCGGGAAATTTAAATAGAGATACTTACTTAGACTTGTTGGAGAATGCCGTCAATCCAGTGCTGATCGAAATTATGGAAAACGACCAACGTTACCATGAAGAAAATCCGATATTTCAGCAGGACGGGGCTCCTCCCCCTTATGCAATACCTGTACTGTTTCTGGACGAAATGTTTTCTGATAGATGGATTAGGAGAAGAAATGCTATCGAATGACCTGCTAGATCACCTGATTTATCTCCCCTTGATTTCTTTTTATGGAGACATATGAAATCAAAAATTTATACCACCAAGCCTGAATTTTTAGAAGATTTACTGAACCGCATCACTAATGAATGTCAATAAATTACACCAGATATTCTTCCAAATATCCGGAAACACTTTGAACAATTGCTGTACTATTCTATGAAGGTGAACGGTGGACATTTTCAAAACTTAATAAAATAACACTAATCAATAAAATAAAATAAATATTTCTCAGCGACGTGTAGCTCAAATGTAAAAAACCAAGCGCCATTTGAAAGAAAATTGAATGCCCTTTTAAAAAATGCATCACAACATATCCTTTCTCATTTGAAAAAATAAGGGTGAATGCCGCCCCCACTAAGGGGTTGAAGTTAGAGTGATGGAATTAATGTGGAAATATGTCCCCCTGAAAACAAAAGTATGCGGGTCCGACGATTTTTTTAAATTTTCACATACGAAGTCGTAAACCTTGCTGGATTATTTTCGATGGGCCAACTAGTATATACCGATAAAAGGTAGATAAACTAGAAAGGTATGTTATAAATAAAATAAAAAAATGATATATACCTTAAATGTATTATTTTGAATGGACCACCCAGTATGTCTTCTAAATAATGTACTTTTTCACACATTTCTTTATTTTTTATCAAACACTCAATATATTTTTGAGATCTTGGAACCGTTCTGATACGTCTATAATTTTTTTAGATCTTTATTTATTTATATATACAGTATGTCCACAGATAGAGGGCCCAAGAGGACAAATGGACAAAAAATGTCGTCTTTCGACAAAAAGTCATTCTTGATAAAAGTTTCTGCTTCTCGAAAAAATACGATTTACGAAGATACTTTTGAACTTTTTTATACAGGGTGCCCAAAAACTACGAACACATGAAATATTATCAGGAGTAAACTACCTTTATTTTTCATTTTGGAGCAAAATGGTAAATAAAAAACAGATTTCAAATCCTATCCAAAGTTTACAGACAAAATTTTAACTGAGTATTCCATGTTTTATTTTTCTTTTAAAATTCAACCAATTTCTAATTTTACCTTTTTCACCTCATTTCACGTATTTGCAACAAGCATGACAACAAATGTCACAATATTAATTAATAATCTCGTTTTGAAAAATAATTTTTTGTGGCCTGCAAGAAGTCGTGACCTCACTATTTCTAACACATATCTTTGGGGCCGTTTGAAGCAATTAACGTTTCAGCAACCCATTGATAATAATATCGATATTTTAAAACAGAGAATTTTAGAGTCAGTTCAAATGATTTCACTTGAGGAGATAAGAAGAAGTTATAATCACATTAGACAGCAGTTTGAGAAATGCGTCGAATACGGGGGAGGTGTGTTTGAATAAGTAATATCTACTAACTTTTATTTTGAATTACTTATAAACTATTTTGGAATAGTGAAATTTTGTATCTAAACTTTGGATAGGATTGGAAATCTGTTTTTTAATTACCATTTTGCTCCAAAATGAGAAATAAAGCTAGTTTATTCTTGATAGTATTTCATGTGTTCGTACTTTTTGGACACCCTGTATAAAAAAGTTCAAAGTTATCTTCCTAAATCGTATTTTTTCGAGAAGCAGAGACTTTTATCAAGAACGATCTTTTGTCGAAAAACGACATTTTTTGTCCATTTGTCCTCTTGGGCCCTCTATCTGTGGACATACTGTATATATATATAATTTATTATATATTTAGATCTTTAAACTAGATGAAATTTTCACTTTTTGTAGAGCATATGTTTCTGCAAGGAACTTTGAGATCTAACTTGGTGTTTTTCCATTGAAGAGCTTGTGTCCATTTGAATGTTTTGCAATATTTTTTTAAGTAAATCTTAAAAAAAGAAACTTGTTATTTTTCGAAATTTTGTTTTATACGTGATTTATTCTTCTCTTCTAGAACGACGTATCAATACTTTTGGGCCAACTTATTCAAGAAATAGTAAAAGAAAATGAATGCAAAACACACCTATCGTCACCTGGCCGGAATTTGATATGTGGGGTACCAATTACAGCGATACCAATCACATCACTGGCATCGGTGCACATCAAAATTCCTATGATACTCAAAAGGAAAGTTGCGAAAAGTTATGGAACCCGGGAGTTAATCGAGGGAGTTTGGAATAAAGGGGATACATGTGTTTTGGTGGATGATGTGATCATGTTTGGTGACAGCATTTTGGATACTGTGAAAGATCTTGTGGATGCGGGTAATAAACATTGCGGTACGTACCTGACTTAGAATCTTCTTTACTTGTTATTATTTAGGAATAAAATGTTCGCAAGCAGTGGTGATATGCGACAGAGAACAAGGGGCAGTGGAAAAATTAGCCAGGAAAGGGATTCAAGTGTACTCTCTGTTAACTCTAACACAGATTCTTGAATATTTGAAAGAAGATAATTATGTTTCACAGGAAAGTTGTGATATGGTGCGAGGTTATTTAGCTGCCAACCCTGTATCTGATGAGTTAACTGACCAGTGCAATAATGGATTATAAAAACAAGAAATTCTTTACCAGAAATGAGTTTGTCTATTTTTTCTATGTAGATAATGCAAAATGAACGAAGTAATTTTCATTTCATTTGCCATTAACAGCTTAAAAAGTGCCGGAGATTCTAAAAAAAATCAGGAGCACATCAGAAGACAATTAGGACTTGGAAATCTCCCATTATTATTCGCATTTCAGTATTTCTTTTATCAGAAACATAAATGGATCAGTCAATGCGTTTTCATTGAAAGCTTTGGTATAATTTTTAAAACTGCTACAAATCGTAGGAAAACCCCAGTGGCGTATCAGTGTTACAAGCAAATATGTCAGACCTTGACAAAATTAAGATTCTTTGCAATTGAAAATGAAAGGAATATACCAATGAATTTTTACCGGAGACTTTCAAAAGAACCCCAGTAACATATGAGGGCCCCGTGAAAATTTATAGATTTTGCCTACTGGGTTTGCATTCAAATACTCCGTCTTAAAAAAATGTAGTATAAGCTTTCGATTTTTACTCTTGCATTAAATTTCAGGTAAAATTCTTTTGCATTTAGCTTGGGAATAAAATGTTTCATAGTATAACTTCCATGCCATCTTCTGTTAAAATTGAAACATCCCCCAATAACCTATATCGATTTAAAGTATCCCCCAAATCAAATAGTAGACTTTGGGGTTGGATAGATGGCAGTAGGAGCTCTACTAAAATAAAACAAAAAAGTTCTCAAATCTTGATATACATATAAAAATATATTTAAAACTATACGAATAAATATAAAATAAAATATCGACAAAAACACAAATGAATAGACAAAACTTTAAGCATCTGCTTGGAATGCCGAATTGTCGTACTCGTAGGGATGTTCTGATTGACTTTCCTGAGGTTCGTTGAGATGCTGATCAAAGCTGCCCATAGATTTTGGGTCAAAAAGCCTCATTTGTGACTTTCGCTGTATAATTGTTGTTCTTCTTCGTTGAATTGCTGCTATAGTCTTTCTAGGTATTGCCACATCAGCTGACAAATAATTGTGATTATTTAACTTTATACGAGTTCAATTAAAAAAACCTCACTTTCTTCTCCCCTCTTAAACTTAGCCATTCTAGTAGCAAAAGCAGAATCCAAATCGTTGATAATCGCCTTCTTTTTGTCTTTGTTCTTCACAAGATTCAATACAGTTTTCCTCCTGCTGACGTGATCATTAACCTTCTCATCCTTCTCATCATCCCCATTCACACCTTTAAGCTTTATGAGCTTTCTGAATATTTTTAATGGATCCTTCTCCAAAATCTCGTCTTCAGTCAGATCCTCAATCTGCAATTTTTTTTGTCACATAGGTAATGGCTAATTCATTTCCGTACCTTGGTGTCACTAAAATCAATATCGGTGTTTGCCATAATTTGCGAAAATGTCCCAAATCGATGAACCATCATGCCAATGAATTGAATTCCCATTAAAAGAAAGAAAAAGATTAGAAACACGAAACCTATAGGTTCTAACTCCAAATAAGTCTGCTCAACGATGATCTAAAAATAATGTGTTCAAGATTTTCTTATTATTATCCAAGAGATCAGTCCATACTTGATTGATTTGTAATAAACTAACATAAGTAAAGTTCACTTTAGGATTGAAAGGCCACTGTAAGTGGAGGATGTCCTTCTTGATTGTCAGCAAAAATACCACTACAACGAAGATGATGTTGAGGGCGAAGAAGCTCATTGCCATCTTATCTCTTAAGTCTTTAAGGTCTTTTGCAACTTTTTCCTGTAAATATTAATCATGCAAAGAAAATTGCAATATTAAAATGATCAATACCTTGTCGTCTTCGATTGGATGTAAGTACTTGTCCAACAGTTCTTTCCAGAATGTCAGCTCCTTCTTCTCTAAGAAAGTCACGTGTCCTCTTATAAGCTCCCCATCATAGAACCAGCTATTGTTTTGTAGATGGTCTGAAGGAGTTCCTATAGATCCTTCTTCAAATTCATACTCTTCGGAACCTTCTGGAAAGATGCCTGAAGGTTTCTCTAAGGTGGATTTCCTCGTTCCCGATGGTCCAGGTTGAGCTGAGGACCTTCTTGTGGCCTTCAAACCTAGTAAAGATTCATGTGAAGATCTTGAAGAATGATATGGTGGGAAATAAAAACCTTCCACTATGGTGGCTTTCCTCTTTCCTTTAGACTTCTGTGCCATTTCCGGATCCAACGTGTTTAGCTCCAAATTTTCAATTTTGTTTTCGACTTGTTCAATTTTCTCTTGAATCCTTATTAAGTGGTTGCTAATTATGGTCATGTGCTTAGCATCTGAGGAACATGACATAAAGAATTCCTTAGCTTTATTGAACATGCTTTCGACATACGACTTTTTCTTTTTGATAATTTTTGGTGCCACCCCTTCCTAAACAATTTCCAATTTTTCACACATACTTTTTTCTTATCACATAAATCTTACCGCTGGTTTTGGCGCAACGCTAATTTCTCTTGTGCCCCAACTGACGTTGTTCATATTAAACACTGAATATATGACCAGAAGCATGTACATACTAGGGACCGTTATCAAGTAGATAATTCCGTATTTCAAACAGTAGAATTCCTTGGGGTGTATAATGGCAGCAACTATGTATTCACCTGAAAAAAATAACCATTAAAGGAAATGAACACAGCTAAATCTGAGTCTTACCCATCATTATGAAAAAAAAAAGAGATGATGGAGCCAGTAAACCATCTTCATGGATTTGCATGGCTACACCAATCAGCACCATCATCATTATTAGTCCGTAAACTCCACTAATTATTGCTGCTACCAAGAGCTAAGTAAATAAATTTCAGGGTGAAATATTTTTAACCAATTGAAAAGTTTCTGCTCACTTGAGTATTAGATTTGCACAACACACAAGTGATAACGAATACTAGAATTGGTCCTGCATTCCACCATAAAGCCGTGTATTGAGACATGTTAAAGACAGTCACAAAAGCACCCACTAACATGAGAAATATGGTCCCAGGTCCAATTACTGTCCCAATCATCAGAATCGTCTGAAAGATTAAAATAGAGATTTAGAAACATAGTAAACATCTTTTTTTTTAATTAAAACTCAAAAAACTGAATATCTAAAACTTACAAGGTGAGTCATTTAAAAAATCGATTTCTCAACAACTTTGAAGTAAGATGACAATTTAAAATTTTCTAACATCTGCTCTGGCGTCTGTTCCCTATTTCAAAAATAACAAATTTATAAACAATTAAACAACTAAAAAAATTTTAAAAATATTTTAAAATAGTTCTGTACTGCCAGTGGAAGTGCATTAAAGACTCAATAATTATTTTACAAATTCTCTAATCCCTGTTTTATATTTTACAATAAATTTAACTGATGTAGATGTCATCAACTATCATAAAAAAAATCAGTTTTTGAAACCCCAGGTAAAAATAGTTTGTGCCGCTATTGGACACTCACCTGATACCAAATATACGGTGTCGAAATATCATCGTTCATTTGCTTGATGTGTGAAGAATCCTCTAGAAGATCCAGAATATTGGCCATGGTGGAGGGCATCCATCGTCTTCTTTGATTGTAGAACTCATTGAAACCTTCAGGGCAGTGTGTGTACGCATCTGAAGCTGCTGAGTATTCCACTCGGTATCCTCTTTGGAGGAGCAAAGTGCACAGCCATCTGTCTTCACCTTGATCGTACTGGACGTAATGTCTGGCCTCACTAGCTCTGGTGGTATATCTAGCCATGACGTTGTGATCCATAAGGGCACTAGCTCTGAATAGAGAGAAACATCCAGGGGAGCAAAGAACGCAACCAATAACGTGTTCTGTAGCTTTTTGCATCCAATGCCCAACGGCATATTCAAATACTTGGTACCATGCCATTGCTCCAGAGCCTATAGGAAATTTTATTAAAACAATAAGTTTTTTAATTATCAAACGATATGGATTATTACCAACTGGATGAATACGCCCACATGCAGCTCCAACATTGTCCTTTTTTTTCATGTATTGAATCAGAAGATGAACAGCTTCAGCCTGGAAATCAATGTCTCCATCTAAGGCGAGTAGGAATGTGTTCTTGGAGCGATTTTGAACTTTGGTCTCATCAAATTCATCATTGTCTACGATTCTGAAATAAAGCTTTAGCTTTTGTTCGGTTGAGTATTGAAAATCCTCACCTATGCCCTAATAAGTAGTACATGTACATGACTTGCGACCATCTCTTTTTCGCCCTAATTTTGGCTTTGTCTTTAAGATGGCAAATCAGCTTGGTTTTGCCTGGAAGGGTCCACATCAAGCGACCGCCATATGGAGTTGGATAGATGGTGGGAGGACGAATTCTCACTGAAAAATAATTAAAATGCATTCAAATTTGAAATAAAATTCTTACCTTTGGTTTTGTGGACTTCAGATGCAGCAGGTTCGAGGACAGAAATGAAATCATGAACATAGGTGTTGAGAACCGGATCATTGTCCTCCTGAGAGGTTCTCCAAAAAGCATCATCGAAGAAAATGTGAGCTGAAATTAAATTTTCTTTCCCTAGTTGATAACAATATCGAAAATATTTTACTTTCCCACTCGTAATAGTCCTCCACTGGATACTGTAAATACTGTTTTACAATTCTGTGGGCAGCTTGGTCTTCATCCATTCGGAATATGGACTTCAAAAACTCCATCATTTCCTCTGGTGTTTCATGCCACATTGTCGCGCAAGCACATATTCTTGTTATCTTGTCCTCATCGACATTGTGGGGGTCGAGTACATTAGGAGTAGCTAAGGAAAAGGCTACATTTACTCCCCTCCAAGTGAGGACATGAGTTGGTGTCTTACCATCATCTTTCATGAGTCTGTTAATAACATTTCTTCGATTCATGGCAATAGATTGATCGATGAGGAAGGCGTCATACATGGGTCTCATAAAAAGTTGTTCTGTGGAGGCCAATTTCGCGTTTTTGCTTAACCAGATGTGTCTTGTAATCCATATCTATTGGAATTTAAAGGAATCACAAGCATATGTGAAAGGGGTTTCAAGTAAGTACCTGTGATAGCAGCCAAAATAGCCACAACCAGGCATATTCGTGTCCAACGAAGTTTTGCAAAGATTGCAACGGTGGTGAGTTGAAAAATAAGTACAGGGGTATGATGTCTTTGAAGGCACATGGGTCTTTGGCGTAATATCCGCAAATAGTTACCAGGGTAGAAATGAGGGCTGGTACTACTAGAGCGATGGGGAATGCGAAGCTTATGCCTGAAAATGGGGGAAAATGTACGTTTTTTTAGGATTGTAGAGAGGGGAAAATTGTACCAAATTATGTATATATCTCAGAACGTGCAGAATAATGAAGGAGAATCCATGACTGTGAAGTACATCTTTAACATAATTTACCTTGTATCATAATTTTGCAAGCAAACTTCCCAAACGCGTAGCAAATGTATGTCGCAGCAATGCAGACAAGCCATACGCTTAATTGCAAAGCTGGACTGCTGTTAATAGTAACGGAGGCTCCACTACTAATTCCATGGTCTGTCGAAAGAACCTTCTGTTGGTCAAATACGGAAAAAGTGAAATTAAATTCTTCAGATATAAAAAAAGTCAGTTACATATACAGGGTGTTTCAAATTTGAGCGATGTCAAAACGGTAAAGTATACAGGGGCAGTTAACTGAAATACAGGGTGGGCTACCGAAAACTTCCCACCTGATTTTGCGAGCGTTTGCTAGAGAAAATTGAAAAACGCTCAAACCCGTCAATTTTAGGTTTAAGGAGGACTCATTCCTTTCATATTGTTATGAAAGTAAATATCACCATCTAGCAGGGGTGTTAGTAACATTGAAAATTTTAAATGGAAAGGGATATTGACTGGCACCTTGTTTTAAAACGCTCTAAATTCTCTCTTCAACAGCATCAATTTTTCGTAATTTGGATTAGTAGTTTTCGACAAAGTACGTCATCAAAAATTAAGTGTCTTACCATTCTTAGTCTAGTAAATGTTGAAAATGGCCACCACCAACCTCCATACAATAATATAGGACCTGTCAAAGTGTTGTCGGACATTCTGAAGTACTTCAGGTATTATTTGGCGGCATTAGTGTATAATCCGCTAACGTAAGTCTTTTAAGGAATTTGGTTATATAGAATTAATGAAATAATAAATAAAAAATTAAAGAATGTTCGACAATACTTTAAACAGGTCCTATATTACTGTATGGAGGTTGGTGGTGTCCATTTTTAACATTTACTGGACTAAAAATGGTAAGACATTTAATTTTTGATGACGTACTTTTTCTAAAACTACTAATCCAAATTACGAAAAATTGGGGCCGTTGAAAAGATAATTTAGAGCGTTTTAAAACAAGGTGCCACTTGATACTCCTTTCCATTTAAAATTTTCAGGGTCACTATTACTCCTGCTAGTCGGTGATATTTACTTTCATAATAATATAAAAGAAATGTGTCCCCTTAAATCTAAAATTGACGGATCCGAGCGTTTTTCAATTTTCTCTAGCAAACACTCACAAAATCAAGTGGAAAGTTTTCGATGGCCCACCCTGTTTATAAAGGTGCGCACATAATAGTTAAAAATAATTATATCTGAGGAAAACCAAAATTATAAAGAACTTTTATAGTTTCTAAGATACGTGAATAGTCAGTCTCAATCTAGTTTCTAATCAGGCCACCCTGTACAACGTATCGCAATCTTAAATTATTCAAAACATAGATATTTAAGGTCCTTCGAACAACCGAATGTTCTCTTTGCCGTTTTTAAAGCTTTAAGAGATGAACCCCACAGAGAGTTTTATACTGTATGCACGGAATATTAAAGTATATTTTTAAATGCAGATGTCTTACATTAACATCTCCGAAACTTACCTCTACAACTGTCATATTATGGCTGCTAAATATGCTTCCCATGTTATTAAATAAAAAGTCCACGTCTTTTTCTCTGATATACAAACTGGCGACAGCAGTACCAAAGAAAAGAAGGCATTTTATGGGTGCAAGAATGGCATAAGAGAAGTATTTGCTATTTGGGAATGTCTTCCTGGCTTTCGCCATTTCCTTAACAAACTTGATCTAGAAATGCTTCATCTACAAATAATTCTCAACAAACACAAAGTTTAATTTATACCGAAGTAGTTTCTGACAAAAAAACTTCCCACCAACCAGCAGAGATAAGGATCAAAGATACTGGAATTAGCCACAATCCAAGATCTGCATTAGATAGAAGAGGCCAAACAATAAAGGCGGTGACCTGAGACGCCAGCGACATGACATCGAGGATGTAGTTGAATTGGAATCCTTGTACGGTTTTGATGTTTATCAAGAAGAGCTCTAAGAAATTTTAACTAAAACTGAAGCAAATTTTGATGGTTTTAATTACCCAATGCTGGAATAAAAGACATGGCATTAGTCAACATTGCTCCCTTTACAACGTCTATCTCTGGTAAAATCGTGAAAATCAACAAGCTGCTGCCAATAGCAGGAAGAGATTCTGTGAGTAACAAAGGGAAAAATTCCCATAATGTGGGGAGAGAATAAGACTTGAAGATCAGGATTCGTATTGATCTGCAATATTAATAATTCAAGCATTTCAATAAAAATTCGTGATACGAGATTCAATACCTGATGAAAGTGCCAGCCTCTGGAACAAAATAAGCAAGCATGAGCAGCCAAATCCATGTCGCTCTTTCTACGTCTGGCATAGAGAATTCATATTGTCTCGAAGAGTCTCCTAAAAAATATTTTTGAAATTTGTACTAACATCCATTATTATCAATTACAAACCTAAGCCTTTATTGCAATACTCTCTGGTGACATTCTTTTTAATTTGCGAAGTCATAAAAAGCATTAATGTTTTAGACAAAACCGCTGTTCCTAAAACCACTATAAAAACCACTATAACCGTGGCAATTTTTAAGAATTTGGTCCCATTATTGATGAATTTGTTCTCGACTGTGGACCCAACTTCAGGCTTTCTGTGGATAATTTCGAAACGGTCCCATGACTTCACCTCCTCTCCCTGTCTACAATTTTAAAAATTTTTATTTTAAATTCTTTGTAATAACTATAATTAAAGTCGTCTAATTCGTCTTTCTCACAGTGCAATAAGAAGAAAAAGAATTACTTTCAACGATTTCTAATTATATCAGCAGCAGCCACAATTTCCACAGAGAAATCCTAATTAACGGAGGAATGGAAACAAGTAATCAGTTTGTAAATAATAAGTTCCTCGATTTAATTTCATGAAAGAAAGAGATTTTTATTAGAAGGAAATTTTGAATTAGGGAGATAATGTTGAATGGTCCAAGTAAGCTGAATAAAGTTGAAATAGTGACGAATTAGTTGTCACATTGGGATATCAGAAATTGGTATCTATCCTTAAGATGTAACAGGGTATTTTTTCCTGAAGTTCACATGTCGAAAACTAAATTGAACCAGATCGAACCATATGACGAAAAATTGATATCGGATTATTGTCGTTATCGTACTGTTATGATACAGCACAATAAATTTAAATTGATGCTTTTAAAATTAATGGAGTTCTGAGCAGGGAAACAGTATCACAGCAGTATCGATGTTTCATCTGAACGAAACCGAATTTGAAAAATCTCATGTTAAAACTTGTAACCAGCCATATGCTGATGAGTTTATAGAAATTATTTTCAATAAATTCCTTAAATCGTCACTAAAAACTTCGCTTGAGTATCTTTATAATTAATGACGAAAAATGGAAAGAATCGTGAACAAAAACAAATTAAAAAAAAAACAGAATCATGGACGTTGCACACTTATGAGTTTGTGGAATCTTTTTCCAAAATTAATTTACTGATCTGGCTGAAAAATTAGCAATTTACCCCCACAAAATTCCGAAAAATTTTCTCCCTTGTTCCTACCACGTAACCAAAGAATTTTCCATGAGGCGGTTAGGATTACTCTAGATTGCAGGAGACTCGAGGGACCAGAGAATGTCCATAAAAAACTGTTTTCGGTTTATGGATTGCAGAAAATTTTTCATAAGAGCAGTTTAGGTTTCTCATAAGGTCACTTCGGTTGTCAAAGCATCGCTTTCAAGAATCCGAATTGCAACAACCTACTCCTACCAATAATCCAGGCCTGTACAAAGTTAATAATGGTTTGCGATATTTATAGAAGCCAGGAGAATTATTCCTAAAGGCAATTAAGATTACTTAGTTGAAATAATTAGTAAACTCGTATAATAGCTTCTCTATGTGTAATAGGAGGGCCTTCTTATAATGAATTCTATATCTTTTGTCCAGTTAATAGTGGAAATACAATACCTACTACATCTGCAATGCGATAAAACGACATCCCGATGAAGATTGAAGATTTAAATTTTACACATTTGAAGATTAACAGGATAAAAATAAAATAAATTCTGTCTTAGTTATCATTAAAAACTGATATGAAGATATCTTGATAATAGCTACTTATAATTAATAAAACATACTTTTTTATACAGATATTTTTGTTTTAATTTTGCGTTCTATTTACAGAATGATTATCGAACACTAAACTATCCTATTTAAACATTTTATCGTTAAGCAAATAATTAAATAGCTTTTCGCACAATTTTCCTACTTTTAGTTAGCCAGGTGTAACGCTGATAAATTTCTCGTCAAAGGAACCGAAAGGCAAAAGCTAAAATTGTCGGAAATACCAATTTTCACTTTAAATAAAATTCTCTTTGTTCCACTTAAGTACAACTCGATAACAAGGCTTGCTACACTAAACAATATACCTTGAATAAAAGGCTCTCGTCAGCATTATTTTAAGCAGATTACAGTGTTTCCACCTAATCCATGTATAATACAAATGGAGAAGCTTTAAATTATTTCATAACGGCTCTTAGAGGATATGCGCTAATTATCATTGAGTTGGCTCAAACGTACCTTTCAGATGGGCCCAATAGAGAGTCCTCATCGTTGAAGTCACTGAAGTCATCATCATCCATGGATCACAACAAGCAATAAACAGTACAATCTGGATTTAGAGTCCTAAATTGATTTCAAATCAGTTGATGTTAAACGAATACTAAAGCAACAATAAACATTTGTTTCTGATACAAGACTTCATGTACTTTATGGGAAAATCCAGAGATAAGATAAAATAACACCTATAATCAATTAAAAGATATTTTTAAGGATTAGGAATTTGAAATGCGACCTAGAAATAATTATATACTGCGTGACATAGAAAAGAGAACACCCCGTAAAAATGGTTTAATTTAAATAATTTTTGGTATGCATGTTTGTTTATATGTATAGCAGAAACGATCAAAATTTCACTCATATTTATCTACGTATTTACGAGTTATTCGGAATTTTAGGTTTTTTTTAAATATAAAAATTGCAATAAAATATCAACAATACAACTGGAAAATAACATTTATTGGAGTGTAGTGTGCTTAGAAACTGCGTAGAGATATGCCTAGAACCAGAATAGAGCGAAATTTTCATCAATTGAGCGAGTTTGAGAGGGGTCGAATGGTGGGTCTACGAGAGGCTGGTCTGTCATTTAGGGAAATCGCCACTAGATTGAACCGTAGTGTAAACACTATAGTGAGATGCTGTCAGGGATGGTTCGAAGAAGGGCAAACAGGCAGAAGAACAGGTACTGGACGACCTCGAAGAACTACAGAACGCCAAGATCGCCGACTCCGAATTATGGCCCTAAGAGATAGGTTCGTCTCGTCGAGGACGCTGGCGGATCAGTGGTTCGCTGAGTATGGAAGGCCCATTGGGATACGAACCATTTATCGCCGCATAAGAAGTTTTGGATTGATTTCCTACCGTCCCTATCTCGTGTTACCCCTCACCTTAAATCATCGTCAAAATCGACTACAGTGGTGCCAAGAACGGATACATTGGACTCTGGAATGGGATAATATCGTGTTTAGTGACGAATCCAGATTCTGTTTCGGTATGCATGATAGTCGGGCAAGAATACGAAGGAGACGGGGTGAAAGATGGGATCCTCAGTTTGCAATACAGAGGCATGTCCATCAGACTGTTGGGGTAATGATTTGGGGTGCCATTGCATATGGTAGCAGGTCACCTTTAGTTTTCGTCAGAGGCAGTATGACAGCCCAGCGATACATCCAAGAAGTCCTGGAACCTCATCTTGTGCCTTATCTGGAAACTCTTGTTGATCCAGTTTTCCAACAAGACAATGCACGACCATATGTGGCTAGAGTGACTATGGACTTCTTCCAACAAAATGCAGTCAATTTGCTACCTTGGCCACCTCGATCTCCAGACCTCTCACCGATCGAACATGTATGGGATATTATAGGTAGAAGGTTGCATAATTTACCCCATCCCCCGCAAACCCTAGCGATGCTGTGTCATGCTGTCCAGTTAGCCTGGAATGAGATCCCCCAAGAGGACATCAATCACCTCATTAGATCCATGCCTAGACGTGTACAGGAATGTATAAGACACCGCGGAGGACCGACAAATTATTAAATTTTTTTTAGTTTTTAACAATTAAATTTGTTCAACTTTTTAATGAAGTATTTGTTTTGGCGTAAACAACATGCATACCAAAAATTATTTAAATCAAATCATTTTTACGGGGTGTTCTCTTTTCTATGTCACGCAGTGTATTTTACATAGGTATATAGGATATTATAAAATGGTTAAAGTGATTTATGTTTTGTGGATAGGATTAGGAGATTGACATAACAATAGAGATCTGTTAGGGATTTTGATATTATAATAAGCTGATGACGTGGAAGTTCCAACTAAGATAGCTATTGTTAACGACTTATTTGGAGATTTCGAAAAAAATCAGTAGCAGAATTTATTTACGTAATTGTTGGAGTCTTAAGGGAAAACTTCTGACACCAGGTATTCTTTTGTGTGTGGGTACCGCCACGACAAATCAGGACGATGGTTGAGAAAAACACTACCGTAAACGTTAACAAATCTATATATAAAAATCTATGATAACTTTTACTGTATTAGGTGCGTTAGAATCTCAAGTATAAATTTGGAGAAAAGTCGGATTTTTGTTTATGCCTAGAGTTCCACTCTAAATCTGCTCAAAAAAAAGGAAGCAGGGAAAATGAGCTGAATTTGGTTTCAGCCCATTTTGTTCTAGTTGACCAATCAGAACACAGATTTGGTAGGTTCCCACGAACTTAGAATTTTTAGATTGAATGAGAAAAAACAGACCTTAAAAGGTTTTTGCAATTAACGTCTTAATACATGTGACTCTGCGAAGGGCCAAATTACTGATAAGGACTGGTGAGTGGCGACAGGGTCACGGTGTGCTAAGAGTACTCGAGAATATTTTTACCTAATGGTTCTCACGGTCAAACCAGAACATCCCTCAAGTTGAGCGCTTTATGTATATTGGTTATCGCTTCGTTTGGGATGAGGCATAGCAGATGATTTGGATGGGTATCCAACATAATTGGAATAAATTACTGTTTTATGTGAGTAATAGAATTTAGAGAAATCTGCTCCAAAACTTCGAAAAGTAAGAATTAACAAAAATGTAACGTATCCTTAGGCTACGCCTATGTATTTCACTATTTTAGTAATATGCCCAGGATAACTATATGTTGGGAGTCCATTATCTTTCAATAAGGGTTACCCTGCATAAAGAAACTTTCACTTTTTTTCCCTTGTCATGGCAAAAGTCTAATTACATCCACATTTAACCAAAATCTGTATAGCTGCAACACCTTCGTAAATTACCGTTCTTACCATTCTCTTTAAACGTCACGATTTAAGGACTTAGAAAATTACCAAGTGTTGATCGCCCTGTTAATTATCTTAAACCGGGATGCACCTATGAGTCCTGACTCCCAGGTTTAGTACTTAAGATACCCTGAAGCTTGTACAGGAGATCTTATAGCTTGACGCTCCTGAAATTCATCTCTCCCTCATAACTCTTGCTCTTTCAAATTTAACTCTATTGAATTGTCTCTTTAGTGCCAAGACCATGTTAGTTCTGTAAACGATTAAGGCGTGTGTTTGTGTGTCATAACTAGTGGAATAAATATCTGCTGGGAAAGTGTTCTTCAGTGTTGTTTCGTGATGATCCATTACAAAAGAATAAATATTTTCAGATAGGCAAAAGTATAATTTTTTTGGTTTTCAACACTCAACGCCGCGCTCAAATTGGTGTGATCGGGGCCACAATCCGTCTATTTCCAGACGCACTAATATGCATTTTATTCAAAAATCCAGTGCTTAGTTGGCAGCTAATCACTCCTCTTCTTCGTCAGACCTGCCCCAACCACTAAATTAAATAAATTCCCAGCTAAATGGGTTTGTTTAATATTTGCCTGAACTCTCAGCGAAGACATTTGAATATTTATGTTTCAGAAGGAGCTGTATTAGCAATACAAGAAATAAATTTGTTTAGAAGTTGAAATGTGTTGAAGCAATAATATCGATTTCACCGATCTCAAAGGAGCATGTAAATGCGATTGAAATAAATTGAACCTTTGATATTCAATTAAATTTTTGATGGCTAATCACGGATGGTTCACGGTGGTGATGGATTACGAGAAGTAAGCAACAGGTCTATATTATTAGATTTTACTATAGCATTATTGAATTACCTGTATGTGTTTGCGATGACTTTTTCATTGTGAAATCTCCGTCTTAAATAAAATAAATTCTACTCAAACCCTAAATAAGTTTTGCCTCACTCGCGTCAACTTTAAAGACAAGACCTTCGAAAAAGGGGGAAAGTTCCTGATCCGACAAATGAAATTTCATTGTCTCTGCGGTTGTGAGATTTCTGTGGTCTAAATTAGTTCTGTACGTCGGGGAAATATTTTTCTGACAGCGCAATTTTTCAATTGCCTCGTTTTTCCTGGAGTTTTCCGTAGGACATGAGTGTATGTGCCGGTGGCAGATGCACAGGGGAGGTTTAAGTTTCGATTGTTCTCTTTTTCTCCATTACAAGTGTTTTGTTGTTCACGGTCAATATAAGACGTTTCGACCCATTATAAAAATAACGCTTTGCAGCTTAACCTCAGAGTTAGTGAATCAAACCCGCACTCAGGGATATCGACCCTTTGGAACATACCTAAATCCAAGAAAATCGGACGTTATTACAACCAAATTGGTCTGAAATTGCGACCTAAATAGACGATTGGTCCCTTTCGGCCATGTGCGACTGAGCAGGAAACTACTGTATGTATAATAAATTAAATTAAGCCAGATTATACAGCAAACGTTGAAACCCCACTTGAAATTTAAGCTCCAGATTTGATTTATATCCCACTAATTATTTAGGACTTTCTTTTGCATCTTCTTGTAACTAAATATATATTCGGCTCTAAATTGTCTCCCCCTCCGTTACATTTTTAACAAATTATTATTTTTAAAAAATTCAAAAGCAGCATTAAATAGGACAAAAAAAACATCTTTTTGATGTTTCTTCATTTTTTTAATGTTGCTTACCTTACCGATAGCCTGAAATGGCCGATTTTTTAAACTGAAACATGGGTCAAGTGACGCTTCAAATTAAAGGTCTTTCAAAATTGAATTAAAAGCTGTATGCCGATTCAAAATTTATCGATTCGTTTTTGAGAAAAACAGTTATAAACTTGGTTAAAAATACAATACAAACTCAGTTAAATAGTACGCAAACAATGACAAAACTTGTTGGTTGATAGGAAATTGGTTTGTTTTCGATTTTGTGCTTACAAACAATTTTTGATTAATTTTATTCATTTATTTATTCTTTCTTTTTAAACAAAGATTATTTCTTGGACAGCATTGAAAACAAACCGATTTCCTATAAATAAACAAGTGTTTTCATTGTTTACGTACTATTTAACTGAGTCTACACTGCATATTTTACCAAATTTATAGCTCTTTTTCTCAAAAACTAATCGACATGTTTTGATCAACAATATACCATTGAATGTAGTCTTGAAAGACCTTTAATTTGAGATGTCACTTGACCCATATTTTAGTTTAAAAAATCGACCATTTTGCACTATCCATGACGTAGCAACATTTAAAAAAAAAGAACAAACATTAAAAGATAGTATTTTTTGTCCTACTTAATGTTGCTTTTGAATTAAAAAAAAAAAATGTTTTAAAAAGTTAACAGGGTTATGTACAATTAAAGCCGTACGGAATTTAACTAGGAATGTGTTGGGTTCGTGGAAGGATCTGTTTTGAGTAGAGATTCGAGAGACCAAATGTATATTGCGGTTCGAAGACCAAACGTTGATTCTTTCTGTCAATTAAGTTTGACTAGATTGACCACTCGAGGACCACTATAAGTTTGACAGTCTCAGAGACACTGTTCGTTAGAAAATAACTCTCACTTTTTAAACTGAGGTCGTATAACTGAGTTGATGATAGTTCACTGCGCAATACTAATTAACAAAGGGTTATTATTAAGAAATCGAGTGAATTGTCAACTGAGTTAGAGAATGAGATCGAGACCTTTTGTGCGGTGTTTCAATCCTAACTGGCTTTTCTCTCAAGAAATCAGCTTGGGAAAGGAAGAAGGAAACGTAATTAAATTTTTTCCCAGGTTCATCAATTACTGATACAAAAGGCATAACTTATAGGCTAGACTAAACTGAAATAAAATAAATCGACCATCACTGTAAACATTCTCTGATGACCGCCAGACTAAACTTGGATCTACATCTTGACAAATTAATCAGACTGCCGGTGTTTGATAACAGGTATGTATATTTATGGGTCCTAACAGAATGTACGTGCAGGTAAGAACAGACCCCAATTTACACGATAAAAGTGAGTAATATTGTTGTCATAAATTTAAAGGGTGAGTTTCAAGTATATAGCGGTATCTAAGTACCCGTTTTATGCTTAAAAGTTTCGACCTTTGAGTAATATACATGTAAGGTTTTGTGTAGTTATAAAAGTGAAACAACACAAGTTTCTGAAGCACTCTTTTACTTTTCAAGAACCAAGTCCAGAATAAATCCCGATACACTCATCATAGCTACCCCGAGAGCATCCTCTTTTTTAAGAGCAGTGATTAGCGACATTCCACCCTTTTTCCCAGGGTTACCTGACCTATCATCACTTTTCTTTCTCCTATGTTAAAAGAATTTATAAATAACCCTCTATCGTTTTCTCACGCTTACCTTAGAAGAAATTTACAACTAAACCCCTTATTATTTTCAGATAATATTACTTAATGGTCTCAACATAAACAAGAAATGCTCACATACAGATGTATGTACGTATGTAAGGAGATAGTCGGCACTCTTCAGTGCCTTTGCATTTACTGCACAAGCATTTAATTTTACTCAATTTTCTTTTGTTACGGTTTGCCTTAGTCGAATAAACTTGTTTGAAAAAATATACCAAAATTTCCAATACTGCTGCTTGTGTGCAGGTCCTTCGATATTCACATAAGAGAGTGGTTCACTTGGCAATAGCAAATTCGAGCCGTGGATTCCTCACGAAATCCTTTCAGTCTAACTACAGGTGAAGTTTAAACTGAAGACACTCGTATAGTTCAGTTTAAACTGGACATTATTTAAATTTATTGGGCTAAAAATGGGCTTTATTGGAGTCCGTCCTAGTTAATGCGCTACTGATGGCATTGGTAATTAATGAATGAAATATATTAAGTACCTATTTAATCCCGATCAAAATCGACTGAAAACCGCTATGTAACCTCCAATCCTACTAATTAGTTAATATCAGAGATGTAAACCGGGGCGAGTAATAATATAGCAAACTGGATTTATCCGCAGATTTGCTCTCCATTAATTAAACGAAAAAAGTTTTATACTTGTTGAGTACAGTTCCATAAACACAGCTAATGTTTTCCTTAATTTACTGCGGGAGATTAAGCCCTGCTAGTTTGTATATATTATGTAGCCCGTCAGGAAAGTTTTGTTTCATAAACACTTAATGTAGATTAAAATGTTGCAGTTGTTTACGAAATCTATATCAAAGTTTTAGACTGAGATTCTGCATGCATCAACGAGACCTCAAGGAATGGCAGGTTACTATGTTAAAAAGAAAACAGTCAAAGTTTGTCGAAAGTGTTAATTAAGAGAAAATGTTGATTAGCTAGATATGCCAAGTTTGCAGTTTATGTAACTCTTAATTTCACAGTTAAAACTTCTCTAATCATACGCTTCGTTAAGTTCTATCTGAGCTGTTTGTAGTGCTATGAAATTTATTATAGACCCCTAAAGCAAGACGATGAACGTATCTGTGTCTGCCCGAACTGACGTAGCTGTCAGACGTAAATCCAAATTTGTATTTACGCTAGAAGTAACGATCCGTGTACGTACGTACCCTACGTAAGACACCTATCAAGATATCGGGATATTCAGAAGTTTCCGATTTGAAAGGTTGATTGTTCGTTAAACTATTGCGAATATTAGATGTTTCAGTTCTTTGAATGTAATTCAAATTAGTAGTCGTTAGAGTGAAATCCACAAAATGCAAAAGCCGTAAGAAAGTATGAAGAAGTAGCTTATGAGCCTCCATTAGATCTCAAATAAAAATTCCGTGATCCATGTCGCCTGCCCTTATATAAATACATAAGTCAAATGTGAGGATCCTCCTGCGTTTACGGTAATCCGGTACGTGTGCGTTTACGATATGCTTTAAGGGTCTATCGTTACAGTTAAGCGCACCTTTCAGAACTTGCCAGAATTGTTCTGCAAACTTGGAAATTCCTATGCTAACCTCGAATTCTGTATTCACCACGGCAATCTTCCTGGTTTAAGTGCAGCAATATTGAGGCGCCTTGTTTCGCCATTTTTTCTCCACAGGAAAGAGACACTTTCCACCTCGAATCTGATCAAACCTGTTTAAACGCTTCGTGCAGACCTTTTCAATTAAACCGATACTTTTGAACGATAACATTCCAATGTGCAATTTAATTCCTCGACATAATAAGGACATCACAATCCCATTGAATTATTGCTGGCTCATACGCAATCACACCAAGTTTAGTGAGCCCAGAGAGGTCCCAGAGAGGTCATTTCCGCCCCCTGTATCTGTCAGCATAATAACAACAGCAAACACCACCCTACAACTGTGCAAATATTGTGTACCGGTTAATTATACCCCCCGTGAAACTGGAAGTTATATAAGATATTTTAGAAAAGCACATTTATTGATTTGAAGCACCTGAAAGTTCATTTTATGCAGTTGCAGGATTCGCAATTTCTTCTCCTCATGCATGAGGATAAGCAGGAAGTCGACAGGTCAATTTAAATTCTCTGCTCAACACGTCGCAACTAATTTCAGGAATATTTCAACTCGTATTTTCATGTAAATAACCAGAAAGGCGCCGTTTTGTTCGGTAATTGGCAGAAGAGGTCTTATTCTTTCATTTCGCACCTTGTGTTACAGTGGATTTAGAAGGATTTGTTAGCTGCACTTCAATTTTTAAATATATTTTGACAATCCCTTGATTGCTCAATACATAATAAATAACTCTCAGGAAGTTCTTACACAAGGGATTCATCATTGCGGTTGTTTCCAGAACGTTAAAGCAACGGCCTTTGGGGCGTTGATTATTTTTTTAAGGACCAATTCCACGGTTTGCGGAGTCTGAACCTTAAATAAAAGATTCCTGCCTTTTTCTACATTTGTGGTAATTTTAAGATTTACCGCACAACATAAAAAATTCGCCTTTTTTTTTGATGACGTTAATTGGGGCTCGCTGAAGACAAAACCATCTGGTAAATACACACCTCCAACTTAATTTGAAACCATAACAGCGTATGGAATTTATACTGCAAACAGCTAAAACTTTTAACTATTTATGCAAGCGACGTTCACGTACAGCTTTAGCATAACACTTTGTCTGTTTCCATGATTGTTGCAAACTTTCCGAGCTTTGCTTGGACGCCTTTAAGCCTCGCTGAACTCAAATACGCTTTGTAAATTCCTACAGTACAATTAACCAGGAATTTTTTGCAACTGGCGATCAGAAACAACGTGTTTGCAAAATCTTCGAAATCACTTTATTCGTGATAGCATAACTCAAAAAACCTGGCAGTATGCGGTGAATGGTAAATGTAGAATTGTTATTCCCAAAAGCTTAAGAAACGATTAACATTCCACCTCGAAATTATAGAACGCATTTAAAGCAATTAACCATTTACCATTAAACCTATTTGCGACCAAACCATTGTGCCTCTAAGATTTTAACGCCTACTTGACGTTTTTTAATGATCACCCTTTATAAAAAGGTTTAGGAAACTGAAGGACCACAAAACCCCTTAGGAGATCAAGTTCTAGGGGTGCGGAGCAAATATCCTAAATAGAGCACATTTCTCTTGATATGTGGAATCGCTTTTATGCTTCTTTTCTGGCAAAATTTCTTAAGAGTAACGGAGGTCACGCATATCAACGCTATCAGGGGATCGGGAAGGTTTTTGTTTAGAATAACGGCTTCGTGATCATTGTTTCCAGAGGGGTATTTTATGGAATAATCTAACGTATTGTATGAGACCTTTAACTGAGTAACCTCTCAAACCGAGCATGAAAGCAACGTATTTTCGTCGACTCTAAATTGAGAGCTCAAACTACTGGATCTAAAGTCGTAAATACTGTGTGGTGGACCAAGTTGCCGGACTGTCTGCGGTTAATTAAGGAACTTCTCGGTCTAAATGCCCCAGAGTTGAATCTACCCATAAATTTTGGAACGGTAGTTACATGCAGATTTACCTAAAGTTTGGTAGATAATTACTGCTACGCGATCTTGTCAGGTCTCAGTCAAGACACTTTCTGGCGAATGTTGTTTTGGGGAGAAAGCTGTGTTTGGGATGTGATGTGGAGATAAGAAAAATTTTAATAACAACGATTTTCTACCACACTCATAACTAAATTTTAGACAGTTATATACAGGGTGACTCAAACTTAAAGTGCCAAACTTCACCAGCGTATTGTGCATTGAAAATTATTTTTAAAAAACTATACAACATTGGTCGAAAAACGCTTTGTGAAAAAAATATATGGTGTCAATTTTTCCCTCCGATGCACCGTTCTCAAGTAAGAAAATAAAAACCGTTCAAAGTGTATTTTTTATTATTATCTGATAAACAAAAAGAAACATAAACATAAAAAAAAATTATTGATAACTGGAAGTACCTCAAAACGATTGCCCCCCGCTTCAATACATTGATTGCATCTTTGGGCGAGTACTCTGGTAGTCGCAGCAATATTCACTGGTCGTATAGCTTGACAACATGCTAGAATGGAAGCAATCAGCAATTAATCATAGGAATTTCCTGTCTCTCTTAAGATCTGGTTTACCCTTTGAAATACAAGTCGAATTGGAAGGCATCTGTGAGGAAATGCCTCAGCGTATAATCTTCTGGTTTCACGAGAATTTCTAGCTGCACGTTCGTAATAAAAATGGATATCCGCATACTCTTCATTTGTGAAGAAAAATGGCATTTTAACTTAGATTTTTAAACTGACTATTACAACTGTCAAGCCACAAATGTTTTATAGTTAAGAGTGGTTGACACCCTGTATTTTCCTTACAAAGTATTTTTCGACTAATATTGTATGGAGTTTTTAAAAATATTTTTTTAATGTACAATACGCTGGTGGGGCTTGACACTTTAAGTTTGGGTCACCCTGTAGATAGACCCGAAGCAGCTCCTTTCAGACGGTCTAAGAGGATCATTGTCGATCAGAGACAAACTCTTTGATTTAAAAAGTACTATTTGCTTTCAATATTATGATATTCCAAACTTGTTATTGGACACGCATAACAATTAAGTAGTTTGCATACTGTCTGCCACTAATGTTAAACTACAACACTACAGTATTGGCTCTAATTAATATCCGGGATTGTTCTATATTCCCGAACCGTCAATAACAGGGCAACTTGATGGATGAACGGTACGCAATTATTTTGCAGAATTGAATGTATGATCTTACAGGTTAATAGTCTCTGGTTTTGTGGATTTTCGAATATGGAAATATACTTATTTAAACGAAATTTATCATTGTTTCCAACACGATTTACTGCAACAGAATTGCAACGAAACATATCTAAATAAATGGAGTGAAATCAAAAGTGACCTTAGCTTACTTCAATGAATCCGTCTTAGATTAAATAGAGCTATTATGAACAATATTGTTTGCTAATTAATAATATAATTTTAATTCCCTTGTTCATTTTCAGTTATTTTTGTATCTCTTCCTACTTTCCATTATCGATTCTTGTTAATTTAATTGCCATAATATGTAGGGGTCTGTTTATGTTTATTTTAAGTTAATTAAATAATTATCATGTTTGTTGATATCGATATGCCAACATCTAAAGCTATTCTTAGCTAGATATCCATGTTTCGAGGCACTATTGATCAAATACAGTAAGCTCGTAATTGGTCTTCCATGTATTGGAATATCGGAAAGTTTGCATCTAATTATTATGTTAGTAACGTAATAACGAAAATGGAGCGGCTCTAACTATTCAGGCTTTTGAGGAACATTGAGGAAGTCGAAATAATGCATTTTTAACAACTATCGGATTTTTTAAATTTTGGAGGATAATCGAAATCAGATATGCCGATTAATACAAATATATTCCCTGTCCATGATTGAGTTGTGCAACATATCCTCTATGGCGCATTTTTTTTGTTTATTTGCAGGGCTTTAACTATTTTAAATTAATGGCGGACCTGATTTAAGAAGCTTCAGCAATTGGAAAATAGAGGGCGGCGCTGCAAATATTTTCTGCAATGCCTAACCCAACGGCATGCATGTGCCATTTCTCATCTACGTATGATCGACTGGGGACTAATCGAATTAATGACTTATTAGAGTCAAAAACTTGGGGTCCATATCACTTTAACCCAACAAAAATTAATAATTTCTTTTTTGAAAAAATAACTTCTTTGATATTGTAATGCAAAGTTCTTTGCAAAAAATTGCGGATTTTTTTTCATTATTTTTCATATAAGTATCTGCAAGCTTTCGGTACCGTGGAGTGAATTGGTGTGCTGAGTAGGATAAAATAAATCAAAAACATAGTTGGATAATGAATAAATCATGTAATAAAACTAACCGAACCGTTACCAAGCTCACCAAACTCTAAACTAGCGGGATTTTGCAGAAGAAATAATGTCACGGCTTCAAGGTTATTGCCAGAACATATTGATCAGGTTTTATGGTATGAGGTTTTATGGTGGATAGACTAGTGATACTTTTCTAAATATATGCGAACAAATTGCTGAAAAATATGTATTTTAACCCTTTTTCAGTTATAATACTTTATTTTTATTTGAGTAAGATTAGCTTGGTTGGGTTAGTTTAGGGTTTGGTTACGGTTGGATTAGGTTAGGTTAGTTTCATTATATGATTTATTCATTATACAACTATGTTTTTGATTTATTTTACCCCATCCAGCAGCCCAATTCACTCTACGATCCCGAAAGCTTGCAGATGCTGCAGATACTTATATAAAAATAATGAAAAAAATAATCTGCTATTTTTTGCAAAGAATCGTTAATTACAATATCAAGAAGTCGTGTTTTCATAAAATAAATGATTAATTATTGTTGGGCTAAAGTGATATGGACCCAAAACTTGAAACCAGTTTGCAGGGTGCTCCAGCCCTCCAGTCGATTATATACATATAAATACGTAAGAAAGTATATTTCGCTCAAGGTGTGGCAAAATACAATGTTTTTTAAAAGCTCCCCTGAAGTCCTGAAAAGTTTACACCATAAAAAAATGATTTGAATTGTCGTATTTAATTCGAACTAAATTCGAACTACTTGTATACGTGAGGTCATTTGGTATTGGATCAAATATTGCAGGGTAAGTTCAAATTAGGTTAGTTAGATGTCTCGTTCAAGAGAACTGTTGTATACCGTTAACATTGTTTTCTTTTTTGTTTTTTTTCCTAACGAGTCACAGGAAGGAATACTCCCCAATACATCAAATTTCCCTGGATGTTGCAGTAAAATCCAAATTAATCGACGTTTCCTCGTAATGGGCTTGTTTCATTAAAGCCCATTTGCAATTTTTCATAACAAAGCATCCACAAATCTCTTTTTGACACTTCACTTAGCGCCCATTAAACGCTATGCCGTTTTATTTTACTTATAGTGCAGGATGTCAACGGTAGGTAATTCGGAAAATTTTATCGAATGTGGTAAGTTCATGTTAGCGCATTAATCGTTTGTCTTAAATTGAGGAATCTGTAATTCAATTTCCGTCTAAAACTAAATAGAATTTATTTCACTTTCATCCCCACCTGCTCTTTACCTAACGAGTTAATTCGTGTGATAACTAAATTAGCTCCAGTACGAAATGATGCAGCTAAACGAATCTCCACGGTGAATGGTCCTCATAGGTATGATTAATGAATGCCCTTTTCAGTCTCCTGTTCCTGACAGCGACGGAACAAGAAGCTTTTAACTGTTAGCATGAGATTAAAACTTCTCAAAATTTCCACCTCTTGCCTCATATTCTTTAATTAACGGTGAGAGTCTTAAAGAGGGTTGGGAAAGGATGGTTTCTATTCTGGATTTTAATACGATCTGGTTGCTCTTTGGTGTAAATAAATTCCGTTGAAAGACCCTTCACGTTTCTTCTCTTCCATTTCCCCTCTTCGTCGCATGTTTTATAGAGAGATCTATCGACAGACTCATATTTCTAGTTAATTTAGGGAAAATTTTTTCTTCAAGAGTTTTTGTTTTGAAGGTTTCTTCAGATTTCCAGTTTTCGCTTCTATTTTCTCTTCTAATTCCTATTATATTTCCATTGCTCCATTATCTTGGATATGCTATTTGTGTCATGCCTTTCTATCTACGCCTAAAACATTTTGTCGCATTTCGTAGTCTGCACCTTTAATGGGCGTCAACATCTTGATAAACCAATCTGCTCGCTTATTGAACATATTAATTCCCTGTTTCATTACATCTAATGGCCACTGCATTTCGTCAAGCCCCCGATAACCAATCAATTAATGCTCGATCAGTTCAGGCGGCCGAAAAAGCTAATCTCTCAGCTTTGAAACGTGTCCAAGCCATCAATTCTTCTTAATTATCTAGAGATATATGGCGCCCGATGGGCTTTGAAAATAAAACCATGCTATACGTGCTGCAAGATCGATTATGATGGAAAAAGAATTTGAACTGTTAAAATTAGTGAGGTTGGGCCAGTGGCGAAATATTTGAGGGAGCAATATTGATCTGCCGTTGAGACCATTGAATACGCCCTATTTTGTTCAAAAAAAGAGAATGGTATTATTGTGATGTTAGATGTCTCTCTAGTTTCAGAGCGTAAATCAGAATATCTCAACTTCACCGAACTCCCTGACGGATTATCTTCGATAAACTTCCTCAACTCCTTCTCGGCTTATTTATAGTCCGGGAGGCGCGGAAAAGTGGAAACCGTAGAAAAACCCCCGATGACAAAGTATTCGCGTCTCCTCGAAAGATAATTTCGAACAGAAAGTAAATCAAAAGAAAATCTAATATAAGGGCTGTCGGTGTCAGATATTAACGACTTTACAACATTTTCTCGGTCTCGCTTGTTGCAAAAAGACGTCTTGAATGCCCGCCCATCTCGTGATAAAGCGCGAACATAACCGGGAAATTTTGCGAGACCGTAATGACAAGTGCATTTTCATTATATACGACACTGAAAATGGGTATTTCTCAGTTAATCAACTGTACTGAAAATACACGTTTTCCGTAAGGACACGGAAAATTACACCATTCCCGTAAGCGCACGGAACAATGCCTTTTTCCGGACTTCCAATGTAATTTAGAGTGTACACAAGTCAGTGTCATCCCTAACTTTGTCAGTGTCACATTAGAATTTTCCCCTCATTTTTATGTTTGCCCCTTATAATTTCAAAATTGAAGCAACTAGCTGAAGATATTCTATTAGTGCGTATGGGACCCTTATCTTCACCTTTGAGAAGAAGATATGTTCGCCAGGAAAATGAGTATCGCCGGTTTGTATAACAAAAAGAAAATAAGGTACAAAATTGCATGAACGATGTTCCTGTTTGTTCTTCTGAGAAGGCAATTGAGTGGAACTTTCAGCTTTGCAGAGTCGATTTCTGCAACAAATACAAATAGCAGGGTAAACGAAAACAGCAGGATTTTCTTGCAAATTTGTTTGCAAATCAAACAAATCAATTTTTGGGAGCAAGAAACTCAATTTCATTTATTGCTTATCGATGTTAGAGTCTAAAAATGAAAAGTCTCGTTCATTAAACGTCTGAAATGTATTGTCCCATGCTTACGTGACTTCCCGGCGAAGTTGTCACTTGCTCATGAAAAAATGCTGTTTTTCGAATTCGTAATGAAATATACTATTGAGCGATAAAAAAACCTCGTCTGCGCTAGTAGTAATAAACTATCGGCTAAACGAAATGGGTTGTGTTTATCTACAGAAATAAAAATCTTGATAATGTTGCCTACGAGATAATTTCCATAGAAACGCTTAAATCGAAACGGAGATTAAACTCCTAAATTTTCATTGAAATTATGCACGTGATAAAGTTTCGATATAATGGACTTTAAAACGGTTCTAGAAGTTTTATATCTTTAAGACCAATTGTTCGTTTTTTCTTCATCCGGCTTAAAGGCAGCTTAATAACAATGTAGCCCCACCATAGGGTTATCAGTTTATTCTTAGTTATATTAGTTAATAGTAAAATTACCTCTTTGACATATCTAGTCGAAGTAAGACTCAGTTTTCTTAATCTGGAACTCCACGCAATAAACAGTGAAATATATGTGAAATCCGAGACTTAAACCCCAGACCGAGCTAAAAACTTTGGCCTCAGAGTCAAGTTATTGAAGTTTTGCTATGTTTGACGAGGAGATAAGGTTCTTTTTAACTTTAAATTGGAGGCGCAACTTTGCCACCACTTGTGCAAAATGTGGCATGAACTCACTAAAACTGTTACTGTGTTTTAAAAGTAGCCCAATCTACTCGTGAAATTTAAAATCGCTGTCCACTGGTTTACGCAGTTGCTAAGTTAGCTATTTTTAAATCAGAGCCGGATCAGGCAAATTTGTGCCAATTTCTACAACAATTTGTTAATTAAAAAAATCAAATTTCTTCCTCTTGTAATTTAAAAGCTGCTCCCGTCTGCTGGTTAAATTTACAAACCAACATCCATCCTCTTTTGAAACCATAAAAGACAGCCTTTGGAACTGAGCTGTAAGTAGCCTTTTTTGCACCGACTTACAGGGTATCACAGCGAGGACTGCTCGAATTCCAAACAGTCGATAACTGGTACCGGTCTGTCAGCTTGAGCTAAATAAAAAATAAATATATAAATCCAGCAGTAATTTTATTTAGTAATGAAATAAAATCGATGTTCTAACCAGAGATCACTCTCTCTAGCATAGTACCTGAACATCACCGAACGATATAGTACCTGCTCTGGCTTTACTGCACGGTGGAGAGGAGCTAGGACTATTCTGACTTGAGGCCTATTCTGAGATACAAGACCGTTGTAGGTATACTTTCGCATACAAAACTGAACTACTGAAAGATGATCTATTCACGTGATAAATAGCGATCTTCTGCTATGTGCGTTTAAACCTTCCAATTTCTTATAGAGGTCTTAATTCTTGAAAGCGAGGAATGAGGCACAAATGAAGAATGGAGCACAAATGCCTTCCTAAACATGGTCTACAAAATATTCAATTGGTACACATATGTATATCTCTGAATTATGGTGACTGCATGGTGTGGGTGTTTATGCTGGCACGGTGCTGGAAACCTTTTCCAGGAAAAACAACCAAATTAACTTAATGATGATGACATTCTTGCACCATTGAACAATTGTCCACAACATGCAATGGCCTATAGAACACACATAAATGGACTAAATTTTAGGCCAGACTTGCCTCTCAGCTCGAGAAAGTTCCAAAAGAAGAAGATGGAGATCCAGGTTTCATCGTCGCCAGAATGCAATACTTGAGACAACCAATTCCATTGCCTGATAGCATCAAAAAGTTACATTTAAACATTCTCATTCAACTCGTGACGTTTAAGACTGCGGGGCTACTCTAACTTCATTTAGGCAAAACCTGACAGGTCCGACAAGAAGGCGTTCATTCGTTCCATGCAAACTATGAAACTGACCAACGCTGTAGTTTCAATTCAGTGTTATCCTTTTAGTAAGATTGCCAAGGCTTTGAGTTATTAGCCTTTGTTAACTTTCATTCTACTAACAGTCAAGCCTAGAATCCCTTGAAATGAAACATCTGACCAATCCTCAAGCTCTACCTTATTATTTCTGTAGAAACAAGATTGCAGTTAAACTTGACAGTACGTAAATGATTTAGATTCTTCTGCCATTTTTTGTATTTCAGATTACTTGTGCGTTTTCTTTAACTTGTCCATGCAACATAACCGGCTCTAGCCTTATGGGAGAAAATGACCTAACCATCATTAAGGGCGACTTAAGGTCAATTAATTCTACAATTACCTGTTTGGAATTTTTTGCATTTACATAAAAATAGGTACAATGAATATGAAGGAAATAATAAAATTACAAAATGGAAATGGAAACATAACATAGAGAAGGAAATTGACCATAGTTACAAAAGCAAATAGTTCAAAAAATTACGCAAAAAATTATATTTGATGATGTGAAAATTGATATTTTATTGATGAGAATAATGAAGCAGGCGCACTTATTTTGCGACCATTTTTATTCTCTTTATCTATCTGCAAGAAATTGAATGGCTACAAAGCAGGTTACTTACTTTATAATGATTACATTTACTTGTACGTAAACTTTAAAATTTCCAAACTTAAACTATTTCTCGTAGAAAATAAATGTTCGATTCAATAGTGTACCTGGGTTTATAGAAAACTTCAGCGTTTTATCTAAAAATTACTATAAAGATAAATCGATCCTCGTGAGCCATTGGACACTTCCAAGGATCCTGGATTCACTGAAGGGTCCTCATAGGAATACTGCAAAGATATGCATTTGCCGTCGCAGCTGCATCAATGAAGATAAAATATTGACTTAAGAAAATCTGGATTGGGGAACAAATATTTACTTGAGCTGACTTACTTGAGGTTTCTGCATACATTACATCGCGCTGGATTTAATGCAATAAAATTTTCAGGTGTTTACTGCAATGCCTGATCTACGCATTTGTTAAGATCCGATTGAAGCTGAAGCCGGGTCAATATTTTCTCTAAACAAAGACAAATTCGTTGCCTTCTTATTAGAAGAAATGGTAATTCCTTTGTTTTTGAATTTAACATGAAGTAAAAAACGTTTCTCCGATTGAGGCCTGCCTTACAAGAGTGTTCCAAGCCGACTTTAGAATAAATAATCCCGCTTAAATCCTGTAATCATAAATCCCTGGAGGCGCTAAAAAGAAATGCAAATTATATCTTGTCTCGATTTATTACTGGGGGAACAAGTAATCCTTTATCAACCCCAGTCGCGTTTGTTCTTGAGTTGCTCCTTGGGACTACACAATCTTAAACAGGAGGATCGATAAGTTTAAAAATTAGTATTTACTAAGATTTTTGAGTTTATCCGTTTGGAACATAAAAACTTATAACTTATGAATAACACTTGAAAACACACATAGCACACTTGAAAATCGAAATTAAATCCCCCCATTAACATCGCCCCCAAATTTTCCAATTCAAATACCCCCCCAACTCGAAAACTTTCTACCCCCATCCATCTCGTTCTTTTTAAGTGTTTTCAGAATCGACTTGAAAAAGTTTTTTCTTGGGAAAAAGCCGATGGCTTATTGCCTGCAGCTTCATTAGCCTTAATTTAATTTGAATAAAATCCCTTAGAAAAATGGAAGGCTAAATGAGGTGTAAATTTTTTGCGGCAAATATTGATGGTGTTTTTTTTTTAATTATTTCGTCATGCTTTGATTAGGCTCTGATAATAAATATCACGTCGTGCTTGTGTAAACAGTAATTAGAACCATGTTTGATTGATGCTTTTCGCAGTTTTACGACCGCATAAAACTCAGAAACTCCATCCCGGATATGCTCAAATCTTCCCTTCGCTAACAAATTGGAATGTAAATTCCAGGTAAGCACTTTATGCCACACAAGACGATTTTCATAGAAATTTATTCGGGGCCCCAAACGTATATAAAACTATTTGCCGCCATACAGAATAACTCCCGGTTATAAAATCAAATATATCCGGAATATCGTATCCAGACGGTTTTCCCAATTCCGGTTTCCCAAGGGGAAAGCTGCGGAAGGAAATGCATTTGCCGACCTTACCCACTAAATCTTGAGCGATAATATATTTGCAGATGGAAATGGGGATAGAAGTCTGAAGTGTCTGTTGAGGTGTCAGGTGCTGGAGGGATCGTTGAGGTAACAACTGGAAGATGCCTGGAAGAGATTTTCCAAGAATTTTTGTGCTAAATTTTTCGTCAAATTTTTGGGTTACCTTAAATTACCGAAAAATAATTAATTCAAGGCAATGCAAAATATCTGTGTGTAAGTAACAAAATCTTTCTAGGTAATTATGTTACTTCAGATTTCGTCAAGGTGCCTTGTGTTACTAAATATTTTGTCATCACTGCAATACACTTGTCGCTAATAAAAAAACCTATAATGCTCTATTCATTTTTCTCTGTCTACTATAGGTATCTAGATTTCCTATATAAACATCGAAATTTCCAACAAAGAAAAATATATCAAAAGTCTTCCTCGAAGTAAATAAACTGCTATGATATATCAGATTTGCTATATCCTTTTGAATCTTTTACGGTGACGTCATCGGGAAATTAGAGATCTTTTTACGTTCTTGGCTCTTCCCCAAATATGTTGGATCCACAGGGCTAGCCTCCTGGATAAGTCTGTATATTTACTGGAAAACCTCGCGCCAAAGGCGGAGATCCATGAAAGTATATCCAATTTATCATCTTTTTTCCTTATGCGGCTTTCATATTTTCTTTTCATATAGATTCGTGAGATCTTTTTTATGGAATCCGGATTTTACTTCCCTTAAAAACAAAGCGAAAGTTGTTTTTGATCTATGAATTTGCCATTATAAGTTGAAGTTTTAGCGGGTGTTAGCTTAAACAACAACAAAAACGATTGATGAGGTTTTAAAAAGCTACATGAAGAACCACGTATATGGAGCAGTTGCAGCAAATATCTTTGTCGGCTAGATACACAAAAACAATCAAAAGCAGCTTGAGTGACCTTTCGAGTCGCCGGTCCTGGAGGAAACTCGGGATGAAATGTTACAGGAAACACCGTATCTGAATTTATGCCGACACCAACAGGAATCTACGCGGAATCTCTGTACTATGAGTCATCGCCCGGCGACTAGTGTGTAGCAAACCCGAACCAGAAGTTCCTTTCTGATTTAGTCAAGAATGAATGTGTAGAAATAGAGAAATAGAGAAATCCTGTAATTTTTATTAGAAACGTGTATCCCAGTGGCGACATGTTATTGTTAGCGAATCACGTCCATTCTATCGGCATTTCCTGCCATCAACGAAAAAGAGATATGTTTGAACATCAGAAGAAGTAGATGTAATCTTCGACTATTAACGTTATATTGAATGCCCTACTAAAACTTTATTTGAGATTTAAATATTAAATTAAAATTTAGAATAATAATTCAAAAACATTCCATATCAAATCTAACAGGACGATCAAGGCTAGGAGTTTTCTAATCAACTATACTATAGCCTGAAGAGCATTTTGTTTTCTCTTGATACCTATACTAACCCCCTTACACGCACTCATAAATCGTGTTCAGGGTCAACAGTTAAGTGGCTTTTAATAATGTAGGAGCTCAATTAAAAAAGCAGTTTCCAGACACGTAAGTTCCTGTACAATTGCAAGGTCATTCTTCATCATGCAAACACATGTAGTTTGCGTGATGGAGAAATGCGAATTTCTGATTAGAGATTTAAGCTTTTTTTATAATAAACTATTCACTAATTCCTCTATTAATAGAAAATACCGGCCCTTTGAGACACTCTATTAAGATTCGATAAATCTTTCAGAGGGGGTCTCTTGTGAAACTTCCATAATGACAGGTTCTCAAATTATTAGGGACGTCGGTTCGTTTAAGCCAATTTATTCAAACGAGATAAATGGCTCTTCACTGCAGCCTCACTTTATTAGAAGGAAAATTAATGGCTTGCTTGAGAAAAAAACCTTTTTTGACAAAAAATGTTATGAAAGCTTTTCTAGATTTTAATTAAGCGATGAAATGGCCTGATTGATAATTGCTGTGCAAGTAAAATCCTAAAGGCAATAAAAAAAAAAAGTTAAAAAACATCTCGCAATGAAGTCAATTTAGGCCAAAGAATGTTGCAAAGTTTCTCGCGTTTCCTAATCGAGTAAACGCCTCATGAAAAATCTTAAATCCAACTTCAGGGAGATTGCAGCTGTTTGTTAAAAATTAAACTGCAACCATTCCGGAAACGGGGCCCAGTTTTCCAAGTTTCCAACTCGGTAATGGCAAAGTTAAACTTGTAATCATATATACTTAAACTGTTATTAGGTTTATGAAGATGTCTTGTTCCAACAACTTCCAAACATAGTCAGAAACGTCGATATTTCACAGCGAAGCAGAGTTTGATGCCAATGGAATTATCTCTTAATGTGCAAATAACCAACACAAAACTTTTCCTTTTGCAAAACTAGAAGTAACTCTCGCTGTATCAACTACTTTCCTGTAAATAAAATCAGGTCAATTTTCGGACTATTCGCAAATAGGATTAGATACAAAGACTGGTAGTGCCTCAAAACAAACTTTAGTTTATTTCTGAGATTTTGCTCTAATCCGATGCAATTGTGTTTGGTGTTTGTATTTGTGTCCGACGGTGCAGGTGCTCTATTTCCTTTCAAAATGAGATAAAAATTTCAAGTTTCAACTACGATTTTATTCCACCTCTCTGAATTTAGACTTAAAAGCATGAAAAACTCGATCCCTCAAGTCAAAAACATTTTCCTGGGAACTCCTCTGGCCTGATGCCAAACTTTGCCCTTCGAGTGGCTTTTCGCATTAAAGTTAGTCGGGCTTGGAGGGCTCTGGTTTCTGCAGAGTGGGCAGTAGTCGGAAGTTGCTTATTTTTATTGTTTGCTTTGGATTTACCTTAGATTTCATTGTTAGTTCTGGAATTGATGGGAATTGTGGGTTTATAGGCTATTTGATGCCGTGGTTCTTGCTTTTAGTATTGTTTAAATAAATGTGGGGCGCGAAAGGTTGAAGAAGAATAATTTCAATCATTTTTTTGTGGTATTTATTTATTAAGCCACGATATCTTTAATAAGTTACCTATAATGTAATGAGGTCTGAGAGAGTAGTGGTAATGAGATCTCCCCGTAAGTCTATTGCAACAGATGATAAGTCTTATAGATGTTTTCAAGCATTGTTGAAAATTTCACGGACTTCATCAAAGTGAACTTTAGATCTCCAGAAAATTTTACGAATTCAACATTTATGTTTATTAATGTTTTAAAACCTAAAAAAAACTAGAACTAAATTTATTAAAAGTTAGAGAAAAAGCGGGCACCTCAAATTAACAGGAAAAAATGCAAATCGGAAATTTTTAGTAAAAAAGTTGTTAAGTGTTAAAGTAACTAAAAGTAATCGATATTTTATAGACAGGTTTCGTCATATGGAAGTCGATTTCAATCGATTTATATCCAGTGTTATTTCTGATTTAATTCACTTCACATTGTCGGCACTTACCACTTCATCGTAAATACTTAGGATTTATCGTCCATTTTTTTCTATCACAAGAAAAAACCAATTAAACAAAGGTAAAGTCACAATTTTTTAAATTTTTATTGAAAAAGCAAATCTGTCAGTTCAGAAAAACAGCACTCACGTCATATAATATTTATCAATAGTATTTAACAAAATTATATAAAAACGAACTTGTATTACAGGGAACACGTAATTATAGAACAAGAAGGTAACTTATAATTATGTCGGTTAAGTAGCGCAAAACGTATTTTTTACATTAACTAATAAGTATATTTTTACTCAAACTTAACAATAGTGACTTATTGTTTAAACAAAATGCCTCGCAGCTATGCCATAGCGACAACTTCAAAATACAACGCATTCTAAAATAAATAAATAAATTTCAATGATTGAGTACATCAGCATTTGTCATCAGCAGGTATTATTCAGTGCATAATTTTGTACATATAACACCGACTTACTATTAAAAGACATTGAAGACACCTAGTTAAATTCATTCTGAAAAATTTGTTATTGATTATAAATTTCCAACATCACTAGCGTTGTTTGGGGATTAAATTCCAGACTTAATTCAGTTTGCTCAAAATTAGTTTGTAAATTGTTGGGATGATATTTATGAAAACATTTTATTGGTCGATAATTTTAAATTGTTATATAATTGGCCTTACGTAGGGGATTTTAACGAAACACGAACACTATATTTCGATGTCAAATAATTCTAGATAAAGACGATTATTGCTTTGAATTCTCATGTACAAATCTACATTTTTGGTCACAAAAGTCTCTAAGTAATCTAACTTACGTTAACTATTCTATAGTGTTTACAAGTCATGATTGTATTTCGCTAAACTTGGTTTTGAGAGCTGAAAAATGACACTAAATTAAAAATATTAATTAGGCTTAGAGTACTTAATTAGCGATTTTTTCCATGCTGAATATTGTTTGAATATGACATTAAACATTATAATAACCAATTTATATTCCATGCCCTACAGAGAGGGGTTTAAGGGACTCAGATTAGTACGTAGCGGGATCTAAAAGGCTTCTGATGGAAGTTTTTGAAGTTTTGAAACTCGATTTAGAAATAATTAATATTGGCTTCTTTTATTTATAGAATTTGAAATTTTATTTTCTTGTGTTGTTTGAAGTAGCAAATAATTATAATTGTAATTATCTCCTTTTAACGTCAAATTGCCTAATTTAGACCTATTATTTAATCTATTAGTCAATACCAGTCTTTTTCTTATATAAGTAACAAGTTTATGAAAATGCTCAAACGAAATAGTGCAAAGGTTGGCATTACTTAATAAAAAAAAGTCTTGATGAACTTTACTTATGAGCTATTTTTGTCTGTAGCAATAATTGTCTCTTATACACAACTATATTTACGACTAGATAGAAAATATAGAGACACTTAAGTAGACAATATAAATATCTGTACAACATCGTTAGTAGATTTTATTACGCAGGTTTGGCAAATATGTACAAATTGTGGTTTGCCGTTAGAAGTACAAAATAAATTTACACACTTAAAATCATATCATTAATTTACTAATCACGATTATAACCTACATTCATATCATTACAATTTAATCTTTATTTCTTCTTTGTCTAGCCCTTAATTTTTTACAGCTAATTGTTATATATGAATTCTGATAAAGGCAGTTTCAGTTTCTATATTTTTTTAAGGGTCAAAAACAGCCGTTTTCAGAAGATGGGGAAGATAAAGCAATAATCTTACAAAATAGAGCACCATTACTTGTTAACTTTGGCAAATGTTGAACTAGCAGCAGATTGTCGAAGGTTTTGTTTAAAATTTGTTATAAATAGGTTTGGTTTGAGGTCGTCAAATAAAGATACTGAAATAAATTGTGAAAAATCATAAAATACGTAATTTGACTAGATATAACTTGGATATATTTCTAGGTATATTTTAGTTACTCAGAGAGGATCTATAATAGTAGTAAAAATAGAGGGAGGGAAGAGAGGGGATAAAAGAAAAATATGTCGGATAGCATCCGAAGAATCGGAAGTTCCTTTCGCAGGCGAAAGGCGCATCCGAAAAACCTGAGCTAAAGGTCTCTCACCCTGCAATGTTTGCAGAGTAACCTGCCCTCCATTCTCAGGAAACACATAACATGTTTTGTTAAGTATTTTGTATGTGTGCGTTTACTATGTTGTAACCTGTAAGGATTTCCACTATACTCCCTATGTATTGCCGACTTTTCTTTAGTAGGCATGATGCCTGTGCTCAAATCGAGCAAGACATGCTTGCCTTCTCTTCATCCCGCTAATCTATATGCCCATGAGTTGCCCTGCCCCTCGTTATTTATATGTATAAAGACGAACAATTAATATGAATATCTTGTTGAATCACAGGTTGCTAGCTAGTGAAATATGCATTGAGCTGCTTATGTGCAAAAATTTATTTCCAATGAATATACTCTTGGTGTGCATCTGAGCTATTCATAAGCATCCAATAAGGTCTTTGCTCCTCCCACTGATAGATTGCCGACCAATCAAAGTCGTACATTGAGGTAATTATTGAAGTGGAATATTTAATTATTAAACTCTTGCATAACACAATTAATCGCAACAGAGCTTTATTCCTTCCAGACATAGAGTCATAGACAGACATGCAGACATAGAGAGAAACTTCCTTAATTTTGCTACTAGGCAGTAGTTAGGCTTTAGTGACGAAAGTTTCCCGGACAGCGTAGGTAGCTTGAGCCCCGTGTCTTTGGTGATGATTTCAGATGACAATGAATACCCATATATTCGATAATCATAGAACTGAACTATACTTCCGGCTTCGAATAGGATACATATAGTTGGAGCTAATAATTTCGGATTTAGCAATCTTGTTCCTTCGTTTTTGAGATTTATATTTAAATTTGGAACTTTAATCAAATATTTTTATTTAAAACACTCAAATGAAGTTTTATTTACACTTTTTAATGCTTGAATTAAAATATTACCTACACATAAAAATCATGAACATTTTTCAAAAAGAATATATGGGCGAATTTTAGCACAAAACTGGGAACCTCCTTGTACATATTTTAACATAGTCCTGGATTAGCCATCATCTCTAAGAGGCTCCATTTTCTAACAATTTTTATTTAAAACTCAAGTTGGGAGCCCCAATAAAAATTTGTTGAGTACTTTACCTGAATTTCGTCTGAGAATATCACATGAAAAGTAAAAAATTACGAAGTTCGCTGGAATTAATTAACCAATTATTCCAAACTAACCTGAAAGTATGAATGGAATTAACCTGAAATATCTTCAAAATTTCTTTACATTTTTACTGAAAATTTCCAAGAAATTTATTCGGAACAAGCTTATAATTTCATTGACGAATAATGCAAATAACTATTATGCATCTCAATTCGAAATAACATTAGTATTCAAACTCAAACAATGTCAACATCTCGCCATGTTTGGTTGAATTAGGGGCAAATTATTAAGGTATTGTTAAATTTAACATGAAGTTAATTTCAGTAAAAACCAAGAATATGACCAATAGTAAGACTCTATTCTATGAAAACTAGCTTACAGTTAAAGTTGACAGCACATTAATAATTTGAACCTTAGAGCATGTGTAAACATTGTGGAGAGGAAACCTGTCGCCATTCAGTGGTGGAAATATGAGTTAAAATCACCTTTAGCATTGAGTGTTGAATATAAATTTTACTTCGTCTAGTGCTGTACAAATAAGTTAGAAATAACGTCACAAGAACCTGTAAAGGAGAATGATCAATGACACATAAGTGTGTTTAATGAACCTCCAAATCGTGCATAATAATATCATTGAAATTGAGAAAACCCGAGAGATTACCACAAACATGAGAACCACGCGAAAGTACGTATGCTACGTACTGTTTAATGACTTCAAACTTCTCTGGAAATCGGCATGATTATTAAGATTTCAGTAAGTTTATGTTGAAATAGTCTGAAAAGTTCGTATTTTCTTAATGTTGCTGAACTTCGTAACTCCACAGAAAAAGGACTGTACACTACTCGAACGTAAAGCATGTCATTTTGCTTGTTACTCGCCTGCGGCTCGGTCGTAAACTTTCGTCATGTTCGTAACAAGCTTCGTACTATTTCCATAATTTAATTATTCACATGTCAGGGAAACAGGAAATAAACTAAGAAATTTCCTCTAATCCTGTGCAACTAAACGTGCAGGTAGGGATTTGTCAAACATAGTGGGTTGTATATGACTCGAAAAGTAATAAAACATGCAAAATTTTACGGAATTTCTGTTACATTCTCCAGGGCTCTGTGGGGAGCAAATAGAGCAGAGGGATTTAAAGAATAAAGATAATGAACTGGTCGTCAGCAGCTTTGGCTTTTTGGTGTTTGTGCACTGCGGGATTTGTGCAGAGAACAAATTCAAATTCGTGCTACTGTATTTTGAGGCCCAGAAAAAGTCATAACAATATACGGGGTACTACATAATTATTAGATTTAATTAGGGATTCGCTATATACAAGTATCAAGATTTAACCTAAATTGCTTGTATCCTCAAATTGATCATACGCCACTGTAAAAAATCCAACGTGGCAAAATTCAAAGCCATTTTTCGCTTTTTAAAAATCATTCTGGGAAAAATGTTTGCAACATTAATTGATCAGGCATCATATAGCAACATGGGCTAATAATTCCTGCCAGGTATGAAAACGAAGCTTATTTCCTCATCAATACTTGAAATATCGGTTAAACCAATTCTAAACTTTCATAACCGGCTTTTAGAAGCTTGTATGAGTGTTTAGAGAAGATTTCTGTGCTATTTTAATGTTTTTTTTCTAGAGTACCTACTGGAATGTTCTGATTTATAAATCGATTAATTACCCGATAATCTGAATGTATGTATGGTTCTGATGAGACAAAACTTACCCTAAAACGTCAGATGCCTTCAGTTGGCGCTCCGTCCATGGTGGGTAAAGCAAACCTCTTAGGGCCAAATTATTAATGAGCTGGTAATACTGTATTGTATATAATAAATTTTGGGTCTGGTAAATTTGCCTGTACATTGACAATTTGGTTCTTACTAATACCATGTAGAACCACTTGATCTTCAACTTCTTTTATTTGAAGGTGAAGAAATCGAGATTAGGAAAAAACCTGAATTCATTTAGTAATATCCAATAGCAACCTTCAACTATTAGAAAATTGGAGGAAAACTAGACTAAAATTCGATTAATTCGTAATAGTGTATTGACCATTAAATATAACCTACCTTTCAACTTCTTATTCACTTTCTAATTCTCCCACCGCCATTACTAAAGCGCATCAATATTATTTCCTCAAACCAAAGCCTTTCTCACAATTTTCCACCAAACCTTACACCCAAGTTTCTAATCAGAAACTTGTAGTCGTTAATCTGCTACTAGTAAGGTCCACTCAAAGGGTTGACCCAAAGTCCGAACTCCGCCTATCCACATTATGTTTCAAATAGGTTTCCGAAAACACACTACGAGTCCGGTCCTCATACCTCATACTCGGCCTCCTTTGATCAATATAATTCAGATCAGAAGGAGGTCTTCGACACAAAGAACAAAAAGCACACTGAAGGGTGTTCTTGAACGCTTCTCGGAAATCCTTATTGAAGTAGGCATAGATTAGTGGATTGAGGGTGGAGTTGAAGTAGCCAATCCAGAAGAGCATCGCTACCACTACGTGAGGGCACGTGCAGCTGGTGCAAAATGTAACGCTGTCGTACCAGAGGAAGAAGGGAAGCCAGCAGAGAATGAAAATCCCTAGAAATGTTAGCAAGTTTTCAAAGGGCTTTAGAGAAACCTCGTTGAGCTTACCCATGATAATGCCTAAAGTTCGGGCAGCCTTATGTTCTCTCTTCATTTTGCTAATGCTTCGTTCTCTTGTGGGGGTATGATGCAGATCCTGATTGATCTCATGAAGGGTTAAAGTCTTGGAAGACCCTCCAGAATTAGACATCATATCCCCGTTGGTGTTGTTGGCGTGCAGCAACATTGCAGCCCCATGTCGATTAAACATTTCCTTCTCCTGCCTGCATTAAAATACCACAAATTAATTCATTTTACAATAGTAAAGAAAATCATACCTGTTAGCTTCTCTAAATACCATGGAATACATGTAAATCATGACGGAGCCAGGAACCCAGAAACTTATGCAACTACTGATTACAGCGTATGCTTGGTTGACGACGAAGACGCACATATCTGGGTGTATTCTGCGGAACTCTTGGTGATCTTTGGTGGTATACCACCCCATGAAGATGGGAAGGAAGCTGATAAATGCTGGACTCACCCAAATAGACACCAATATGAAAGCCACTAGTTTCTTAGTCATGAGCAGCGAGTACTTTAAAGGTTTGCATATTGCATAGTACCTGGAAGCAATAAGCACATTAGATCATTTTTTCAAATTCATTTATTACCATTACCTATCTATACTGATAGCACATAGATGCAAAATAGAAACAGTGGAAAAGTACACGTCCAGACTGTTCCAAACATCACATAAAGTGTAGCTGAAGAGCCAACTATTGAAAATCTCGACACTCGCGTTGAAACTCATCGCGAACATTGCCACGAGCATGTCCGCTAAAGCTAGTGATATGACGTAATAGTTTGTGATGACGCGTAATTTTCTGTGACGCATGACCGACACTATGACGAGGAGGTTACCGAAAATAGAGACGATGATGATGCTGCCCATGATTGTCGCTTTGATGAAGAGCAAGAGGTTGTTCCCGATATCGTCATCGGAGGCTTCATTTTGGAGATCTTCGATCGAGCGGTTGAGCATTGAAGTGGCGTTCTCTGGAATCAGTGGAATTAAACGGTGCTAACTACCAATATATCAAACGCACTTAAGTAGTCCATCCCATATAAATCTCTATTTACAACGACAGGCGTCCAAATTGCGAATGACTATTGCGGATTGATAGATCCCCATTTTATTGGAAGATAAATTTTAGTTAGTTGATCTTCTCGATCTGGCCATCTGATTGCCCGTCGAGGTGCCCAGGACTGAAAACAGAAAGTGTTTTGGTTAATGGAGCATGATTAATTCTCGTCTGCCTTTTTTATAGCTACGAGGGGAGTAATTCGAGAATAGAAAAAAAGTGGCCCTGCCGGTGATAAATTTCAGTCAAGACGGCGCTCACGTTCTATTAACCGTTAAGGTAAAATTTATCAGGCATTCCAGTGACTACAATTTTAAATATGAGGCACGGGTGCACTAATTTCACGAAATTGTGTTTTGATCCCTTTGTTGATCAAACATTCCTAATTATATTATATTTAAATTTAGTTGGAACTCATAAGAAAGGGGCTGGAGTTGCCGGAAAAGTCGAGGGGCGGGGATCTCTTCGGATTCGGTCTTTTTTATTAACATCGTTTTTTATTGAAACGTCTTCTCTCAAATGTCACGAGGGACCTTTCCTGTCGGCCCTTAAACCGTAATTAAATTCCAGCCCCAAACCGAGAGAGGGCCAGATAAAGGGCCAAATTCCGAGCGATTAAATATTTTTGTTCCTTTCTAAGCGCGTAGAATTTGACTGCTCTTGGGATGTAGACACAGAGACTTCAATTTGCTCAAACGTTTCATGAAAGAAACCTATCGCATATATTTGTTCTTTTAATTAATTTGAGTTAAATAAATTTTTGAAAAGGACCATGCCTCGGACATCGCAGTGTACAAAGTTTTCCACATTCGAAGGTGAACTTTGGGATCTTAGAAATAGTAAAAGTTTCCTTAAAAAAAGGAAAAATTCATCTGAAGTGAAATTCGGAGAAGGAAAAATTTCAAGTAAGAAATACATTTTTCGATATAACTCTTAGCAAGAATATCGTTGATTTCATGGAATGACGACAAATCTCTGAAATTCACATTTTTCAGACAAATTTCTGATAACTTTAATGGCAGAAAAGTACAAAGTCGTTGAAAACAAATTTTCCATGGAAAGAAATTATTGAAAGTTATATTTCTGGGATTATTACCATTAGCCTAGATTCTGAAGTAGTCAAAAGAGCTTAATGGGAAAATATTATGCATAAAGAGCTCATGACTCGACCGCATTTCACGCAGTAGATGACCATATATCTCTCTCTTTATGGCTTAAATACAATCTAAAATATTCAAAGCTGTCGCTTGTGAAAATGAAATTCCTGCCTGCAAGATCCATTCTGCGATGCTTTTTAGGGCCTGGATTACCATATTTAGGGATATTATTGCTAGTTTTGTTGTCCAACTTGAGAGACCTATTTTACGATGTAATATGGGTTAAGGAAGAAATGATATTCATGTGGGTTGATGTGTGATTTAAATTTGAAAAATACGCCTATTTATTCAACTTTAGCATATTCCGTTTCCTCATTTAATACGCTCAAAATAATTTTATTTTAACGTTGCTTAGACACTAATTATAGCTTTTTAATCTTTGAGATAGCTCAAGACTGCGCATGCCCTGCACTAATTTGATCTTAGTAATTAATTTTTTTGGACCACATTATCTGCTCTGCCTGATATACTACATTTCGTTCCATTAGAATTTCTTTCAAGATTCGCGCATTTACATGATACCAGCGTTATGAAATTTCGCAGCAACAATTAAAAAGCAATTTTCCGCTAATAAGTCAAACTTAGAGAGTGTAATTAGACCCTAATGACATTTTAATACCCCCAGTAACGAGTTTTTGAGAACAACAATTAACACTTAAAATGATTCCTAGCGCGTTGGAGTTCCTCAAAAAACTCCTTCTAGTAGATTTAAACCCATAAAAGTCCATGTTTTTTTTTAAATCTATTTCTGAGTCAAATCAGCAATTTCACGACTCCTTACCGAAATCGGTTTGAAGAAACTTTCCAGACAATCACGGAAAAAGCGTCGGAAAAAACTATGGAAGTGCTGGCAGAGTTGTCGGTCTATTGTATCATTGTGGATTAAGCTAACGGGAGTGATAGCTCCTTTTTGCCGATTCCCCTCCATTGTTATCCAGAATTTCTCCGAGCGATTATGCAAACCTATTCAATGAAGTTTGACCGAAATGGAGCATTATACTACTCGGGATTTCTCGAGGTAAGAATTTCCAGTCCATAAAGTTTTATTGCCAAACCTACATGAGATGCATAGTATGTATAAAAACTACAGGCGCAGATGCATCTAGGCAAACTTGCAAGAACTTAATATCGGGTTTATCTTATTCAGAGAGTGATTTACGTTGCTTTCACCCTTCAGGCACGAGGGCGGATACACATCCAGGTGAATTTATCTCGCAAAGTTTCAGGCATATACATGAGAATTGAGTTGCACCCTGTTTAAAGTGAAATATCCCCTATGGATGTCAGCACCTGTAGGGTTAAATTGGGTTGGAAGACGAATCAGCATACTTGAAACTATTGTGAGGTAAATTGGGGGCTTTTAGGGTACGAATTGAAATTTAAATTTTTTAATATTCGAGTTCATTCGAGGATTTCACAATTTTTTATTTTCGGGTCAATGAGAAATGGTCCCAAAATTGGGGTGACGTGTTGGGATTGGGGGTTGAGGTGAGAAAGTATGTATAAGGTTCTAACATAAGTTTCCGTGATTTTGTCTTTTTGTTTTTTATGGCCGAATTTGCAGGTCATACGTAAAAGTGCCTTATACTATTTTAAAGCGCATATTCATCTCTACAAAACCCTTCTTCCCATTTTTTAAACTCATTCAATTTCTTTTAATTTTTGAATTTGAAAAATATAGTATCAAGTCGATAAAAAACAACATTTTCAACACCTTGTTTGCATTTAATCAAGGCCAAAAAATTGCCGAAGTGGGACCTGACATTTGTGGTGTGTACAGAGAAGGTGCTAAATCCTGGAGTACTGCTAAAGATTGGTATATCAAGTTTAAAAATGGCACATTTGACCCTTGGGACAGTCCACGCGCCGGACGACCATCCGAATTCGAGGATTCTTGAGAAGGTGTGCTTGAAGGCGCTAATGAAGGAGGACGGTCGCCCAACATGAAGAAAATTGCGAAAAAATTTACAGCAATGCAATAACAATCTCCCGTCACCTTCAATCAAATAGTTTTATTCATAAACTTGGGGCTTGAGTACCGCACGAGCTTACTAAAAATAATAAGGAAAATCGTCTTCAAATTGCTGCTGAACATCTCGCCCGACACCGGGCAATACATGGGCGCAAGCAACGATCCTTGTATAGAATTGTTACGGAAGACGAGAAATCGTGCCTCTATGCCAATATAATGCAGCGGAACGAGTGGATAGCCTCGGGAGACAGGCCAAAACCGAGAGTAAAATAAGGCCTTCATCCCAAAAAGACTATGATCTGTGTTTGGTGGGATTAGGAGAGTCTGGTGCACTAGAAAATTCTCGAGAAGAACAAGACAGTTGACAAAAATCTCTATTTATCCCAGCTACATTGTGTAAACGAGGCTACTCAACTGAAAAGTCGCGATCGACAGAACCAAATCATATTGCTTTACGACAACGCGCGATGCCACATAGCACAAATGGTTATAGCCGCCCTCCAAGAGTTCAAGTGGGAGGTTCTGGAACATCCTCCGTATTCCCCTGACCTGACACCAACGGATTATCACCTTGTCCGTTCACTGTCAAATTATATGCGCGGCTTAATCTTCGGCAATGACCAGCACCTCGAAAACAGGCTCACTAATTTTTCGAGTCCAGACCCGCCGACTTCTGGAGAAACGGCATAAACAAATGGGTTGACAGGTGAGAAGAGGTCGTGAACAATAACGGAAAATATATTTTCGATTAATTTATTGTTATTACTTTCTTAAAAATAAATTTTGCAAAATCAGGGAAACTTTTGTTACAACCCCATACTAAACCCTCAATATATTAAACCTGCTATACCTAGAATGATCACAAAATTTTCTGGTGGATCTCTGGTTTTCATCTGAAGAGCCGAGTCTTCACCTTATGATCAAGGTGAGCCAGTAAGTACCTCAAACTTCGTTCTACATTGTACAATCTCTGTTTGTTATATCGACTTTCGCAGAAATCACGGGAAAAATATAAGTTATTAGTTTAAAAAAATAAGACATTGAAAGTTTCGTTGTTAATGCATTCGCACACTGGACTTTGCATAATCGTATCTCCGACATAGAGTTGAGTGCGGGTCTGAAAAGCGTGGACATTTATTATGGAATCTTGTTTAAATCTCTGTCCAGATATTAGGAAACATATTACTGCAGCTTTGCAAGAAAACATGTTTTCTATTCAGACTCAGAAATAAATGGCCAACCATTGAATCTGTGGCATAATTGCACCATAACTTCAACAAAAACTTCGTTCTTGCGTTTTCAAGGCTCATAACTCCGTATAATTGAGCATTCCAACCCCAACATAATTATTTCTTGTCGTTCTTTCAACACGAAGTCCACTCTAATTAATTAATAGGACAGTTATAAGTCAGGACTTCAAACGGTCGCACGGGTATTTGTACCCGCTGAGCTGTGATTGCTTCTCATTTAACTCTGGAACAACGTTTGAATTGCAAATTTGGTGACTAAAACCGTTCTCTGGCAGCTTCGAAACTCGTTTTTCTCTTCAAGCCCCTAACACGACCATTGTAAATGGGTTTGTTATTGAAATTGATGGACGTATGGACATGGAAGGTTGTTTTAGCTCCATTGTCAGCCTCGTTTGTATCAACCAGATTCAGGTATGGATTAATTACTCAAAATCAAGGATAATCAAATTGGGGAACTCCTTCTCTTCAGAAATTTTCAGACCAGCAGGCATGTCACGGTTTCAATCGTGCGGGTTTATCAAGCAAAAGTGCAGGATTCAAAATGCCAGAAATGGGTCATTATTGATGATAGAGTGTAGGGCCACCTTCCATCAGGATGAGAACCGCTCATTAGACGACTTTAAAAAATGTGAATTTTTAGGGCTCTGCACTGTGCCAAAATAACTTTTAGTGCAGTCGTGCGAGTTTAAATTTGAAAATCCTCCAGTGCATGTTATTATCGAGATAGTAAATCATCCCATTTTTGCAGAGAAAACAAAATAACTGTAAATTAGTTGGTAAAAATTAATAGTTGTGTACATCACTTTATCTTAAAATGCGTAAGCTTCTTATCTATTTGTTCCACGTGTTGACATTGACTAAAATTTTAAAGCCAAATCTAATTTTTTGTATAATTTGTGTAATTATCTGCTTCATATTGTGACTGTTTATGGTCAATTTCATTCTCTACCTATCTGTAATAATCAATTTGCAAACAGTGGAATGACTACAAAGCAAATTTGCTTGCAAATTTCCATTTTGTAATTTTATTACTTACTTAATATTAATTATACGTGCTTCTGCATAAAAGCTGAAAATTGCAACCTTAAACTATTTCTTGCAGAAATAAATAATTTATTCAATTAAAAATTCATGGTGTCGGATGAGGCGTCGAAGTTCGAAGACCAGTTGTGACCCACGAAATAGTATTTGTAAAAAATAAACTCTTAATTTACATTTTCCTTCAATGATTTTGTATGTGTTCAGAAATACAATTTAACTCAGATAAATGTTATTAGTAAAATATTTTGTTTACTTATACAGGGTGTTTGGTTCTCCAAAAACGATGAGACTTTCCATAAGGGTAAATATGGGTATATAGATGCAAAATTATCCCATTTATCTCTTATCGTAAATTTTCTGTCGCTCTACCAAACACCCTGTATACATTTTTGTTTATATTATTGATCCATCGAATAGTCAGACCATCTCTTTCCGCTGAATACTCAGTCTGTTCCGCTAAAACTTTCCAAATATCATTCTGTATCATTTCCCTACTGTACTAAGTAATTCGCAATGTTTAGTTTTCAAATTATACGACTAATGTACCCTCAAAAATACTAGTATGTGGATTCTTCCGGAATAGCAGTATTTCTACAAATGCATCCCACTCCATATTTAAGCGAAAAAAAAGTATGAAAAATGCAGGTAATGTATCGAAAATGTAGAAAATGTCTTCAAAACGGACAATATTCACATATTACGAAGTAGTTTGCAAACCTGCAATGCAGTGTACAAAATTTGAGGTAACAGTTTACTTTTTGGATTTAAAAGGGCAATCAGAAGCAAAACCAATCTAAAAACTTTATAAATTCCGAGTTGTGTGCCTTTTGTGCTATCTGAGACGAGTTTAATGGCTTTTCTTTGTTTCAAACTCCCTCCTAATTTTCCAATCTCAAAATTAGATCTTTATTTGAGCATGGGCCTCTTTTATTGCTGCAATCCCAGAATCCCTGATGACTTATATCTGGAAAAGCTCTTTTATTAAAACTTCTGACACGTCCTTTGGAATCTATATTCTGAGAAATATTGCCAAAAGCTCTCTCTCCATAATACTATTTGCAGGAGCGTACTAATTTGATTTTAATATCTGCAAAAAACCCGAATGTAGGGTGTATTGAAGTAATAAATTTTACCAAGCGAATTGTTCCCAAATAACTTCTGGCGAGGGGTTTATAATAATAGATGACTCCTACGTGCCTTAAATTTCCAAAATTCGATATCCCTCAGGACGCACCCATATTCACCGAATTATTTCCCCATTAAAGCACTGCCCCTCTCAACCCCCGAATTCCCCCGCCATAGTCAAATACATTTATTGTCAAACATATTGAAACTTACACAAGCTGGTATCTCAAACACGAAAGTGTTCGCTTTAGCGATTTCCTTTATCGCGAAAGTGTCGCATTTCATCTTCGGCCTTTTCGATCCCTTCTGACAAGAGGGAAAACTGAAGGGTTTTGCTGGCGTGGAAATTTCGTGTGAGAATAAAATATGTATTAGAAATCACGTCCAAACCACCGTTTTGCCATACACTAAATTGCGGTTTCTTGATACCTGAGCGTGACCCTCGAAATATCCCGAAAAACCCTGGACCCTTTTCTGTAACAAATGTTTCGGAATTATGTTACACCTTTTAGAAGCACCGAGCCGGAAATGTTTATTGCTCTAATAATACCGCGTTTTCTCCTTATGAAAACGAATAATAATAATCGGTCCCGATAATGACAGGTATTGGATCATTGGCTGATAAGTAATTGAAGCTGTGATAAATTTAAGCGGAAATAATCCTTTATTTGCGGAATGTAAGAAAATCCTTAAGGGCAGTTTCCTTTGAAGTGCTGCCTGGAAAATGCGGTTGTAACTAAAGACCTGAAGAAAGCTATGAAAGTTACATTAAATATTTGCAATTTTGTGTTATTATTTCAAGTCTAGTGAATTTGTTTTGGAATGTGCATCATTTTGAAGTCTTAGACAAAGCTGCATCAAAGTGAATTCTATTGTCCAGGAATCTCTAGCAGATAGTCAAAACACGTAGGAAAAATTATTTTACAACAACGTACGATTCACAATTAAAAACTTACTTCTGAATATAATGTAATTACCATGGAAACTCCAGGTTAATTTCTCGCTTCCTGGCAAAGAAATAATATGAGAACGCCCTTATTTTAGGTTTGAATTACCTTAGAAATGAGGAAATAAGATCACGTACTAAATTTGTCATGAAATTATTCGAATTTATTTCTACCCTCGTCCTTATATTCTAAATAGGGGCAAGAAACACGAAACGTCGGAACATCAAGGTAATAAATTCCAGTTAGGGAATTGTTTCCGCATATTTCCGGGGATAATCCAGGAATGAAGGGTTGTGTAAATAATTAATAGAATCCGTGTGATTTGAATTATAGTCGAAAATTCGTATATTTAGGGAAACATTCGTATTACCTTCAATAATCTTTCGTTTATTTTTTTTATATTACATTTGCCTTAATTCTTACAGTACCAATTTCCTGGGCAATAAATTTTTCAGGAAAATTTAAGTATAAATCCGTTTTTACACGACGTTGGCTGGACTTATTTTGGATAAGAATCCAGAATTTATCGAAAAAGGAATATAGTATTTATGGTAATCTGAATTTAAAAAATTGCTCTGAATTTTTGCTCTGAAATAAAATGAGCTATTTCGTTGTTCTCAATATCTGTGATCAGAATACAATTATTCCAGAATTAGTTAAATTTCACCAAAAAATTAGATTTTCTATATTATGGAGCTTTTGAAAAATTTACACAAAGAATGCACCGAAACGTTTTTGTCTTCCGTTTTGAGGGACAAATCAAAAAACTGTTAACGTGTCAGAGCAGGTCCGAAATGGTTCAGAATTCCTCAAATTTCACTGTTACATTGCAATTTCCGCAAATAGATGTTTCCATTGCTAAAAATTAGATTCGTGCGAGTGCACAGAAAGATGATTCCTGCATCTGGTTTTACTTCAACAGTCACCTATCTGAATAATTTTTCCAGTTATGCCAGAACGAATCCAGATTTCTTCTGATAAACATCACCAATAACGAAAAGTGAAGTGATGCAGTAATAAGAATATCAAGGCTCTCAAAATACGTCTCGCAACTAAATATTTGATGACTTTAATTTTAACAGGTTGACTTGAGGTAAATGATTAGTGGTTTGTTCATTATAGGTAATTTAACCTGTTTTCTTTTAAACTTTATTACCTATGTTGGTGATTACTATAAGTGATATTTGTCAACATTTAGTTTCTTTTTACGCATCCAAGGTTGACCTTTTACTCAAACATAGGTGACTAAGTGTTTTTATTAAATAAAACACATAATGCACGTTCTTGGATTTTACGGTCGTTTCATAATGATTCCTTGGCAACAATGAAAACATCATTCCATTATTAATAATCAAATGTTCAGATAATTATCTTTAAAAATTTTCAAAGGCGTACTGAGTTCGATCTATAAAAATCTCAATTTTTAATTTAGATTCGATAAAGATTTTCCAAGCAGTTTTTGTTTTATTCTTTGAGTTTACGATTTGGCATGCTATCAAAGATCATAATAATATTATTGAAAACTCCTGCGATAAAACTTAAAGAAATTTTCAATAGTTGGTGATTACTCATATCTTTTGGAAACAGAACGAGGTGCAGGAATTCGATAAAATGAATATCTTAACCAGTTGGTGTCTTCTAAATCAGAGCGATTTATTCATATTGAAAGTCTATTGATTCTGCACACGTTTAGTTATGAATAACTCAAATTTCAGGAAAATATTCGCTCAAATTTTAGTTAGAGTTTGGTTAGTTCAGAGTGTTTACCTTTGATTTTAAGAGAGGCATTTCAATTTTATAATACATAGAATAGCTCGAAAAATTCACTTCAATCCCTCGAATCTGACTCTTAACTATTTTCTTAAAGGAAGTCCTTCATTAGGATTTTTAATCCAGACCACATATCATAGATGTTTAGATTACATAGAACTCATCAATATGCTAGTTGCTAAAGCCTTTTTGAAAACTTTTACGAAAGTTAAAAAATCTCTTATAATCTACACACGAAAGCTTTCCTTAAAATGCCTTCTAATCTCAACGTATTATACTTAAATACACTCAAAACTCGATTTTCGTAAAAGCGCAACTATCTACTTAAGAATATTGGCTAGTCATTAGCTGATCACAGTTCAGGCCCCATATAGGGCCGTAAAATTTGAGATAAAAATTGAAACGGGAATAATCCTTGTAGTAAAAGACGGTTTGGAGGAAAGAAAGTTATCTACATAGAACCCCTTAAATAGAGTCTCTTTTGAAGTTCCAGCATCTTGAAAGAAGTCGCTAAAAGGTCCACAAATGAGTGCATTTTTACTAAAGCCCCCTTTTAACTGAAAGCTTATAGGGATAAATTTGAAACTGAATATTAATATGACATAATCGATTTTTATGGAGATATGGAATTTATAGGAAAGTTCGAAATCTCAGAGCTTCCTCTAAAGGGAGGTTTTCCTATAAATCTTAGGCCTTCTTAGTCTCTCTCTCGACGAGGAAATTAAATTAGCATATCTCGGTAATATTCTAGATTTTATGGCTGCATTTACTCCCTATAGTTGTAAAATTAGTAACTTGCATTCATGCAATTGCAATACAGCACCGAATTTCGTAGCCCGATGTGGTTTCCATGCAAATACAAGAGCCCCGGAATCAGGTTAACCCGAATTAGCGCATTGCGGTAGTTTTCCTACGGCCAGAAATAGTATTGCTTTCGCCATAATGGCCGTTTTCAACTCCCAGATAAGACATTCAAAGAATATAAATCTTTGCCTTTTCACTCGGTTTGCTCGGGAGAGTTTTAACAGGTTTTATTTCAACTGGAAGCAGACGATATTCAGAAGTTAATTTTGTTGCTGGACAAAATATCCAAAAAGGCTTTTAAAAATGGCATTTTCAGGGCTTGAATCCAGGAGCTAACTCAGCTCTTATTAAAAATTCAGGTGGCACGAAATATGGAAACCGATTGGATGAAATTATACACGAACTTTGGTTGTGACCGTGAAATTGGTTGTTCAGCAAAATACCTTTTAACTGGATCCGAAGTAATCTAGGAAAGAAATCTCCCTCGACAATCGAAAGGTGTTTTCCTTTTTCCCTTTTCAATTGCCGTAAGTCCTAAACGAGCCCCTCTTAACCCCAATATTTTTTGTTAAAGGGGACAAAGTGGATGACACGGCTCTGTATAGTTGGGAGACCGATATTGGGAGATGCTTCCGAAGAAATCCGATGATATTTTATGTTTCAATATTGCCTATTTTTTTGATGCGATACGATTTATCCCTTCGAGTGATAACAATAAGGTATGAGGCATTGGGAGAATTTTTAGTCGTTTATATACAAGAATAATTTGTAATATTTTATCTGAGTTTTAGTGTGAAATTCCGAGAATGTCGTAGCTCAAACCCTGCTGACAACAGTTTATATAATGGCGAATGGTACCAGGTGTGCAGCCTTATTGGCCTGTCGTAAAATTGTTTGTTTAGGATCCAATTTGCTTCTTTACAGGCAACATTTGTTTTGATTATTTCGGCCGAGAACAGAAGGGTAGAAGGGTTTCCGTGCTTTGGAGATTGTAATTCGGCTTTGCCGCAAAGGTAAATAACTAAATTATATCTCAAGTGGTGTCAGAAAGTGCAAGGACATAATCACCAAAACGTCCAATTAGTATTTCAATCACACATGCCTTGTCGGGTACAATTAAGATAAAGGGCCACACAATCTTACAGAAAAGACTTTAAGGCAGAATTTTATGTGCGATAAGATCGTAATGTACGAGAAGGTTTTGGGTGAAATTAATGTTCGGGATGCGGGATAATGTGTTCCAGAGGACGCAAATTTGTAAGCTACATGGAAATTTATGTTTGTTACGATTTTACTCACGTGATTACAAAGGTTCGAATGATGGGCACTCAAAATAAGGCAAAAATGTATATCCCTTGATGACCATTCAGATTATAGTCTAATAAGAGAAATGATATTCAATTGGTTTATATTGTTAAGCAGATAAGTGAATTTTCGATTTTTTTAATAAATAAAATCGAAGATACCTAGTAATCAGGAGAAGTTCATGTTTGGTACTTCTATTTTAAAAATAAACATCATGAAAAATATGGTGTTCTTAATAATACAACAGCTGCTAAATTACTAGCGTCAGGAACAGCTGGGTGAAAAATAATCAGAACGTGAAAGATGCCACGTTTGCCATTCCACAAGTAAAACCACCCTGTATATTAGGTTGTTCAGAAAGTTCGTTTCAAATTTCCCGTGCTCCACATTTGAATGTAACCAATAAGAACGAGGACATTCTCAGAACATTCTCAGATCTATAAGCCCGATACGGGAATTTCGTAAATCTGTCTAAATCCAACCATTTTGTCGAAAATCACTTTGAAAAATAGAGAACCAAAAAGTGCATTTTCGTCATGTAATGCTATACAGGGTGATCCCTAAGTTGATACTTTTTTAACTGTGTATAGAAATCATTAAAACAAACAACATTTTCAAATAACTTTTTTCAAAAAACTTAAAAATAAAAAAGTTACATCAATTTATCTCAAAATGAGGCCACGATTCCATCTAACTTAAAGAATGTGTTCAAAGTTGTCACCATTAACTTCAACACAATGCTCTGCTCGACGCAACCACTGTTCCTTAACGGCCCGTAATAAGGAAATCGGTTTTCCTCTTATTCTTGCTGTAGCCTGCTCTATGCGAACAATTAATTCTTCCTGTGTGTTTACAGGTGGCTTGTAAACTAAATTTTTCATAAAATCCCACAGGAAGAAATCGTAAGGGTTTAGGTCTGGTGATCTTGGTGGCCAAGTAAAACACAAAAGAGATAGAAACGTGCAAAGATGAGAAATTTGTGTGGCAGCCAGCATTTCAAAATTTTGCTCTACAATATCGTTGGATAATTTTTAAATTATTGAATAATGCATTTTGTGATAAATTGATGTAACTTTCTTATTTTTAAGTTCTTTGAAAATGTTGTTTGTTTTAATGACTTCTATACACAATTTAAAATAAAGTATCAAGTTAGGAATCACCTTGTATTACTTTAAACGTATCTTCGCAGACCCTTAATGAGATATTCTCAGATTATGGAGATGTCTGCGTCACTTACTAGACAGTTCGAAAATGGTATTGAAGATTCGAAGCTGGCAATTTCAACATGGAAGATCAAGCTCGCTCAGGAGGCTCATGAACCTCACAAGGTTCATGAAATGCTTTTTAAGAGTCTCGTGTTCGAAAATCCTCGAGTGACAATTAGAGAATTCACCAACACTCTGCACAAGTCCGTTTCTACCGTGCATGATCATCTGAAGAAGCTAGGAATCTCAAGTTAACTTGATGTGTGATTGTCACATGAAATGAATCAACGAACGTTACTGGAACGGCACCAAAAAGAAGCGTTCTTGAATAAAATCATTACAAGCGATGAAAGATGGATCCTATACAATAATGTTAGCTGCAAGAGATCGTGAGGAACTAGCGATGTGTCTATGCAAACATTAGCCAAGCCGAAGCTTTACGCAAAAAAGGTTTTTCTGAGTATCTCGTGGAAATTTAAGGGCATGGCATATTGTGAATTTCTTCAATCAAACCAAACCATCAATGCGGTGAAATGCAGCCTTCAACTGGATGAACTGAAGACTGCCGTCGCATGGAAGCGTGCTGAATTAGCTAACAGGCGTGGAGTTCTCTTCTATCATGATAATGCCAGATCTTACGTCGCAATGTCTATCCGTAGGAAAATGTTAGACTTCGAATGGGACGTTCTTCCTCATTCTCTATATTCTCCCGACCTGGCCCCATTTGACTACTATCGATTTCCTTCTTTAAAAAAATTTCTTCGGAGCAAGACATTCGGATCTTTGGAAATCCTCAAAAGTCATCTTGATCAATTCTTCTCCAATAACAAACCTTTATTTCAGAGTAAAGACATCATGCAGTTTGCTGAAAGGTGGGCTAAGGTCGTCGAATAAAACGGTAGATACTTGCTTCAATAAAGTTTCCCTTTGTGTAAACTATTAAGCTCTTCATTTATTTTAAAACATTTAAACAAATTTTCCGAACAACATAATATTTTGGAATGTCAAAGAACGGTAGAATCGTTAAACTCCTTGAAATTTTTACAAGGCGTTTTTAATGAGTGGAGTGTTTTTCGAGGTAATTTGTGGTTGCTTTCGCAGACAAGGCATAAATCTACTACTAACAAGATCTCCCCATACAGGGTGGAGACTGGAATAAATTCGCTAGCGGGAGGTGAATAATGTTTCGAAAAATCCCCGAGACACGTTGACGTGTCTCGGGGATTTTTCGTAACCGAAATGTATTTACCTACATTTTGCAAGCAATATGAAAAATATAGCCCTTCAGGGGTAGCTGAAACCACCCTCAAGATGTTTTTTTTTTCAAATGCAACCTATGGCTTGTGATCCCTCATTGTAAAACTGGTGGAAATAGAAATTCAGCGTACTGATCAAATTTTAGTTTTTAGTACGTTTAACAGTTGCATAAAGTCAAAATGTAATTTTAAAGTTTAATTTAGTTTCAACATAACAATTGCCCAAACTGTGTACCATTCATTTGTTGGCAGCATCCCAGTCTGTGGTAGATTTCGTCCCTTACATTGTGCAACACTTCCGGCGTTATTTTAGTGATTTCCTCTCTTATTCTTATCAGTTAAATAAGGCATTCTCACCAGTTTGCCACAATACGTCGTTTCGAACTCTGAATACGGCATGCAAACTAAATTCCTCTTTGCGACTGTGTGAAAACACTAGCGAAAAATAGGTAATATCAGTTGCAAAAAATTACTTGGAATTTTTTGTGGGGACATATGAAAATTAAGGTTTACATTCCAAAACTAAACAACACACATTTTGGGCCATTGTTACGTTGAAAATAAATTAAATTTTAAAATTATTTTTTGATTTTATGCAACCCTCAAACGTACTAAAAACTAAAATTTGATCAGTAGGTTGGATCCCTCTTTCCACCAGCTTTCCAATGAGAGGTCACAAGCCATAAGGTTGCGTTTGAAAAAACATAGCGACGGTGGTTTCAGCTATCCCTGAAGGGCTATATTTTTTATATCGCTTGCAAAATGTGGGTAAATACATTAAAACGTTGACGTGTCTTGGGAACTTTTCGACACATTATTCACCTCCCCGCTAGCGAATTTATTCCAGTTAAAGTCTCCACTCTGTATAACACAGATAGCATATATTCGTTTCTAGGTGCCACAACAGTCACGTAAAATAAATTTATAACTCTGTGATGCATTAGATAAATTTTTAGAAACATCCAGTAGCGTGTTCAGTGGCATCACTGTTTAACCATGATTTCGCCAGTTAGTTATGATATCCTCGTTGATGTCCGACAGATGTTTCATAAAAACGTTAGTACGAAACTTTGATAATTTTCGTTAGTTTGATATTGCCGCTTTTAACTCGATATTCCTACTGTTTCGAGTTGTTTCAAGGGGTTTTGTAAAGCTATTCGGACATAAGTTCGCTCAAAATTATCGAGGTAAAGCTGAGATTTATAGTGGAAAGTACTTCAAACAATTGAGCTGAGTCTAGAAGCAAGAAAAGTTACTGCTGGAGTTACTAAACTTTCCCAGTTTATTGGGGTAAGTAGATTACAATAATAATCTTCGTTTTGATAAAAGTTAGATTCACATAAAGAGTTTGTGACTGGGCATAATATTTAAAGTTTTGTCAGCATATTACAACCGAAACTGTTCTTAAAGAGATAACAATATAGATGTTTGGCCCTTGAACCATCTGCACTTCATTTCTCCTTAATCGCGATGTCTTCTGGGGCAAACACGTGCAATAATTTGCCTGCGAGGTCTCAAGAGAACCATCTAGGGTGTAGATTTCAAAGAAAGCATCGTAAAACCAACGCCGATCAAGATTTAGTGGTCACTCGCATGGAAACATCTAGAACCGACTCCGGCTGTCTTGAAAAACATAGAGATCGCCTCAAGTAAAAATAAACCTCAAGTGTAAATCTGTTCAAGTAAAAATATTGACCCTCTGTATTTTACAATTCAGCAATTTTGAGAGTTTATGAGCCGTGCTGTTAACACAAAAAAAGCTTTAAAAAGAACTCCAAGCCCAGAACAAGGATATTATAATTGGAATAGTTGCATTTGGTCAATACATCTAGTTTCTCAATTTCAAGCTCTAAAAATAAAGTAAGTAGATCCTCAGAGCAATTGCTGCATATTCAACTTCTTAATGCAATGTTGGAACATGGGGAACTTTATTATTGCGAAACGCCTATTTAACCAATCCGACCAGCTGGAGTGGAAACCCCAAATTATAAGGACTTGTGTATTAACCAGCGTGAAATTAGCTGTGAAATAAACAAAATTGCAAATGAAGCTTTAAAATAGTGTTGAAAGAAATTGAAAATCGTCTAAACTTTGATAATGGACATATAAATTTTTTTTACTATTTTGAAAGTGTCCTGAAATGAAGGTATAATGGTAGGAGAGGGTATAGCCTAGGAAATAAGGTTTGACTATGGCCTGACACATTGCATTTCACTTGACGTCGGTTTGAATGAACAGGTTAACGAAGATGGACATATGGAACACGATGGTCAATGGGTATTTTTTAGACCTTACCCACTTTCTGCCTTTTTTGAAAATTTTGCTGGAAAATCTAGCAAATGTTATTCTGTTTTTCATGCTCGAGAGCTGGTGACAAATATTTCCAGTAAAAATAATTTTATGTCAACATGTATTCTCTTAAAAAAGTTCTAATATTTCCTGAATATTTGTAAATTACTATTACTAAATCCAATTATTTAAATAACCATTATGGAAAGTCGATAAAAATTTCCATTACGAATAATGAAAGAAATTTAAAAACATCCATTTCTCCATTCCTGGACAAATTCAAGTAATTTATTATTTCCAGTGGACAAAACCATGATACCGTCGAATTGAAAATAGCAAACGCATATACGGGAACAACTCCATCATCGAAACACAATGCCAGATATATGAGCTTGGATTTTCTGGGATAGTTTCGTTCAATGGAGGGCAATATTTTTGTTGGGGATTTTAAAAAGGGTAGGCATGGAGAGGGATTGGTTCTAATGGAAAGTTGGTCCGATTTTGAAATGGTTGGCAATTTATTAGGAATTCCGCTCAGGTAACAATTATTTTTGGAGGAAACTTAATTCCTAAAAATTACCTTACATCTTAAGATTTACACGATCTAATATCTCCTTCTCCAGATCAAGTTTTTTCTATTGGTCACGGATTAAGTTAGTGCTGAGTAAAGAAACTGCTTCGGATTCATACAGATAAAACTTCTATGAAAGCAATTTATTATTTCGCCTTAGTTTATACCACAATAGCTTTCAGCATAATGGAACAAAGGGGACCTGCCTCTTTTCTTTATTTTAGTCCAGCATAGAGTGCCTTTTCTTTATTGCATTTTCAATAAAATTACGACTACACGTGAAAGGTACTCCGGATCTGCTTTATTTATGCAGCCTTGCCCGAAACTAGAACATTAGCCATGCCTTATTACGAAACAATTTTCATTTCGGTGCAAATAGTTCAATTACAGCAGCAAACACACTGCAATTTAGTTCAAATTTCGGAAAACTGTTATTGCAGTAAGTAGGACTATTAACCCGATAAATCGATTATTTATGCAAATAAAGCATACGATACTGAGCCAAGTTCAGACCTCCACGAATCGGTACAACCTCGAGATCAATGCCAAGTTTTCACTGTTTTCTGTTTATTTAGATGCAAAGTGCATTTTCACCACCCGTATTATTTCAGCGTATCATTGACATGTTCAGCTGGCACCGGAAACCGGGCTTAATGACTATTTACTTAAAAACTAATAGTCTCAAGATCCGGTTGATTTGACAAGGCCCCTCATTAGATATCCGCCCACATGAAATGACCCTTATTGTGGTCAACTTTGAAGGCCCAAAGGACCGGGGAAGTGCCATTGTGACCGTCCAATAACGAAAGGGAAACTGTGCCAGAATCCGGACTTAAGTCGTACACAGGGGAACAATATGAAAAGAACAATAAATCAAACTGAAATGTCAGGTTTGACGTGGCGTTCTTTGGGTTAAAAATTGTCTTTCCAGCGGGGCCCCATTTGCATTTCAGCCTTCAGACCACTCGAAATGCGGGGGGACGTCGAGTGACGCTGATAAACTACAATTTATTGCTAATAGTTTTCTATAAATTTGAGTGTCTACTGTTTGGACACGGGAATTTCAATGAGATGTAAATGCACTGGAAAATGCAGGGAAGATGTAATGGGCGAAGAGCGAGGTGGCAGAAATTTTATATGGAGAAAACAAGGGTTGTGGAAAAGATAAACAAAGTTCCTGGGTTCTGAATTTGCTACCCCAATGAAAGTAAGTATGCCAGGATATTAAACTAGCTATAGAACATGCATTTGCAGAAGAAAAAACACGAATTATTCTACTAAATTTTAAGCAAGTTGAGTTGAAATTCTGTTGTGAACGGACCCTAGGGAACCATCCTAGCGTGAGATGCAAGCTAAAACCTCAATTAGCCATATTTCTATGAAACTAGTGTTTTCCAGACTTGTAGCGTACTGTAGTGTATAGACGGTGCCTAAGAATCGTATTTTATCATCTAATTTACAGTTTCAGGTTTATCTTTCCTCATCTTAAATTGATAAAAAATTCACCAACCGCAGAAAACATAGGGTGTTTCTAAGTTGATAAAGCTCAAGGATGTTCATGATAATAGAATGAAAGCAGTGAATCGTTTTGCGCATGGGTTTCACTCGATAAAATTAATGGTTTCCGATGCAAGAAAAATATACCACGCGCGGTACGCCATAATAGCCGCTACCGATTAATCGCCCCATTTGTTCCCTGTTTGCCAGACCAATTCCAATTTTCTTCGTGTTTACCCATAAAAGTGGCACCAAAAAGGGTAAGTTAGTATTGATAAATGGTGATAGTACATTGGCCAGGACTCATGTTTCAGTTTTTTGTCAGCTTCGGGGTAATTCCAGGAAAGTATGAGTCGGGGACATGAAAAATTGAATCAGGGGACTAGAAAATTAAATTGCATCTACACACTTAAATCGAATTGCGATGCAATTGATTAAAGTGGCACAATAATTATTGAGTTCGCAATTAAGCCGATCAGCATTGAGCGGGTTTCGCTTCTGTTTCTGATTTGGGTTAAATCGAATGTTTAAAATTCCAGTTAGATTCAGTCCAAAATAAGTGGTGGTAACCACCTACAAACAACAAACAAAACAAAACAAATGTATACCGTTTGAATTTTGAAAACGAATGCTCAATCAGAAATTTTTTGTACTGGAAGGACATGTTAAAAAAGGCCTAGGCCACCAGAAGGATTAACTGAGATTAAAAGATTTGTAACTTCCTAATGGAATAATCTGGAACGTCATGTTCAGCAACAGTAAATATCTACACTGTGTCAATTTCAAAACTTTGAATTTCTTATAACTTCGAAGATTGAGATTTTTTTAGAACATTGAAAAACCGTTTCGGCAGAATGGAAGGGGGACTAGTTTAATAGGTGTTTGATCCAAATTAGGCGCGTGTACGTGGTTAGGTCGATTTACCCCTTTCGATACGATAACCGTGAACTACGTAGATCATGGACTGGATTGATCGATTATGAAGGACCACCCTGAGTTCGCAGTCTCAAAGACACTGTTTTCGCGTATAAGAGAAACTAAACCTTCTTAACTTAACAAAGGTTTATTGGTAACATTAACAACTATACAATATCGAGAGATACGTTATTTAAAGAATGTTAACGAGAAGAATCTAGCGCTCACGAGTCCGTGATGAAGTAGCGAGAAAAGAGAGCCTCTTCAGTTTCGCACCCTCCTTAAGTACTGATACGGAGGTGTAACACCCATAGATGTACTCGCGATAAGGCCCCATTAGCGGCTTCTAGGCTACCTTGTCGCGTTAAAGCGTAGCACTTAGAGGCATGGTTGCTGGGCTTTTATTGGAGCCCTGCCATTGTATTCGTTTGGCGGTACCTTTAATTTAGATTCGCAATTTTAATCCGACAAAGAATAGTGCTGGAAATCCCAATCATAAAATAACTTCCCTCAGCCGAAGATGGGTGTTAAGCGCTGGGAATTCCAACAGTATTACCCAATGGATGGGGTTATCCATGGGCGTAACATCAGTTTCTTAAACTCACTTTGAACATTTAAACTAATAAATAACATAACTATAATCCATGATATAACAATACGTCGCAAGTCCTAACAATAGGTGTTAAAAGTTTCTACGTGTACCCGTAAGAAGGGTAGATACCCCAACTTTATCGATAACCATGTGCAGTTATATGAAAATCTTTTACATCTTCGATTGGATAACGTTCCACCGTATTACGTCCCACAAACAAGACTAATTATTCAGAAAGATGGATTAGTCGTAGAAGAGAAATAGAGTAGCCACCGCAATCACCAGATTTAATACCCCTCAATTTTTTTAAAGCCACATCAAATAAGTCGCTTATAAAACCAAGCCAGCCAATTTGCAAGATATGCAGCTTCGAATTACCGAAGTATGTCGATCCATTACCCCTGAAACATTTAAAAAAGTGAGAGAAATTACATTCTGACTATTTTTTTTATTAAGAAAACAACAGTTAACATTTTGAACTGTTTTTGTGTTTTTTTAAATTATATTTCTCTATGTTGTAACTTTTAAAAAATTGATTTCTTTAAATTGAAACTAGTTTTTTATGCGCATTTTACAAATACCTTTAAAATGAGGTATCACATGACAGGTGTCGCAATTTAAAATTTGGGAGCTGGGGTAGCTACTCCCCTTGGGGGTACACGTAGAAACTTACAACCACTATGAAACTGGCTCCCCTTTCATTCTGCAGAAACGAATTTTGAATTATTTTTAAAAAATTCAATCTTCAGAGTTATAGGCAATTGAAAGTTTTGAAATTGACACACAGTACAATACGTACAAGTGGATTGAAAACAAAGCTTTATCTTTTAGTTTTAATAAAAGCATTTTTTTTTAGATGTAAGTCATCAGAGAGAACACAAAATTTGGAACTTTATTCTCTGTACTTGAGTATTGTTTTGACCTTCGTTTTATCTTTAATGCTTTTTTCTTCCCTTACTTTTATTTCTGTCTCACTTTCCTTTTCCACCGGCCCCTGTAATACTTCAGCATTGGCTACAACTCCGGAACGCATAATTATATATAATTATTCTCTATTATTAATATTACTCTCTCTATTATTAATAATTATATATAATAATATAATTATTCTCATTCTAATTTTTTCCTTGACAGAAACATAATTTTTTCACGTCTAAGAGTAAAATTTCAATTGCTTTGGTCGGTTGTGAATCTAAAATTAAATGATCAGCATCCTGCACATCAGTAAGAGTGAGTATTGAATTGATGATTGGTGCTCCTTAAAGTTGATAGTTACTGTTACTTGGAGGTTGATATGACTAACGATGACTAGACAAAAAGGTGATGACTACCTGAACCCCTAGGAACCTTAGAAACTCGTCTTCCCTTTTCCTCAACTACTTTATATTTAGTCGGATCTATGGACAAACTTGACTCATCAAGATTGGAATATTCAAAGCTTCGTAACTTTTTTCCCCGGGATGAAGCCTTTTCTTGAATCCCGCAAATCAATCCTGCCCTGGCCTAAAATTTCTGAATGGTGTTGTGAGCTTAATTCGTTCTGAGATAAATCAAGTTCCCGCCTCTCTAAAGATTTTACCCCTATTGCTAGTGACGTTTCGACATCTACCGGAAGAACCGTTGAACGTCCTTTACCTTCTTTATATTCCCGCGGCGCTCTTTTTAATTTATGGAGGGTGTTGAGTAGGGCACATTAAATGTCTTGGCAGCCTTAAGAACGGCCATCCGTCCTGATTTTACTTCAAACAATGCATTTCTACGCTTCATATTGGCTGCATGATTGCAATTCGATTTTCGGTTTCTCGCGATGGCGACTGCAATAAAAAAATCAATATTTTACCTGGGGCGAATGCAGAATTGGCTATTAAAATTACCCACGAAAATATTACATTAACCCCAAAAAAATGGCTATCAAGTTTTGTAATTTGATAATTTAACCTGCCTAATTTAAAGCAATATTTCACTCTGACAAAAGCTTTTAACGAGATTTACCAACAAAATATTCGTCAAAAAAAAAACACTGATTTTGTCCCACTAAATTTCGAGTTGGGTTGTGCAAACGCACTGCGGACCAGATTGATGGTGTGCCGCCAACTGAAACCGAAAGGACAAATGACAAATGTGGCTATAAAGAAAATATTCGTACCCATAATTTCTTGCACGTGGCGACATCTCGAAGGCAAGGGGATCAGCTTTGAAAGCTTATATTAAATTTACCCTAAAATTACATTTATCCCACCTTGTCCTACCGAAAGGGTTGTCTGAAATATTAAACTCAATAAATCTTTGGAAATCCTCAAGTTGTCTGAGATAAATCCAAACCTCAAACTTTTATCATATCACAAACCGTCTGAGGCAGGTCGCCGCAGCAGACAAAAAGAATTTATTTCCACAGTCAATTCGTTCGCGTAACTGTCAATCTGGACAAAGTGCCGACGTCCAATTGAATGGTCTGGAACACTATCCTGATCGCATCCACGACCACGAAAATAAGGAACAAATCTCAATCGATCGACATCAACACACGCGAAGAAAAGAAATTTGAGAAGGAAAGATTGTTTAGTTCATCTTCACCAATCAGTGGTGTTGCCCTCCTCTTTCAACAGCTTGTTCATTAAGGCCGCAATACGCATTTAGCACATAAGTACGTTTTTGTCTCATATTTAGAGACCTTCCTCCTTTCCAAAAGCCGACGACTGTCTCTCTTTAGAAAATTATTAATACTGTCATCGACACTCATCAAAATTGATCTCTTTGTACAATGCTTTTCCATTGGTTTCCCATCCCGTTTCTGGTTATAAAACAGTCACCTTCCAATGAAGGATTGTGTGTCAGTTAGCCATGAAAAGAGGTTATTAGGATGCTAAATTTATGGGCGGTTAATTTCACCTTGATTACCTCAAGCCACTGCAAACCCGCTCTTCAAGCCATGTGCTCAAATTTCCATTTGAATAAGTTACGTCCGTTTGAGTAACCCTTTTTAAATAAAAACATTTGCTATTGTGAGTTAAATAAAAAAAAGCAACTGTGGAGAAAGACAAAGAAATAATGTTCTCAATTTCACAAAGTTTCAATACCTATTCACGCTCGTGCGCTAACATGAACAAGACAAAGCAATTTCAATTAAACAATATTAATTCTGAATACAACTGTTGAAATAAAATTTTAAATCTCTGAGAGGAAGGAGTGACAGGTGTTAAACGTGGAGAGAGAATTCGAATGAATTGGTCATTCAAGTTTGAATGCGCGTATAAAATTGCGATTTCAGTTTGGTTGAAAGTCAAATTTTTCGGTCAAATAATTCCCAACAAAACAAAGACTTCTGCATGCATCTCGCTCTGGAAAAGTACGTTCAAATCCAGACTTCTTACCAATGACGTGGAAAAAATCGCTTGAAACTCCATAAATGGATAAATCTGGAGAGCATAATCCGTATAAATAAAACTTTTATGATTTATTTTTGAAAGGTGGACAAAAAGTGTGATTTATGTTCGAGAATTGCATGACTTGGGGGCATTTCGCCGTTAGGGGCTTAATCGAATGGCCATATTTCCAGCAACTGGGTCACGCTGAGACAGACTTTGGTAACAAATCTTGATTGAAAAAATAAATTGGATCCGAGCGCGACCTGAGACTTGGTGGGATTTCCGGTTGTCATCCGAAATTGTAACTCGGTAAAAAGAACGAATTACAAGCATCAAAGCTAATTTAGGGACGTCCTTAAGCTCAGGTATCCCAAGGTTTATTTTTATGCAGAATTAGGCCCGCAATTGTCAGTTATGTTTGTCGCAGTTCTCAATTTTTAATAGGATTATATTTAGTCCACATGCCCTTCGTCCTTTTGCTTTTAAAATTAAACACTCCGAGTCGTGACAAGGGTAGCATATCAATGTTTTTAGCACAAGCCGTGAGGTTTTTGTCTTGTTCCCGTCTTTAGAAGGCACGCATCTTCTTCATATGTATGTAAGAAAAATATTTCCTTCTTAGAAAAAAAAATTTAAAAAAACACAAATTTAAGCAAGACTTCTTTATTCGACCAAGATTGGGAGTAAAATGCCCCCCCCCCCCCGTACAAGGTGTCGGAGTCATCCCTGCGCATCTGTTTATCTTCAAAAAAATAATCGCTGAACCTTCCACATTCTCCCCACGCTTACATCCCTTAGTCATTCTCTTCACATCCCCATATGATAAACAGACCCTCTTTATCTTTTAAGGCAACGATCTACTTTAACTAGTACAAGCTTAGTCAATCTCCAATGGGCACTCATAGGTGTCTGTGACATACCACATATGCCCAAAGATAAGACGTAGCTCCATCCTTGTAAGAAAACAGGTTTATTGCTCTTGCCTTAAATGAATTAATAACCAACCCCATATCACTTTCTTTATGAAAGCTCACATGTACATATGTAGAATCGCAGTTGACTGTTGGTGTATTTTTATACATGGGTGTTACCTTCAAGTTTGATAGATGTAAAATAGTAGGTATTATCGTTAAGATTGATATATGTACCCCTGAGGTACGACCCTGGTAGGCATTAGTTGGAGCATGGGAATTTCCCGTACTATGCCTGGTCGACATTGGAAATCCTCGCAATAAACTTTGACGTCATAGGAGTTGCCTGCAAAAAACTTTGTCGGCCCTTTAGTTGCAGTTCCAATTCCCAGCTAAGACGCCACGATTTAATGTGGAGGGTGGTGCAGATGGCACCCTAGCCAGGGTACGATCATGGTTTACCATCATGAGTTTTAGTATTTAAGGATTTGCAGGACATGTGCAAGCTCTCTTTTCGTCTGGGTTCCGTTGGTCGTTGGCAACTCAGGAGTCGCGTCCGCGCTCGCAAATTCACAAGTTATATTGTCCTCCTCTTTGTTCACTTTGTATTAATAAACGCACATTTATAATCCTTCTTTTGTGATTTCATTTAAAAAATATAAACACCATCCTACATCTACAGCAGTATCAAACCCGATGCTACATACATATATCCTTCAAGAAATATTTATCACATTCTATCTGTGTGCACAACAACGATCTTAAAGTCATTTTTTTTACTTAACGCCTCTTAGTAACAATATTTTTCGCTTTATGTATCTATTTCGGTACATGTGATTTAATTTTAGCTCCGGTCACACTATTTCAAGCCAGTGATTGGGGGACTTGGACAAGATAATGTGAGATATTTTAGAAATTCACAACATTTCTATTTTCTGAAAGCAAAAGTTACTCGAGGCGTGACCGGGCTCTCCGCTTGTGTGACAGCGAATAATTTATAAACCGACCACGTTAAAATATATTAAAATACAAATTATCTCAGAATTTCAAACACTGTTTCCGGGCGGCACGCAAATATCTTCAAATATTTTGCAATTCATGCTGAATGGAAAGAGAAATTTAAAACCGTGAAACATCAAATTTTCGATCGAGAATTTGAAAAACATGAGAAACTCGAGATTTTTTTTGTTTCAATGTTTGGTGAATTGTTAGTTTATAGTGCGTTGCCATGGAAATGTCACCATTCTATGAAATTCGCTTATATACACTCAAGATGTAACAAATTCGAGTCTATGTATGGGAATCTCGGAAACGATAGGAGATATAAAGTCGGTTAAGTAGAGACAAAGTTGCGTACTTTAACGCTCAACAATAATCCATTTGCGAATTTTTAAAAATCCAAATACTTTCGAAAATATCCGATAAAAGCCAAAAATTTGGATTTTCGTTTTTGTCAAAAAAACTCGAAAACCATTATTCGACGAAGGTTGATAATAAAACATTATTAGAGCCCTTTTTGTCTAGCTTTCTACTGGTGTGATCGATATTTTTACTCGACGGTTACTTTTTGAAATACCATGAACTACTTTATATTTTCTTATAGGCGCCACCTTGGATTTTTACAAAATTGGAATCTACATAAAATTTCCTTTCCAATCATGTATTATATTTCAGTATTTTAGTGGATTTTATATGAATAAGAACATTATATATAAATATTTTAAAAAACTGAACCTGAGCAGGATTATAAAATAGATCATTCTGAATCAATTTAACCAAACTTAGTCAAATACAAAGTGTTACCGTTCTCGAGATATTTAAGATTTTTTATTTTCCAATTTTTTAGTATAATTGACGTATTTTTGGTGCATTAAAATAAATTGATCAATCGACATTATTAAATTTAGGCATTTTTCCTTTAAGAAGATTGGTAGTACATATCCAATAATAATTTATCTCAAATTACTATGATTATATTACATGAACGTCACGTTAAGATCAAAATAACTTGATTAGAAAATCGAAATAAGAAATAAAAATGATTTGCTCCCTAATAATTCAAACTATTACAAAACTTACTATGTACTACCAATCGAATATACAGGGTGTCCCAGATAAGGATGAACAGCATGGGGATCTTGGAAACGGTAATAGATACAAAATGGTTTAAATTGGGAAAAAGTTGGGCAATTTAAAGCAAATTAATAATCTGTTTTTATATCGACGAAATTCCGAATGGTTACGAAGATATCCGGAAAAAAACGAATTTGGCGGTTTTCGTTTTTTGCAAATAACTCTTATACGGTTATAGTTAGAGGAATAAAAGTTTTACATTATTAAAGCACTTTTTTGAGAACTGTTTAGCAGTGTTGCCAGTTTTCTTGTTACATCCTTACTTTCGGAGAAAAATGAGTAAACTTTTGATTTTCATATGGGCGTGATATCAATTATTTATATTTTCAAAATCGTCATAAAATTCCCTTTTCAGCCATGCATTACATTTAATATTTTTCTCAGAAACTCTATGAGTTATAGCCATTAAAGCATTTTTTGATAAGTAGGCCATGATTTTGACTTATAGTAATGGTGCACATTAAATAAATGAATGCTGTGGAAACGTCAACATTATTTAAAAGTATAAATATATTACTGGTATCACCCTAAAATTAAAAAAATAATTGTTTCAAATTATGTATTTAATAACAACAATGCGGCTAAACTTGGATCGAATCAAAATCTCAAATTATAACAAATGTTCAAATAAACCACCATTATTTTCCAGGCATAGGTATGCTCTTTTCACAGTCGAATCTAAAACTCTGTTTAACATTTCTGGGGTAATTGTATTGAATGCTTCTCTTACACATATTTGTAATTCTTCTTCGTTTTCAAAATTTTGAGTGTATACTTTGTTTTTTATGTAACCCCAGAGGAAAAAATCCAATGGTGTTATGTCCGGAGATCGCGCTGGCCACAAAATGTCATTGTGAGTTCCAATAGATCTTCTTGGAAACTGCTTAGTGAGATATTCCCTTACGACCCTCGCATTATGTGCTGGAGCCCCATCTTGCTGGAACCAACAGTCACGAATTTCCCCTAATCGTAAATTATCAAATGCATTTTCAAAATCATGTTGCAATATGTTGAGATACCGGTCTGAAGTGAGAGAGTTGTAATAGAAAACTGGTCCGATAATTCTATTTCCAAATATTCCACACCACATATTAAACCCAAAGCGATGTTGGTGTCTTGATGATTTTTTTAATCGTGGATTCTGTTGTGACCAATAATAAGTATTGTGTCGGTTAAAAATTCCATTGTTGGTTATCATGCTTTCATCTGTCCAAATTATTTTAGAAGGAAAATTTATATCATCTTCACATTTTCTTGTATACCACTCGCAAAAACTTCTACGCCTCACTTCATCACCTTGTACAAGAGCATGGCAAACTTTAAATTTATAAGGACGAAAATTGTTCTTTCTTAAAACACGATGGGCCGTTGACTTAGCAACACCAGTACGCATTTCAATATACCTACATGATGTTTCGGGAGTTTCTATAACAGATTGTAAAACAGCATTTTGTATATTTTCGGTCAACTTCTTTTTGCGAGCATTTACAGGTTGTTTAAACGAACCATATTCTTTCAAATTAGACATCAGTCTTCTAAATATGGATTTTCCGGGTTGCTTTCTTTCCGGGAACTGATTAAAATACATATCTTCAGCATCTACACAATTTCTGTGACAAAATATGTAACACGACAACATGTCAAATTTCTCTTCATTAGAAAAGCAATTTTGAGACATTATTATGCACACGTCAAACAAATTTAAGGTTTTACAACTTTTAAATAATGTTGACGTTTCCACAGCATTCATTTATTTAATGTGCACCATTACTATAAGTCAAAATCATGGCCTACTTATCAAAAAATGCTTTAATGGCTATAACTCATAGAGTTTCTGAGAAAAATATTAAATGTAATGCATGGCTGAAAACGGAATTTTATGATGATTTTGAAAATATAAATAATTGATATCACGCCCATATGAAAATCAAAAGTTTACTCATTTTTCTCTGAAAGTAAGGATGTAACAAGAAAACTGGCAACACTGCTAAACAGTTCTCAAAAAAGTGCTTTAATAATGTAAAACTTTTATTCCTCTAACTATAACCGTATAAGAGTTATTTGCAAAAAACGAAAACCGCCAAATTCGTTTTTTTCCGGATATCTTCGTAACCATTCGGAATTTCGTCGATATAAAAACAGATTATTAATTTGCTTTAAATTGCCTAACTTTTTCCCAATTTAAACCATTTTGTATCTATTACCGTTTCCGAGATCCCCATGCTGTTCATCCTTATCTGGGACACCCTGTATATATATTTGGTATAATAAACAATTTTCATTTTCTCATAAAAAGGCTATCAACTAACCGGTTTTTCTGTCCATGGTACAAATACTTAACTTTAGGTGACTAAACATTATTACAAAGCAAACTTATAAGCTACATCTGGAAGTGTTCCAACAGGGTGGTCGACAGAAAAAGGAAGCGGGATTGTCTTGTCTGTCTTGTTAAGCAAAGAGGCTTCAGTGTATAGTGACGTCAGTCGAGTTGTGAGAATTGTTCTTCGACTTTTTTGCAGTTGCAATAATCTTACGATTATTTTTGTCATGTGTGTGCGTTCGTATAATAATTGGTTGGTGACATTTTTAAACATCCATAAATAATCATTAATACGATGCGAAGAAACTAAAAAAAGAAAAAGTACATCTGGAAATGCTCCAACAGAGAGGTCAAAGGAAAATGTAAACGGGATTGTGTTGTTTATCTTATAGACAAAGAGGGTTCAGAATGGTCCAGTTGTGGTAATTATCTTTCCATCTTGCCTGAATTTGTTGCATTCTTTCAGCTATTCTTGTCATATGTCATGTATACTTTCGTGTAATAATTGAATGGGTGGATTGTGTAGCAGGTTGTCGAGGTGCCATATCTTTCTAATCAGCCTTAATGCAATTTGATTTATTGTTTGTATACATTGTTTAGTTTTTTCCGTTGCATTTGCCCACGGTATATGTCCGTAGTCTAACAATGGTCCGCAGATGGACTTGTATATTTTTGGTTGCAGTTTGTATGCTGATCCCTTGATTGTTATGCTTCAGCGATCGAAAACGTTTTGTCCTTTTAGTAATTTGTGTTCCCATGTTTCCAACGTGCTTAGTGGTTTTCAGTTTTTTGTCGATTGATACTCCCAAGTGTTTTACATTGGAGTTCGGCTTAGTTGCGTGACCGTCTGTTATTAATATTAGAAATTCTACTTTAATTTGAGTTTTTGAGAGTAGAAGTTGGTTTTTAGTGGTATTTGATGTTGTCCTCCAATAAATTGCAATATGTATGCTGTTTTGTTGACTTGTTTTTTGTCCTTTAAGCCATGAATGTATATAGGATGTTTCAGAACTATAGGATTAAACTTCTAGGGATTATTAAGTGCAACTATAGAATACTTTTGAGTATGAGAATCCATATCTGGAAATGTCTCCTTAAGGTGTTACGGCCTTATGATGCTTTAAGGCAGTTATGTGTAAAAATATGTTTTATTAAGTTTTAGTACGTTTCATTTTAATATATTTGTACAGTTTAACACTACAGTAATTGTTCAAAATATTGGCCTGAAACGTGAATGCTATTTAAATGACGTACATGGTTTCTGGGAATTGGCTAAAAAATTTTAATAATCGTTTTGAACGGCTTCACATTTCGCAGTAATTTATGCAATCAAGTCTTGCTCTGGTTCCACTGACGTTTCATAAATCAGAGACTTTACATGTCCCCATAGAAAGAAATCTAAAGGTGTTAGCTCGGGTGATCCAGCGGGCAAAGGAAGTAGACTGCCTCTGCTGATCCAACGTTGTCTAAATTGACGATTCAAATAATGACGGGCTTGAATAGAAAAGTGTGCAGGCGCACCATCATGTTGCAGCTACATTTGCTGTCGAACGATTAATGGAACGTCAAGAAGTTTTGCCTTGAAAATAAATAAAATAACTCAATAAAACATATTTTTGCACGTAACTGTCTTAGGGCATCATAAAGCAGTAGCGCATTAAGGAAACATTTCCGGGCATGGGTTCTTATACTTAAATATGTTCTAGTGTTACACTGAATAATTCTTAGAAATTTAATACCATAGTTATGAATCACCCTCTATACACATATTGGCAAATTTAATGAGACAGATATAAATTGAATTATTTTCTCTAGAATATACATAATGTTAATTTTTCTCTGATAATTTGTTCATGTGAACTTATGTGAAGTAATTAGAAGGTGATTTAGCAAAGTTGTACCATGCGAAACCTGTTTAAAAAGGAAGAAACTCAAAAATTTCACCCTCGAATAAAATACTGGCTTTAAACAGAATAACGTTATACTACATTTTGAACTTGATTAATTATTTAATGCAGTTTTGCTTTTGATTCAATAGTGGGAGTTCACCCTTCGAGCCATCACAACTGCAGTCATTCGTCTTCCCATAGTTTTGATGAGGCCGTCAAGTAGTTCTTTAGATAATCTGTCCAATTCCTAAATCAATGCAACTTTTACTTCTCTTCGATTTAGATCAGCAGGAATTCTTGACTTCGTCATTCAAAGATATCTAGATATAGTTTATAAAATAATAAAACTAAAAAGTAGATTACATTTACAATTTGTTCCTCTACATTTGTCGACGTGTGTATAATGTTAGTATACATTAAGAAGGAAGGATGAAACTGGCAATTCCTGAGGGAGCTTGCCATGTTAATGTCCATAAATAAACTTGTTGATCTTTTACCGTTTGTCAGATTTATGGAAGTTGAAATAAAAAATAATTTTTCCTGAAAAATTTAAAAGTTGGACGCTACAGTTTAAAATGTGCAGTAATTGTAATTCCGAGTCCTGAAAAAGAGGGCTCAATAATTTAAAAATTGCAATATCCAGTGAATTCTTTTATTAATTTTGTCGATGGCGCAAACATGTAATTCATTGACGTTAAAGCGTTAGCAAACAAAAAAGGACCTACTATGCAAGTTGATCCAAAAAGTTTTATAGAAATGGAACCATTATTACTATTAACCGTTATTTTCTCTTCGCCCTTTAATTTGTTAATAGTGGATATCTTTGTCGAACATTTAATCCCTGGCGCTTAATAAAAGTATTAAAAATATTGTTCTATCTATCAGACTTTTTGGATTGCCCTCTACAATATATCCTCTTTTTGATTCACAGACACATCATCAATTACATATATTGCATACTACATATAGTACCTTTTAAATAAGTAAAAAAAGGTAATGAAATTATGTTTATTATATTTTTAATGATATTTTAATTTTTTTTATTACTGAACCCCTTGGAAGGATGAGGGTTTTCCGATTGATTTATGGGGTATTGACAAAACTAATAAATAGATGAAATCTGATTGTACGCTCTCGGATCCGATTTTTCCGAGAAATTTTATAGTAGCATTGTTTCATGGCTAACTTAATTCGTGTTTGATATATAGGACGTTTTTGAAAAGTTTTCCATTTGAACATGGCGTCGTATTCCGGCTATTATAGAAAATAGAATAAAAGTTCAAATAGGATCGTTTTAAACGTTTTGAGTTAGAATTCAGAGGCGTATTAAAAAATTTTTAACGACAGCGGCTTTTAAATTTTGACACAAAGCTATGTGGTCAAATGGAGGACAGTACATATTATTAGGTATTCGAATCATTTAGACAGTAGTCTGCAAAAGAACAAATAAAATATTTGAATTTAATTCTTTTTTCCATATATGTGTGTAATATGACCAAAACAATATCGAAGTTAGAACTAACCAAATTTAGGCTAGGTTTTGGCTGTCCCATTTCAATATTTTCTGAGTCGTATTCCGCATTTCACTTATAGCCTTGGCTAAAGTTTACTATTGTGTTTTTAGCTGTATGTGTACGTGATTTTGACCTAATGATGTCATAGAACGAAACACGTGTAACCATAATATTATATTTTCTGAGATCATAGCCACGCGCAACCATTTTCTATATACAGGGTGAGTTTTTTAAGTGTGTCACGTAAATATCTCTGAAGTTATGAGTTTTAGAAAAAAATGTTTCAAATAAAAAAGGGATTGTATGAAGGGGGAAAACTTTTGGCATCATCACTGTTTCGATTCAAGGTCACCTTCAGGCTCTAATCAAGGTCAACTTTGTTTTTTCAAATGGAAACCCCACAACCCCATATTTTTGGCAGATTCTGATTTGTTGTTCAAAACAAACATGTTTTTACTTGAAACATTTTTTTATTCATTTGATAGTTTTGGCACAAATTGACATTTTTAAAGAATTTTGTTCTAACGAAAATGCTTGTATCGATACATTCAAGAGAAGAAATTAAAACAAAAAAAACATAATTTTTAAATAATTCAATCAAATAAGTGTTCAAAATGATGTCCTACTTCAATGCATTTAGCGATCATGCAAGGGTCATGAAATCATTTTTTTTTCTAAGTTAAATGGATTACTTAATTACCGTTTTTGAGCGGCACCTTTTAACAACAAACTCTTCTTCAAATTAAAAATAATTCTTTTGTATTTTGATATACAGGATGAGCAAAAACATTGATTACATCTTGCCCACTTATGATTTAGTATATCTTGCTTATTTTAAATGGAAGATATACATTTTTATGTATTTATTAGAACCACTATTTAATGCCCTTTCAAGTGATACTAAGATGTCCTATATCTATATTTAACCCTTTCACGTGAAATGAGGTTTTATTTAATTTTAATTAACAACATGACATAAAAGAAAGTTCGGTCAGGGTATGCCTTGGATTGGTTTTCATGGCTACAAAAACATTAGAGTTTGTTGTTAAAAGGTGCCGCTCAAAAACGGTAATTAAGTAATCCATTTAACTTAGAAAAAAAAATGATTTCATGACCCTTGCATTTTTACATTTTGTTCAATTTCTCAAGAAATATTTGTTTTAGACCTATGGATTATTATACAAACTAATATTATTTTCTTTTTCTAATTTCAAATATGTAAAAAGATATAGGGTATTAGGTTTAAAAAAACGTAAGTTTTCATTGTATCTTTTTTTGCGTACTCTGTGTAAATGAGAATATTTTTAAAATGTGCCCTATAAGGTCTCACTTATAAATGTAAAAACAATTTTTCATCAAAACCAGTAATAAAGTCGTAGTTGTCCGAGGCGCTCTTATTGGACCACCCTGTATATATTTTAATTAATTTAATGAAAGGGTTTTTATGATAATGAATATCATCTTTAAATTTTAATGATAAAAAACGGACAAAATTGGATGGAGACAACCAAAGACCCCCGTAATTTTATCTCTTATTTTCGCATTAATTATTATTAAATGTCATTAAATTTTCATTAAATTTTAGATTGGCTTGGTCCCTGTTTTGTTTTTTATTCGATGAAAAGCCAATGAAAATAATAGGAGAGAGAAAAAGAAAATCAAGGAATTCAACCTTTTAGTTTGATATCAGTATTTTTTTTCGCATTCGCTCTTTTTCTGTCTTTAGCTTCGATTTAATATCAACGTTAAATTGCCCTTTATTCTTAGGAGAAAGAAACTGGAGGGAACAGGGATTCCTTTTTTGAATTTTAGTTCGCTTTGGTGCTATTTCGTTTTTGTTTTTTTTTAACTTGATGAAAATGTTATAAAAATGAGAAAAGAAACAAGAGGAACATAACGGTTTTTCCTGTCCCAATTTCAGACTAATATTTTGTTTGAGTTTGGCCCTGATCTTACTCCAACTTCGTCTTTACTTACCAATCCTTCTGTGACAATTTTCTATTATCACAACTCAGGACACACAGAACTGATAAATTGACATAAAGCTAAGTTTTTAATCAAACACTCCACTGTGCCGCGCGCTTAGAGTTATAGAACTATTCCACATGGAAGGGGGGGGGGGGGGGGGCAGGAAGTTGAGGACACATTTCATTTGGCGCCATTGCCGTGGTCTAATCGCCATCTTATGCGGAAATATATAGTAGTCTCTGCCTGGATGATAGTTTCGACTAATGCTTTAGACATGAACTTGATGTAGCAGGCAATTGCCGACATTTCGCTAAAAGCGAGGTAATTTTTTAGCCGGAAGGCTGCCATGAATTAGTGTCCCTAACACGTCACCGGTGCTATTATTGCCCGACGTAAGTATCATGGTGAAGTCACTTTCTCTAATTTCGCGGCCATGCACGAGTGTCTCATTTGCCTGAAAGAGCTTGAAAACTGTAAAAAACAACCAACACCCAGTTCGTTTGAATTATGTGCTTCGATATAATTTGTCATAAAAATTCAAATAATTTCAACAACTTAGTTCAGAATTTTAGTTGCCAGCATTCAATCATGAGAGAGTTAATCAAACACTCTAATAATTTTCAATCAAGTCGATTCTGCAATGAACTCGTCTACCTGTAAATCAACCACCAAACTATTATTTTGAAGCGAATTTCATGCGCATTTGGCAGGAACAATGGCTGCAATATTGTTTGTCGTGTAAAGGGACAAGCTCTAGTTGCATTGACTACGTCACATATGTACATTAAATTACTAGGCATAATACCGCATATTGTGGCGCAGGGTTATGCTTAAACCTATCTGTTTCTGAATCGTTGTTTTGAAGAAGATCTAAGATTTCAAACTATGTTTAGCGCACACTGTTTAGATCATTGTGTTTCAAAAGCAATTTTGAAATGAATTAAAAAAAAACATTTTGTAATTAGAAAAAATATATTCTCGGAGTAAAACTGCAAAGATCGCTTATCGACTATCGAGTTGATTATATGTATACAAAGGGTCCAGGTTTTACGACTAGAAGTTCAGGAATGGTTAGAAAGGAAACTTTAAGGTGGGTTGCCCTTATAAACATAGGTCTTAACTATTTATTTTCACGTCTCAGTTATAAAGTGATAACCTTTTCAAAAGAACTTATTTTCTTAGGATCCAAATTTTCAAACTATTTCATACCAAAGAGTATCCCCCATTAAGATAGTCAAAATGCCCTTTGATCTAAATTGAGAACCTAACTGAATGGACATATAAGTACATAAGTTTTTTTGGGCATTTGATGCATTTTTTTATAATCCAATAGTATCTATTTATCGCATTTCATATATTTTATATAGCCGAAATGCTTAATTCGACATTGACAAAAATGCCAAAAAAATTGAGTTTTTTGCATTTTTCAATATGGCGCAACCTAAAAAGTGACACATTTTATGTACACTTAGATTTGTCACAAAAATACCCATCATTAGAAGAAAAAGTGGACCTGCAGCCCATTCTAAAAGAAAGTTATTCCATTTTGAAACTTTAAAAATAATTTTTAGATTAGAATTGGCAAGAAAAAAATGAAAACAATTTAGCGAATGCGCGAGGCTTTTTTATATATATGTGATTTATTCAAATTTTTCGAAAAACCAGTTTTCAAACTAAAAATTATAATTGAGAAGATGGCGGTTTAAGGGTTTTTTGGTCTAGGGGATGAGTATTTTGCACAACTGATTGGCATTAGAGGGTTATAACTTATGTACTTATTTGCCCATTCGGTTAAGTTTTCAATTTAGATCAAATGGTATTTTGATTATGTTAATGGAGGGTGCTCTTTCTGTGGTACCTATGATTTTTATGATATTTGTGATATATCTATGACTGACGTTCGCAGCCAAAATGTAATCAGCTCAAGGGCAATAAGTGACAAAAATTAAGTTTCCGGCGAAGCGGTCACAGGTATGAAAAAATATCGAGGGGTACTTTTGATTTTTAATCGAATTCTTCATCCCGCGATGATATTCGTTTTTCGTTTTTTTAATAAACATTTAATGTATTACCGTCAACACCCATATCTCCACTACTAAGCAACTTTCACACTCGTCATTTTGTTCTTGAAAGCAGTCTAGAACACTCGGTATTGTATTGCAAATGACTATCCTTCCCCCACAAATCCTAGAAACTCGTCATCTAACCGCGGCATTGATATAGCCACAAAATCTGGCAAATACCCACGATGTATTCTTTTAAATTGCCCCTGGCTCGTAAAATAGCTTTTTATTTTCCAGCTTTACGGTCTCAATAAAATCCCATAACAAATTGTGCTAAGTTGAAACGCGGTGCAGTCGAGCAAGTACAGATTTATTAAACTTTTTGTAATCACCTTTTAAGTCGTAAATTTAGCGAGAGTTAACGATGCTTTTAACTCACTGACCTTTATTAATACTCTTACATATACATTTAATGAAGCAGAAGAGCGAACCCTTTTTAAACCTTTGCAGTACTTACATACATCGACTTTTTCGCTGTGCTGAATAAGGAATGAAAGCCCTAAATATATTGCCCAACTCATAATAGGAACTTTGCCAAATAAATGCAGTACACTGCATAGTAATGACTACAGTATGGAGTATTAATGCATTTTTTAGATTATTTAACGGTAGAATTACATTGTTTTTTAGTTTCTCGAAATTATTGCAGTGTAGAAATCGTGAAATGTTAGTGCAATTAAGACTAAGAAAAGTGATTTGCTACACTTCATAGGATTTCCTTTTCTCATAAACTTTCTCTTGGCGTGTTAAGATCCTAGATACCTTATTTCCTTGCATTGAAATTACAAGCTTTGATCCGGATAATTACATCGTTTCTCAGTTTATAAAGAATACTACCGGGGACAAATCTTGAATTTTTTAGTTGAATTATCATTTTCTACACTAAACTTTTTGGAGCAAAAATTAATTATCCTTAGTGTTTTTTATAATAATAATTTTAGTAGGGACATGAAGCCTCACATCAATGGTCGCTAATAGGAATAAAGCAACCTTCAAATGTACACAAGAATGGAAATGAAACGTTATGACCGCTTACCTTCACTAATAGATAACAACGATCGCCAGGCTCATCCCGTAGGAATTTAATTATTTGATTTATGCATTTAATGCTTTAGATTTTTCGGTCTTCATCCCACATTCCCCCTTTTGAGAAGTGCCAAATCTTGTATTCTGTTATGTGCAAATTGTCCTCAGCGGTAAAGGAGGCCCTCAACATAAAGTACGTGGCCCAGAGAGTTTATGTCTGAGGTTTCTTCGATTTTTCAAAAAAATATGCGAAGACTGCGCTTTTCATCTAACTTTTATTCATTCATTTAATTCAGTTTTTCCATATGTCATTTCTCACATATCAATTTTGGCTTTTCCGGTAAAAGTGCTGCGGTGAATACACGGGAGCACTTAGGAACACTATTTTATATGAAAATTATAAGAATGCCTACATTTCAAAGTGCAAAAATGGTGAATATGTACAGCTCCAGTCTAAAATGTTTTTTAATCCCCTAGCGATAAGCAAACTTCGCCGCAGGATTAAAAAGCCTTGCTCTAGTCTCTTGATGTATAATATCCCATTTTTCCTTTGAAATATTACCTTCCTTGAAACCGCATTATTTTGCATGAAAAAACCCGAAGCAATAAAACTGCATTTTCTTTTCAATTGATAGGAAATGTTGTCGGGCAAAAACATTGAAAGTTTGAATGTAAATAAGGCTGCCAAAATCAAATGGTTCTCCTACATCTACCTAAAGTTTTGATTTCGATTTTATTTGCGTTTCGTGTTTCATCCCAATTTTAAACTATATAAATTGTTTTTTATCCTCATAATGACTAAAGGAAAAAGAAAAAGGAAATGGAAGGTAAATTAGGATGAAAATGAAACACTTCTGCCCGTTTATTTCCACATCAAACTTTTGATCTGTTTTGCCTTTGTTTTCAGCCGGTTTTACTTCAATCTGAACTCAATTTGAAAATTTAAGTCAGGTTAGTTTAGGGAAATAGTTATACCAAAATTACTAAGGTACGTAAAGGCCCAAAGGAATCTCCTTAGAAAATAGTAAACGCCAACTCTTTTAGCCTTTGTGGAAACCAATTTCCTCAATCCAACTACCAGAGTAACAAACCTTCAACCTGGACATAAATTTAACGTCTTCAGTTCGTTTAATATGACTCACCTTTTATTTTCCTCATCTTCGCTGCTTCCACAAAACACCTCAAACCATTTTCTGAAACAAAAATTACTAAATTAAGACCAACAATTATAAATATTGCAATGCAGGCATCAGATAGCTAATAAAAAGGAAAAGGCGTGGATTGCGTGTCCAGTATTAGAGGCCACTCACGATTTACCCATCGTAGGAAACACTCTGAAAGACATCGCCCAATTTGCTTAACTGATCTCTTCGAATCACAATATTTCATAAATTTATAGTCATCCAAAGCAGCTTTCATTTCCATTTTCCATTAGGCGGTCTCGCAAAGTTCAAAGGGATTTTAAATTCTGCTCGCCCTGAAAGTCGCTCGATGACCAAGGGCCTGTACAGTCGTGTAGTGACCAAATGAGGGCGTTAGTTTTAAATGACAGAGGGCTCTTTTCTGTTGTGCTTTTTTTTTGTTTCGAAGGTGGATTAATCGCGTAAAAAGTTCTGGTTTCAATGTCACGAATTGTGTAATGGAGGTCGCATTTTCCATGAACGTACCGGGTAAATTATTATCAGGCTCCAACCTACTTCCTGCGAAGGTAGACGTGCATTGTTTGTAAATAGCATGCAGATGTGGAAAATTCTAGTATATTTACCGTTAAAATTTACGTTAAAATATGTATTAGCTCGAGAACTTGAGGGGTATAAATAGAACACTGTGGGTAGATGTCTAGAAGCTATAGCTATCAATAAAGCAGACGCCAAGCAAGATGTCTTTGCAACATTTATGTGGCTAAAAAAAATTCACTACGCTGGCCGCATTTAAGCATTAAACGTTAAAACTTCCCGTCTTTTAAGTGAAACACCTGTGATGGTGCCCTAGGGAAAGTTTTTCGTTTTATTTTTGTCTTGTATTTTGTGTGCCAAAAAGGCGAGATTCCAGACAAAAACTGATGCTACATTCAAGTCGTGCCATCAGCATTAAAGAGAAACAATTCACGACATGACATACTTTTTGGACTTAAAATCAAATTTAATAATTTAGCTGTAACGAGGACTTTATATGCACATAGGAGGGACCATCTATTAGCAGGTTCATATCCTTTAGTGTGCTGAGCGAATATTACCTGCTGAAACTTCATCCGTTGGGAGTTATCAAAGGCAAAGTTTAATTTATTTAATTTATCGTGGTGTAATTACTTAGATAGTCGGTTGACTCTGGAGTCTTTATGTCGTTGTAGATTTTAATTACTTATATTTGCGGAAAGTTCACGTCTGCCTGGCAAAAATGAGTCCTAAATGGATATGCGGATTTTCCATATTTTTAATAGCTAGAGGCGAAATTTCAATGGAAGAAGCATAAGTACTTTATGATTCTATATCAACTCACAACTGAAGCTCTTCAATTTTTCTTTCTTCTATATACCTTTGGCTGCCAATTTGAACACCTCATACTATAGATTAGCATCGTATGAATTTCAGTCACGTACACTGTAAGATGAAGCCGATTCCTCCGCGGTAATTTACCTTATTTGCGGATGAAGAATATGTTTCTCTGGAATAGGGGCTACATACCGTATTCTCCCCATGTTTCGCATATGCCTTTAAGCCATTTTTTTGCCAAGTTCGGGAAACCAATAAGTGAGAGCGGTCGGAATATTGGTTTTTAAATTCATTTCGTTGTCTGGGTTACAGGAGTGGTATTCATTAACCTCAATGGGCTGATAATACCTTACTCCTAAAAAGGGGAAGGGAGCTCAGCAGGGGAGTTTTAAGGGAGTGTTGATGCGGGATATTCAATTTAAAATTGCGAAATATTAGTCTCAATATAACAGTTACTTTCCTACCAAGTGCAGAAGAAACTTTCCGCAGGAGTTAGGAAAACACTTTTCTGCAAGTCAGTATAAATTTTACTATGACGAATAAAAAAAAAGCAATAACCTTATTTACATTTGAGAAAGATGCTGGCACTAAATATAAGGAAAATCTACCTTTATTACAAGCTATGAGGTAATGTATTTGGGTGCCAGGGCTCTTTGACTCATTGGGCGCATTCAGAGAATTTACCGAAGTCAAGACGTGCAGCACTTGAACACTAAAATGTGCCGACTGCTTTTCGTCTAACAATTTTATTTGGTAAATTTCATTTAACAACCAGCTATTAGTTTAATCTCGTAAAAATTTGAACTCTCAAAATTCCACCTTTTTAATGTAATAATACGCTTTACCGCAGTTCAGTCGCAGCGAAATGCAACCGCTGCAATAAAGTGCTGTCACGCTGCCGTTCCCTGAATGTGTCCATTCTTCACATAAAAGAGAGAACCGCATCAAGGAGAGATTAAGGCATAACTTATTATAATAATTTTTGAGTGAAACTGTTCTACAATCGCTATTTTATAAAAGAGCTGCCTTTCTGCTGTCAATTAGAATCAAATATCGGCTTTCGTGTCTTCCTGAATTTATTTTGCTTGACGCGTTGTGTAAAGAAAGCCGGCAAAAAATAGGCTTAAAAACCTTATTGGTGTAGTATATAGCAATTATCTGATAAATTGTTTTTTTACGACCTGCTGTTATGCTGCTACTGCAAACGTCTTTACGGCGGTTTATTCTGGGCAATATTCCCACCCCACCTTGTAGAATTATTTTATGCTCTGATGTAAAATACAGATTTATGAATTCATTAAACTTCATTGTTTATGTCAACGCTTCGAGACTAAATGCAAATTGCTTACAAAAGTTGTACCATTACTCCGAAATACATGGATATTTAAGTCTACGGCTAACCACCAAGTGTTGTCGTCAGCCCCTGCCCTACACTGGAAGCAATCTCCCAATTTAAATTTAAAATGCTAATGCAAAGCTCGTGTACGCAGGCAAACCTTACAGGTGAAACAGATATCCAAATAGCTTTCACTGAAATATAAAACTCTCATTCCCTTTCGATTTGATATCATTAAATATTTATTCAGATTTCGATATACCAGTGCGGCTTTCAGTGCTAGTTGATGAGCGTCCTTGACGCAACGAATTACATTTGCCAAAAAGCCTTTTCCAGATACATGACAATAAAAGCTCCTGCAGAGATACAGTCGACGTAAAAGAGCTAATTTTAAACCTTCCCCATAAAACTTACAAATTGCCCCGACTCTTGATAATTAAAAATAGATTTTCCGACAGAATAAATAACCATCTCGTGCTTCTTCTTCTTTACCCGTAAATTACAGCACGCCTGAAAAATTAATCACCGGTCCAAATTAAACATTCTCAGACTGATGACAAATAGGGTAATTGAGATTTCTCGTTTGCGATGTGCTCGAAACCACTCGAAATCTTCTAACAAAGGAAATATTGACGAGACTGAATATAGAATGTCATTAAGATCGTCGCTTGGGGATGGAACGTTCCACTAAATTTGATATGGATAATTGAGGTTTCGTTATGCCTATGGTGTGGTGATTTTTTTGCTTAATTGATTGTGAAATCTCGAACAGATTTGATTATTCTTTATGTATTTTGCGAACAAGTTGATTTCTATGATCAGTACCATGATATTTCTGCAAAACACTACGACCGTTTAGTATTGCCTGGATGGGAGGCTTTAGTGCTGTGAATTTTAAACGGATGATAATTATATTTTTCCCAGACATTGTTAAATGAGACGCGTTAATTTCTTCCACTTTAACCCTTGTCGAAGCAAAAGAATAATTTTAAATCAAATGGCAAATTCTATTCATTGCTGGTTATTATTTTTGAAAAAGTTTTAGTATTTTTCTCGCTGTCTGTGTAATTTCCACTTCACCCCAATTTTCAGCTGGTTCTTGTCCTTCTGGATACTGGAAAATTTCATTTTTCTTCGAATATCTCCGAAAGTCACAGAAATTTTTCAAATTTTCAAACGGCAACTTTGCCTCAATTTAACCAACCTCGTAACTTTTATGGTTGTTATCAAGCTCCAGAAACGGACATCTCGTATATATTATAGAGAGACCCAAAGAAAATCTCCAGTAAATCTGCTCTTCTATCTCCCCTACAAATCCCAGCGAAATTCCCCAGGGTTACGCTTAATCTTAATGTTTATCTACCTTTTTATTTATAAATTACGTTTCTAATTATCCGCCTTTCCAGCTGGTTTCTTGCTTCTGGCCCTCTTAAAACGAAATAATTGGACGAACTCATCCCATTGTCAAGTAGCTATACACATTGTCTGAGCAAAGAGAGGACTGGTTGGAATATCTCAATTTCGACTCTTATCTCGGTTTTTAAAGAGTAAATTTGCTGTTGTATAACACGAAGAAATCTCTAGTAACAATACGTGTTTTCATGAACATAAGCTGAAATAAATTTCCTTGGGATGGAACTTTTATGGAAACAACGAGTGCTGAAATGCCCCTTGCGGCAATCTCGCAATTTAGCTAAAGCTAACTGAACTATTTTAAAATTTTATAGCTACATGAAGTAAGGTGCTTTATACTCCAATTTTGTAAGTTAACTTGTTCACGTAGAGCGAATGATAAACTGAAGGTTTAAACTTAGCTGAACTAAGTTTCTATCTTTGGTCGTTGTTCTTGTGCATGCTAAATTTGCTTGAAAAGTAGTAGTTTTTAGTTTTAGAAGCACCAGATGCTTACTTAAACCTTTGTGAAGGATTGTGGATTTTTATTATTCAGCAAAAAGATTTGCAATTTAAGCTCCTCGTCAAAAAGAATAATACATCAATTTCTTGGATCTTTAAAAGTTCAAACAAATGATGATGATCTTGTCTTGAATTCTGAAATTTGCCCTACCGAAACAATAGTGAAACCAAATATTTGCTAGAAACACATAAGTGGTTTTGATTATTTGGCGATATTTCGGAAACGGTGCGGATTAGTAAAATTTATTGAGTGAAATAATAAATACGCGTTATGCTACTATTTCACACCAACTTCACCAACCAGTAATAGGTGTGTATAATAAATTTAAAGCAGGACTATTTCAAATGCAATCTATTATCTGGCAGAGCTGATATTTCAGGCCAAAGCCGATCCAGCTGTCATGACCTTATCCTCCTCGAGCAGACCATCCCGCCCTTCCCGGCCCTTTAGCCCTGATTTATCGAGAAGATAACTGAAACAGTGGCAAACGACTCCTGCATTCAAATACAGACTTGTTCAACAATGCAATTTTCCCCATCAGCGTTTGACTACGTCATCCCCCGACAATACTCTATTGCGAAAGTTTGTGGACTCGATCAGAAAATCATTTTATCTCTCTTTCAAACAGATATCAAGAATTGAAACTTTCATTTATACCCGGCCGAAAATATCGCCCTGCTATTTTTATCCCTCGGTCGTTATGTTTTCTTTTTCCTTGGGATTTCTCGATCTGCCCGTCCGTTCTTTCGGTTATCTTTACCATAAAATCACTCTGGGGGCTTCGAGCCCTGCGGGAAATATCCGATTCCGAGCGATATTATCGGACGTCGTTTTTCAGGACTTCGGGAATATTTGACGGGAACGAAATGAAATAAACTACTGAAAGTTCAATGCGTTCGGCAGCCCTTCGAATTAAGAGCGACGCGTCCTAAAACAATATTTGATTTCCGTTATTTAACGTCTTCGGTTCCCAGAAAGAATTCTCTAAATTTCAAAATTGCACGAGCTTAATTACGCGAAAAGCACGTACCAACCATATTTTAAGTGCGTCATCTTGACTTTTATTAAACTCACTAAAAGAACGTAAGTTTATTAAGTGTGCACTTATATGTCGCTGTGATACTTTATCGATACTGTAACGCATTATTAAAAGCACAAAATTATCTGTAAATCATCCTAATTAAATTTGTTTTCATCGAACAAACTTTACGACATTCAAGAAAGCACTAAACTTTACGACGAGCTCCTTATATCCACTTGCAACCGCACCATTGTCTTCAGGTTATAATATAAGATTCGGGCTAAGATAGATGCTAATGAACATTGCGTAAGTGCAGGTTAAGAAGCCATTAATTAGTTGTTTAGATTTCGCAAACTTTGAAACTCGAGCTAATTACTCTCTTCTTCACCGGATATTTCAATAAAACTTGTTTAAGGTTAGAATAAGTCGGCAAAAGTGAGAAAATGATGATGTGTTTGATTTTTATCTAAAAAACCTCGTTAAATTTTGTGCGTGAGTTGTAAAGACTGACGTTCAAAAGAATTATCAGTTTTTTGGAGGAGTTTTCTTGTCTTCTTCGATATCGTGAAAAGTCATTTTTTCTACAACCATCAGAGAAAATAAAACGTTCCTCCCTCATTTGAGGGGCAAAAACAGCTCTTGTTCTTTCTAAAGAGGAAAATGCCTATGTAGCTGGTAGTAAAAAGAAAGTAGAAGAAAAAAAGTCTGAAAGAAAGTGCCTTTTACTCTCTCAAATGTTAATACCTTCCGCTTCGCGTCAGGCCCCAATCATTCGCGGGAGTAAGACTAAGACTTTCCTCCCTTATCGCGCAAAAAACTATATTTTCAAATATATATATATGTGAGTAGAAGCAAAAATTCCCAAAGCGAACTCTTACTTATCAAGTTCAATAAACTACAATAGAGTAAAGAACGGTCTCTAATGTATTACTTCCGACATCTACATATGTCCAAGAGTTTCGGAGTTTCATAGCTTCAAATATAACGCAAAGGAATTTGCTTTAAAATCTTCTTGAAATTTTCCTCCGAAAGCCAGATTTTCAAAATAGGACACACTGCATAGTTTTAACATTCAAAATTTATAATCATCCAGAATGGTATCTAGCACACAAAGGACAAACTTTAAGGAGTGAATCTTTGAAGAATATTAAGGTAAAAAGTTCATATTAAATCGGTTCGCAACGGCCAAGTTCTCGAGACAGAAGGTATTGAAATGAAAATTTGAATCTTATTTTTTGATATTTTTGGATAATAATAGAGCATTCTAACCAAATTTCGCATACCGGGAAACTCAAATGTTTGATCAGTTTTTTTACCGATAAAGACACGGTATATTGTAATATACGAAAAAACTTATTATTTTTTCATTTTTACCGTTAAAAGATGCTATTCCCAGTAATTGTAGGAAATATCCTCTTATATTTCAACACTAAATTCACCATTTACATTGTAAAAATCCTTCCGGATCTAAAAATAGGTCACGAATCTCACTTCTAATAGACAGATATATTTACCAGAAAATCCTGCTCCATATGTCCCTGTTTTCGAGATTTCTAGGTAATTTCTCACCACCATCAGACATGGTCAAAAATAATTAAAACCTCGAAAAGCAAATAAACACGGCAATTTGCATAAGATCAGTGAGCAATTTTTAACGAAGTGAAATTGCATGCAAATTATTGTTCGACTTAAGCCAAGAATAGCCGTGCCAACTACTGTAACCTTTGCCCGGTTAATCCCCTATGCAATCGGATTAGTTTAATCTACCGTTTCGATCTAAAGCTAAAGTTCGAATTCTCTTATAGGGCATGTTTCACGTTGACCTGCTTCATTGATAGGAATTTTACCACCTGTAAAATTTCCTTCATTCAAGTTCGATACTGTTAATGTGCCACCATTCCTTTCGTCAGCATGATCGACGTTGCCTACGTTCAAAGTCATTCAAATTTTACAACCCTCAAGATGCCGTAAAAAACAAGATGTAATTTTAGATAGCAGCAGAGATATACCTTCACGGGATTTTTTCTCAAGCGGGACCGTAAATAAGCAGTAAACTGTCATACTTTTACGGTATAAATTTTTTGAGGATTTTATTATTCATTGTGCACTCTTGAGAAAAGCCCTTTTTTTATTAGCCAACCCAATAAATAACTCATGTGGCTGAAATACTGGGAATGGTGCAAATTCGGTATCGATCAAAATGCACTCACTATAATATAAAAGCATAAATATGCCAATAGCATCGAATTGAGCTAGCAGTCTGTAAGTTTGCACGAATATAAAACAAAAATAAATATTCTTAAGATAGAGCTTTTATGGAGGGAGCAACTGCCGAAACACCCCTTGGAGCAATTTCGCAATTTAGTCGAAGTTAAGTGAACTATTTTAAAATTTTACGGCTAGGTAGCAGGAGATATTCCAACTTTCCGGGAGTTAACCTGTTCACGTACCCAGACTGATAAATTGGGAGCTGAAGGGCATTGAAATAAATTATATTCCCATAGAGTTACTATGGTTTAAAAAGCCAAAAGTACATTTCAATGAACTCAGTTCCTCTCTGTATTCACACAATTAGATTGAGTTGATTTGATATTCAATTAAAATTGCCACATGGCACTGAATTTGCTCGTTTCAGCTTTAGCAAATATCGTTGCATAAGAGCACTCCTGGAATTCAGTGTTGAATAATTTATACTATCCGTGCAGGAATTCGAAAAAAACAATACGGATTTTTATTCTATTCCTCCGTGTATTCATTACACTTACTCAAGTTCCAGTCGCTGTCCATCCGATGAGAAATGAAAGTGATTACACTTTGCTTTTAACAACTCGAGTTTTTGGTGAGTGAGATGCACCGGTAATTAGGGCAGATATGAGCCATCTGACGATCGGTAGTTGGTGAATTGCTTCCAATTTTATTTGGAACTAATGCATATTTTATGCTAGCACTCATTAGCTGATTTATTACGGCATTAGTTTAGTTAATTACTACATGGCTTTCAAAAAATACGAGCATTTATATAGCATTGTTTAATAAATCGAAAAGCATTTTCACTTTTTTGTTTTAAATCTATCGGATAATGAACACATTAAAACGAATCCGTTGCTATTTTAATTATAAATGATTCAAAGTACTCTAATTTACGATCCATTCATTTTCATTCAAACGGTGGAAATGGTTTATTAAAATACTCGTTCGGTAATTAATTATATATGGTTATCATTATTAAGCATTTGAAGCTGTTAATAATATAACGATGATGTTCAATTTGTGATAAGATGAGAAACTTGCAATCTTGGAAAAATAATTCAAGAACAAAAGAATTGTTTGAAGATTCTTATGGTTTATCTTTTCGACTTACCAGAAATGGTCTCTGACTATCTCTAAAAAACCAGACAGTCTGTGTCTAATAATCCATATTTATGCTAAGGATTTAACCCTTCTTCTGCTAAGTATAAAATAATACATTATCTGGCGAGCTTAAAATGAAAACTGTCATTCCCGCTGGAACATTTTGAGTTACTATTAAAACGAAAAAAGTGTTTAATTCATGGTGGTAGTTCCAAAAAGTTCCAAAAAGTCGAGAGTTAATGCAGTAAATGTGTTTTTCCAGAATATTAGTTCCTTTTAAACGAAATAGATATACTTGTATTGTTCAGCAATAAAGAAGTAGAATCAGCATAATACTTGCAACAAGTTGAAAACTGATTTTCTGAAAAAATGTTGACTGTTTTGAAAATACTCTCTTTTAAAATCTGGTAACTGCACAAATGTATGTGGCAGCTGCAATCACATCGGCAGCTTGAAAAATAGGAATTTAGGGAGAATTGTCTGCATTTCACATCATAGGTATATATACCCTCTGGTATAAATTGGATTGTATGGAAAACATTCTGTGAATTCCGTATTCGGGGGCTTATAACTAATCGAATTTTTGTGGTCAAATCTATATGGGAATTTCGGGGAAGCCTTCATTATTGAAGTTCAGACATCAAAATCATAATCAAAACAACCTTGTTACGATAATTTAGTTTACCTTATATTAATATGACCTAATTCAACTTTAAAACAAGAAATTTTATATTAGGATTATGTAACGTACGTATGTACCTTCGAAGTGAAAATTATTTGAGAATTCGTATCCTTCATCGCTCTGACATTAAACATTTTTGCTGGTTTTTATCGATTAAAAAACTTCTATAACATCGTTCGGAGTGTAACTAATCGCAAGTCGACAATATTTGATAACTTATGCTAACGAACTATTTTTACAGAACTACTTACTAAATTATTTTGCTTTTTGCCTGAGTTGCATAATGAAGTATATATGTATAATAAAGTAAATCCAACTTCATTTTCTATTATTTCATGATAAATCATCCTTAATTAAACGCACATTACCATATGTAGAAGTAGATTAGTATTTACTCGGGAATATGTTAATTCGTTAGTTAGGGAGTAATTGGGTAAATGTTATATTCAGTAACAATTTCAAATGTTGGTTTTATAGTAAGGATAGACTGCGTTTTAGCTACCACGAAATGTATAAAAAATTATACATTTTGATATTTGAAACGGTATTTACAAGGAAAAAATTAGAAATTTAATTTTAATAAAATACAAAAATGAAATTACATCCCAAAATTTGGTTTTGTGTAGGATTTTTAGGAACTTGTTTGTTTATGTTTCTATTTCAGTCGGGTCACCGAGACCGGGAAACAAGTTACATTTATATTTAATTAACATTCGTGCATATTTTATTTTCTTCTTTATTAAACCAACCAACAACCTTCCAAAATAAGCAACGTGAAAATAGTTATGGAACTTCTCACACCTTGCACAAAGCGATATAAACCTTTCCCTATTGGAATTCAAACTATTTAGAAGATCAAAACTATGAATGCATATCTTGGTTAGAATAAGATTTCGTTCATAATCCTGACTTCTTAAAATTCCTGACTTCTGATATTCTTAAAATATTTTTTGAAAAAGTCGTTAGAATTAAAATGCTTTTGCTCTTTAATACTGTATGGTTCTGTTATTCCCTCAACTAAGAGCTTCCCATTAAAAGGGATTAAAATGTTCTATTGAAATATAATTTATTAACTCCGAAATTGCCAAAACATTTCACCCCTAATTAACTAGTTTCTTTAAGTGATTCTAAGCATCTTTTGGAACTCTTTGTAGGTATGAACGAGACGATTAATCGCCATTACCATTCAAGGAGAGTTTCTGGGGTACCGAAACTTCCTCAATGATTCTAATATCTAAAAGGTACGTTTATCGAAATGCAAATATATATGAAACTTGGTTTTGTCGGCAAACCAAGAAATATTTTCAATTAAGTAACAGCAGTTACGAGACAGTGTTAACTTCGTTATTAGAACCGGCTCTCTTGAAGTATTTTCTAAATTAACTATGATTTAAAAATACTTGGACTTAAAGCAATTTGCATTTCTTTTAATTAACGTTTATGTCACAGTAAAAGTATCATCTACAAAACACTTTGTATTCGTTACACAGAAACTTCTTACTGGTACATTTTAGTAGCTTGTAATGCAACTGCAAAGATTTTCATATTCTAAATTTTTTAATTGGTAATTAGTTTAGTAACTTTGATTTAATATTTATTTAGCTTGAAAGCAGGTGCCATTTTATAGATAAAAATTGAAACAACCAGAAGAAAAATCTGGCTGTTTTCTCTCACGATTACCTTTATTTATCAGCATCCCTCGTTTAAAAATTGGATCGATGCCGCGCTTTATGGAAAAGAACGAAAATGAGGGAAAAGGTAATTTTGGTATGCAGGGCGGGAAAAACGAGAGGCGCCGAAAGTGATCTAGGCTTCGCGTTTATTAAAATTTCAGAAAATGGAACTTGATTGTTCTATTTTTCGTCCTCAAGCAAACTCTGCAGATGGCCAAATATCTTGAAAATATTTAAAAACAGGGTCTTTGATCCAGATATTTTATAATTAACGCCGCTAAATCGACCTAATATTAGCCAAATTGCTTTTCCCGGCAACGTTCCATCTCGCCCTAATTGCGCAATCAACTTTCAATATATCAAGGCATATGTGATCTTATTAAGTGCCACCACTAAAACTAAATTATCATTTATTATCACTCTGGTTAATATAAGTGAAATTACAAGAAAAATTAAACATCTCAGGAAGTTTCAACTTCCTTATCAAATGACGTTTGTACCTCTTGAACGAATGCTCCTTCTCATCAATCTCGGACCCGCTGGGGCACGTGTCCTAACCGTCGTACTAAAGTAACACTAACAAAGGCAGGAAATATATCAGGAAAACATCTTGAGTGTCGTGCTCTCACTGTTTGTCCCTCATTAGTTAACAGCTACAGGGACAAGATAGAAAAATCCAGAGTCAGTAAATAAAAAGTAGTCGGCTAAACTTAATTTTGCTCAGCAATCCATATCCGTGTCAAGCTGGAGTTGGGCGCTCGTTTATTTTAACAGGGCACGCTCGTCATTATAGGGTCTTAAGCAAAAAATTTGACATTCTGCTTCTAATAGTATTTTTTGATGTTCAACTACATAAACTAAAGTCACTTTAGTTCAATTAACGTTCCTGCAATGGGATTTCAGCATGGTTTTCACATAATTTAATAATGCTTTGCTTTGAGTTTCCATATTAGTTGCAATTGCCAGTGATCGTTCTGGTTTATTGATTAAACTACGAACCCTTCCCGTGATGGTCAAAGTTGGAAACTGAGGCCGATAGTAGAGTTTCGATTTCGTGTGCAGTTTCTATGCGAAGGCACATTGTGGAAAATTGGGAAATTTCAGCAATATTCGGTGTTCTTTTGGTTTTTGATGAAATTTAATTAAGAGCCTTAAAATCGATGTTTAAACTATCATAAAATGAAGAAGGGGTAAAATAGCGAGAAGTTAAACAATTGGGGTAAAATCATCCAATCAAAATTCCCGCCAAAATGGTGGAGGACAATATAAGCTATACTGCGTAACCAATCCATCTAAGAATTTCTACAGCATTCTTAAGGAACAATTCTTCTTTAGCTTTTGTAAATGTTTGTATTAGTTCTTTTTATATCTCTACGTATCGCACGATGCTAGAATCCACAAATAGCAAAATGTATTGGAACTAGTATCATACATGTCTTCAATAGTTCAGAGATTAATTTTATTGGATAGACAAAGGACACAGAATGCATATGTGGGTTAGGAAAAATTAATCTTTACTTTAAATTTGCGGTACTAGAACTATCTAGCAATAATTTATCTCATGTCCTACAGGGTCTAGAAACTTCTGATAACGAAACGCAAGTATCAGAGATGAACAGTTGTGATATATAATAATTTTACCAATCTCCCACAAAATCTCCCTAATATTATTTTCAACAGAATAATAAGAAATTTAACTTTTATTTTCTAGTTCTTACACTTCCATTAACACCAAACAAGTCATGAATTAAAAACTGAAAAATCAACTATAAGCTTTGCTAACACTCCACTAATGATAATTACCATATAATCGATTAGGAAGGTTTATCGAAGAAAATTATTTATGACCGTAATCTTAAGATCTGAAAGATGTACTTCGAAGAGCTATCACTTATGTAAATATCTTCAAATCCATTTTCGTAAGTTAATATTAAACGTTTCCATGCATATTACTCCATTTAAGCAAGATCAATTTAATGAGCCATCGCATTCCCTCGGTGCATTGTAATGCCTTACGATTTATCCTTGATAAATAGAGGTTAAGAGGCTATTATCTTAAATAGGTTCCATAACGACGTTATTGATATTGTTCTCTATAGGGAAGAGGGCTCATTCTCCGAAGATGATCCAGAATTTATAGGAGAGGAGAAGAGTCAATTTAGAATAGAGATTTTGAGATATATTTTGTTGAAATATAGCACAGTTCAAACAAAAAAATTCAAATTCGCATTGGAAAAATTCAGTTTATGAGAGCCCATGGAAAAGACACGTGGGGTGCAAAAAATAATATTAGAAAAATACTATAAGAAGCTATACATAAAAGAAACCAGGAGAATAAGAGTTGAAACTGAATGAAAAACAATTTCCAGATATTTCGGAAAGAATTCGGAATTCCCGAATTATTCAAACTTCGCTTATTTGGGTCATCATGTGCAATACCTTATGAAAATCACTCCGCATATAATATGGATAAATTCCATCAAATGGGTAAATTTGAAAATTTTAAAAGAAGTTTTAATACTGAATTTAAAATTACTGTTTACATACAGAATATTATTCGACTTTAGTAAACAATCATCTTGTAAACACATTTCATAGCAGCATGTAACAACCACCCTGCAAACACATTTCAGAACAGCATGTAACAACCTATAACTGACCCACTAATCCAGTGCCACTTTACATTGATTTAACCTTTAAGTGTAGCTCCCATATAATCCAGGTTATTGTCCTGCAATAAACTGGATTTGAAGAAGTTTAAGGAAGTGTTTGAATAGATTACACAATATGCTTAGATTTGGAAAAATACGTAAAAAGAAATTTTAAACTTCGTTTTCAATCGAACGTCTGAAAATCGAATTTTTTGCTGGCTCAAATCAATTTTCAAATATACATATATCAAAATCGAAGAGTTTAGATCATTCTAATATTATATGCACAGGTTAGAGATTAGAAACAAGGAGAAGAGTTTGCTCCAAAATTTAATATTCAAGTTTAGTTTTCTAGTCCCGATTCTTTAAAATCCGGTTAATTTAATTTTTCGGAAAGAAAACTGACAATTTCAATTTCTTTCTGGACAGAAATTTCTTTCGCATCACTTTAAATTCATATTTCAGTGTCTAAATTTAAACAGATCGACGTCACAGCTTGCAAGATTTTCTTCATAAGGGCAGTATATTCTGCTCTGTCATGCAGGAGACCTTCCTCAGATTGATTGGCCCAATTTAAGGAAGTTTATTAAAATTTTAGGAAACAATCAAAAGCTTCCATTTAAAGGTTTTTAACAGAATTTGCTCAAGTTTTCCGAATATTGATAGACATTGTTGCTTATGCAAAGTACCCCACGTTACGTCTATGTTTTCTCTTATATTACCTGTATTATTTTCTCATAGAAACCTGAAACCTAAGGACAATGTTACAATATAACTAGAGGGTATATTTATTCAGAAACACAACTTCTTTGTCTGATATAGTTAAACCGTCAAATCGTAATTAACTTCCGCCCAACGTCCGACCTTTGTTTAACGTTAAAACTACCTTTATCAATGTGTTTGAAGAAACCCATATATACTCGTAAATAGGGGAGAACTTGACAGAGTCAGATAGAATGAGTGAGAACGCTCTCGATACGTCTTCAAAGACATTTGCACCAAAAAGAGTCTTTTTGCGCCTTATTTTTCTGCTTTTGTATTACCGAGAAGTTAATAAAGTGTTGTACGCCTAATTCTCTTTTTACAGGAATTTAATTTGACACGAATTAAAGAGAAAAAAATCTCTTTTTACACGAAATGTTTTGTTTTATCACGATTTTAAATATTTTATAAAAAAATTTAATGAATTGTTCTGATGATTTTTTTTTTATGTTTCTATGAATTTTTTCATTCCCACTCCTCAGAAATATGCATTGTAACTTCATCATTTTGACCATAATCATTTTGAACAAGATGATACTGATGAGAAACGAGTTGCAAAATTTCAACGTGAACTGAAATCATTAATGGCATCTTACAGGGAACTTTATAACGATTTATCACAAAATGAAACACAATCTTTAATGACTGATTTCTTTATAAAAACTACTGAGTTACCAACACAGGAGACTACAGATGATAGTACAGAAATAATTTCATAAGATGATGAGCACAATAATTCTAGTGATAGCAGTGATATTGTAGTCTTTCGCAAACGTGTGCGTTTATTGTCAGAAAGTGACAATGCATAAAATTTTGTTGTGTTTATATTTATTTTTCCTTTTTTTATATTAATGAATCTCAGATATTATTTTCCCTTCTTTAAGTATAATTTATTTTTATAATATATTTAATGAATTAAAATGTGTAAGCACGAAATAAATTCTTAAATGAACTCTCACAAGATTTTTTTAATATGGTTTATGGTACTTTTCAGTTGCCTTTTTAGATGTGGAACCAATCTACTATTTCTCCATTTACCCAATTTTTTTACACGAAATTTTTGGGAACGTATCTATCGTGTAAAAAGAGAATTAGGTGTATTTTTTTAAAATCGCGTATAGTTATTCCAACCAGCTCACTACACTTATATTTAAAATCATCCAATTCAACTTGAAACCTCCCTGTTTTATATAAGATATGCACGTTTTATCTCCAAAATTGAAGCTGTTTCCTGGATGCTGTAAATTTATACTATAAATTTGCCGAATAACCGGTAACCATGTTTGTCTGACAATTAACCACCTAAACTAGGAAACTATGAAATTAAAGTTTGGCAAGTAGAATATTATGCCAGCGGGCGCAGCTGCGCGATTAGGCACGTCCTCGACTATGGAAGACATAACATTCAATTATATTGTAACAGTTATGGTCACTAAATTCCTCCACTTACACCACGTGTAAGTATCTAGAGAGGAATCTTGTTGCTTCACGTAAAATCTCGTCAAGACAATATATCTTTTCACATGCAAGGAATTTATTCTAACCACGTTTCGACTGTACAAGCCCGTTAAAAATATGAGATATTCATGGAAATTAAAGTTATGTGCAATACAATTTACTTTTACTACACTAAACGTGGAATAAAGGGTATTCTTTCCAAGCCAAATCTTGCAGTCAAATTACAAGAACATGGGAGTGTTTCCCAGCGAAAACGTATTCATTCTGCAATATATTTCGGGAATATGAAAATTCAGTTGTATTTTTATTCCGTGTGCCAATTCGGTTTGTTTGCCAACAATATAATTTTGCATTTATTTTTAAAACAAATCTATATTTTATATCTCACCTACAGATATCATTTCACTCGGATTGCCAAATTAAACGAATTGTTTGTTATGCAAACAATAAGAACAATTTCCACAGCAAGTCCGTCTTAATCGTCAGCTGGAAAATGAAAATGTGCCTGTATGGAAAAAATTTTGAGAAAACAGGGAAGAGGTCCCTTGTGATTGGAACCGATTTCCCAGGAAAGTTGGAAAATGTTTGGGAACTACGAAACCATCGTGAAATTCCTGAACTTCAAATTCCTTTGGAAGTATGTAGCGATGCAACTTTAAAAATTTATTAGAACTGCCTGTCCGGTCATCGACAGGAGCTATTTGTTGATTCCAAGGGGTTGGGTTACGAACAAACAGATTGTTGTGAGTGCCTGGTGCCCCCAAGGGCTGTGTTTTCGGTCCTTCACTATTCCTCATTGATATCAATAATATTATTTTGCTGCCTATTGCTGATAAATTGAGTGTTTTCATCGAAAACACGACTAATCTTGTCGTGTTTTATGTAGTTATCGGGATATCGAATGACTCTCGACCGCTATCAATCGAAATCTCTTCTTAATCAAGCAAAGTTCAATACCACAGGTATATGTAGATACATTGGACACCTCCAGTATTAATACATTCTTGGGCTTTATCATTGACGATTTGTTTTGATTTGAGCAACAAGTGAAAGCAACACAAAGAGCAACAAATAAAACTTAAATAATATACTCATACCTCTTAATTTGCGTGAAAATACTTCTCTTATAAGCCTTGTTTAACAGTGACATTAAACACGGCGTAACACACGGTATCGGTTGACCGCTCGCATTGACCTCACGTCGTTTCAAGCAGCACTAAGAGTTTTTGCACAAGAGCAAATTCTTTTCAAATGCAACTTAGCTAGAATCTTGATCAATAGCCGTCTCGTCGCGTCGACTGCGATCGCAGGTAGCTTGGTTTGTTAGGATAGCTATTTGTATTACCATTTTTATTTTTAGATCTAGTTGTGTGTGTAATGCCTAGAATTTATTATGTTATGACAAGAGGCACATATGTATCCTTTATTCTTGCTTGAATGACCTCTCAGTCCCAGTAGGATGAGAAGCTGAGAGAAAGTCTGACAGCTTCTACGTCTTGTAAGCAATACATCTTGAGGCTTCAGATCTCTTGCACAAAATAGAATGAAGCTTAACTCCTTTACGATTATGGAAAACTCTTTATTAATTTTCTATTAAAGCTGAGGGTTCAACCATCCGCACTGCAGTTTAGGCAGGAAGTTAAGAGATTTCTTCTTGGTAAAACTCACTACGCCATTGATGACTTTTACTCCGACGTGTAGGTTTCTTGTTTCTTTGTGGTTGCTCTTTTGTGCGTCTTTTATTTCGCCCTTTTCTATAGTTTTTTCTTCTCTCGTATCTCAATTTATGATTTTAATTTTCTTTCCACTGCAATTTATATTTTTTTCTATACGCTGTTTCTATAAACTTTTCAGCTTAAATTTTTTGCTTACGGCTTTCGCAATAACGATTTGTACCAACAACCATGCTAGTTCTAGGTTTATTGCTTGATTGATTGATATGATTTTTGGACGATTTGCACAGGAAATTTATTTTACCCATACCTATCTCCTAAGGCCGTAAAAAGGACACGAGTTTGGATTTTATGTGCGAGATAAAAGGATGAAAATCTAATTTCGGTTGTATATCGAAGGAAAATGCTCTATAAATATGTAGATGTGGGGTTCGCGAATACATACAAATTTTATGGATAAATCATATTTGAAGAAGAACTGTTAAGATTAAAGGTTTTTGCGGGTTCGTGAATACATCAAATTAGCGTAAAGGTGTTTCCAGTGCATGCTTAAATGCAGCATCCATAACCTTGAAAATAATCAGTAATAAAACGTGTGAATGAAAACGAAATTACCATAAATTATCCACTTTATAAGGATATACTTTATAAGGATAAAGTGGATAGATGAGTAATTTTCCGGATATAACTTCCTATTATCATTTGAATTATGGCAGAAACGTGTCGTTATTTAAAACATTGTAGATTGGTTGATTAAATCTATAGACTTACAAGGGATTTCCGGTTTTATGCATAAAATTAAATACCGCATTCTACCTCTTTTACCTGCTTCATTCACAGACATTTGTTAGTTGATATAATTCCAGTTATTGGAAATATTCTTCAAAAAATCGTAAAAGGGTTGTTGCTATTTATCATTGAAAGAAAACCATAATAATCCAAAATCGAACCGAAACTTAATGGAAGACAGCGCCCAACCGAAAATCCGAAAAAATCTCCTTTATTAATGAATATTCCCACTGTCTTTCCTTTCCTCAAACAAGTAAGAAATTTAACGAAATCCCATCTCTTTTACCTATAAAGCTCCGTCTTAATAAAATCGTTATTCCAAATGACCTACTCAAATCCAATAAAGCAAATTCAATCCTCTATGCGTGGGAGATTTTGAAATATTGCCGAATCGGCAGAGGATTTATTTAATCGAAAATTCTTGCTTTGCTTCTCGAAACATCCATCAGGAACTTTAGAGTCGGTAGTATGAAATTTAATAGATATTTCAGCAATATCTTGGGGGGTGCGAATATCGCGTATATACTGCTCTACCGTTTCTTCAAATAAAGCTTATTAAATTCTGTAAAATTATGAATAAGCGATAAATTCCATTCAATGCGGATGCTGCAGAAAATTGAAATAAAAAGTAAATAAATTGTTACTAATCTAGAATGCAAATCGAAATAATTCTCTCACCGGAAGCTACATTTCCACTTATTTAACTTTAATAGAAATTTAGAACGCTACTCTTTTGCGAGATGCTTCCGCGCTGAAATTTCTCATAGAAAAAAAAAACGTATTTAAGACGTTTTAATAAAATTCTCTGCCCTGTAAAATTCGATTTCCCTTCGGCGTGTTATTTAAACCAGAAAAATGGAATTGTATTTTCTCTTTAACTCTGCAATTGCAACGCTCCATTTGACGCACACCCCGAGAAATGTGCAATTTGGAACTTCATTCCTGAATTTTTCCTAATTTTTTTTAAAACAAAACGTCGCAATGCAGGGATTTAGTGGTGCAATCAAGCACAATTCGGAATCCATCTGACACAGTCGGAAACGACTTTGTCAACAATTTCTTAATAATTCCAGCTCACTGATCCGAGGAATTTCAAAGAGCTCCAATGTAATTGGATGCAACTTTTGTACTAAACCAACTATAATCCAGAGAATTCCGATGCAATGCCGTGCATCCTTACAAAGGGCTTCTAGAAAATCCCCGGTCCCTTTCAAGTTGAAGGCTTAGCTCTAAGCTCTCTAGTCTTGTTCTTTTCTCTGCGGACGGAGAATGGACACGAAACTACCGGAACTTTGTTGGCTGTTAGACCTAAGCAGATTTAACTCTTCCAAAGTTATAAATAAATAAGTTATGTAACAAATAATAAAAGCTAAAGTCTCAACGACTGCAATAAATGACAAGGTCAATAAGTCGGTAATGCAATGAAATTTCTATTTTAAACTTGACTTTAACGCAGTGGCATCATCCTTCTTATTAAATTATTATTAGGTTATTTATGGCGGCTTAATACCATACCTTAATTAGGCAACATATCATTCAAGCTTCAGTAATTATCTCATTATTCTGTTATATTGAAAGGTCGATATCCATACTGCATCGGCGATAATGTATTGTATAGTGAATAATTTTAATTAATCCAATAGTTGTACGATTACTCTATTTCGTGGTATATTTATAATTTATAATCCCACGGAATTTTAGTTCATCGTTTAGCTCTGAACCAAAAAGAAGATTAAGGGAGCGCTAGTACATTTTAGACAGAGATTACAGAAACTGATTAAACACATCGAGTACGTCTCTGTTTCTCTTTAAAAAGTGATCAAGTTCAATATTTGCACATGCAGTAAATGCAAACGCGTCTTTCCTTGAATTATATGAGCTCCTGCAGTGTTGATTTGGCTTTAATGAAAAGATTCAATACTAGCTGTGAACGCGCAGTAAGCCGCTCCTTTCCAGAAGATGTTAACTATTGGATATTTATACTTTAATTTCGAGGGGGAAGAGCAGGCATGTTGAAATTTTAGTTAATGTGGAATAACCTGAACTTAATTAAAGTTAGGAGCACAAAGATTTCTCTATGCAATTCTTCGAACCGCTCGACTATTTGTTTAGTACGTCAGATGTTGGTTGAACCAGGGCGGTTGGTAAAAACCCCCGATGTTCGACCTCAAACCGAAACTATCGCTATAAATTTGCACATTTTTTCTCAATTATCCACCACAATTTCCGTTTTGTCCGAGGTGCCAGATGCTGCAAGGGCTTATTTAAAAATTGCAAGAAGTTGCTTATCTACCACCGACAAGGTGCTAGGTCAGTACGCAATCTAACCTGATCACAGCACCTGGGGAGCAGTATATTCCCATAACGCACATGCTTCGATCACCGAATAATTTTCAACCCCCCCAATTTATATATTTATTTATAAATTATTATAATTCGCCCACGGTTCTCCTCGAGTCTTGCATGTTCGCCGAGCGTTGGCGTCGTCCCGTAAAGGCTGCGCTCCTTCCAACTCTTTACCAAACGATACTATCACAAATTCTATTAATCTATAGTTTCACATTCAGAGCAAATCCTAAGCAAATGATTGGTTTAACCCTGGATTATCAAAGACATCGGTCGGTAAGCCAGATAGTGTTCCAAAACCATCAGATCGATCAATCGTTCACACGGGCGTAACTGCGTTAGGCCGTTGTTTGTCGGACATGTTCAATTAATATAGACATAAAAGCCCAAATGGGCTCGCAAATAATTAGGTTTCGGCCGGATCCTGGTGGATCCTTAATGGCTTCAGGATTTTCGCAATTACGTTTCCTCAATTCGCGAAACGATTTTCGTACCAATTTGATCTAAAAGACTGCACCCTTTGCGCTTTGATTAAAAATTTACCTATTGATTAATTAAGGAAAAAATCATCATGTTTATCGCGTTTTCTGAAATTTCTTGAATCTCTGAGGATGAGGTCGAGGAATCATTTTCAACGAATTATACACAAAATTGGAGTCTTTGAGGAAACTCCATGAATTCCGGGTCTTTTTTGAGGAAATAAAAATGCTGCGCAGAATACTTAGAAGAACTAATTGGGGGCTCTTGTTCTGGTAAACCATTTAATGGAGGCCATTTGGAAAAACTCGAAACTTGAAAGCGCATCTGTATCTGGAAAATTCTATAAACTCGCTGATTTTATACGTGTATACACTGCAAAAAATATACATGTAACATGTCCAAACAATTTTCAGAAAAAAATTTAAGACGAATTTCGAGACCTGCCAGGATTATTATTAACCTCTGCTCTGATTATTCAGGATATATTTTACAACACCTGTACGCGTTTGAATTGGAGAAACAATTGCTAACACAACTCTACAGGGCGTCCCAGTATATGTGGGCAATCTCTGGATTCGTATGGAACAAATCGAAATAGCATAACAAATCCCTTCAAATTTTTGTCCTACGTGCTGACCCTAGGGAGATATCAACCTCTAAATGAGGCAAACTGAAACTGGTTTTCCTTGAAAAACTTTTAATGTGCTATATCTAGATTAATGATCTTTTAATATGACAACTCCTAATTTGGTCTCTCTACAACGGTGTCTTTTAAATTAATTTGCCTCGTTTAGTTCGCCAGAGACGGACTAGGTTTAACAGAACAATGCCAATTCTTTTTTCGCCCTGTCTGATAAAGGTGCCACTATTTTTTAGACAGACTAAACCTTAAGCTAACAAATACTCTTGTTGGATGACGAATGGCTGAACCATTCTCGAGAAAAACGTATTTTTTTCTATGGTTTTATGTAGTGTTTGAAATACACAACTACTGTAATTAAGTGTTGTTTACTAATATCATGTATCAGTTCTCGAAATTGCGATAAAACTAGATATACCGTATTCAATCAACTTTATGATTGATCAAACATCTTAATATTTGTTAATTAAATCCGTCCATGTGTGTTGCTTGGTCGTCATCCGGACATGAACATCTCTTATTCAAATTAGGATATTCTCTGCAATTACTATTCTAAGGAATTGTGGATCTTTTGACTTTTAAATTTTAACTGCGTTTTATAGGCAAAATTATTGCGTGTTAACCATCCCACATTTCCTGTCTCATTGGATTCAATAACCCAAACTTGGAGAATTTTCCTAATAAATTTCCATTGGAGCTGAGTGTTCGGGACCTTGCGATAATTTGTCAAAAACTTTTCGGTCTTTATTAACTTTAGCTCAACTTTCCAACTAGTGGAAAATACACATAAATCAAGCGCTAAACGCGGATAAATACTTGTTACGGATAGCAATTTCTAATCCGATAAACATGACTTTATTATATAGTTTTCGAGTGTCACTATTCGGTAAAAAGACGCAAATTTCCTTTTCCATTCGTGGAGGGATTACTTAAAAAATGTTTCCATCTTCGCAGAACTAAATCTAGTGAAATTATTTCTGTTAAAACCTAGTAAATCCAGGGTTCTTTTATTAGAATCCGCAAGGAAGCAGATTGGTGCAGCGAAGGATAATTCCGCGTAATTGTGGATAAATAAGGACAAAAGACCGGGATCTCCTGGAGCAAAGAGAATAAATGCAAATTAAAATGTTTACGATGGTCGAGAACTCCACTTTAGCAAATGAAAATATGTTTTCACAACTTGAGACAAAATTTATAATGTCTATCTCTTTGTTCGTTGTTTTGTCCTTTGAGCAGAGAAATCACTCCTTTTGTTTCATAAAACGAAGATTCATATTCTGAATACAAGGTTCCATAATTTGAGAGTAAATTAAATATTTTCACTAATCTCTGCGGTACTCACCAGAAGAAAATATATCACTATTATAGGCACCAAATACGAAGAACTTCAAGCTTTTTGGTAAGAATATAAAATAACAGGACTTCTGAGAACCCATATTTCTAAACTCAAGCTAATTATTACCCATGTACGTTTCTCGTATCGCATTTGCATATTAATCATTATATTATATTATATATATTATATTCGTACTTAATTATAATATTGATATGAAGTTGTTAGTTTTCCAATAATGAACTAATCAGTTTAGTACTCTAGCCTATTATATTATCTAAAAATATAATTAAAGGATTACGAATTTATTGCGAATATCCAGAAAAGCTTGGGTACACTTATTCAGTGATGCGTAAAAATTTAATCCATAAACTCTGGATTATCGGAAGCGAATTTAAAAGGTTTCAATTTGTAATATTCAGCCTGCAAATTTTTAAAGCACTCAGCCTTTTTCTGGATACATCAAGTTTGATCGTAATCTAATGAAATTTTAAAACGATTATATCCAAATATTTTTTGACTGGAAGTTTTCAAGTTGTGGAAATTCCAGACGCTGCCGGGACGTCATAAACTGTTCAGTTACCACCAGGATTTACGAAATTCCCAATGAACAATATTTTAATAACACTGTGGAATACAAATGAAAAAAATAAAGTTTTCCAAGACATGACAATAATCCTGGAGAAAAACCCCACTTTTAGTAATCCGTCTCGCTTGTTGGGGGCGCCAAGTGTCCTCCTTTAGGATCTTGGATATGTAATCCTTTAATCCTCGTCTTTGCTGGCTTGCCCGTATACTCCCTATTCAGGGCTAATTTTGTATAGCGAAAAGAACTTTCGATCTCGAGATTTTGACAAGAATAATTCTGACTAAATGTATAATATATCAACTGAGGTATTAAAAACCACTTAAAATCTACTTAGGACGTAAATTTTTAATGTTAAAAGTCAATGAGAAGTATTATTATTAGATTCTCAAGGAAATACTTGGAATCCTAGATCCTTATGACCTTTATAGAAAATAGATTTTTTTTCTCATTAAGGAAAGGAAAAGGCACTTTTATTCCCAACTTTTACTCTCTAGAGAGTAAACGTATTTTCTCTCCCTTAACATCATAGAAACTTAATAGTTAATTGCACTGTATTTGCATAATTGAATACGGAATATAGAAAATTGATTTATGAGTTATAAAAATTGTGAGAACTTGTTTTCTCATTTCTCAATGTTATAAACAATTTTATATATATTTACATACCTTAACGAGGTGCTAACGATATATTACATGAATTTATAAACCAAACCAGTTCGATATCAGTCAATAAACACTACTTCAATAATCCAGAATAAATCACCACAATAAAACTCACACCATATTTCTAAGTGACCTCAACGTACAATTTTCCGTATTTTCAATGAACTAACAGGCAACTCACTTCAATATTTAAATTACCAATACCACAATACAATATATATTTTCTATGAGAGTGTTTTCCAATATCCCAATATTGATATTTCAATTTCAATTACTTTCAGTAACATAGGTATACAACACACTGGAACCATTTACTTTCTTTTTCTTTTTGATAACGGTTTTGTAATAATAAGATTGAATTGAGGTGTTATTTTGCAAAAAAAAACCATATCTCGTACCTCGTTTCCTACGAAACCTGGATTAACCTCCGCACATATTTCCGGACCCAAGAAAGCAGGATTGTGGTAAAAAATCCTATCTCCAGTAAACCCGGATTTGGCTCCCAAACGAACTAGCTGAAAAATGATTTGCCGGAAAATGAGGTTCAAGGATTCGTTGAATGAATAATCTAAATCCACTAGGTTTCACGAATTGAAATTTTAGAGATTTAGACTCGATTGTAATTTTTGCTTGTGTCATATTTCATCAATTTCAAAGTAATGAGAAAAACGATGCCAAGCTTTCAGAAATAGAGGACATTTATGTAGGATTCTTAAGTCGAGGCACAATCGGAAGTCGTTGAGTTGTAAATAGTGATAGTACTCTAATACTGTTAATTAGGTTAGGTCTTAATTTAAGATGTAAGAATTGTGAAGGGGCTGATGTTGCCCCTATAGGACGCCTATGTATGTCGCAACCTGGTTAGAAGTATTTTCGTCAATTAAGAGGGTTTCGCAATCATTATCTTCATGCAATTCTGCTATTTTATGATTAACGTCTAGCCACCCTTTGTCGGTACTTGTGGGAAAGGATAGCCGCCCTTTGTCGGCGTGGATGAGACGCGTGGCCGCGCTTTGTCGGCATTTCTGGAAATGTACCGACAAAGCGTTATCAGTACCATGGTAACGACTCGGGTGGTGTCATAAGTCAGCAATTGCTTTCTAGCCAGGGTACGACACTGTTTTAATTACCCTTAGTTTAGTATTTAAGAGCGCCCCGAATCTAGAGGGTCCTCTTTCTTTTCGAGTGGCTCACCAGAACTGTTATCATCCTACATTTGAATCCGTTTCTTATTCAAAAAACCCTAGACAACTATATAAAAACCCTACATTTTGGGGGCTCGTCCGGGATAAGAAGCAAAAGTGATAATAGTGAGCAAAGAAGAGACACCAGATGAGATCCAGGAACTGGTGAAAAAGCGAAACGGCGAAATCGAGTATCTATATACCAAGGGGTGCGATTGGGCAATTACGACGACGACGAAGAACCAAGCTGTTGACTCCAGAACTGAGGGTGACGACGACGACGCTTAACGACGAAATCTGGTGTCTACACACCAGGGGGTACGATTGGGCAGTTACGACGACGACGACGATGACAAGGTGCCAAGCTGTTGACTCCAAGATTGAGGGGGTGACCACGACGAAGCTAGTCACTGATTAAGGCTACATTGACGATAATAGTTTTCGCAGTAAGTGAGGTGTAGAGTAGAAAAGTATATTTTTATATTTTTAGATTGCAATTCTATGTTAGTAGATTTAAATGTTGTAAATTCTGTTTGCGTCTCGACTTTACTAACAAATAATCGTTTGCAATTGATTCGACGTAAGTAGCAAAGAGTGCTGTATATCATTTCTGAATATTCAAGCTGATATTGACTTTTACCCCTAATTATGGCTACTTTAGGAGATATCGAGAAAATTTCACAAAATATAAAAAATTCTAAGCTAAAAGCGGTTCAAGCGTTGCACGTTGCTGCGTACGGCGAAGGACGAACATCGACTTGTGCAGAATATATGAAGCCATGGGTTGACTATGGTAGCGAATCCGAGGCGGATTCCTAGTCAGGATGGCCGAATGTAGGATTCTTAAGTCGAGGCACAATCGGAAGTCGTTGAGTTGTAAATAGTGATTAGTTATTATATAGTGATTGTTAATTAGGTTAGGTCTTAATTTAAGATGTAAGAATTGTGAAGGGGCTGATGTTGCCCCTATAGGACGCCTATGTATGTCGCAACCTGGTTAGAAGTATTTTCGTCAATTAAGAGGGTTTCGCGATCGTTATCTTCATGCAATTCTGCTATTTTATGATTAACGTCTAGCCACCCTTTGTCGGTACTTGTGGGAAAGGATAGCCGCCCTTTGTCGGCGTGGATGAGACGCGCGGTCGCGCTTTGTCGGCATTTCTGGAAATGTACCGACAAAGCGTTATCAGTACCATGGTAACGACTCGGGTGGTGTCATAAGTCAGCAATTGCTTTCTAGCCAGGGTACGACATTGTTTTAATTACCCTTAGTTTAGTATTTAAGAGCGCCCCGAATCTAGAGGGTCCTCTTTCTTTTCGAGTGGCTCACCAGAACTGTTATCCTATATTTGAATCCGTTTCTTATTCAAAAAACCCTAGACAACTATATAAAAACCATACATTTATTATGAAGAGTTAGATGCAAAGATAGTTGAGAGGAAGAGAGACGAGATGAATGTAAAGAATATTGTTCCTCTGTTTAATTTCCGCGAAGGCCTCAAAAAGTTTGTCTCGTCAAAATCAACACGGAAACTTAAGGATCTTGTTTTATCTTGCATTAATTTTAGATATAGTTATGGAGTCTGGTTCAACATGAATCCTAAGGGCTTTTTAGGGTTCAGAAACAGGTAATTTTGGTGTTCCTGATCCAACAGTGCACATCGTAAAAATGGACATAAATTCTTTCTTATGTCTACTGTGTTCTACTCATTCAATTATTGTAAATTACATATCACTAACCCCAAGTAACTTTATAGCTTCCCTTAACACGAAAGATTCTGAAAAGCATTGTAGCTACCTTGTGCAGGTCAAAATATACGACTCAAGTTTAGATGCACCAAATTGCAGGTTCGTGGGAACAAACATATTGAAATAGCCGGTTTTTCCAGCGCTATAAAGTGCCATTTTAAACTCGCTATTTTCTTCGATAACTATGTTCCACTTAGCTCTACAGTCCAATTACTGAATAGCAAAGCTGTTCTAAATACTGGGTGTCCCAGTCACACCCGAGCTCTTGGAATTTGATGCAGAGAGTGAACGAACCGAGCTTCGATCGTGATCGATGTGCATTACTGACGGTTTATTTCCCAAAATTCGAATTTCTTGATTAAGGAGGATTCTTTTTGTCTTCTACGTGTTTTCTTATCTCTCCCTGTTTTTGAATTTCCATTTATAATTGCAAAAATATCGAGGATTTCGTATAGTCTTTCTATTGATTAGGTTTATGCTCTTCACGTTTACGTTGAAATGACTTTTCCCTTCATTACCGAGACTTAAATTCGCAAGCTGTATCTCATCAACAAAATAAAATGTCAAAATGCTCTCCAGGAACATTCGTTGTGTTTTAGCTCCCTGCACGAAATTCCGAGAGCTCGGACGTGACTCCTAAAACACCCTGCAGTTGAGAGCCTCCCCGTCGATTTCTTCGCCGAAACTGTATTATCACTCAATTGAAAGGGGGAAGAAATATAGAGCATATTTTCCAAATATCAATCGTTAGGAAGGCAATAATTCAATCGGGCACATCCGCTCTACAGGAAACTGCTAACGCCGAAATAAAGACTCGGAGCTTGCGAGAGAAATTGAATAAGTAAAAGCGAGTCGGAAAATCAAATTGTTGAAGGGGAGATATATCTTTTAACTAAAAGCGAAATGCTGAGTGAAAACTGCACATATTGCCCCAGAATAAGTCTGCTTTTGAAAACACTATTCCGAGGGCTTATTTTCTTGATGCACCTTGACTGAAAAGGAAAGGATTATGTCCCAGCATAAGTATAAATTTTTAAAGTGTCTCCGAGTGCATCGATATCGATGGATTCTGAACCTGTAAATATTTCAATAGGAAACGTACTGTTTAGGGTTACAATTCGAGGTTTTCAGCTTTAATGGTATGCAATTTCTGCCATGGCAGAAATGACCGCTCATTACAAATCCTATTATTAGCACTGACATTGGCTTTTTAGTGGGTAATGTGTAATTTATGTTATTATTTGTTTATGCAATCGCTAATTATAATTATATTCCATCTAGATTTAGAATGTAATTACGAGAATAAATAACGACGTGGCAGATATTAATAAATCAAGGAATGAAGTGCGCGTAAGCATGGAATCTAGCACTTTAGGTGAGGCAGCGTTTTCATGGGATTTGTCTTCATAAAACGTGTATCTGGGCATGAGACAAATACACCATGCGAAGGCAAATACCGCGAAAGGCAATATAGACAGATTGCATGAAGATGTCTTAATAACATTACACCAAGGAAAATACAAACAATATACTCGGCAAAATAGAAGCCTGAATCTACCATGAGAGATGCGACTACGCAAATGAAAGGAGGTGGGGCCTCAAATACGTCAAACTGATAGTCTTCATTTCTTAAAATAGCCAGGATGTCCTAGAGAATTACGAGCGGAAGCTCCAGAGAAGGAAGACCCACCACTATCAACTTAAGAACAATTCAATAGATTAGACACGGATGAGGACTCAAACAACAGATCAAACCGAAGCTTTTTACTTCTTCGGGACATCTGTAAAGGTGTCCTCTTATTAAAAAAACAGTAACCGGGATGTCGCGAAGGGGTGGAAGCTGGGGAAAGGTAAGAAAATAGTAACTGAAGAAGATGCCAGATTGAACAACACAAGATAGTAGAAACTGCAGAATTCGCCAGATTGAACCAGACTGACACGTACATTAAGCCGAACGGCTTATTTGATCGTCATCCGCAGGAGATGTAACATCAACCGCAGAAAAGAGAACACCAAATGAAGAACTCGATAGATTAAAGAGACACATAATATGACTTCTTTGTTCATCATATCTACTTTCTAAGTGGTCAATTACATTGCTATCACAACAAGTTATTATTGCACAAACTGAGTGCTCGCAGCTGCTGTAACAACTTCCACTACGAAATAGCATTATTTCGCATCCAGAGTCTATTAGAACGGTCATCTATTGTCATAACAAACCAACACATGAGCGTGGGAGTATCCAGTTTACACTCAACCCGCGAATTGCCGGCCTTGTATCAATAAAAATTGTTTTTAATCGGTTTTAATAGACGTTTATGACATCGGTCCTCTATTTATAAACAGCACCTAATCTCCTGGCACAAATGGAAAGTGTCGCTTAATAAAAACTGATAGGGATATTACACTTATTGCTCTCGGCAGATGTAACTGGTATTTTTCCCGACAAGTAATAATCAATTAAACAAGTTAAGCCCTCAGCTTATTGCTCTAATGTAATCGTTCCCGAAAGTATTAAGGAACTCTAAACTAGTTTAGGAACTTAATTGGGGAAGCGACCCTGCCATGGGAACGATCTAAATTTCAAATGTGTGGAAGTCGAATGGAGTATTAGGCGAAATTAAAGTAGTGTGCGAACCGACTAAATTATTCATATTTGTAGAGCTTGAAAGGATTTTGTTTGCCGAACTGATAGTACTTGCTAATTCCGAAAATGGAATTACTCAACGACCGTCTGTTAGATTTTAGCAAATGCATATTAATATTATTTCACTCGTGAGGTATTTACGCCACTTTACCTCAACCGGGAACAATATCAATAAAGCCCCCAACAATAGTCGGAAGTTGCTCAAACAAAACGGACTAAGAATTAGATTATCCCAGCCCTTACGATGAGAAATCCGGTTTAAAGGCCCTCACGTTTTGCTGATTAGGCAACCCGCAAAGACTGTTCCGCATTGTAAAGCGGCCTTTATTTGCCCTAAAGGGTTTATTATCTGATTTCCGCTGATTGGTGCGTGACAAATATGCTCAACTGTCCTTGATTGGATCTCAGCAGGAGTCGATGTTTCAGATCATTGCGTTTGTTTTCATCAAGATAAATGGTCGTGTGAGTTAGGAAAGACGAGAAGGACATATGTCTTCTCAATATGTAACAAGTAATGACTAGTGAAAAGTAAGAACGAAGTGAAATAAATTTAGTAGTCTCTAGGGAAAAACTATTCTTTTAAGATAAAACGCGAATAATCGCCTTCGGACTGTGGCCTTCCCATTTTAATGTATTACTACGCAGCTTTCTAAGTTATCGTTGTCTTTTCGACGCGTTTTTTACAGAAGCTGTCTTGGTGCACTTTACTTTAGAGGTCCAAGAACTTTAAAGGATAGAGCGTACCTATTGGGATGATTACTCATGGCCAAGTACATTGACGCGGTAGACCTATTTTGGACGAAAATATTTTCCGAATTTCCCACGTTTTTCGAGCCTCACTTACGTGAAATTTTCATCACATGAAACGTAATTCCTCTACACTTCTGTATTTCAACCAATCAAGTCGCAAATTTTAATGTCTTTTAACTACGTTTTGGAGATTTCTTGCAGTGAAATTGATTGGCGCAAACCATCTTCCAAACTTCTTCTTTGCGCTCCAACCTCTATCACGTGGAATTTTCTAATATCGCAATGCAGTCGCAAATTTCAGTGTATTAACCATATTTTGGGAATTACATCCAAATTCTTTAATGCACGAGGTCTATTTTGGCTAATACATCTTTTCAAAATTTTTGGAGGCCCTTCATGTACCAGGTCATTAAATGCACTGTCGCTAAACATGTGTGGTGCGCGTAGTGTAGGTCAGGTGTTGTGCTCGTCAGGTTGAACTTCACTACAAGTAACTTGTCCTTTCGTTATAACTGTCGAGGGGTGGTTTCTTATTATGCATAGCGTAACCCGGAGCGTTATCAATACAGTCGAGTAAACCATCGTTCGTGATTATTATTTTTTTTTAGAGTAGTAGTATTTGTGGCAGCAATTCGTTGGCGTAATAAAAATCTTATTACTCGAATTAATTATCCAAATTCAATGTATTCACAAATTCAATTTCAATTGCAATGTCCAATCCATCTTGGACACATGTATTTCTCAGCCAATCGAGGCGCCTTTTTGAAGGCTTGACAACCGTAATTTGTGGATTACTCACGCTCGAACTCATTAGTGCACAACATCTATTTTGAGTTATACGATTTTCCCCACTGAAAACCTTTTTTGACAAAAACACGACTTTATATAGCAATGATGTATATGGCGTTTGGTGTTTGCCTATAGTTTATGTGAAATAAATTTGGTTGTTAATGGTGGTAAAATAACAGACTTCTCGTGTAAAAACCAAGTAGAACTACCGCATTCTCTCAACTGACTTCGATTACTCAGTCTCCAGTACAATTGATGATATTCACGTGCATTCAGTTGGCACTGGTTCTGTATATCTTCTTTGAACGTGTTAGAATTTATGTCAAAGACAAATGGTTACTTAACTTATTTTGAAAGTTACAAATTATTCAGTTGAAAACGGACCAATTATTGGTCATACTCGTTGGTAACGTTTCAATTTAAAAATCATTTTTCTGTCTCAGCAAATTAAAGAGCACCACGGTCGATAGCTCAATGACAATTTAATTCGAGATGTGCGACTTTCGATGGTAATTTGTTTGCGCTTTACAGATTCGCTCCTCTTAATCGTTTTTTTTATTCACGCCTCAGTCCAAACAACACCGGAAAAGTGATTCGCCACAACGATATGAATATTCATCCGAAAACAACTTTGGCACCATTATCAATCGATATGTATGCGATAGAAGCCACTCTTCGGCAATAAAATTCTATTAAACAAATTCGTGCGTTAATTGAATATGCAACTGGAATAAACAACCTATTTATAAACAATATTTCAATATTGTTTTCCGAACGTACATTAATTGGGAATGATCTATGGCCAATAAAAATAACTTGATTTCGATAGCAGCACATTGAGCTTGTTTATTGTTATTAGGTTATTTCGGATTTCGGGTTATCAGTAGTTTTGCCCAGCTCTGTTTTGATACATCACTAGTTTCAAGTTTAACTTAGGTCTGGGTTTTTAAGAGCTGGGAATATGCCAAGTTTGGCTCTTTTCGGTGCTTAAATCAAAGCCTTGGCATCCAACTTGAAGTGCCATTTCTGGAGTTTTAATTAGGTTTTAATGCCATTTAAATTACTCAGCGAAAATTGTGTTTGGTTAAACCATATTAGAGAAGCGAGAAAGGGCATTTTCCTAACTCCTATTTGCTTTAACCGCAATGAAAATTATCATTAAATTCCAATATACAGGGTGTTTCAGAACTATGAGATCAAACACCTAGGGACTGTTCAGTGTGACAATAGAAGGTGTCTGAATATAAGAACCTGCGTCCGCAAATGTCTCCCTAAGGCCCTACGGCCTTATCACGCTTTAAGACAGTTATGTTCAAAATTGTGTTTTATCGAGGTTTAGTAATGTTTTATTTTAATTTGTTTGCATAAAATAACACTGCAGAAACTGATCAAAATGTCGCCCTTGAACGTGGATGCACCTGTTGAGTATTTTTTGCTAAATGTTTATCTTAGCCAAGACTGACAACAGAAATTCTTGATCGCTAGTTCGACACATTCACTCGTTAATTTTACAAATTTTAAAAAGTTCGTAGAATAATCGGTCTTTACGGAGAACTACACCGATCAAGAACTGGCGGATGTGCATCTGGTATATGGAGCAACAAATTGCAACACAAAAGGTGCTGCACGGCTTTATCAAGAACGCTATCCCGTAAGGCAACATCCTGGATACAAAAAGTTTATCGCAATTCATCGACGACTTACCGAGACTGGCACTTTGAAACCTATCATGCACGATGCTGCTGCAGAAATAACAATAAGAACAGTCTATCTTGAGCAAGAGGTTCTTTACCGAGTTGCAGATGAATCTTGGACTAACACTCGTCAAGTTGCACAGGATATGGGTACAATTTATGTTTCTGTTTGGCGGGTATTAAAAAAGCAACAATTTTATCCCTACCATTTACAAAAAATCCAAAGTTTGACTCCAGCCGATCATCAGTCAGGAGTTCGGTTTTGTCAGTGACTATTTTATCAGATTATCGAGCAACCCTATTTTTTACGTTTTGTTTTATGGACAGATGAAGCCAGTTACACACGATATGGCATATTTAACAGTAGGTATAGCCAGGTTTGGGCCGAGGAAAATCCACACGCGATATTTGCCGGGAGTCATCAGCAACGTTTGTTTGTTAACGTGTGGGCCGGTATTGTTGATGACCATTTGGTTGGGCCGTACCTGTTGCCCAATCGTTTAACGAAGCCTATCTACATGCGTTTTCTACAAGACGTCCTGCCGGAACTTCTTGAAAACGTTCCATTAAACGTTCGCCAGCAAATGTGACTGCAACATAATCGTGCGCCTGCATACTTTTCTATTCAAACCTGTCAGCATTTGGATCGTCAGTTCGGACAAGGTGCTCGGCAAAGGTGGTCCACTTCCATGGCCCCCTACGTCACCCGATCTAACACTTTCAGATTTATTTCTGTGGGGACATGTAAGATCTCTGATTTATGAAACGTTAATGGAAACACAACATGATTTGATTGCACGAATCACTGCGAGATTTGAAGTCGTTCAAAACTATTATTAAATTTTTAGCCAAGCCCGCAGAAAACATGTACGGCGTTTAAACAAGTACTGTGAAGTTTATGGACGACATTTTGAACAATTTTTGTAATGCTAGTTTGCACAAACAAATGAAAATAAAACGCACTAAACCTCGATAAAACATTTTTGCACATAACTATCTTAAAGCATCATAAGGCTGTAGTTCTTTAGGGAGACATTTGCGGACACGGGTTTTTATACTCAGATGTCTTCTATTGTTGCACTGAACAATCCCTAGAAGTTTGACCCCATATTTCTCAAACACCGTGTATGTAATACTCCATTATGATAAAAACTTCTTCATTTCTTCTTCGAAGATTTCAGCGAAACTTCATTCCTCCTATTTTGTTTTCACTATTATTTATTGCCTTCTTGAATTTTAGCAACATAACACGAGTTTCTCGTTCTATTAGTGAGATAAAATGAAAGTGGAAATTTCTTAATTATGTTAGTCTTTCTTAAAAACATCTTTGAAAATTTTCTTTCTTTACCTCTAATAGTACTTCTATTTTTACAGTTTTTTAGCAATTTTCTGTCTCTTCTTTTTTTCCTTTTTCGATGGTATTTTGGTTTCTTAATTTTTGTCATAAGGTTAAAAGAAAATTATTTATTGGGAGTTTTCTTATGCGCTGCCACCTAAACTTCTGGTTTATGTTTAGTTGGTAAGCAACTTTATTAAAGGAATCTCCTGATCTTCTTTCCCTTGGTGGATTTGGTCATTTCACAGCTTACAACATTACATTTTAAGTTAACAGTGAACCAATAAGTACAAATTATGTACATATATTAGGCATGCAACTAACACAAATTAACAGAGATTGAAATTGCATTTGGCTCCATGCAGCAACAAAATGCATCAGAATTTCTAATTTTTTATTGGGGTTCAATAAGAAGAGAGAAATATAGTTAAAAAAATCTTAACAACGGTGAAAGAATTCTGAAAAAAAAATTCCAAGTTTTGGCGAATGTCAAACCGTCTGAAATCAAAGCCCTAAAATCGCCTAAACATCGCCGTTTCTTTTTATTGACCTTACGATAATCAGGTTTTTCTTGGATTATAATTAATTTCCCTTAACTCTATTAACTCAAATGAATATGTTTTATCCAATTTATTTTATAACTGGCCATTTGTGCAAACGCACTTTTTCAGGCTTGACTGGGCGTGTAAAGGAGTGGTATTCACCCTAATCACTCAAGTCTGCTTCCAACTAACACTATCAATAGTTTAGTTTCACTGAAGCGTTACTCGCGAAATTTAATTCGCTACAAGTTTCTCTCAGAATTAAGAGCATCATTAGGAAGATCTTTACTGCCTCATCGATCTATCCTAAAAAAGATTTATCGATTCGGTTTAATAACAAAAGTTCCAGGGGCTTATTACCGAACTTCATGAGACAATTTCTATAAATTCTCTTAGGTTAACACAGGTCTAGCCAACCCATTTGTTAAATGCAGCTCTCAACGCTGCTCTCGAAAGATTAACGCTCCAACTTTCAAATTTAATTAGAGCCTTCGTGTAGCCTTTAGCTTTATTTTTTTCTTATTTATAGCCTCGATGGGATATTTTAATTTTTGTTCAGGGAATATTAAATCGAGAATGGGTTTTAGAACGCACGCTTGTTTGATATATTGCATGGGAAATAACCGGTGGCTGAACAAGACCTGCAGATTGCTTCCGAGGGTGATTTATTTCGGTTAAAGTAAATAAGGACAAAGAAAATAAATTAGTTCGGACTTTGTTTTTGAAAAAGAACTCAACAATAAACAGATTCTAATTACATAAGGTTTAAACTCGATCGGGCATTCTCTAGAACGAGACTTCCAAACAATCCGACTGTTGCACGAAATAGAAACTTTTAATTCCGGATGCCCTGAAAAACGGAAGGGAAGGAAGCTCGACACAATCTTGATTATAATGCGCTTACTAGCACCTCTAAAACTTTTAATAAAATTCTAGGGAAAATCTTTTCTCGCTCGCGAAAGCACTTCCGAACAAATCCGAATGTTAATCAGTATTCCATTTACATGCAAAACGATTTTAGCCCGGGAAAATTCGGGCAATATCCAGTGCTAATAGGAAGCTTGATCAAGACTCAGTTCTCCCTGGCACTTACCAAAATTCCCCTATGGAATAATATTGTGAAAATTTGCTATGAGGCTGAATCCACCACTGGATTTTCCTATTGCTAAAAGCACTTTGGCTGACCAACACGCTTGAGCTATGACAGCGGATTTTTTTTTATATCCTTATGAAAAATAGGCGACAGTTGTGACGCTGAAACGGGATTACTTTAATGGATACGATTGTTTTTCGGGATCAGCTATTATTAAAAGCGTAATAATTTTCATCACCCAGTAGCTTGTCCTAGAATGCTGATGGGCTGTAGCCGGGCTTTGCACTCACCTGCAACAAATTTGCAAATTCAATTTGAGATAATTTCATTAAATAATAATAAGAATAGTAATTTTAACATGCATATTTCAATATTAATCTGGGAAATAATACAACAACCGGAATGGCATGAAAGCTTACTATACCCAAATAATTTGTGTAATTTACTGATCCAGACATGAATTCTGGAACTCCTCTATAGCGAATTATAAGGTTTGTCGGGTTAGTTCTGGTTAGTTCAAATTAAGTCAGGTTATCCGTTTTATAGAAGGTCCGCTATTTAGAGGTCCTAATGCTAGAAATCCCCTATTATTAATTTCGGTGACCTAAATAAGAATGCTTCGTAATTTAGAGCTGTTCGGAATTAAGAGATACCCGTAAATAGAGAATTTAATCCATTAGCAAATTACAAATTTTGGAGATGTGTATGCTTAATAGAAGATCACCGCTAAATCTAAAGGTGTATCCAAAAAGCGTGATTAATTCAAATTTCTTTTGGAGGTGAGATAATTATTCGACCGTTTCTAACAATTTTATAGTTTTTAAATAAAATTTAGCTTTTTGTGGATGTCCCTATTATCGTTTTCAATATATATGACGCTAGGGACAGGGATTCCAGTCCCCATTCAGAATCAGGCTACCCGGGAAATGGCATTTTGCTACAAACTCCAACATTTCCTTCCAGAGGAAGTATAGGAGCAGTCTCGAGACACTCATAAATACTTGTTTCTGGAATTCCTACGAGCAAAGAAATGAATGGGAATCTGAATTCAAGCTTCATATGGATATCAAAATAATTTGAGAAATCCCAAAATTCTCTTTTCATTTAAATTAAATTTAAGTCAAATTTTTCAGGCGTTGTTAGAGGGTTTTGATGACTAAAACTCCTCCACTCTATTTCGGGGATTTCTCAAAGTAGTAAATAAATAAATAATTTGAATTGTTGATTGAAACACAGTTTATCTCTAATTAAACAGAGTAAACAAATTCCACATTCGTTTACAATGATTTCTCTCATCCATTAATTCCAATGATTCCACTATTACCACTCGTAAATGCTGGTAGATGTATACTTAGCTATTAGTTCTCCCCCTTGGCAACACTCACTCAATTATTAAAGCCGAGACCTTTTATTTAATTATTATTGTTGATACATCTGTCAGTCACGATAACACTTGTAGTGTTTACCCTCGGGTAACGTTTTTTTGATTAATTACCCATGAATGTTTATGAGAACGTAAATCACATTAGATCGCCCACTCACAACCCCGACCGTTTCCTTGCTGGGTCCCAACTTTAAAACCCGAAGTTTTACTTTAAGTTAACTCCCACGAAATTTCCACAACGAGCTTGCCAAAATTGGAAACTTTCGAATCGTTCTTATTGAATTATTACCGACTTCACCTTTGTATCTATTTTCCAGACACGAAAGAGGCGTTGTTCCTAAGTTTCGGTTCGGTCCAAAGTTTTCGTTGTTTTCCAGTCGTGCTCATTCATGCCAGACTTGGATTAACGTGACATAATTTTCAATGCTGCATTATCAAAGACTCGCGTTTTTCGTCTTGTTCTGACGAGGAAGACGGAAAAATATTGAAAAGCACGGTTATTAGGAACTATTTACGATTTTCCATGATAGAAGTTCAGGAATATCGACAATAATTCTTTGTTAAAAACTTACAAATCACAAAGGTGCCTAAGGCTTAGACATACAAATAGGGAGGTAATGGAGCGGAAAGAAATGAAAAATGATACTGTTGCTTTCAAGGGAAACGAGACGTTAAACAGTATGCCTTAATATGAGGGCATTTTTATATGTTTATTGGCTTTAATGAACAGCTCAGTTTCTCACTACCCGATTGAAATTTTAGTTTAAATTAAAAATAACATGTCTCGTTAACCGCCGATGATTTGGGTGCCAATTGAAGGTTTTGAACGGGCAGCTTTTCTACATTCACGTTCCTACTCCATTCTTCATTCAGTAATTCATTCTTCATCTACTCAATACTTTCATTTTAAGTTGAAAAATTGCCAAACACTCCACAAAGTTAACAAATAAATTTGATTTAAAAGTGAGAAATCAGTGGCATCTCTCCATGAATTAGGACAAAATGAAGCAAACCTGACTTTGTGACCAACTGAAGAAACCTTGTATAGGGTCGCTAAAAACATTTTTAAGTTCGTGGCACGCCCCTAGTGACCTTAATTTTTAGTTCAAAAGTTACTAAACCCCTCAAGAAATCAAAAACTCATTTCGGGCATGGAAAAATCGGAAACGCCTGTCCAGAAGTTGAAAACTACGGCAAAATTATAAAACAAACATTACAGAACTCATTAGGAAACGCTATTACTAGTGGCACAAAATAATGCATGTCCTAAATTGTTATATAAATAGTTATTACTTTAAAAATGGGCAATCAAAGGTGTCTCTTCCAAAAAATTGAACACACAAATTAAGATCCCCACAAATTCCCTTCGATTTGGGAAACAGGAAGAAAATGAATTACAGCGATTTTTTTTCCAATTTAAACCTAAACGGATGGTTGTACAAAATTCTACGTACCGAATAACTTTCCCTGATTAATTTTGGAAAATTCTATTTGCGCCGATTTTGCTTTTAACTGTGGTTTAGGAAATATTTGGTTTTAAACTTGAACTAAATTCGATTTTAATAGTGAAGTAGTGTGTATTTAACAGGAATTTTCCCTGAAAGGAAAACCTAGAGACACTCAGGAAGCTAGGTCAAATCGCAATGCGTTCCCCATCCCACATACAGGCCGTGTTTCATTCATTAAAATTCCCGAAAGGTTCTCCAATTTTCTTTAAAACTTTGCTTTGTTTCGTGGCTAGATTCCCAGGAGTTTACAGGAAAACTTCCTGACAAAAGTTTCTTTTTAACTTAACTGGGGTGTTAGCGATTTAGGAGATATTAACTCAAGTCACGGTTCCGACCTCTAAAAATCGGCTTAAAAAGAGCGAAGGATGAAACAGCGTTTTTGGGGCTTAAAACATCGACGGGATTCTCTTTTCTTCTACCATGGGATGGTGTTCTCTGAAAATAGACGGTAATTTGAAAAACCCAAACGGGTTCCCTTCGATAGTAAATAAAGTAAATACCTACAACTTCATCTGGGCTATTATTCATCCGTTTCTATGAAAATAAGCTTCTAGTAGAACTCGCTTGTTGCTTTGGTGTCTATTTCAGTCTCACCAAATAACGCTTTATTTCCAGTATTATTTTTTAAAAAAATGCCCATGACACTCCCTAAACAAAGATTTAATATTCCAGACTCCCTTGGAATGATATGACTGACAAAAGCCGGCGGATTTAATTAGTTTCCTTAAATTGGATTCCAACTTGGTGGTATTATGTTTGCGAAGCTTTTCACGCGACAAAACGCATAATTAAAAATGGGTACTTAGCCGAAACTGAAAATTCAATTAAAGAGATTATTTTATTTTCTGGTCAGTCCATGTAGTCTGTAGCCACTTGAATCCTGGCTCCAGGCAAGTTTTTGCAATTCAGAAAATACAGATACATCCATCACGCTTTGAACAAGGGCGTAGTCCTATACGCATTCCTGAAAATGAAGGGCAAAACTGAAGCTTCACCGTGAAAGCCATGAATAATGCGGAAAAATTCAACGACGAAGCATCTTAGGAGGGCGTAGTTAAAAGTTCGAAATTAATAATGTATTTAGAGGCGTGCACCTTTCAAAATGTACAGATAACGCCGGGCCTTTGAACCGATCCTCATCTGAAACTCTGGTTTAAATATTCTTTCTCTTCAAAGTCCCGACATTCGTAGGTCTTAAAATTGATTTACTTTAACACTACACGTTGAGTTTTCTCGTTTTAATTCCCTAATCGTTTTAATAAGCGCCAACACCTCCAAACAAATAACCACACTTAATTAATTACCCCACTTATCGTTCAAGTCGGTTTAACAAAGCGGACGCCTTTGCACCATCGACTTGGAAACAATTGCGGCTTTAATTGTATTAAATTATTGTTAAGGGTGTAGAAAGGGCGATAAATTTTCATATTCGCCGTGGAATTTAATTGGAATTATTGGATTAATTATTGCAAGGTGTAATCTGAAAGTCTAGTTTATTTTTTAAATAGATTGAATTGTCTCATTGTCGCCTCAATTTTCAGTTCTAAACAATGCAAAAACGCGGAAATCTCTCCACAAATATGTCAAGATCGGCGAGTCCAAATAGTTAAATTTGAGACCAGAAAGTCTCAAAGCTCGAAGTCCAGGTGCTGATAAGGGATCTCTGTTATCCTTAGCTGTCCTTAGGCTTAGGAACGTCAGGAAGTAATTCCATCGGACCACGGCTTATGCGCCAGGAAATTACTGTATTTGAGCGGCCGGGAAAGCTTTCACAGCCTGATAAAATGCCCATACAGGCAGGATACATCTAAATAGAGTGATTCGACAAATGGAAAGCATTCGTACGAAAAGACCGCAACCAATAAGGGTGAATGATATTTCATCTCACATGTCGTGATTCGAAGGATATTCCGAAACCACCGGAGAAACTCACGCTGAACCACAGAAAACTTGTCAATGTATAGTACCCCATGTTACGCCTATGTTTCTCCTCTTATATTACTTGTATTATTTTCTCATGGAAAGCCGAGAACAATGTGGTACATTTTCGCATTTAAACAAAATGCACAAATCGCTCAACTTAAGAGATGTTCTGGTTTGACCGTGAGAACCGATAGATAGATTCACGCGTATTCATAAAACACCATGACTCTTTCGCCACTCACAAGTTGTTATCAGTGATTTGGCCCTTCGCAGAGTCGATGTGTTAAGATATTAGTTGCAAAAACCTTTTAAAGCCTATTTTTCTCTTATCTTTAAACTAAAAGCCCAAATTCGTGGGAACCTACCTAACCAGCGTTCTGATTAGTCAATCACAACAAGATGGGCAGATTCCAACCTCTGCTCATTCTTCCCAGGTTTTTCCTCCTCCAACAAAAAAGATCAGACCAACTAGAACGCTCTCGATACTTGCACCAAAAAGGGCCTTTCTGCGCCTTACCTCCTGCTCTTGTGTTACTGAGAAGTTAATAAAGTGTTGTATTTTTGAAATCGAGTATAATTATTCCAATCGGCTCACTACATCAACATGGGATTACTAATACCGTGCACTGGGGCGATGAGGAGAAAGTCGCCGCCACTGGCAGACAGAAGAAGTGCGACTGTGATCAACATCAAGTGGGACATTGGGGAATCCCTAACCGAAGAAATGCAAAGGATGGTTAACCTGTCCTTGGAGAAGGGAGAAAATTTCGCTATAGTACCAACCAAAATTCTAGTGGAAGACATCACCGCGAACGTAGAGTGGTATACGTTTATTACCCACTTACGCTGTTGAACAAATTAAGGCACAGACATAATAAATTTTATAGCATGTGAAGCCATCAAATAGTAATTTTAGGAGAATAGTTTTCGAGGATCTTTAAAACTCCTAACGACAACGAGTAAATGCTGGTTAACGAAACACCGTTTTGCATTTGGTTAACATGGAGTCCATGTTAACCAAACGGTCCTTATTAACGTTACTTTCCGTTGAATTCCTATTAACCAAACGCTAAACAGCATTTGGTTATAACCACCCGCTGTTCGACATGTGCCGAAAAATTGGCTCGTGACGGTCATGCGAAATTGATCCGATGAGGGGGGCCGCAGCAGTTGTGTAGGGAAATGAAACACGTAAAATTAGCTCGGATCGCCTGCAAATCGTACCATAACTAACAATTGAGCCGGGATGCAATTATCCATTATTCGAACAGGAACTCGAACTATTTTTGTAAAAAATGCTCAGAACGATTTAATTAGCTCTAGTAATAAGACCTAGTAAATTGAAACGTTGCCAAATAGGATTTTAACTAATTCGCCTTGCGTTGTTTTCACGCTTCTTTTCATTTAATTTTTATCATTTTTTAAAAGGGCACATCCAGTATATTATTACATATTTGAATCGCTCTTTTATGGTAGATTTAAAAAATGTAAGGTTGAAACATCGTTGATTAGATATGACAACATTGCAATAAACTAGATCGCACATTGCCTAAATATGGTAATTTAGGCAAAAATCTGTTCCAAAATGATGTTGAATTTCCAAATTTTCCAGACATCTGAAGAAAGTAATTTTCCTAAACATACCATTAAAGAATTCAGAAGTAGTGCTTCACAAGCCAAAAAAAAGTCTTTAAGCTTCTCTATAGAAGGGCTATCCAAACTGGTAATAATATATAGGGTATTCCATCTGAAAGAGCGTAAATTTGGAATGGCACTGTATGAAATACTTTGTATTTGGTGTACCCTAACTGAACCCACTTAAGTTCATAAACAAATTAAAATTAATTATCTTTATTTTAACATTATTATTCAAAGTTCAAAAACGTTTTGATATTCGAATACAGATTAAACAAAATTCAGAGTGAAAAAATGAGTGTAATTGATAAAAATATCGAATTGCCCTAAAACGCTACGGAATTTTAAGATAAAAGCAGAGGTCAAAAAACATCGAAAGAATACTGACTATGAGATAAACTTATGAAAGAAATTACATTGCACCTCATCAAAAACTTATGACTAAATTCAACTAAATCACCGGACTCTGCAGTTACTACTTCATTCAATGTTGCAAAAGGTGAAAGATTACTTCGTCCGTTATTTCTTCGCCTTTGATAATGCCCATCACAGCTGTAGACAAAACGTTTGGGAAGCAATTCTATTGGACCGTGGGTCCAGGCCCAGAAAATATTTCCAGTTTTAAATGAAATCTCATTTTTCTATATAAAGAAGACACGTTCATTATTCATTCTCTTCAAAGTGCCTTTTTTTTAATAAGAATATACGCTCTAGCTATTTATTAAGCCCCCTAAACGACACGCCGACTAAAAATACAATAATCTAAAATCCGACGTATTTTGAGAACCTTGAACTTGTTTTGCTACAGTTATTGAAATTAATAATTTTTAAAAAGTTATATTTTTTCAGTTCCTAAATGTTAATACATAATGTTAGATTCGCCAAGTTTACTTTAGAAAAATGTAATGAAAATTATAGTCAAGATGATCTATTTCAATTGAGAGATTTACTCCAATTTCTTCCTTTCTTGTGGTTTTAGGAAAAGGTACATATTTGACTAATCTAAACTAAACTCAACTGAAGGTTCTAACTACCCAACTTTAATCTCTCTCTCCATTATTCTTCCCCATACCTCATTTACTTAGAACAATTCTTATAGAATAATACAAGCGAGGTCTTGAATTTTTCTTTTTTGTTGACATAAATCAAAAAGCTCGAAAAAATTCCAAAGTTTTTTATCAGTTTTCGAACTTTAAGAGTAGATATTTTGGGAATTCATAATACAGTTGTCTTAAGGAAATAGCTTAATTTAACGCTGAAATATCTCTTTATATTTTTTTTGTTAGTTTTCATTTTCTGAAATAATGAATTAACTAAATGATGCTTCTATTTTCGATTTTGAATATCCCTCATGATTAAAGCCCGTTAAACCAGTTTTACCATACCCAACAATGAAAATATATTTTTCCCAATTAGTTAACTATATTGAAAAAACACCTTTCCCGCAAACGTATGAAAAAATGCTATTTTCCGGACTCGTAATGCGGAATCTAATCATGAAAAGTATCACTGATTAAACGACAAAATAGCGGACCTGTTTATTCCATCAAAACAAATTGCTACATTATATTCGTGGAAATTGAACTTATGTTCCATTAACCAGCCTCGTGTGATTTTTTCATCCTCAACAATCGTTTAACCAACATATTTAATTTTTTCTAAATTGATAAGTTCGTTTAAGTCAATTGTTTATTTTAAATATGTATTTAAAATTAGTACATTTTTCAATTTACTGGATATCGTGATACATGTATTCAAAAAAGTGTATAAATGGTCTTATAGGTTACATAATAATTGAAGAATTAAAATGCTTTTTTATTTTAACTTTCTTATGGGATTCTTATTCCGACCTTTTTAAATTATTAAACAACTTAATATTTTGGAGTCATGATATACATATACAGTATGTCCACAAATAGAGGGCCCAAGAGGACAAATGGACAAAAAATGTCGTTTTTCGACAAAAAGTCATTCTTGATAAAAGTTTCTGCTTCTCGAAAAAATACGATTTACGAAGATACTTTTGAACTTTTTTATACAGGGTAATATAAATAAATAATATAAATAAGTAATATCTACTAGCTTTTATTTTTAATTACTTATAAACTATTTTGGAATAGTGAAATTTTGTATCTAAACTTTGGATAGGATTGGAAATCTGTTTTTTAATTACCATTTTGCTCCAAAATGAGAAATAAAGCTAGTTTATTCTTGATAGTATTTCATGTGTCCGTACTTTTTGGACCCTGTATAAAAAAGTTAAAAGTCATCTTCCTAAATCGTATTTTTTCGAGAAGCAGAGACTTTTATCAAGAACGATCTTTTGTCGAAAAACGACATTTATTGTCCATTTGTCCTCTTGGGCCCTCTATCTGTGGACATACTGTAGATGAAAAATTCTTCGGGGAATTTGAACAATGTCCTTCTTTTATTCGGATACGATAAAAAAAACACACAAGAGTACTCCTTCTTCGTTTTTTTTTTTGGTTACAATCAATCAGCGATTTACCACAATTTCTATTATATAGTTTTTTTAGTCACTAAAAAGTAGGCTTTTATGAATGACACGGATAATGAACTATAGTATATAGCAGTTTATAATGGAAAAAGCGCTTTCAGAATCTCAAAAATATTTGCGAATCAAAAATATCTAAATAACTTCTCCATGGATATCTAATAAGGTTCAAGAGGAAATTTTTGGTTACGAAACTATCCCATATTTTTATGAACATAGAATGGCGTTAAAAGGCAGTTTTTGGCTCAAAACAGCTCTAAAAATTAACCAACACAGAGTTTCAACGATAAATTCATCACACATTCTGAAAGTCTAATATCCGGCGAGTTGTGATTTTTATTGAAGAATTTAGACAAGCCTTATAAAAATAATTTCTCGACTCTACACCCTCATCCATTCAAAGATATGCTATTTAAGGAATTAATTATTAATTATTACTGTTGAATGTCAACTATGCGATCATCCAAAAAATTAAGGATTCAAATAAACAAAACTTCAATATGCTACATTGAAGCAAAGATTTTCTGTTTTAACAGAAAATTGTTGCCCAAGAAGCTCATCTGAGTTTTTTTAATATTTGTCAGGTAATCATCATTTTTAATTTTCTAATTGCCGTGAATATCTCTTTTTTCCTGCCAATTTTTGCCCGAACTGATAAACTGAATTACCCGGAACTGTACAACCCAGACCTGGAAATTTTATTTCATGCAATGACACTTGCAATGACAAAGAAAATTATTTCGTTCAATTCACTCTTTGATCCAAGAATAGATTCACATAAAGCGAAAAAAAAACGCAGCATGAAAATGAAAACAATCGCGTCTCATTCACATGAGAAATAATTACGTAAAACGAGACATCCCGGATGTAGGTATTAGTTAAGGTCACGAAAAATTGTTATTTTTATTTTATTGTTGCATTCGTTGTAAATTATCCTCGGAAATACATATACAACGTAATCCGCTCGATTGTCCCAGGTCATCACTGTAGCCTCACTTCTAAAAAATAATAGACCGCGTATACTGCATTGACGTAGATTTCCAAATGGTTTTGTTCTGTTGAACTAAACCGTATGGTTTTTTACAGGTGATTCCAACTGTATTCGAAATAATCTCTTTTTCCTCGTTGACGTGTGCACTTAAAAGCCATAAATTATTCCGGCAAGCAAAACAACAATTATATCGAAACGATCCTATTCAAACTCGCGGTGTTATCGTAAACAACGCTGGTAATCAAAAAATAAAAGCCGTTTATTTTCAATTACCGATTCAAAATCAAAAATCTCCATAAAAATGGGAAATTAATGGGGAATTGTTCAGTCAGTATTACGAAAAACTGACTAAATGTATGCTTTCATTACCCCATTGTTCCATAGAGACTTGGGGTAATTGTATCGGACCTTTTACGGACCATAAATGCGACATTTAAGGTGTTAATACACACATGTAGCCTGAGTTTCTGCCAAAATATTGTTATTTGGACAAACAGTTAATAACCTTTTAGTATTTGTTTATTAGTTTAGTTTGTTGGTTTAACGTAATACGGTTTGCGGTTAATAATGAAAACGAAATCTATTGTGTACATGATGCGGTCTACTCCAAGCCCCAAGGACTCGAGACACATGGGAATTTTTATTGTTAAATGTTTAGCTGTGTTTGTTATTGTTAATAATTGAACTACTGGAGTTGAACTACTGGCAATTGGATTTGTTGCTTAGGGATACCTCAATTAAGCAGCTTTCAAATTCCAGCATGGTGACTAAATCCCAAGACAATTTTCCACGATTTCCTTTTGGCATGCCTTAGAAAGATCCAATGTAAGATTTTCTTCATCTGAAAGTTGAAATTCAATAGATTGCCTATTGTATTTTCATAATACGTATTAATAAGTTTTTTCCCCCATATTAGTAAGTGTTCAATATTACCACCGTTTACATGTCTCCATACAAAAGTTCCACAATTTCATGACTCTTAAGATAGGGACATTTAATCACCCTCACATCAAAAAATTTTGTGAATTCCCTATATTTGGCCGTTATTTTGTAATGCTGTATTTTCCGCAATTCCTCTCAAAATCAGTCGATTAGAGCAAAATACAGCATTTTAGTTGCGACACTTTTCCACACATCCGTTTTCCAGCTTTTGAGCTTCTCGATATCTCAGGAAGCAGGTTGGCTTAAAACTATTTCTTATCATCTCGATTCTTAAAGCTTTCCACCATTACAGATACGTTTCATGTTACGCAAACGCGGCGCGGAAGTATGAACAGGAGAATCGCAAGCATGCGGCACAACGTTAAGGGAATATTCCTTGGGCCAAAATAAGAAAAATTGTCCCACAAATATACGTACGGAATATCTTCATTTCTGAAATGCAGAGTGTCGAAGTTCCTTTTTCTGCGACGAACAAAAATTTCTCAAAAATTTTTGACGACTTTTTAAGAATTTCGTATTTCAAAACTTACGTTAAATGGTTTTTTTACAAAAAGTTCCAAATCGAATGATCATTTCTTTAAACTTTACTATTATTTTTCCGATTTCATGTTAAATGGAATATGCTAGAGTCTGAATGAGACTTATACTCAGTGAACTAAAACAAAACCAACAGCTTCCTTCATAACTAATGTTGCAAAAAACAATATTTTTCCCCTATTTATCGATAAATGGTCAAATAAAATTCACGGATGTTTACATACAACACAATATATCCATATTAATGAGTAATTAATATATGGAATTTAGAAACATAAATTAAAATTATTGCGTGAAGCATCAAGGCAATATTGAAATTTTTACCCAAATACTGCTATGTATTAATTAAAATTTAAACCATAATTTCGATGTCATAACAAGTATAAATTTAGCCAATTAAGATTTCTCATACACTATTCTCTTACACATAAAAAATATAATGATACGTGTATTCGCCAACATAGCAAAACTTAACCACAATGGTGGGATGATTAATCGCTTATTAATATGAATACATGTTGGCTACAACAGTTAGTAAAAAATAAACCACAATTACATTCTGAAAGAAAAGTTTTCGCACGGTTGCAGCTCGCCACTTATGGAACTACTGATGACAATGACAAACCTATGACATGAAAGACAATTGACAAAAAATGGTTTCATGTGTACTTGTCTGCGTATTAGAAAATCGCGCATGAAAATAAAACAATTGAAAAAATGAGTTTTAAAGTGGATCATTAATGATCGGTTTTATATACTTTAATCAAACGTGTTAACAGTCACTCGACTGCAAACCATATATTATAACCCTCTTCACTTTCCCAAAATTACCCTGAAATCCCCCTTGCTTCTAGAATAAACGTGGTTCAATTACAACCAAAATTACACGATTGTCGCCTTTCATTTATCATTATCAAAGTTAAATTTACAACAGCAAGATGTCATTAATGAGTGTAATGTAGTTTAAACATGTTCAGTGTATATATTAATTAATAATTATGAGGAGAGGTGTTGAATAGAACGACAATTATTATCGCTGATATAATGGAACTTGCGTATTTATTATGAAGTTGCATATAGTTATAGACATCGATTCGACGATACAATGAACATGAGCTGTCTGTGTTATGATAATCAGTTCTAGTATTAATAACTTTTGCTCTAAAAGCTCGATGTATGTGCATATAATCGTGTTGATCTGGAATGTTTTGGATATTAAACTTATTTCCAGAATTGGTGAACTAAATTTCTTTACCTCTAGGATGAGGCAAAAATTCGAAATAATTTCCAATCAAGGTTGTTAAACCTAATAAACTCGACAGAATTAATATGAGCCTATGTTTTGGACTAGACATTATCCTATTTTAAAAATACTTCAAATATTTGCGATTCGCTAAAGAATTTCGAGCGCACAGCGGCAATTTTTTGCTCGTACTTAAACACAATTAAAAATTAATTTATACGTAAAATGTGTTTTACGACCAACAGAAATGTTTAGAGTTATCACAAAGCACGAATAATCAGAGAATTATTATGATATATGCTCCCCCCGGAACACGCTCTTATTCCGTTATAGAAACTGAGCGTACCAGAGATAGAGCCGCTATATTCAGAGCAAACATGTAGAAGTGGAGATAATAGAGACAGCTGCCGTTCTATTTCCTGCCACTCCCTTGTTTGATTTAAATTATGCACCTGAGAGGTAGAATCGAATTAAATCTCGAGTGCATACTTACCTACTTACTCCTGTCCCAATAATTGACGAAGATTGTTTCGGAGAATTGGAACTCACAGTCTCAGCAATAACTTGATTCAACTTCACTGATTCTAAATAGCTCTGTAAATCTTTCTCTTTCTGGCACAAAAAATCTAGAAAAAGAAAGGCCACATACGGAAGACACTTTGGCCAAATATACATCGTTAAATGTAGCTTGGAGTTTCATAAGTCCCTTCCCGAAGAGAGTAATATTTTTGGGGATAAATTGAGGAGGAATGTCCGCTAATGGCGGACCAAATTCGGCCCTTTCCAAAATTAAACCGAGATCGTCGTCTTGGAAAGAAAATGGAGATTTATGGGATGAGCTGGAGATGCGACATTAGATCGTTAGTGCATTTTGGTGTCCTTTGATGTCCAGCAACAAATGACCGTCGTAAAGATTCTTCATCATGGGAACAATAATGATTATTAAGCAAAAACATGTTGTAGTCGATACTAGTGAGGTATGAATTGTTATAGAAATCAGGAAGATGAGTTCCATGGTTTCCAGGTGCAAGAAATCAACGATAACATCAAATTCGAAGAAATAGTTCATTCTTGACACAAACATGCAAAAACAAAAATTATTGAGTTTTTTGAAACGATTTTTATTGGTTTTGAATGAACTCACTCTACAGTGCCAGTTTTAGATTCATTCTATATATAGCATAGAGAAATCAAAACTAATGAATTCCCAGAGCAAAAATTGGACTCACACAATATTCGTTGGCTCCACAAACTATCATAACTATCATAAAATAAATAAATAAATCATAAAGGCGTCAGCCAACGTTACGGCTTGTTTGTCATGCATCAACAACCACTAAAAGCTGCTGCCGTGGATCAAAATGAGCCAACAGATGGGGACTGATATCTGATGGGCATTGAAAGCTTTTTGATGTCCTGAAGTCCAGTCGAAATCATTTCGATGCGACCTATTAGCGAAATATGAAAAATTTCAATTTATTTTTAACTGAAAGTCCTGACCCGGCATTCTCAAGTCAGTCAAAGTAATAATAAAATAACCTATTCAACGAGATCGCTTCAAAAAGATTACTCAGCTGGAAAGTACTTTTTTCCGGATTGATATTGGTTACAGAGGAGATATTCACAAAATATGGATAATTTCACAAATTTGATCAAAACTGAGAGTCCTGGTAATGCAGTCCTAAATAGCATGTAACTCTCCATTCAACGGGACCTTTCGAAAGGGAGCTGGTCAGCTGGAAATCGTCATTTTCCGGATGATCCAAGGCACCATTTCGCATTTTCAACTTATTCACAAAATAACCTGGATAAGCAGTTCATTACCAAGTACATAAACCTTCAATTTTTCCACATAACCGCAGAAGATGGGATAATCCTGACCCGTTTATCTCCAATTTGCAGAAATGGGTACTAAAACCGTTCGAAGACATCAAAGCCCGAATCTAACGAAAATTTGAATGGGTTACTAGTGTTGGAGTTGGGAGATAATAAGAGGTACAACTTAGAATGAAATAACTTTATTATCCAAAAAGAAAGAAATTAGAGAGGACCAAGAATCGTGCACGTCTTGTGGACGACAAATCTTCAGACTAAATTTATATATAGAACTAACTCTAAGAAGAAAAATATATAATCATAACTGCTACGTATGCATTTCTCTCGAGTTCCCCAAATTAATAGTCTACTGCTAGGTACATAGGAAATCAATCCGTTTGTCTTTAGACGCCGCTAGAAAAACTGTTTATTATTAATTTGGATAACTTATGGTTGAGTATAGGATTTCAACAACTAGAGGCTAAATTGCAGTCTTGAATATCGATTACTTTTTTGCCGATATTTGCGGAATAATAAGTGTCTTCAAAGATCATGTCCTTTGTCCCCTGTGTAAATATACTGAAGCTTGATTTTATTGGATAAAAAACCTCGTGGCGACAAATAAATAACCGAGTCACTTTTACTATTCTTAATATCATTTTTGTTTGGCAACAATTCTGAAAAATTCCCGATACAAATCACGGATCATTATGCCATCCGGGCGCCTTGTTGACAAAAATTTTAGCGAAATCCTACGAAAATAACCAGAAAATTTAAACTAATAAGAAACCACCGCCGATATAAATATCGTTTTATAAAAAGACCCCGATTCGTTTGCCAAGTTCTTATAAATATCCAATGTGACTTTGGCACCTCTCGAAAATGTGACATAGTTTTTACTCCTCGATTCCCCTGGATGTTTGGGTGTTTATTTTTGGACAATAAACACTCCAACGTTTCGGAAATTAAGTGTCTAATTCGACCAGTTTGCCCTGTCAAGGGGGATATTTAGAGTGGCGTGAAATGACCTGTCCAGCTGGAAATGTCAAGAGTCAAAGGCTTAGGAAAGTTAGCTAATAGGCATAGCACAGAACGTACAGAATAATACAGATGAAACTATGACTAGTTGAGGGAAATTAAAGTCAACAGAATGAGAGACTGTTATTGTCGTAATTTGCTTTTCTACCTACTCAAATAACAAAAGCCACTAAGGGAAAACGTAGTGCTGGATGACTAAATTCAGCTAAGAAGCTGCGGTTTGAGTTGAAATATGCAAATGGTTTTAAGGAGGTGTTTTAGGATTACTAACACAATAACTAAGATGCCCTACTTTTTAGCCCAAGTATTAGCTTTTTACAACATTAAACGGAAATCGCCAATCAAAGGCTACACAAAGACGTTTCAATTTCTCCGATAATAAAAACATTACTCGCACCTAATGAATCCGCTTGCGCTTAGAGTATCCCTTTCAAAGTTTGTGATCAATTTCCTTTTTTTAGTTTCTCCATTAAACGGATTGCGAAATTAACTGTATTTAAAAGCGACTAAATTACTTACGATTTCTCAACAAATCACCTGATTAAGAAGAATAACTCTCAAAGACTCTATAAAAAAAATGAACTAAGCAGCTCCTCAGAGATATGTTGAGGCGGAAGTGGCTGATCATACAAAGTAAAGCAGACAGAAAGTTGCTGTTCATATTTCCACTGAGGATTTGATTAACTCAATTCACGCAATCCGATTTATATTCCAGACAGGTGGAAAATTTCAAAACATTTTGAGCAATTTATGGAGTAATCGTCGGGAATTTTTCAAACGTATTTATCCAGAATTGGTTTACGAAAAAATGATTTGGGAGGCAGAAATTTACGTTTATTTGCCAGCAATAAAATCGAAAGAAACTTATCTAAGCCGAGTTTTTACGAACTTTTCCCTCCCTTTGTCCTCGAAATGGAGGGCTTTTTCGTGCCGACTCGGCCAAAGCAGAGTTATTCCGGACAATATCCCCAATTTCTTATGGGCTCTGGATCTACATTATCTTTCCAGTTGGTTAACTCCTATGCCTTATTTACGATATGGAGGGTCCGCAGATTTTCAGTTGTGATATCATAGCGTGAAGAACAATGTTCCATTTAGAAAGGGGATAATAAACGTTCTGAAAACAGTTTAGCAGTGTTAAACATAAATTCGGAACTGGAAATGAAACGTTATGAGAACATGCAAAACTTTCGTGTAATTTCGTATGCAACTGTGGAGTTAAAAATTTTAATTTTAACTCCACACTTGGACGCAAATCAAGGGATAGGGGATCTCAGTGCAAAGTAAATTTATACGTTCGCCTCTGCTCTGAGAGCTCAAAAAAATTTGCAACCCGTCAATGGAGTATCGCAATATTTTTAAACTGTTCTTACTTTAAATTAGTGTTCAGTCTTTTTTTGACTCTCTTGAAATTGCGTCCCTTTCTCCATTGCTTTTACTATTCTTTTTTTTTTAATCAATAGAGCTATGTGGATCTAGGTCACAAAATGCGATGAAGAGTTAATCTGTGCTAATAATCACAGTCGTTTTAAATACGAACGTTTTTCAAGTGATAGGGACAGTTTAGTCTCATTCCAATTTTAAGTGTTTCATCCACGGTCATGTATGTTGCTTTTACTATTTTAAAATGGATGATTTTCAGATCAGGTTCAAGAATTATAATATCAAGTGTACATACAGTAAATTATCGACGTATAACGTTATTTCTAAACCCAGAAATTCTTAAAAATCTTTTCTCCCATTTCTTCTTTTTCCCCGTTTCCCATCGGTAAGTCCGCCAAGATGCCGAGCAACTCCGTGTGGGTGCTGAGTACCAATCTGCCCGACTGTACACCCGCCACTGTTAAAATCGCTAGTAACATATGTGGTAATACATGTTTTTAAATTAACTATGGCTCTTTCAAATGTCAAAAGTCAATACAACATCCAAAAACCAAAATTCTAAGAACATCTAAAGCAACCTTTAAGCAACAACACTTGTCTTCCGAGCAAATGCGTAATTAGGTACGGTATCATGTAACATAAAGAATAGTTGATAATCTAAAGACATTAAATAATAACGCGACAATAATACTAAACTTGTCTCAATTTGCACAACTCGAACACAATAATGCACATTATTATACCCGTAGATATGCAAATGAAAATTGGCTATAATTTAGCTTTCGTTGAAAAAAAAAATAGCGAAAAATGCCACTTCCGCAATTTTATCTTGTTTTTCATTTATTTTTGTTGTAATATATGCCCATGTCCCCGTATATATAATTTCAGGAATAATGTTATTTAGTTTTCATAATACGTCTCGAAAACTGACGTTTTTATTTTTGCTTCTTTCAACAGAAAACTCTCTCAAAACAGCAAAGAAGCGACACTAGGTGAGAACAAACAGTTTAGTAAAAATTTCCAGCTTTTTGACCTTTGTACCATTACAGCAAACATCCGTCGCCTTACGTTGGAAAAAGCAATATTTGCCCTCAATAGGGTGAAACAAACGTATTGAAGCGACAGCAATACACGACTTTCACGTTTTTGCTGGGAACTAAGCTTTCTGGAAAGGGAGGATTTTTAAATTTTAAATTTCGAAAGCGCCAAGCTTAAAGAGCAGACAATATTTTGCTTGTTGTCAGGCATCAAAAACAAAATAAACATGTTGAAATTTCGCAGGAAACCTCTTAAGCGGCACTTTTAAAAATGAAACGTTTGGCATATTTCATTAAAGCAGCGAATATCATTATAAAGTTTCTTTTTATAGTGCCTCTACCGTAGAATGAGCACAAAAGCCAGATTTCAATATCGCATTCACAACATAATACATATTTAATTTTTTTTCCGGTAATTTAGCCATGTGTGCAGTGCAGATTGAACGCACATTAAATCAAACAATACGGTTTTAATTCAGCGCTTCGGAATTTATCACTAATAAAATAAATTCAGAGTATGGAGCAAACAGTACTTTCAGGACTGGATTATTGATTAACTCGGGAATTTTATCTGGATTCAACTTTGACCAATCGGAAATATTTCATTTTAAGCCATCCAAACATGTAAACCTCAAAAATAGTAATTTATTCCTGTAATACATTTCGGTTTGATTTGACAAAGACCGATAAGTCATCTGGTATTTTCCGATCCTTTCAAATATTTAAATATTTGTAATTAAACTAAAAATAACAAAATAGTTTGGATCAGTGAGGATATTGAAACAATAACGCGAAATTCTCTAAAAAGAGCAAATCAGAGATGAAAAAATTAAATTAACTGTTGGTAATAGTGAGCTATCTAGTAGCTAAAAAGGGGAGGTCGAAGTCGCGTGGGGCTACACCCTTGGGGGCCCTTTTCACTCCCCAAATCACCCTTATCCCACCTCTGTTCTGTACGAAGGTCTCTCTGTGCTTAAGACGACACTCTCAGGAAGTATTTGCCGGGCGGGCTGTCCTCCATGCCCGGGAGGATTCCCAGGAAAAAAGTTCTCTTTTTATCGGCATGCCTCGTTCAACCACTCTGTGTACCAAAAAATTACTTTCAGGTAATCATTTTTGGTCACCTCACAATATTTATATTTATCTGTTTTATCTGATTTTAATACCAAATGTAGTATTATTTCAACAAAAAACTGAGTAGAAGAATGAACTCCCAGGCGAATCACCTGAAAACTCTCAAATAAAGTACCTTAATTAGTGTATGCTTCAATATTTTTTTTTGTAAAATTGGAGAATAAAACGATATGAGAACATAGAAAGTTCAGAGAGTTAACTAGGTCGGACCTGTTTTAATAGGTATTTTGCCTCATGACTCATCTATTTTTTGATTAAAACGTCTCAAATCGTGAAATGTAATACGCGGTTAACAAATAGTCAGGTCCGTATTAAAAAGAGCTGTTGATCGTACTGGAGAACCAAAACTATGGCTGCATCTTGGAAGATATATTTTCAAAGGTACAACGTTACATTAAATAAAGTCAATTCAGGTTTATTTTAATCATTTTATTACTCGTGCCACTTCAACTTTTTTTTTGTCGTAACCAGACCTCATGAATTTAGGAAATAACCATTCACTAATCAATTATTACTTTCTTATCGCGAAAATCGGCGAAAAAAATTAAGTTAGCAGAAAAGCGAGATAACGTCAAAGAACAAGCGCAGAACAATAAAAATAAATTGCAGTCCGGTGATCCAAGATGCAGCCAACAGACTCAGTAATAATGAAAATTCTAATAACAAGCTCTTAGATTTACTAAGATGTGCCGTCTTGACTGTTTTTAGTGCACTATGCTCTTAAAAGCATGAATTCTAAAATTTACATAAAATTACAGGTCGTCACATTATTTTTTCCGTTCCTAGGCGTATGTAGAAATACCAGCTCTCCGATTATGTCAGCAATAAAACAATAGTTTATAACTTTTCCTTGAACGATTTAACATACAAAACCCATAATGGTAATATAAAAACTTAGTCGCATGTTATACAAGATAGTGGAACTTGTTAATTTTTGTTTTTTCCATGATAATGGAAACTTTATAATGATGTTTAGTGCGTATGTTGTCTTCACTTCAACCATTCCCAAATAACAATTATTGCTTAATTTGAAAAGCTGAAATAAACAATTGCTGCCGCGAACTTCAGCTCTAAATCAAAACTGCATCATTCAAGAAGCGTAAACATCGCGTTAGCATCCACTTCATCACTTTTCGGTAGTAACTACTCAGCAAATAGATTTTAATCAGTTTGTTTATTTTGATAATAGCAAATGAGCGTTAAAGAACCAGTGTAGACAGTTTTTACTATATGATACTTCGACATAGTAAACATGTGTTTTATCGGTTTGTATTTGCAAACTAGGATCTTTGTCTCCTTAATTTAGCAGACTTTATTGAATTTAATTAATTGTTTTAAGATTGTTCTATTTAGTCTTGATGTCATCTCGGTAGATCTCGTAGCTTTGAATTTTGATAGTAATTATTAATGGAACTTCAAGATCGTCATTAGTAACCTGACGAGACAATGACAAATCAAACAATATTCTTCTTAGGTCTATTCTAATCGTCTTCGTTGGTTCGCTAAATTGAGCTGTTTCAATCCAGTTATTCCTCGCGTATTTCTAAAGATACTTAAATTTCTCTTAGGATACCCCCAAATTTTGTGGGAATCGCTGTCTTTACCAGAGATGGCCTCTTCATTTAATTTCAAGAAACGATTAAACTGAGATTGTTATAGTATGCATGTTTTTCTACACAAAAATGTGTTCATTATTAGATGGCCACTGATTTTGAATTTTCAAATTTTGCTCTTGAAAGCTCCTCTGCGATTCCTGCTCTCGCTTTTTGTACTCATAACGTTTGGAACTCAAATATGTACTTGAGACTTCGCTCTTTACATCTCCAAAAACGGTTAATTTTACTGTACGATTTTTAAAACTTAAAAATTGCATCTCCGAGCTTAAAAAATCGTAGTTCGGTTTCTGGTGAAATTATCACTCGATTGGAATCTTTACATACCATTTTTGCTCATATTATTTTCTCCGGTCCAATATTTCTCTAGCTATTCAGATCTACTTAGCAAAAAAAAGTTCAATAATGTAAACAGTTAAATCCTGCTTAAAGCCATATTATGCATAATTGATTCGATATCGACAGAAAAGGTTTGCTTGGTTATTTAATATTTGAAGACGATCGATTCTGGAAAAATGGGTTTTAATATCTACAGGTCAAAAACAAAAATTCGACTGAAATAAATTTCATACCACAAACCAATCAATTTTATAATGTAATCATTGAACAGTTAGTTCAGGTTATTTTCTAAAATTAACACGGAATTTACAAGTTTTAATTTTAATTATTTCACGTTACTATTATCCACCTGACGTTATACTATTCAAGATCCAATGTAAAAGGTTAATTAAAAGTTCAATTACCATCAGTTTCTGATTATTTAAAAATTATTCAAACTTCGACCTTGATAGTGAACCATTGCTTAACCAAAAGATACGTTGCAATATATCAATGTGATTATGTGAAAGTTACGGGCAGAAGAATCACTGCAACCTCGATTAGAAATTCAGAAATAACTACCTATAAATAAGTTATTCTTTTGGTGGATACAGGTTGAAACTTGATGTTCCTCTGATTTTTTGGTATAAACCAATACAACAATTTTCACCACATACTTGCGCAATGGCCAAAATTGCAGTATTTGCCCAAAAAAAAAGACAGTTTGCAAATTTCGTATATTTCCAAATTCCCTTCTAGATATTGCAAAACTTGGCCAGAGTATTTCTTATTCGATAATGGAATTCGAATTCGGAGACATTTGATAGATGTTTGAAGATTACAGTATTTTCCCTAGGTCAATTTTCTCAGAAATATGATTAAAATCCTGAAGATTAATTGACAATATTTTAAAAAATCCACGACAGGAACGTAGTGAATAGTTATTATGATGCAGCTCTTTTGCATATGAATGGTTAATTAATATTGACTACGTTTATATCGCTTGTGGTCCGACTTAGTATTCTAGTCGACCGCAGGAAAACTGAATTATTTTCGGTTGTATGTTAAATATTTGAGTATCAGTGCAGCAGAGAAAATTTCAATAATGAAAAAAGAAGTGTATAGTTGAAAATTGATTATTGGTGATCAGTAGTCAGATTTTTCCCGAAGCTTTTAAAAAATCTTGTCAGAACCGAGATAATAACATTAGAAATTTTAAAAATCCACCAAATAAACTTAGTCAATGATAATGGAGGACCACTTCCTGTGGATATACAATACTGACTATATTTATACCTTCCATGGTTTGATTCATGGTCATCTATGTACATCTAGGCAATATTCATTTTTGCTGCCTGTTAACTATTTTATTTCCATTATTAAAGCAAAGACAGCTTTAGAGGTTATTATGCGAACATCGGTATCTCATTACAAAATGATCGTTATATTAATTTAAAATTATTTGGAAACTGATTATTCATGGGGCCGACTATTTCCGCAGATAAGGTTTTTCTCAAAATTAATATTCAATATTTAATAGCCATTATGACGGTGAACAATTTTCCTTCAGGTTGATGTATACAATTGTTTGCCTACAGTCAGGAGTCTTTTGATGGAATGTTGACTACGTTTATACAGTTGAAAGTTAACGAAGTTAATGTATTTTTGGTTTCATGTTAAATATTTTAGTAGTTCAGAGAAGCCTTTTTGCTTTATTTGACAATGGAAAAAGCAACAACCGTAAACAAAGGGCTTCTAAATCTGACTAAAACCAAGATAACTTGAAGTTAGAAGAATCTATTATATAAATCTAGTCAGTTATGGTGCAAAACTTCTTTCTTTTAAGCCAATGTGTAATTGATTGCCTGAAATACTTATTCATCTTTGATGCAATATTAACTGCGTTCATACCGTTCATGGTTGGTTCATGGTCATAAACCCAGAAAAAAATATTTATTTTCGGTTGCATGCTATTCTAGCAAAATATAATTATATTATAGAGTTATATATAAAAAGAGTCGCCATAAACTCAGAGACAAATTATCCATTTTCAGTTACATGTGGTTATAGCAGAAAAGCTTTTGTATCATTTTGCCCAGTCACTTGATTCATACATTATCCATAGTACGCCTAGAAAGTATTTCGATTCAAAAAAGTTACGATACATTTTTTACTTTTTATTTCAACAAAATTTAATTATACGTGAAGATTTACAAGCTTATTTTATTTGCCAATGCACTGACCAATCATCCCCAAACAGGTCTGCAGTCCATTGGGAATGCCCAGCAATAAATTGGATTCATAATTTTCAGTTACTACCACCTATGATTCTAAAATGGCTGCCATCAATTGAATTTTAGTGGGAGGCGCTTTTTGTCCACCCTCAACCCCTATGTTTTCTATTAGCCTGAAGTCCGGAGAAAAAAAGAAAGAAATATTCATGTTAAAATACTTTCTGGCGTTTTGATGCATTTTATCAGGACAACATGGCCTGTTCTTAGAGCGATCAAGTCATCTTACTGTCAGACCAAAGCCATTTATCATAAATTTTCGCTGAGAAAACTCAATATTAAAAAGTGAGAATACATAATAAAATTTTAAAAAATCCAAATATTTTATAGACGTGCTATACTGCCGCACTTATTTCAAGTTGATGAAAGGGGTTCCTAATTTAATCGCAAGGGGCGACCGAGGGACAGTCTCCTTCCATCACTTTCGACTACCGTTTGATGGTTCCCTGTCGCTCACATAAATCTACAAGAACATCACACTACTAACCTTAATTGTCTTCCAACCCCAAGCTCACCATCTCCAAAACTACCCTCCAAACTGCACAGTTTCCACCACCAAAGACACAAACCCACTCGAATGTATTCACACAATTTCGGAGCGTCACTCTTCAGGATTTTCTCCCGCCGAAAGGATTCGAAATCGGTGCGAATTTCGGGAGGATCGATCCCAGCACGAAGAGCATGAACGTGGACGAGAGACCGCAGGATGAGCCGATGGCACGACGCGCGTCCTGAGACTGGCGGCGTCGACGGTTCTCGACGCGGCGCTGCTGATTGTGATACGCGCCCGCAGGACGTTGATAAAGGTCGCTCGACGACGCTAAGATTTACTGCTAATTGCTCACCGAGACGGCTCTTAACGGTTTAGCCAGTTTTACTGGACCGCGAACTAATTAAAAAGTCTTTCTGGATATTTCGAAATGTAGTACTCACTCGGGGTCTTGGAAGAAAATTAATTAAGTGCAGCGGTGTGTTACTGATGAGATCACGCTTGTTTCGGTGTAAACCGCCGGAACTCACAATGCAGAAATGCAGCTGTTATTAGAGGAAACATGGGGGAGCTTGAGGAACAACAAATGCAAGCGGAGATCGGAATTCCTGCTCGTGTGAGCGAAGAGTAAGAGCCGCAGGATTTAGTTTTAGAAAGGAACTCTGAATCGAGGATGAGTATGCTAAAGGAAAGAAGACAATGCAAGGTTGGTGGTGATGCTAGCAACATCGCGGAAAAGGACTCAATCAGGTTGACACGTGAAACTTGGAGAAGACTTTTGCCCGTGGGGCGAAACTTTAGATGCGGAACTTTAGATAGTTTCGGAACACTTCTTGGATGAAAATATAAAACATAGACGCATTCGGACCATAATTAAAGCAGGGGGGAAAGGATCGCTTTGTTCTCATTGGAACTGGAAATTCTGTTTCTTCAAGTACTACGATTTTGATCAGGATTATTCTTGAATTACGGAGTATGTCATTTCTGGTAAAGACGCCAAAGTGGTTCAATTAAAACAATCCAGCAAAATATCTGACCACTCCATAGTAGACCAATCCTGGAAATGGTACCGAAATACTCAACAGGTACTTGAAGACGTGCTAAACTAATTTTCATGTAGTTTCAACGTCTCAGTGTCGCGTCTTTCGTAGGAAAAATTCCAGTATTCCCCTCTCACTTTCTCTCTCAGTTCCAAGCACTAGTTATTTGTTATACAGGGTGTTCATTTCAAAATGAACCACTTGAAATATCTCTTAACTGGCAGGAAAATTTAAAATGAAAAAAAAACTGTCTACTTAGATGTATGGGGGGAAATTTAATTTCACGTTAGAGAGAATTGTCCTAGTCACCCTTTCATTCCCAGCTACCCTCATTTTGATATATCAAATGGTACCCCCCATCGAGTGGTACATTATTGCAGGCGAAATTCAATTTGCCATGTAATTGTATCGAGAAAACCAAAATCGGTTAGTGGAGTCGAGAGTTAGAAGGAAAAATGTGTACTAATGCAGGCCTAAAATGCCTTTGCTACAAAAACCAAAATAAAATATTGCAAAAACGCATGCTTTCGATGTTTTTGTGAAAAGCTGAATTTTGTTATTTGAATCGCCATTCTCTTTGTAGTCAGTTTTACATCGAAATCGTCATTTTAAAAAGGGATATATCCTAGTTGAAAAAACAGAAATAATTTTCCTTTATAGGGCTGAAATTAGATGCGCTCGCAGAACCGCAAGAGCGTTCAATAAGAAACATGAAGATAAAAACGTGGGACATAAGTACGTGATGGAGCTAGTGCGTAAATTTCAAGAAACTGGATCTATTTGTAACAGAAAAAAACTACAGATACAAGAATTGTGGACGAGGGATACCAGATTAAACTGCTAAGCTTCTTCGCAGTAAATCCAATTTTGTTTATTAGGAAAGTCGCTAAGCTAAGAAGTATTTTAATTGGTTCCGTGTACAAAGCATTGATAATAAATAAGTTTTTTTCTTGCAAAATGTAAATGTTGCACTAACTCAGCGAGGACGATTATGATAGAAGGATGTACATTTGCAAAAAAATGTGCCAACGAATTGCAAATCACCCTCAATTAGTAAAAAATATTCGCTTTAGTGACAAATTAACTTTCTTTTCGAATGGACATGTTAATAAAAATAACTGTAGATATTGGAACAATGAAAATCCGCATCTATTTCAAGAAAGTCACATTCAATTTTTGCCAACAAATCAACTTATGGACACGAATTCATGGAAACGAAATTATTGGGTCAATCTTTCTGGAAAAAAATTTAACTGGTGAAAATTATCTAAACCTTTTACATAATACGATAGACCCTCTTATTGTCCAATTTCTGAAAAACCAAGTGGATGAGAATGGTGCCTGATAAACATAATATACATTTTTAACAAGATGGCTCCTCCTCATTATACCTTAGCAATTCGAGAATGGCTCAATGAACGATTTCCGGAAAAACTGATTAATAGAAGAGGTACAGTAGAATGGTCAGCAAGATCTCCAGATCTCAGTCCACTAGATTTTTTTCTAGTGGGTTATTTAAAAAATAAAGTGTTTAAAACTCCACTTGAAAATATTCAAGAATTGAAAGTTACAATTTTCCTAGAATGTATTACTTGACAAACATTGTCCAATGTTCGCTAAGAATTTGAAAGTAGGCTTTATTATTGCCTCGCTAATAACGGCTGACATTTTGAGCACTTAATAGAATTAATTATTTGATCTCAATAAGCCATTTGCACTGGTACACATTTTTCTTTCTAACTCCCGACTACATTAATCGATTTCGGTTTTCTTGGTACAGTTACATAACAAATTGAATTTTGTTTGCAATTATGTGCCATTCGATGGAGGGTGCCATTTGAAATATTAAAGTGAGGGTAGCTGAGAGCGAGGGGATGACTGATACAATTCTCTCTAATGTCAAATTAAACTTCTCCCTAGATATCTAAATAGACGTTGCTTTTATTATTTTAAATTTTCCCCCCAATCCAATGATATTCGGGGTGGGTCGTTTTGAAACGAACACCTTAGATATATACTTAGACATCATTTAATGGAGGGTTTGCTTTGAAATATCTTTAGTAACTTCAATGCTCAGTAGCTTTTAATTTTGCAAACGATTTAAGCGGGATAATCCAGCTGTTACTTTTACGCTGACACCTCTTAACAGTTTAGCCAGTCTTGCTGAACTGTGAGCTAATTGCAAAGTCTTTCTGGATATTTCGAAATGTGTAACTCACTCGAGGTCTTCGAAGAAAATTAATTAAGGGCAGCGGTGTGTTACTGATGAGATCGCGCTTGTTTCGATGTAAACCACAGTAACTTGTAAAGGAGTAATGCAGCTGTTATTAGAGGAAACACGGAGGAGCTTTAGAAACAACAGTCTCAAGCAGATATCGGAATTCCTGTTTATCTAAAGGAAGAGTGAATCGCAGGATTTAATTTTAGAAAGAAACTGTAGATCGAGGATGAGGGGGGGAGGGCATGTAGATAGTCAAGCTAGATAAGAAGCGGGACTGAAAAAAAAAACTTGAATGGAATGATAAAAGAAGGAAAAAATAACACAATTTCGGTACAGAAATATTGAGAACATGTTTTTTTATGTGTTCAATGTGTTATGAATTCAAAAATAATGTCCACCGGAAGGTTTTCTAAATGACGATATTTTGTTCAGCAGAGGTAAAAAGGTGAAGAATAAAGAAATTGCCAGAGATGCTACCACGAAAGGTAGTAAGTAGGGGTAAAAATATCCACTCCTATTTACCAATTTAGAAATGAGTGAGTTAAAAAATCAACATCTGCTATCAAAGAGTATTGCCAAAACATTTGAACGAAGATCCCTTTCACGATACTATTCTTCCATTTTAATTGCTGTAAAATAAATTACTGAACCCTCAATATTACACTTATAATACACACTGAAATATTGCAAAAAGAGGTTAAATTTGTTCACACACTTCACGACTATTAGTCCATTAATTTGTGCCATATTTTTTGTAGGGCTAAGGTAAGCACATAAATTCCTCCCATCAAAACATATATTTCATCTGATACCTAATCCTCAGGATTACAAAAACCAGGCAATATATGAAAGGAAAACCTAATCTAGACACCCGAAAAAAGATACACGGCGAAAGAACAAGCAAAAACCTCCCATAAATTTGGAAGCTTATTTCAACTGTAGGCACGCAAAAGTCTGATTGTGAGCTGAAACATAAGGGTAAAAAAGCAAGACACATTAATTCTAATGGGAATTTTCCCAGTTTTTGATGGAATTTGTTTTATCTAAATTAGTTATCAGGAACATGGCTTTGATAATGTATTCTGTAATCTTGTCCCAGCCTTCCCTTCGTCATTGATCAAACGATCAATTCAGGTCATCCGAGTTCACTTCAACTGCACCTGCAGTTTCAACTTCCAAACCCCCTGAAAACATGTAATTCCCTTTTGCTTTTGCCTAACTTCCAGCACGATTCCGTGCCATGCCGTGCAAATAATACCGGAGCTCCAGTTTCCCAAAACTTCGCAAATGATGCTGGAAGATATATTTAACTACCTCATTACTGCTAAAAATTTACTGTATGTAACTGAAATCTGCATTGAATGAAACGAATCTGAAAAGAGGAATTTTTTAATTGATAATTGGCTTTATTAATGTTAGACAGTTAGGATTTGCCCTGCATTAGGGGCAACGAATTGCAGAGCTTCCAAGCTCTAGCTTGAAGTTTCCAGCCCCAAAAAGTTCTCTTTAAGTATGATTCTGGATCACACCAAAAATCTGTTTTTAATTTAAAAAAAACTACATCCCCCTCTAATTGGGCTGGTAAACCTTTCCCTATAAGTACTATGATGCAATCGACAAAATTTTGAATTAATCAGAACTCATTTATCTTCACCCTAAAGGGACGTAAAGTGAAATGGAGGGGCTCCATCTCGCTCTTGTTTGAAGTTTCCAGTGCTCCGGATCGTGCTTAAACTAGAATCAGCTGCAGAAAAATGGAGGCTAATTAGAGAAAGAAAGTGTGCAGGTGGCTGAGAAAAGTTTAATTATGTAGGTGTTGAAGTGATTGCGTGACTGGATACCTTAAATGTTTCTTACATGGATGGATTTGAATGTTTCAAGAAATTGTGGTTACACGAGACAGTGGGACACAACAGCATTAAAGCTCTAGATTAAAATTCTAAACCTCTTGCATTAAGGGAAAGGAGGCAAATTGGAAATTTAAGCAATAACTTGGCAGTAAAACTGTCTAAGTTTATTCGAATTGGGCTAATTTATGTTTGCGAAATTTATAGACGTGGTTCATTAAGTTTAAATGAATAGGAACAAACACGAGAAGGGAATATTGTTGATCTAAATCAGAATTTTATTTCCCAGAAAAAACTCACAGAGAAGGTGAAATGCTAGATAAATCCGCCAACGTTATCAAACTTCAAAAAATATAGAGCTACCACACCTTAGAAACTCTAAAAAGTCTATTATGCTTATCTTGCTAGGTGTCTCTATCTGTTCGTTTTCTCAACCCATTCTCGAGCGTCGCACCTTCTCATTTGAATATGTCATCCCCAAATCGCCTCAGGAATTTCTGGTTCGTATTTCCATAGAAATGTCTCTGCTGATAAATTCGTTTAAATGCGCAACTAGCGAAACTTGCAAATTTAATAAACTACTAAATTCCGGATTGATTTTTTTACCTGAGAAGTGCAGTGTTTAAAGTGCACAAGGCAATATGACAGGTCGCTTCATTAACACTGCAAAACAACCCACACGAATGTTCTCTCTGGAAAATACAATATGTCACGTAGGCGGCATTTTTCAACAATTTTCCGCTCAGGATCCTCATAATTTGTTTGGGCAATAATTCATCTAAAAACCCTGGCACAATGTCCAGATATTAAACTGTATCAGCATATCGCATGTCGTTCATTCCTAATGTCATCGTTGGATATTTATGCGCCTGTTCCGCTTGATGAACAGCCGAAAGGAATGTAATAACCGTTCTGCATAAGCGAAATACATAAATTTATTAAACGAAGCGGAAAATTTCAATAGGGAGCTCATTTTGATCCGAAAAATATATTTTTTAAAGTAGATTCGACATGTGAGTTGGTTTTCTTTTATTCAAACTTTAGATACAGATACAGACTCCTGCGATCGATAATACAGAGAGAAATTTTCAAATCAACATCCAAAGAATCCAAAGATTACTGCAAATCAGGGCAGTTTGGAGCAAAAATTAATGGGGGAAAGGCGAATGTATGCTATCCATGTAACGAAAAACTCACTCTTTCAAATTAATTCCAAAAGGAATTTCGCTGCCTAAAAGCCTTAATATAAATCTTTACATAATAGCTACTCAATCCATATACATTGCGATACCGAAATGTACTTAAGAAATCCCTGAAAAGATTTAAAATTGCACCACCGGTCCCAAATTGAATTATCCAAGTAGAAAAATGACGGCCCAAAAACCATTATTTGACTTAGAGTTCCAAAGGAAAACTTTCTCTCGGACTTCCTAATAAACGGGCTTTCAGAACCTATCAGGAAAGTCCATTTAAGATTTGCAGATGCAATCTGAGATAAGCTCATTATGAAAAATTTCAATGTTATGTAAATTCGAAAAATTGTGGTGAGCCAAGAGCGAGGCGAAAACTCCGTTTGGCCGCCTTACGAAGAGATTTTTGATTAAACCAGTTTCGTTGAAGGGAAGGCCCCGGGACCCAAAGAACAATTTCCGAAATTACGAGTTTTAATAGACTTTTCATTATAGTTGTATTAGGTAAATTTTTAATAACTATGCAAATTTCGTATGGGAAATTGCCAGAATGTCTGATCTTTCGACAAGAAGTTTTTGATAACTTTGAGTGGTAATTTTGTAGAATTGGTCCAGCATTATTAAAAAGACTCAATTTTCTTTACTACCTCATCTTAATTACAATCTATGTAAACGTTCCTGCTATATTGACCTCGAAAAAGTACCGTTCTCTATATTTCGACAACAAACTGAGAACTCTACTGCTGTAAGGAAGCTGACGTATAAAACTTCGTTTTGATATCCCAATTCAACTTTCATGGTTTCGGAGAGTGCTTCAATGAACATACCTAAATAATACTGCCTAGAGCAAACTCCTATACATTTTTATTATAGGTTTCGCTGTTTAACTTTGACCACTTAGTTTTGGGACACCTCGTACATTTTTAAACTCATTTTTCCAGCGTGGGAAGAGTGTTTTATTTGAGTTTTCAATTCCGCAACGTTACCCCAATTTAAGTGACCTCGCATCTCTTCTGTTAACCGAAATCCCCATGGTTAAATTTAAAAAAATATAAAAGACGATCTTCCTGTATGTACATGTATCTCTACTAATGTCTATAATTTTAATAAAAAGCTAAAGGGCCCCACTGTGGGACCCCATAATGTAGCGTTTTACCTTTCACTACACCTCGCCGTAAAAAAGGGCATAAATTTGAAAAGGGCCGGATTTGCGTAAATTCGCGTAGCGGTGCTACCCTACGTTAATCGTATTTTACGATGCCTTCGAGACCCGGAAAACGGCCAGAACGGCAATATTTGGATCCCCCGATCCAGATCCCGCGTAAATCATACTCAATTTGCTGTTTTAGCGGAAGTTTTATCTGCTTAACTTACTCCATGTTTTAATAATGGGGAGTTCGGTGGTATCGTAATTTTGCAGTGCCGTATTTTAGGCTTTTAACGAAACCAATAAAGTGTCGTCAATTTTTAGGAAAAGAAATGATTGTGAAGTTTAGAAGGTGAGCACAGAGAAATGGCTCGAAACTAATTTACGTGTAACGTTAGAATGACAAAAAGGGCGAAACAAATGGCACAATCGTCCGGGATAATGAACGTTGTCGAACAAATGGATGTTTTCTTTTATTTCTACACGGCCGTCGGACAGAAAATATTATTATTCATGTTGGAAAATCCAATTATTTCAGTGGGGATCCGAAAAAATGGCACGCACGGTGATTTGAGTAACGTAACATCACATTATTCTAAACTTCGTTACCGCTTCCCTTTTATTCCTCCCACCATTTGGTTAATTATATTTTACGCTCATCTCTCACATTTTTTCGAGCTGGTCCATAATTCATCTCTATGACGTAATTCGATAATATAGGTAAGACAAAACCGTGTCATTAAACAAATGCTTGAGGACACTTACCATGTCCCGTTTCGCAAGGGCCCGCACTTTGCTCGGAGTGTTGACGATATAATTAAGAGAGGCACGGACACGAACCGAGATTTCTTGCACAAAATCCCTAAAGGAAATCCGGTGCTTTTGTTTCCGAGTTCTTTGCGTTATAAATGAGTTTATCTTTTGCTTAATGATAGTTTTTGCTCAAATCCACAACAGCAGAATCGAATCAGAGCGGTATATGGGCGAACAAGAGTTGTTCAGACGTATCAGAGTGATGCTGATTCATTAAAGATTAACAGCTCAAACAACGGGAAGGAAATTTAGCTAAATCCATAAACCGATGGTGTTTATGGTTAAGCAGCTTTCCGAGATATTGAAGTGCTTGGCGCGGCAGGCAGTAGCGTCCCGGGGAAGATTATTATTTCCGGGTAATTTTAATTAAAGTTTTTTTGATCTTGCGATGATTTTAATCGCATTAATTAAAGCTATAGTTAAAGGAGACCGTAAGGCTACGAAGGAATTTCAAAAAGTTTGAAAATCAATGCCCATGAACCCTGAAACACGGAGAACTTTAGGTATACTAAATATTTGAAGTAAGGTGTAGACCATACACTAGAGGAACTGAGCAGTATTGGAAATAGAAAACTGAGGAGTATCCAAGGTGTTCTATTTAAGAAATGCATAATTTCGAAATACCACACTTTTTCTAGATCCGCCGTCTATTTTCCTTCACAGCACTTCGTTCTACAACTCTTTGTTTTTCACTCTAATTTAAATTCTAAAAAAGGTATCGAAGTAGGAACTGTAGGAAGACCTCGAATGAAAATATTCATAAAAAACTAACGTTTTTCATAGAAAAATTTTGCCATTACAGTGGTCATAATATGATTCTTGTTTCAGGGTTTTGTTGATCCCATAAATTGTTGATTCATAATCTATAGAATTTCGATGTAGTGCTCATGAAGGGCGTTAAGTGGCAATATAAGCTGAAAGCAGCTTTAGCAATGGATATTAGTGCAGTGTTTCAGTTAAATCCCACTTTGCATAGAAGCTCAATATCCGGAAACATAAATGAAACTTATAACAATGAACATTTGCCTATTCGTGTATAGCAGATTTAGGTCAACAAATGTAAATCATAATCAAAATTTATTTTCCTACCTCTCTAACAGTAAATTGAAAATAATCTAAGGACAATCTATAACAAAAAACTAACCATTACAGTAAGTGTGTGCAATAAGGGCCAAACCGTACTTAGCAATATTACGCAATAATTTTTAGCGGGGGCACACTGGTGATAGATTAGCGTAACCATGATAACCACCCCCCGATTCGTGTGTTATATGTGTTCCGTCTGGATTTCAGAATACAACGAAAACAAATGTCGTTCCCGGAGATTGACATAGCCATTAAGACTTCAATAAGTGTGCAGACAGAGTTCTAACTATCTTTTTATTTTCGAATTTAGTAAATCGAAGAAAAAGTGTTGTACACTATTCAAACGCATATTACTTTGCTCGACGAAATTATTGACCTTATCTGCAACTCGGTCGTGACCTTTCGTCTTGCTCGTAACATGCTTCTTAACAATATGCTCTTCCTTCTCATTACGTTATATACGAACAGGTGAAAAAAAGCTCGTAAAATGTGTTTAACCGTAAACATAGGGGGCCGATAAAGCAATTTACTATTTACTATCAAATATCTGACTAATAAATGAATTGATTCAAGCCATGCCTCTGATATTTTAAGGACTCTTTGAGGTCTTTTTCATGATTATCTCTGTTTGATGTACTTACATTTTTTAAAATGCGAAAAAATTGATAATTACCTAAAGTTTTCTTGGATCTCCCATTTGTTGTACAAATTCTCTGTAAAAGCATCTACTCTGGTGTCATTTAAATTTACTCAATGAATCTTCAAGTAAAAATAGGGAATGAAGATATTCATTTAAGCGAACTTCACGAACACAGACCCCAGACCTTCCATGGCTTTGTCTCGACTCTAAAACATCGCGGCTCCCTTTAATCAGCAATCCTAGGATTTAAATGATTTTTGCTTGATTTACGTCTGGCATTCACTAGTCCCTAAATATCTTATTTCCAATGAGAATCATCGCAATGAAACCCACAAATAAAAAAAAATAGATAGCTATTATTCCCAATCCACCATTTTATCTGGCCCATTTTTCTTTCGTGAGAGATGGTGATGAAAATACTTTTTACCTAACCAATTCGAACACTTTTTAAGGTAGATCCCTTGAACCGAGGAAGAAAATATTTACCAAAACAACAACGGCCGACAACTTTAAGCTTATTTACAAAATTTGCCCTACATCACCCGAATCCCCGCTCTGAAAGAATGACTTTGGCCTAGTTTGGAGAATAGAAATTTTTCACTTCTTTACCATTATAGGACCCGTCTGTCTCCAGTTGAAATGGCTCTTCCGAGAAAAGCATACGTAGACAAAGATATAATTCAGTTCATTATTTAGCAACCAAATCTTAAAGACGTATGTGTATACGTATGTATGGGTATGGGTCATTATAATGATATATATATGATTATAATTTTTCCATTTCCGCGTTAACAAGAAACTCCCCAGCATATTTGATGCTTAGAGTGTAAGAAAAGAAAATATAAAAAAACTTATTTGTCTGGCACTTTTCTTTAGTTACAAGCTTGAATTTATAACTTATCCAAATTAAGGAGCATCCTCAGATGGGAGAATTATTGATCCTTAACGAAGCTTCTTTATATGTTTTTGACAAAATGGAAATAAAACTAAAACATTATGTTGTCTTAGAAATAAAAAACTATTCAGTATCTATTATAAAAAAAAATTTGCGTCGCAAAGTAAAAGAAAAAGTTGCGGCATTAATATTAAAATTACTGAAAATATTGAATTATCAAAAAATGTTCTAAACCGATTTTTTCTGATATTTCTTCAAATGTTGCAGCTCGGTCGTAACTCTGCGAGAGCAAATAAAATCAGGGGTTTAATCAAACATTCGAACCGTGCTATTGCCAGGGGCGAAAAGTCAAGAGGGATAAAAAGTTAGAGCGCAAAACAAAATAAAACATAACTGCGTTGTTGAAAAAAAACTTTAGAAATGAATTTGGAAATACTTTCAGAATAAACCGTAGTTCTTTTCTATAGACTATTTCATTTAAGTGTACCTTAATCGTTTAAATGGGAAAAAAGCTGGCATTTTTCGGAGACTTAATATGTAGTGCACGATGCTACTAAATTATTTTTGGATTGCCGAGATTTTATAAAAAAATGTAAAATTGATTAAAACTTCAAAATAAAATTTAACTACCAGTCTGATCAAAAAAAGTTTAAAATTTGTTTCTTGTTAAAAATTAACGTTCAGGATCCTGCATGAAGTATAACATCAAAACCACGGTTATAGCTTTATAAGAATAACAAAGCAAGTTTCGGGGTGTTTACTGAAAATTATAATATCATAGTAAAGAAGTTAAGTACCTTATTTGAAATTTTAATGTTAATCATAGCGAAAGCTAAAGTTTCTTAACAAAAAGATGACTGCAAATATCTGAAAATTTACATTTGTTTCTAACTCGCGCGTCTGGCGTCATCTTTTAACATTAGCACGAAATAAATTTATTGATAAAATGGCGAACATAATGGTACATAAATTTTTAAAATTCCTAGAAAGCTTTTATATGAAATTTGTATTGAGTTTATAGGGAGCTATTCTGCTTAAGTCAAAACGACCCGCCTTGGGCGTCACTAACATGTTCAAAAGTAAACTAAACTCATGTTATGGAATTGTAAACATTTTCGATATTAGAAGTTCATTGTCTGACATTAGATGAACCTGGAGAATGTTCATTAAGGACTTACATTGTCCCATAAAGCTAATTAAGCTTCCGTTTTAAACGGAACATAACCGGGCGTATTTCACAATGCTATTTATCTTTTGTAGCCTTTGAGAGAGAGTTGCTCTTTGACTGGCTGTTAAGTTTGTCTTTAGGAGAAAAAACTGGTAGAGTCGCGATCGATTGAGCGCGTCCCAGGCTGAAGGGTCAGCGGTCCCTGCGGCCCTCCGCCATTATTCCGGAAATACATTACTAACAGATGCGTCCCAGATTTATCTATTGTTTTTGCTCCAGCTCTAAAACGAGCGAAATAAAACATTTTTTCGCATTGTCCCGGGACTGCGGAGATTAAGGGCTCGTGCCCATTAAACCGGGCCGACCGGCAATAGCACTGATGACTACGGAAAGTAAAATTTTAGCCCTTCGCCGACAAGCCCACGAAAATTGTTTAGCTGCAATCGAAATTCATTAGGCATGGATGCGAATGTTATAATTGTTAGTGTATTGTTAGGTAAAGAGAAACTCTGTTTACGTAACAATCGAACTACGGGCACGTTATAACTAAACTACGAGCGCGTAAAAATAAACAACGAACAACCGAAAAGAAACTCTATCCACGAAGTTTGTCAAAATAGAAATTTAGCAAGTGAATTCATGATTTTCTTAACTTAATATTGTCACCTAGCTCGTATAGTTCTTTGTTGCGCTAACGATAAATGGTTTTAAGTACTTCAAAGACTAAATTAGCAACTTTACGCCCTCTAGGGAGGGATTAAAGTGGATCTTTAGGGAATATAAAAATTTAGTCGTTCTGACGCAATCATTCATTCGTGTAACCCAATGAAAGGCCAACGAAATGAAAACGCTTTTGTACATTCCTGAATTATATTGCATTTAAAACTACAAAACAAACAAACAATCCGCCTTCCTTTTCCTGCAACCATCCTATTGGAGCATTTTCAAATATAATTTTTTCATTCCATCGATGGTGTGACTGTCCGTGATCAGGCGCCCGATTCCGCGTGGTCAGTGTTGTTTCGTTTAAGTGCGACAAACTAATAAATTCATGTTCCATATGAGCGATTTCACACATTATGTAAAGTGATCGCTCAAATAGCCCCGTTTATTCAACAAGTTCAATAAGAAATCGAATAAACTGCGCCGTTCGGCTGATCACCTTGCATAATGCGTGAAACTGCAATCACTGTCCGTTGTGATGCGAGTCGGGACGGATTAGTGGACAAGAGCCTTAACGCACCGTTAGGTGTCGCGGTGTTTAGGAATGGTCACGACAAACAGCGGAACTTTCTTGTTTTTGCTGAGTTTTTTTTTGGGGAAATGGGCCCATATTTTATGGGCACTATGGCAGAATTATTACCAGGGATTACACCGCTGGCTGTAATTCAAACTGTTTTATTTCTCGTTTGCCCAGTTGCAAATGGCCATATACAGGAAACAAAGCAAATAAAGTTTTAAGAGAGATAATTTTTTTAGCAATTCACATATTGCTTTTCTCAAATTTATGCAAACGTTAGGAATATTGCAAATATCCGTTCCTCAATCACTCTACAGAGTGATATAAACTCGCGAAAGTGTTTCAGAATTTTTTAGACCACAGGAGATACAGTCACAGGAGGTCAGCTAATTGATGCGACGTTATGCATTTATGAACTTTACAAAATGCCGTTCTAAACCTTCCAAAATCTCGAATATTAACGAAGGTGTAGGAAATACCTGAAAATGTATAAAACAGATTTTATCTCCTCTGGGTCGACTATTTTTGTGCCCAGTTTATTTAAACATCTCAGTTCTCATTAGGGTATGAATTATGCAACATTTGAGTGCCTTTTCTCTTGTAAACCTTACCAAAATGTATGTAGGTACATAATACGTAGAGATTTTAGCATTTAAAATATTCTCTAATTAGATTAAACGCATCAGGTTACAAAACATTAAAGGGGTTGGATTAGTGGCTCGCAAGCTATGAGTGGTATGTGAAAACACAGATTTGGCTCGCCTGGGCCTCCGCCATCAATTTACATGCCTAGCGAGAATATGTTACTTCTCGTACTAGATACGCAATAAAATATTGTTCAAGCGTACTGTTTATATTTCTCTGTCGTTCTCATCAACGTCTTGATCGTTTGTTCTTCCTCTTCTTTAAGTTGTTTCTGATCCTTTCTCAGCAAATTATTGCTATCGGTTTTCTTTTTTCCTGGTGTTTTATTTCTTTATTAAAATATATACTTTCCTTTTCCCCTTCTATCTTATTAATTTTCTGCTCAAAAGCTTTCCTCCTTTCAAAAATAGTAGTGAGTAAAGAGTGGCTCAACCATCGATTTCCCTGGCCAATAGGTTGGTAGACGAGGGGCCATAAAATGGCCAGCAAGATTATTGGACCTGACACCCCTCGACTTCTTGATGATTAATGATTAATGATTAATGCATGTATGTATACATTGTGCTTTTTAAAAACATATACAAAGTTCATCCTCCATACCAACTGAGGCATCCAGATTTACTAAGTCCTAGTAGGTTGAGAATTGTTGACTTAAATCAAAATCAGATTTAGGCCCTAATCTCCTAGTCTTGTACCAGGCTTTTACCTCATTAATAAACCAATCACACAGAACCCTGATGAGCAGACGGATTAGGCGCCTTTTAATAGAGCTATTAAGTTAAATTACAATCTCCCTTTTGGGACGCCTCTGTTCCGGAGCGCTCTAAACTGATGGCTTTCCTTCCAACTCAGTAGATTCTGACAGAGATAACTGCTCAGGAAATATCTACCCCCAACGAAATATATTTCGAGCGTTAGAGGGTTACGGTTTCCCCAAATGGCACCCGGAAATAATATAATAGCCCCTCATTTCATCACATTTTTTCGGCATCAAGGCAAAACCGAAAAAATCCCCATAGCTTATTTTGTTTTTCTTATCTTGAGTCGGAATTTCTCTGTTTCAGAAGATTGCATTTCGACTTAAATGCTGGGATTTTGTCTGGGAATATTACTGAAAATTGAGGAAGGCAAAAGTACAAACTTAAACGAACAAGGTGGGAAACTATATGTTTTTATGAGATACTTGAAATTCTATAAAAAAGTAATCACTTAATCTTCAGACCTTTTTTCAGCTCTATTTGCCGTGGGTGTTAACACGTGCCGAAAAATTGTAGGGAATAGCAAAACATGGAAATTCAGAATGTCTTATTCATGACTCTTTAAAATGGAAGAAAACATAGCCCCGAGTAAATTCATGTTTATACATTCCTCTACATAAAACTTTAATTAATCCTATTTCAAAAACTTATTGATGATTTTAGCCGTGCCCGATTGAATCGCACTCTCAGAGTTGCAGCCGGAAAGTTGAATTTTGAAACTTTTAATGAAGTTTGTTTTTTTTAAAAATAACTTTTAATTGCTTGAAACTTAAGTACAAAATTACAGAACAAACTATCAAGGGTTCTTACAGGAAAATTTTCAAAATCTCACTATGATGTTTATTGGGAATTTAGGTTTTCCTCATTTAACACTTGTTTTTATGTTATTTTCATTCTTTTAATTAGCAATGCGGCCTGATCGAAAGTGTGGTAGTAGTTAAATTTGAATAATACAATAGTAAAATTGGACTATTCATTAGGTATTTACGGTGTTCCGCTAACGAGTACAGGTTAAACAGCGGGAGCCAATAAATTCGGTTGGCGTAAACAGGAAGCATTGTTTAATTACACCCCGTTAATAACGAGGGCCCTGGGAGGTATATTTATTCATATGAAAATTTGGTAGATTTATTAAACAAAATAGGTACCTCCGGCATTATTTCCTTAATGATTTTGAAATGATTAATAAATATACATGCACTTGTTTGCCCTATATTTTCTGTACACTGCTAACCTTTACTTTACCTATTGCCGCAATCGGATTTATAATCGAAAATGTAAGTTTTGATAAAAAGCCTTTCAAAAAGGTGTTAGATTCCTTTAACGTTTTTCTTTTAAAACTTTTTTGAGATATTGTGATAAAAATTAGAAGATCTTGGAATTTTGCATGCTCTAAGATTTTAGTTTTTCTTCAGTCATGCGGATAATCGATTACATTATTAAGTCCTAACGGAGAAATCAATAGATATCATAAAAGCAATTGTAGTCACCCATTCATATTAAACTTAACAACAAATTATTATATTCGTTATTATATTGAGTTGCAATAAATTATTTTAACTCAATCCGCTGCCTTCAAATTAAATTTATAAAATGACTAAAAATAATATCAGCTAAAATATCATTTAAATATAGTAAATTATTAGGTGTACAACTTTGCTTCCGCCGTTTTTTTTCCGAATTTCGCGATTTTATTGTAAAAAACTAATTATACCTTTAGGATCCAAAGTATTGTCCATCGCTGGCCACTACTTTCTCCCATCTTTCGGGCAGCATACGAATCCCGTGTTGAAAAAATTGGACATCTTTTGAAGCGATCCACGATTCTATCCAATTTCTTACTTCTTCATAAGACCGGAAGTGTTGGTCAGCTAGCCCATGTGCCATGGATCGAAACAAGTGATAATCAGAAGGAGCTAGGTCAGGAGAATATGGCGGGTGGGGTAGGACTTCCCATTTCAATGTTTCCAAGTATTTCTTGACCACTTGCGCAACATGGGGTCGAGCATTATCGTGCTGCAAAATCACTTTATCATGTCTCTCGTTGTATTGCAGCCGTTTCTTTTTCAATGCTCGGCTCAAACGCATTAATTGGGTTCGATAAAGAGCACCTGTGATTGTTTCAGTTGGTTGTAACAGCTCATAATATATTACGCCGAGTTGATCCCACCAAATACAGAGCATGATTTTGGAACCATGAATAGACGGTTTGGGATATTCCCAAGTCTTTTTGCGTTTGGGATTATCGTAATGAACCCATTTCTCGTCCCCAGTCACAATACGATGCAGAAATCCCTTCCGTCTTTGCCTTGCAAGCAACTGTTCACAAGCGAACAGACGCCTGTCAATATCTCTTGGTTTCAACTCGTACGGCACCCAATATCCTTGCTTCTGAATCATTCCCATGTCTTTGAGGCGTTTTGAGATTGTTTGTTGAGTCACTCCCAATGATTGTGCCAATTCTTGTTGACTTTGACACGAGTCTTCGTCAAGTAATGCTTCCAAGTTCGCATCTTGGAAAACCTTCTTTCTTCCACCGCTATGTTGGTCTTCGACGTGAAAATCACCGTTCTTGAAGCGCTGAAACCACTCACGACATGTCCTTTCACTAATAGTGGCTTCCCCATAAGTATCTGAGAGCATTCGATGAGCCTCAGCAGCAGATTTCTTCATATTGAAGCAGAAAAGTAAAACCTCCCGCAAATGACGAGAATTTGGCTCGTACACTGACATTTTCAATTGCGAATAACTTTATGATGAAGACACAAATAGACTAATATTTTTATGAGGTTATGTTAACAGGTGCCCAAGGCTCCTGCATGCCCACATGGGGTTATTTATTTCGATCATTACTTACCGCTACATACATCTATTCAAAAACGGCGGAAGCAAAGTTGTACACCTAATACCTTTTATGGATTTCATGAAAAAACGCTGTGAAGTCTCAAAAACCACTAAAGAATCTTCAAAATCTTATGCCGGTGCTTCATTAGTCATTAACATTAGTCAGTGATTCCTTCCTACAGACGATGCGTGTGTAACTGACTATACTGACTGTACTGACTGAACTGTAATTGACAGTAACTTGTAACTTCAACTATAACATAATATAGCTAAGATACCTCGTAACACCATCTAATTTGATACACCCTGTACAAGAGGCAGTAGGATCATTGAAATATCATTTCACACCCATCTGTGTGAAGTGAGCACTTTCTAACCGAGTGAAAAGCGCCTGTCACAAATTTAACAGGTTCTACCTGAGCAAAACGCAAGAAATAACATCATTACAGATTTCGTTATAAATAAAAACAATACTTATCATTTTCCATTCACAACTTCATTAAAACATGAATTGAAATAGCATTTAAGATTGACATTTCTATGTAGGTTTGCCGAGTTGTTTTTGGAAGTCAGGTATTTGTGTGTACATTAACGTCGCAAGTCGAACAAAAGCTTTAATTTTCCGGGCAAAGTGTTGGAAAATCAAATCTCGTTGACGGAGCTCTTGTATATCCCTTTTATGTTGCCGGTTGAATGAGGAGAATGCATTTGGTGTTGGATATCCCCGAGGATATCCCATGGACCATGTTTTTATCTGTATAGGTCCTTTGATTATAGAGAAATTTGGATTTTACTGGAATTGTGGTTGTCTTTTGAAATTTACAAAATACATATATCAGTTTATTTTCGGAAAGGTCGTATTGCTACAGTTCATACGTATTATATTGATTATATTCTCGGTTTTTCAAATATTTCACTTTCATTCAAAACGGTTTTCATTTCACGATTAGTTACGAAATGAAACCTCTTTTACTTGTTAAAACTGCATCACACCGTATTTTGCCAAAAAATGCAACAAGAAAATAAACTTAGCAAGAGATTTTTTGTTTTTGTGTCAAACGTTTTTTAATGAGGTGAATCCTTTTCAAGATATTGTATTGGTCCAGGATTTTGAGATCACAGTACATATGAAATAAGGTATTATCATACTTGCCCGGCTACCCCCATATGTAAAAACCAGTATAGAGTCATAGTAGGTTTTGCGCTTGTAAACTTTATTAACTCATATTAGATTCTTTATTTTTTTCGAAAAATTGCTTCGACCTTAGGCATTTAAAATGAATGATACAAATGCTTATACTACTTAAAGAGATTCTTCTATTATTATTTTTGGCTGATAGCTATTGCCGTCAATATTTATCATGGTAAATGTTTTAAAAATAGTAAAAGTGTCTAAACGAATTCCTCATATTTTCATATTTCCTAACAGCTTAAATACTTAAAAGTTTAGCATACTAAACGAGTATAAAAAAATATAGTGTCCTATTAAGGTGTTCGCGGAAGATAACTCAATAACTATTAGTCTTAGAGAAAAAGTATAAAAATAAAATTTACTTTATTTTCCTGAACTAAAAATATGTTCGTTTATACAGGTACACCATAAAACGTATACAATGTGAAACTTCATTATTTTAAAGAGAACCCCTTAATTTTTTATCATTTTCGATTTTTTCGTTAAATTTTAAGGTTAGTTTATGTAAATTATCTTATGTCTAAAGTTTACCACTTTCGAGTTATGTCCGAAAATTTGAAAATTTTGGCAGCTGCATGTGATCGATCCCATGGAAATCGGTATTGCGCCCTAAATGCTGCGAATTTCAAAATCAATCTCGTGGGGCTTCAAGAGGACCTAACAAGCTACGTTATGGTGTATTTGAATTAAAAAAAAACTCTTCCACAATCCTCGAAATATGCTTCCTTTAATGATAACGCATAAATTTTATTAAGCATGTTTTAGATGTATTAGTAATAGTTTTCGAAGTTTTTTTTACTTTATTGAGATGGTGCATAAATTTAATTTACAATTCAATTTCAATTTAATTTTTATTTGAAAATTTTATGTGTTGCTTAAAAGTTGAAAAAGTATTTAAAACAAAGAAATAATTGCTTGTTCCCCACGTTAACAAAATTAAAGTAAAAAATACAAGAAATCAATATGTTAGGTATATTTTACCAAGTGTTTTATATGTCCACCATTTTGTTCTTGATAAATACGGATCCTTTTTAAAAATGAAATATACACCCTTCTTAAGGTTTCCTCATCAATCATCTTAATTATATTTCTAATTTTATTTTTCACATCTTCTTTTGTTGTAGGAACAGTTTCATATACTTCTTCTTTTATATGTCCCTATAAAAAGAAATCTAATTTGGTTATGTCAGACGATCTAGCTGGCCAATTAATAGCCCCTCCTCTTCCTATCCATTTATGGTCAAAAATGTTATTTAAATATTCCCTTACTGAACGACTAAAGTGTGGCCGAGCACCACCTAATCGCAGCTACATGAGTCTAAGAGTTTCCAATGGTAGCTGTTCTAAAGAGTCTTCACAACCATTTTGCAAAAACGATAAAAATGTATCTCCTTTAATAAAATTTTCAAAGGAATAGGGACCTATTATTTTAATTCCAAGAATCCCTGCCCGTACGTTCAATATCCAGCTTTTTCGATGATCCAGGGATAAAAAAATTGGGATTTTCATTATTATAATAATGAAAAATATGCTTATTTATAAATTTGCTGTTGTGAAAATTAAAAAAATTATAAAAAATAATAATAATAAACATAAAAAAAATTAATATTTTTAGTTGATAGCGTTTGAATCATAAAGTTAATTTTATCTTTACACTTTTTCTTTAAGGCTAATAGTTATTGAGTTATCCTCCACGAACACCTTAGTAGGATACCCTGTATATGTATAAAAAATGCAATAAAATGGACGGAAAACATACAAACTGCAGTACAGCATGGATGGTGCGTTTCCAAATATACCGACTAATGCGGTATAGGCAAAAATTAACATCGATTTTGAAATTTCATACCTTTGATGCAGACGTAACACACACAGTATTTGGCCAGAGATAGATTCTAATATTAGATGATGTTGTTACAGAAAGTTCCTATATCGTCAAAAGATATGAAATTTCAAAATTTATATTAGTTTTGTCTGTATCACACCAATTATTCGTCCGAGCAATTTTAAATTACATGAAATAAATAAAGTGCAAATTCATAGAAAACTGTACATTACAATGTGCAGATCCAACACATATAAAATGTGTTTAAATTATAAATTAAAAATTTATAATGTGAACAAATATTTTCTTATCATTAATGTGGATGTCGTTTTGTCCGAATTTTTTTTCCAATTCATGATGTCTTACTGTGTTTGAGATTCAGATATGTAATATAGTTTTTTTAAAAAGGATTGTAATCAGTCTTAAAAAACTCAAGACATCATACAAAAACTATTATAAAAAACTTATAAAAACATTAAAAACAAACTAATTATCAATCCAAAATGGCACTCTAAACTTACTCCTCCGCTTCTAAAAAACCCATATCCGAAATTAAATTGAATAATATGAGAATCGGGATCTAGATACGGGTTCGAGCCGTCGTCGAAATACATCGGACATTGATCACCTGAAAAAAAATACATCGTACAAGTACTCTTCAATTTCTTACAGTAAAACACAAAACTTACGTTCTCTTTCGTATTCCTCCATTTCCAAAGCAACTGTGGCGCCTTCGGTATAATTCCAAGAATATACTGTTTGATTTAAGTCACAATAGGGACCAATAGCTGAACCAAGGAAAAATATATAAAAATTGACATTTCGTTATGAATTTACCACTAAACCTTGAGACATTAAAATCCGGTTTAAATCAGCCCTCTGATAGATCCAGCAGCGGTACTTTGAAAAAGGGTCCAATTTGTCGTAAGTTATGAGATACGACTTCAGGTTTTCCTTCCAGAATCCGATGCATTTCATTTTGTAGTCAGGGTCGCCTAAAAACAAGATATTAACACATATTGCTCATTATCCCAACATTTTTTCTTAAGTACTGTATATGTCTACAGGCCTTCCTCTATGATCCACCGAGAGGCAGTAATTCTCATCAATAGTTACTTCCTTTTGTTCCTCATCACATACAGAAAAATCAGAAATATTTTCTTTGCAATAAGTATTTGGTCGAGGGCTCAAGGTTACACCTCCCAAAATTCTAAACAAAAAAATTAATTTTCCAATACACCTGAAATCAAGACTATGAGTATTACCTAGTTTCAAAGGGCACATCTCCCTTCTGAGTAAAATTAAACTTTCCAGCTACTGGGCATTTAATGGGAACAGGGTTTTTCTTTAAAAATAAATTATAACGCCATTTCGCGTCATTCTGGAACTGAACCCAGGAGCACACAGTACTGAAATCGTCTTTAATAACTGCAGTTTTGCCGATTCTGTATCGAATCAAATTATGATGCTGAGGCACGAAATCAAAGCAAATGTAGTCTTTTTGGCTAAAAGAAAATAGCTCAGAATTAGGAATTTTGGTCTAATAAATGTGCTTTACCAGCCATCCACTGTTAACCTAGACATCATAACTCTAGTATCTCTTTGCTCCTTACAAACATAAACTGTTCTCCTATATCGACCTTCGTCAGGGTAATAAGTTTCAATGATATGAGTTTCGTTTATGAAAACATCTGCATCTATATTAGCTGTATTGATCCATTCACCTAATAAGAACGACAGTAAAGTTTCTATTCGCAAAAAAATATTAATAACTTACCTGAAAAATTCTGTGGCAATCGACAACCTGGTTCCACAACTTCAGCTTTAACTAAAGATTAAAATCTAGCTCAATAATCAAAAAGAAACCACTGGAAACAACCACATTACCAGGTCTTACATGCAGCCTCTCAGGACTCTTCTCGACAGTCTTCAAAGTCCCACATTCAGCCGTAATTGACACACCAAGAAACAAATCATCATCCCTATTTTTCAAGAAACACCTATATTTCTCGTCCTTTCTAGACTCCTTTGTGTTAGCCACCGCAAAATAGTGGTTCTTCCCTACGAACCAATCTCCCAGGCAGCTGTATTCTACCACTAAATAGGGACAATTACAAAATTGTATTGTAAAGAAAATCTAGACTCGAACCTCCATCAAAAGTCCCAGCCATGCCCTCGCATTTCTTGTAAGTTATATTGAACTTCTGGTTAGTGATTGAAAATTGGGAGCCCGCAGTTTGGCAAGCTCTAATTTGGGCATCGGGATTTCTACACTCCCCTGTGCAGGAACAATAATTAACACCAAATAATAAAAACTTTAAAGAAGTTTAACTGACCAGTAAACTTAAATCTGTTCTGATAAGCAAAATTCCACACTCCCTCAAGAGAAGACCTGCAATTTATGGGGACGTAATTTTCGGAAAACAAAGTAATCAGTTGTTGATGCGGATCTAGAGCTTGGCACACCCTGCTTACAGTGGCTTTATAATGATTTGCTACACTGATGCATGGACCTAAATTTTGCATTATTATTTTAATACATAAAAAACACTCTGAGAATCAAAAAACCTACTTTCCATAGTTTCAAGCACATTCACAGTTCTCACCAACATTTTTACGCAAATGTAACAGTTTTCATGCTCTCGGTGAAACACCATTGTGTAGTTTACAAGAAAATCATCTCTAATATCTATACAAGTGCCTCTGTTGGTCATGGTGGTCGCATCCAGTTCTGTCAAGGTGTTTCGGTTTTCCCACGAAAACCAAGCCCCTCTGATTATTGCTGGAATTGAGCAGTTTGAGGCCATGGTGTGGTAACCTAAAATTGAGCTTCAAAATGAATAGCCAGTCTGTAAAGTATTTAATAATAGTTTTCAATTTGATAGTACAAAAAACTCATGTTTATGGGACTGATACCATTCTTAACAACAACCTATACATTCACTTATTGATTAATTCAGGAAGAACAAGCTTTTTTGATTATTAGTTTGCAAGTCATAATATACTAAATACAGTGTATTTTTTTGCAGAAAACTAGTCATCTCTTGCAAGTCTATCATGCACTAGCATGCAATCATAATATTAATCAAGGAATTATTTTTTTGGGTGAATTAATGGATTTCAACAAAATATTTGTTCTCCGCAAAAGTAGAATAAGTACTACATTTTCTTTCAACCTAATGGACTCTTACAAACACTGATTTAATTTATCATTAAATATGGGGTGGATAACTCTGAGCTAAAAGGAACCATGTGGCTTTTGTATAATTAGAATAAAATCAATTTACACCCTTGCAAGTTCTACTGTTAAATGTTAGGATCTTTACAGGAAGGTGTTTGATTTTATGACTAATGAATTTCTTCTTGGTAATCACTTTGCTATATATTAAACCAAACTAAAAAAAAAAAGATAACCACGTTACTTGGTCATTAATTTAAGTAAATTTTACCATTTGGGCGTTTGGTTGCTTTTAGACAAGGACTATTCAGTTATCACTAATGATACCCTGTGTATACAAGACCTGTGAAGAACTCGAGGCCTACTACACATTAAAGAATTTTATATTAAGCATATTTAAGTAAAAATTAAAAGCAAATACCATAAATAACAATGCAAAGAGCTACTATCAAAGCTTCTCACTTACCCATTAACAAAAACACAAAAATCCTCAGAAAATACATTTTTGTTTTGCAATATTACGTGAAACTACAATGAATTTTGTACTATTTCCTGTACTAAGTCGAAACTTGAGAATTTAAGTTTTAAACTTATTATTATTAAACAAGAATAAGGCACACTCAAAACGTTTTCTAACACAGAACCAACGATTTAGAAGAAGTAGATGTAGCAGTGCTTTTCATAGGTGGTCTCCCTTTTTGACAAATGAAGCACGGATCCATGGGTGCAACTTATGAGCACGTGACGTCTTATATGTTCGCCGATTGCGCCGGCGCATGACCCGTCTATGGCATTAAAAAAGTATAAAAAGGGCAATACCACAAAGCGGCCTTCCGTCTTGGTAAAACGCAGGCAACTGATTACTCATCTAGTTCTCCTACATCGTTGCATCTAATCATAACATAACCTAAAATTATTTGAAAGTTGTGGCGGAGCCAGCAGCACGTGCAGTGTCACTCGTCTAATAATGACAGTGACAGTGCACTGCGAACCAGAGCAGTATCTCGGTTCGGTAGAAAATTAAAACAACGGCGGGAAAACATTTTCCGTAACGGTTTCCTGAAATACATTCTGGATAGTTCGATCCAAACCATATAAAACCATTGATCATATCACCAACGGTCTCTTTTCTCTTCCGGGCCTCGCTCCCTCCACATGTACTCCAACTGGTAACAATCATACTCTGTACACAGTAGAAATAAGTTTATTCTAAGTTTAGTAATAAAACACATCACGTTCCTGTTTTACGAGTTTGGTGTGGCAATCCTATTTCTGACGCCCAATGGAAAACGCCTAGTGATTCCATACCACGACAGCGGGACAACTTTGTCCGGCGGAAAATGTTTTCCCGCCGTTGTTTTAGTTCTCTACAGAACCGAGATACTGCTCTGGTTCGCAGTGCACTGTCACTGTCATTATTAGACGAGTGACACTGCACGCGCTGCTGGCTCCGCCACAAAGTTATGAAATGTCGAAATGTCATTAGTGACGACACCCCAGGCGCGCGGATTCTAGACGAACATCTATGGAATTCAATCCAACCGACTAGGAAATTATACGGAACTCCATTAACACGTGCTAACCTGAACAATTGGGAGTAAAAACATTTTTTTTATCATTCAAAGTCGCCGATTGAATTTTTTGATCTATTAAGATCGCCAAAAATTCTTTTTCTCACTCTCACATGTTCTTATTTAATCAAGCCGTGATGGTTCAACCAATCATATCGAAATTCGGTTAGTTCTCTTGGCGTGGCGTCATTAAGTATGCGCTTTTTGGAGAACTAGCGATGAATAAAATGCTCAATTTAATTAAAAATTTTATTGCTAAAGATAAGGTAAAAATTAAGGGGAAATCATCTTAAGCTAGTGCAAAACTTGACTTTAAATTCTTAGCCCAACGTGAAGATCGAGAAATTGCTGATAATATTGATTTAAAATTTAAAAACCGTTTTATATGAATAATTCTTTTATAATACATAATCTGTGTACTAAATCCCCAGAAGAAAATTCCCCATATACTTATACGCAAATTTGGATATGTATCTGGATCAGGTTACGCAAACGTGATTTTTCGAAAAAAATCTTCTACCGTAGTTTAATATTAAAATACAGCCTTGGTCAAAAGTATTTGCCAGTTATGTTAAAACTCAATAATTTTAAATTATTTTATATTCGATATAAAAGAAAAATACCAGTTGATCAAAATAGAAATATTTATTAAAATAAAACATTAAACATTAATATTTAGTAGAAAAACCTTTAACTTTAATAACAGCGGCGATTCTTTTGGGTAAATTTGACACTAAACGTCGGCATTCTTGTGGAGTAATATTATGTCACTTCTGAATCAAAACATTTTTTAGTGATTCCTTCGATGTAATAGAGTGTTCTCTAATTTTGCGCTTCAGTATCGTCCAAAGATGTTCAATGGGGTTGAGGTCCGGTGACTGAGGAGGCCAATCTATGACCTCAATCTCATTATCCGAGAACCACTTCATTGTCGTTCGCGATTTGTGACATGGCGCGTCGTCTTGCTGAAAAAGAACGTCATCCGTGTTGGTGTCACCAAACATTTTATTGAAAGACGGTTCTAGTGCCGTTTCCAGTGCTTGAATATATTTTTTTGAATTACAATGTGCAGATCTAACACACAAAATGTGTTTAAATTATAAATTAAAAATTTATAATGTGACTAAATATTTTTTTATCACTAATGTGGATGTCGTTTTGTCCGAATTTTTATTCCAATTCATGATGTCTTACTGTGTTTGAGATTCAGATATGTAATATAATTTTTTTTTAAAGGATTGTAATCAGTCTTCAAAAACTCAAGACAGCATACAAAAATTATTGCAAAAAACTTATAAAAATAGACTAATTATCAATCCAAAATGGCACCGTAAACTTACCCCCCGCTTCTAAAAAACCCCTATCCGAAATTAAATTGAATAATATGAGAATCGGGATCTAGGTACGGATTCGAGCCGTCGTCGAAATACATCGGACATTGATCACCTGAAAAAAAAAAATACATCGTACAAGTACTCTTCAATTTCTTACAGTAAAACACAAAACTTACGTTCTCTTTCGTATTCCTCCATTTCCAAAGCGACTGTGGCGCCTTCGGTATAATTCCAAGAATATACTGTTTGATTTAAGTCACAATAGGGACCAATAGCTGAACCAAGGAAAAATATATAAAAATTGACATTTCGTTATGAATTTACCACTAAACCTTGAGACATTAAAATCCGGTTTAAATCAGCCCTCTGATAGATCCAGCAGCGGTACTTTGAAAAAGGGTCCAATTCGTCGTAAGTTATGAGATACGACTTCAGGTTTTCCTTCCAGAATCCGATGCATTTCATTTTGTAGTCAGGGTCGCCTAAAAACAAGATATTAATACATATTGCTCATTATCCCAACATTTTTTCTTAAGTACTGTATATGTCTACAGGCCTTCCTCTATGATCCACCGAGAGGCAGTAATTCTCATCAATAGTTACTTCCTTTTGTTCCTCATCACATACAGAAAAGTCAGAAATATTTTCCTTGCAATAGGTATTTGGTCGAGGGCTCAAGGTTACACCTCCCAAAATTCTAAACAAAAAAATTAATTTTCCAATACACCTGAAATCAAGACTATGAGTATTACCTAGTTTCAAAGGGCACATCTCCCTTCTGAGTAAAATTAAACTTTCCAGCTACTGGGCATTTAATGGGAACAGGGTTTTTCTTTAAAAATAAATTATAACGCCATTTCGCTTCGTTCTGGAACTGCACCCAGGAACACACAGTACTGAAATCGTCTTTAACAACTGCAGTTTTGCCGATTCTGTATCGAATCAAATTATGATGCTGAGGCACGAAATCAAAGCAAATGTAGTCTTTTTGGCTAAAAGAAAATAGCGCAGAATTAGGAATTTTGGTCTAATAAATGTGCTTTACCAGCCATCCACTGTTAACCTAGACATCATAACTCTAGTATCTCTTTGCTCCTTACAAACATAAACTGTTCTCCTATATCGACCTTCGTCAGGGTAATAAGTTTCAATGATATGAGTTTCGTTTATGAAAACATCTGCATCTATATTAGCTGTATTGATCCATTCACCTAATAAGAACGACAGTAAAGTTTCTATTCGCAAAAAAATATTAATAACTTACCTGAAAAATTCTGTGGCAATCGACAACCTGGTTCCACAACTTCAGCTTTAACTAAAGATTAAAATCTAGCTCAATAATCAAAAAGAAACCACTGGAAACAACCACATTACCAGGTCTTACATGCAGCCTCTCAGGACTCTTCTCGACAGTCTTCAAAGTCCCACATTCAGCCGTAATTGACACACCAAGAAACAAATCATCATCCCTATTTTTCAAGAAACACCTATATTTCTCGTCCTTTCTAGACTCCTTTGTGTTAGCCACCGCAAAATAGTGGTTCTTCCCTACGAACCAATCTCCCAGGCAGCTGTATTCTACTACTAAATAGGGACAATTACAAAATTGTATTGTAAAGAAAATCTAGACTCGAACCTCCATCAAACGTCCCAGCCATGCCCTCGCATTTCTTGTAAGTTATATTGAACTTCTGGTTAGTGATTGAAAATTGGGAGCCCGCAGTTTGGCAAGCTCTAATTTGGGCATCAGGATTTCTACACTCCCCTGTGCAGGAACAATAATTAACACCAAATAATAAAAACTTTAAAGAAGTTTAACTGACCAGTAAACTTAAATCTGTTCTGATAAGCAAAATTCCACACTCCCTCAAGAGAAGACCTGCAATTTACGGGGACGTAATTTTCGGAAAACAAAGTAATCAGTTGTTGATGCGGATCTAGAGCTTGGCACACCCTGCTTACAGTGGCTTCATAATGATTTGCTACACTGATGCATGGACCTAAATTTTGCATTATTATTTTAATACATAAAAAACACTCTGAGAATCAAAAAACCTACTTTCCATAGTTTCAAGCACATTCACAGTTCTCACCAACATTTTTACGCAAATGTAACAGTTTTCATGCTCTCGGTGAAACACCATTGTGTAGTTTACATGAAAATCATCTCTAATATCTATACAAGTGCCTCTGTTGGTCATGGTGGTCGCATCCAGTTCTGTCAAGGTGTTTCGGTTTTCCCACGAAAACCAAGCCCCTCTGATTATTGCTGGAATTGAGCAGTTTGAGGCCATAGTGTGGTAACCTAAAATTGAGCTTCAAAATGAATAGCCAGTCTGTAAAGTATTTAATAATAGTTTTCAATTTGATAGTACAAAAAACTCATGTTTATGGGACTGATACCATTCTTAACAACAACCTATACATTCACTTATTGATTAATTCAGGAAGAACAAGCTTTTTTGATTATTAGTTTGCAAGTCATAATATACTAAATACAGTGTATTTTTTTGCAGAAAACTAGTCATCTCTTGCAAGTCTATTGTTGGGTTTGGGGAGCTAATTTACTTACACCCAAGATATAATACAAGTAACGACTAATAACTAAAGAACACTTTACTGCACTGTAACGTTCTCACGATACTATATCTAACACTTAAACCGACTCTGTCTCTGAATGAATCCGTGCTATTTCCCAACGACCTTTTTTATTCCTTAACCGTGTTGTCTAGATGGGTCCGACCCTTCTCAACGTCGCCGGACAATGCGGGAAGATCCATGTGCTATCTAGACGGTGGTAGAGAGAGAGCGCTAGAGTGGTGCTAGTACAGTGAGCGAGAGAGCGCGAGGCTCGCACACAGTAACGAATCCAACATCTATCATGCACTAGCATACAATCATAATATTAGTTAAGGAATTATTTTTTTGGGTGAATTAATGGATTTCAACAAAATATTTGTTCTCCAGAAAAGTTGAATAAGAACTATATTTTCTTTCAGCCTAATGGACTCTTACAAACGCTGACTTAATTTATCATTAAATATGGGGTGGATAACTCTTAGTTAAAAGGAACCATGTGACTTTTGTATAATTAGAATAAAATCAATTTGAACCTTTCAAGTTCTACAGTTAAATGTTAGACTCTTTACAGGAAGGTGTTTGATTTTATGATTAATGAATTTCATCTTGGTAATCACCTTGCTATATATTAAATCAAACTTAAAAAATACATAATCACATTATTTGGTCATTAAGTAAATTTTACCATTGAGGCGTTTGGTTGCTTTTAGACAAGGGCTATCCAGTTATGACTAATGATACCCTGTGTGTACAAGACTTGTGAAGGACTCGGGACCTACTACACATTAAAGAATTTTACAATGAGCACATTTAAGTAAAAATTGAAAGCAAATACCATAAATAACAATGCAAAGAGCTACTTTCAAAGCTTCTCACTTACCCATTAACAAAAACACAAGAAGCCTCAGAAGATACATTATTGTTTCCTGTACTGAGTCGAAACTTGAGAATTTAAGTTTTAAACTTATTATTATTAAACAAGAATAAGGCACACTCAAAACGTTTTCTAACACAGAACCAACGATTTAGAAGAAGTAGATGTAGCAGTGCTTTTCACAGGTGGTCTCCCTTTTTGACAAATGAAGCACGGATCCATGGGTGCAACTTATGAGCACGTGACGTCTTATATGTTCGCCGATTGCGCCGGCGCATGACCCGTCTATGGCGTTAAAAAAGTGTAAAAAGGGCAGTACCACAAAGCGGCCTTCCGTTTTGGTAAAACGCACACAACTGATTGCTCATCTAGTTCTCCTACATCGTTGCATCTAATCATAACATAACCTAAAATTATTTGAAAGTGATGGAATTGTCGAGTTTATAGGGGTTTGCGTTTACCGATGGGATTCGGAGTAACACGGCGTGTTGTTGGTACTAACGGGGTAATCTATCTTTCCGTTACGAGGGGAAAACGCTGAAGGGACCAGTATTCTAACCCGGCAAGGATACTAGTCCTAGATACAAAATACGCGCTGATACTGCTCGACTACCTTTATTTACACAAAACTATTGCTACGTTCATTATCACAGTCTGTATGTACTATACTGAGGGTGATAATCGTGGTACTTTATCTCGAGAGAGCTGAGAGAAAAATAAGAGTAAGAGAGTTTTAAGGGTCATTTTGAGTTTATATAGCTAACGAACCCTTTAGCTATATCCGCCCCTGCTACTCGTCGGTGCAGGTTCTCGGAGTGAACTGCTCTCGAGTGTATAGTGCACCACAGAATGTCGAAATGTCATTAGTGACGACACCACAGGCGCGCGGATTCTAGACGAACATCTATGGAATTCAACCCAACCGACTAGGAAATTATACGGAACCCCATTAACACGTGCTAATCTGAACAATTGGGAGTAAAAACATTTTTTTTTATCATTCAAAGTCGCCGATTGAATTTTTTGATCTATTAAGATCGCCAAAAATTCTTTTTCTCACTCTCACATGTTCTTATTTAATCAAGCCGTGATGGTTCAACCAATCATATCGAAATTCGGTTAGTTCTCTTGGCGTGGCGTCATTAAGTATGCGCTTTTTGGAGAACTAGCGATAAATAAAATGCTCAATTTAATTAAAAATTTTATTGCTAAAGATAAGGTAAAAATTAAGGGGAAATAATCTTAAGCTAGTGCAAAACTTGACTTTAAATTCTTAGCCCAACGTGAAGATCGAGAAATTAATGATAATATTGATTTAAAATTTAAAAACCGTTTTATATGAATAATTCTTTTATAATACATAATCTGTGTACTAAATCCCCAGAAGAAAATTCCCCATATATACGCAAACTTAGATATGTATCTGGATCAGGTTACCCAAACGTGATTTTTCGAAAAAAAATCTTCTACCGTAGTTTAATATTAAAATATGTACCGAGATACGGAAGAGTATATACCATTTTAGCAGTGTGAATATTTAATTTCGCATAAAATATGTAACACCTGAGCGATTAGCATTTTTTGAGGGGTATGATAGTGGGTTTATCGCAGTTAATGTATTTAGTATAAAAGTTTATACAAGGTCCCATTAAAGCCATTGAGAACAAGATAGTTGGGAAATCACTTTTATATTTTTAAGTGACGAGTAGTGGCGATGGCGAGGGTGAAAAGTGCAGTTTTGAGCTTAATCTTAGGTAAAAGTTAATTTTATTTTACAAAGAAACCATTTTTTGATTTTTTTATTACTGCAGGAACAATTATTATAACTGCTCAACCAAAAGCTGATATATATTCAAGAGAAGATCTCCAAGAATTGTACCCTGGATTTGGAACGGATTTTATCTTCTTTCCAGATGATGAAAATAACCCGATCATCGGTTATTTCAAATTAAACAACGATAGCAGGATATTTCCCTTGCCAGATCAGACCCAACTTGAAAAAAATATTCAATTTGAGTTTTTCTCTCGGTAAATCTTTTCATCTACAAGACTTTCAAACAGTCCGTCTACATACATTTTTATAGAGACTTTCCAGACGGAGTGTCTATAGACTCAAAACCAAGCCTCTCTAAATATGTAAATACTTCCAAACCCACAAAAATCATTACTCATGGGTGGATGTCTGGTGGACGCAAGGACTCCTGTGTTTTAATTAGAAATGGATTTTTGCATAGGTAGCAAATGATTAAACCAAAAAAAGGCCATGTTCATAAATTACTGCAGATATGATGCCAACATCTTGGTCATGGACTGGAGCGCAATTTCCGGCAATCCCTTTTACCCGTTACCCATGACTTCAACCCCGCAAGTGGGACAGTATTATGGCAGCTACCTTAACTATCTGGTAGACGAAATAGGGGTAAAACCTGAAGATTTGCATTTGGTCGGTCATAGTTTAGGTGCCCACGTATCAGGCTTTGCTGGAAGAGAAGTAAAAAAAGGAAAAATTGGAAGAATAACTGGTATTAAAAATTGCTCCAATGCTAAAAATTATTGACAATAGCCGATTTTAGGGCTAGATCCAGCTTTGCCAGGTTTCGACATCGGGTTGCTCTCTTCAGGGACACTAAACAGCAATGATGCTAGTTTTGTGGATATAATCCATACGTGTGCTGGTTATTTAGGATTTAAATCCCCCCTAGGACATGCAGATTTTTACCCTAACGGAGGTGGTCCCCCTCAGCCTGGGTGTTCAGTTTTACAGGTCAAAATCATTTTCTGCACTGGGCAAACAACTCATAACGGCAACTTTTATAGTTTATAGAGGCTTGCAGTCATGGAAGATCCTGGAAAATCTTCGCCAGTTCTCTAATAAACGAAGACTTATACATGGCTACAAAGTGCGCCAGCCTTAAAGATATTGAGAATTTCGGATTTTGTGCCGGAGATCCCATCCCCATAGGAGATCCCACCCCTACTACTGCTAAAGGCATCTATTATAGTCGAGTATTAGCGGAAAATTTAATCCTCAATGTGGAGGACAGGAATAAAATATGATTTGTGTATTGAAAATTGTTTATTTTTTCATCAGCCTCCATCCAAATCAAAATCATTCCCCAAAATCTGCGCTTGTACTCTAGGATCATTGGGGAATTTTTCTTTGAGAACGTCTTTAAACAAATCATCCTCGTCATAAATATAGAGTTTTGGCTTTTCCGGTATGGGAAAGGCCAATTTAAAGGCATCAGGAGGTATTTCGGTGATGGTTTTCACTGGCTTTAATAATTTGGAACTCACATTGTAAGGCCCAATTGCGAATGGAGAAGCGGAAGCGGTTATGACCTGTTTGAAGGTTTAAGGTTGAAGTTAATGTGCAGTTAACTTTTACTTTGGTTTCCTTAAAAAGCCTAAAATGCACTTACCATATAAGTTCCGAATACATATCTGCTCACTCTCTCCCCCAGTGGGATCTGCACTTCATTAGGAGGACAGCCCCCTAAAAGGTACTGCACAAAATTTTCACATTTCCATCCCCAAAACCCCACACGTGAATTGATGGATTCCGCATAATATAATGGAGCTCTGTGATGATTGCAAGAGAAAAAATCTAAAAATTACAGTTATTTAAAGGATGATCATTAAAAAAAGGTCGAGTAGGTCAGAGATATGTCTTAAATAAATTCATCTAATGTCTGGTTACCACTCAGTTGTTTCATGCTAAATAGCAAATGACTTAATCAACGCCTTACGTTTATAACATAGGGCTCTAGAATATATCCCCTCTCCCTTCTCTCCAAAACTTTTTAACGAATCATTATTTTTTTTAACTCAAAATTAGTATAAAATAGGCAGCACAAAATGCTATCTTTTGACGTTTATTTATTTTTTTAATTGTTACATAATCGGTAGCAAAAAATAGTCGATTTTTTAAAACTGAAACATGGATCAAGTGATCAATGGACCAAGTGATATCTCAAATTAAAAGTGTTTCAAAATCACATTTCAATGCTGTATTGCAATTCAAAATCTATCGATTAGTTTTTGAGAAAAACAGCAATAAATTTGGTAAAAAAAGGCAAAACAAACTCAATTAAATAATGCGTGAACAATAAAAAAAACTTGTTTATTCATGAGAAATTGGTTTGTATTCGGTTTTGTGCTCACAAACAATCTTTTGTTATTTTTATTTATTTATTCTTCTTTTTTAATCAAAAACTGTGAGCACAAAATCGGGAACAAACCAATTTTCTATTAACAAACAAGTTTTTCATTGTTTATGCACTATTTAAATGAGTTGGTATTGCATATTTTACAAAATTTATAGCTGTTTTTCCCAAAAACTAATCGATAGATTTTGAATTGCAATACAGCAACTCGAGCTTGAACTATGAAGATGAGCATTGAAATGTGGTTTTGAAATACTTTTAATTAGAGGTGTCACTTGCCCCATGTTTCAATTTAAAAAAATCGTCCATTTTGCGCTATCTGTGGCGTAAGCAACGTTTAAAAAAATAAAAAAACGTCAAAAGATAGCATTTTTTGCTGCATATTTAATGCCGATTTTAAGTTTTAAAAAAATAATAATTTGTTAAAAAGTTAACAAGAGGGAGATGAATTTAGAGAGCCGCACGGTATTTCACCGTGTACTGAAAGGATTTTTTTAGTAACCTCCCTCGATAATATAATAAAAGTCAATAATTTATTTACTTTCAGTTTCCCAACATCCAGGCTGGATGGAGCCACCATTAAAGTAAAAATCCACATGTCCGCTTTCCTCAGCTTTCCCCTGCATGAAAGCACTAGTGTGGTAAACATCCACAAATTCTGCGTCAGTTTTATCCAGCTTATCGTCATTACCAGCTTTGATATATCCAGGCAATGCCGGATCCAAGCCTGTGATCCTTGGCAGCCTGTAAGGGCGTAAGGCTAGGGAGAGGTAGTTTGTGATATGGGCGCCTAAAATGACAACAAAAATAAATATGTGTATTTTTTCTAGAGGCCGTAAATACCGACGTTTCGATCTATGTTACGTTCTTCCTCAGGTGAAAAAATTCAAATAATCCCCGAACTAATCCCAGGGGTGTTTTTGCTCTGAGGATGACATATTATAGGACTGATACTATATTTGATACTAATAAGTCGAAGCATCCGCATTTAACGAAGTCTGATTCTGTTTCGTTCCTCCTAAATCCAATATTTTGTCACTAAATGACTGCAGCAAGACAGGACAAAAATTCTTATCTCTCACAAGTAAAATGTATTTTACCTAAACTAAATCCAATAATATGTATATCTGTAGCACCCATATCTTTAATCCTCTCAATGAGCTGGGCGGTGCACACCCCCACATGGCGGGCATTCCAGACAGCTCCTGGATAACATGGCGATTGGTTCAAAGGGCTCCAGTCCACGAAAAACACGTTGCAATCATTAGTTTTCAGATATTCTATAAAATTCAAAGTCTGAAATTTTAGTAACTAGATGTTATTGAAGATTGCACCTTTTCTAAGAGCTGCAAGAGCTGTCAGGAACATATTAGAATTGTATCCATGAACAATCACTTTGGTGGGCTTGCTGGCATTGAAAGTGGTCCGGTCTAAATTGGTACCTCTCACATGGGTGGCAGCGAAGATTTGTTCGGGGTTCTCTGGGTGGGTCATGGTATACATCCAGAAGGTCACGTCTGGATCTGGACATTGTCTGAGCAAATATGTATGAGGTGTTTCAAGTTGGACCAAAAATGTATTAAAAAAAAAAAATTTCCACAATTTAAAATGTTGAACAATGAATTAGAACGTAACACAATCTGACAACATGGCAGTATTCCGTGACGGTAATTGATTTGTAATTCCCAAACAATAGAACAACGCGCTGTTGCCAGTTGTTGAAGTTCATACGAAATTTTAGGAATAATTGGTATAATTTCGGATACTCCATGAGAGCGTTACTTACGGATTGATTACAATTCGGCATGCTCCGAACGATATGGTTCGTTGGAGTCTGTTGGGAAGTTGGTGTTGATATACAATGGGACCTGGGGGAGCTTGAGAGTACACATCTGGAATAAAATAAGGCATGGTACAATGATACCAGGCCAGGAAGGATGGTATAATTGTACTTCAAGAAGGGTTTCTGTGCAGTAAAATATCAACTTAAGTCAAATTTCCCGTTAAATTATTGAATGTGAATCTATAATGTGTACATAATCACTACATTATTGATGTGTATTTTTTCAGCTTTGCAGACACAAAAATGGGCACTGGACTATGAAATACTAAATTTGACGCAAATGAGGTAGAACACATTTCTCATGGGGCGATTGCCCAATCCATAGTATGATGGATACTATCCATAAGTAGGTCCTAGTATTTTCAAATCAGTTTCTTTCTGTATAGAAGTTTCCTCCACCGGTTAATTACTTTTAAATTTTGTATCATTCATCTCGATACTTAACAATGTATTAAATATATAGTAAACTAGATTATTCTTTCGCAATAATAATTATAGCTGAACATATCATAACTAAGTTGTAGTTAATTAAATTTCAAACCTACATTAGTTAATTGATACTTATGAAAATGTCGAAATAGTTTTATGCAATCGTGTTTTTGTTTAATAAGCGTAATAACCTTCCTAGGAATTATTCGCTATTATTTGCATCCTAATTAATGAAAGTGTAAAGTGTCGATAATGAGTTTCCAATGGGTATTTTGGGTTCTTCTACGGTGATGGGTTTATCGTCAATCTTATTCGTTTTGCTGGTAAGATAAATTGTCATTAGGCATTACAGACTAAATTTTTATAGAAAAGATAGTTTTCCATCTTGAACTGCCCGAAAATTTTTGCTTTTCAGAGTACACACGCAAGTTTTTTTTCAAACATGCTCGCATGATGTGTGTGTATCTATTCTATACACACGTATGTCTGATGAAACACATAAGTACAAACACCTTGAAATTAAATTTGTAAATTAAGAAATGTGAGGAGGGATTTCGAATTCCTAAAGAAACCCTGGAAACTTGCACCTTTTCAATAACTTTTGGCAAAATTTGCAAAAGAATAATCCCCAGAATTATATATCTATACATATATATAAGATGTGTCACTTTAGGCAGCGCCAAATTGAAAAATACAAAAAAATCATTTTTTTGGCATTTTCTATATGTATAGAATTGAAAAAATATTCTATTCATAAATAGATATATAAAAAAAATGCATTAAATGCCCAAAAAAGCGGAAATGCTTAATTTGATATTGAAAAAAATGCTAAAAAATTGAGTTTTTTGCATTTTTCAATTTGTCATACCCTAGAAAGTGATATATTTTATATACACTTAGATTTGCCATAAAAATGTCCATCATTAGAAGAAAATGCCAAACCTGCAGCCCGTTCTGAAAAAAAGTGATTCCATTTTAAAATTTTAAAAATCGTTTTTAGGTTAAATTAGCAGGAAAAAAAAACGAAAAAAATGTGGCGAATACGCGAGGGTTTTCTATACGTGTGATTAGATATATATATTATATATGTATGATTTTTTTAAGATTTTTTGAAAAACTAGTTTTTATGTTAAAAATTATAATTTAGAAGGTGGCGGGTTAAGGGTTTTTTTGGTCTAGGGGGTGGAGGTAAAGGTATTTTGCACAACTGATTGGCATTAGAGGGTTATAACTTATGTACTTATATGTTCATTTAGTTAGGTTTTCAATTTAGATCAAACGACATCGTGACTATCTTAATGGGAGGTATTCTTTGACGATTAATGTTATTTCTCCAGGATCGATTTCGATATTACTGGGGAAACTTTGGAAATAACTTTGAATTATTGCGAATAAACCAAAAAGAGAACCAATATTTTGAATGAAATATTCTAGTGAAAAATTTGAGAGAATATTAAGATTTAAAAAACTATCCGTTTTCAACTGATTTTGCAAGTTTTTCGATGCATAAGTTCTTGTGCATTATGAACTAATTCGTATAGCATGTAGAAAGACATGGTGTCTATTTCGTATATTTCATAATGAAAACCGCATAAAAATTGATATTTTTCACATTACTAGACAAGCTAATTCATCGAATTCGAAATTCAAAACGTATTTCGTTATGCAATAGAGTTCTGCCAAATTTCGTACCAATGACGCAAAGAACAATCCTTTACCGTAGAGTCTAGTTTTTCATTTTGTACAGAAAGTATTTCTACAAACAAAATACGCATACTTACATTTCATTAGGGTACTTAAAAACACTAAAACAAAAATTTGTCCTTCCATTTCACACATACGTAAACCACCCACATTATCTTCACCTCAGCCTGATCCAACACAACTTTTTCCATCCATAGGTGTCTTCCATGGCTTTTCTGATACTGAGTCACTTAAATATATCACTAAATATGTAACTTATTCGCCCTGCCGCCAATTTTTAATTATTCTGGTCACACTAACAAACTGCACTTTTTAAATTTGTATGCTAAAAAAGTCCTTCTGTATAGAATTGGGCCTGACAGTTATTTATGAGATCATCGCTTAGACACATCCTAGATATTTCTTTGCACTTGAACTTGACCGAAAGTATCCACGGAAAGAACCCTAATCAACGCCACAGTACCACTACAATAGCAGCAGATCAAAAGTTAAATTTTCGATGATTTGCTAGCAAACTAATGGTACCGCTTCATTTGCTTTCAGAAAAGTTTGCGGTTTCTCTATTCGGTCTGAAGAAATTACCGGGGGAATAAGAAAGGAGCGGATCTTAATGTTACCAATTCGAATACTTTCTTGTTAATGAAAAGATACAGAAAAAGGAAAAACTGATTAAACTGTTTAAGGAAAGGAAACAGAGCGGATGTGACACACTGACTGTTCTTGGGATTGGAACAAAGTCGTTTGGTAATGCCTTTCATGTAATAATTGTTTGGTTCTCGTTAAGTGCCCGCAATTTAATTAGATTTCTTTTCTAGATATGGCAAATTAAGAGTATGATTTTGCAATAAAATTACCTCCTATATAACTGAAATCTAGTCCTCCAAAAACTATTCTAATGGGACAGGTAGCAATAATGGAATTTTTAACAGAAATTTGCGGTGTCAGGATTATAGGAAAACGAAAGTCAATAGCAATAAGAAAAGTATCGACAAAAAAGCCGACTTTCATGCAAGCGACTGCCTCTTGTTTGTTAATAATAATGGAATTTTCACGATTCGATAGAACTAGAGAGGCACGTGTTTGAATGCTTCGTTTCATTTCCCTTAAATCAATCTAAACAGTGTCTAAAGAGGAAGTCAACCTTGGTCTTATGATCAAGCCGCAAAGAGAAAATGTAGTAATTGCCGCTAATAATCAATCATTTCATAACAAAAGGATTTTGATTGAGAATTTACGAATAATCGCAGAAGCTTTTTTGAAAATGATTTTAAACGCATTTCAGTGGTTTCACTTATCCGACAACCACGAAATTCAATCCTAAAGAGAAAACTAAGTATAAAAAATTTGGTCAAGTGTGAAATTAATGGGATATATTTAATTAAGAACACTTCTTTTACGCAGCACGTAAAAATCAAAATTAATTTTGATTTTCTTCTAGGTATACAACAGTTGAATTACACTGGTCAAGATTTTCTTAAGGACACAGTTTATGTTAATGACTTTAACAAAAGGAAACTAAATAATCAGGAAAACACTGACCGCTACCAATTTGTCATCAATTTAGTTGTAAGTACCGAAATTACATAATTGAGGCCAAATCATATCATTTCATAAATTGGGTTTCCAAGTTCACTAGTTTCTTGTTGTTTTAGTATAGCAGAATGCAGAAGATTCAGACATTCAGTTAACTCTTTTAATTTCGAATTTGTTACGCAATGGCATTCAGAAATGTCGGTTTCTTCATTTTATGCGTCATTACTCGATGCAATATTGGTAAGTACACAAGACCCGTTTTTCTCGTTACTTTATGATAGAGTTTTCACCTTTCTCTAGAAGGTACTATTGAGGGAATAGTAGATACTGCTCTATAGATGGTTACTCTTGACCATAAAGTTGCTTCACATGAAGTTTTAGCAGAAGCGCTCTCCCTTACGCCTGCATACTTATTTTTACCATCTCCGTTCCTTTCACTAACATTTCTATACAAGATGTTTCTTAGTTGTTGGTAAAAAATGAAATGGGTGAATCGTGAGCTTATTTTAAGATAAAAACTTCATATAAAGGCATGTCTTAAATTGCTTCCATTTTTAATTACATGGTGTTAAATTTCATTTTATTTTTCAATTTTCATTAATTTCTCTGTTAGTTATAAAGATAATTAACTAAAAATTGGTAATAACAATCAATTTAGCATTACGAACGAACTGAAATAATAATAATTTAAGATACTCCACAGGGCGTTACTTTTCTCATGGTCGCTCTCAATATTTTATATCGGAACTTTTTTTATGACATTTTCAGATTTTATCCATTAACTTCATTTAATTCCTTATGTTTTTTATTACCTTTATTGCCACTTTAGTTTTTTTTATTAGGAATAGTACTTCAAGAGATATTTGCAAAAATACTTAATCATGTTCGCCCCGATTGATCTAAGAATGTGATGAAACGGCAAGGTAGTGAATGTTGCAATTAGGTGTAGCAAATTGTGGAATTTATATTTATTATTGTTTTTTTTTAAGAAATTTATGATTACATATAAAAATTTCACATTTATCTATGCCTAACTGCAGCATTCAATACCTTACCGTTTTATCATATCACTAATAAGAGGGCTGTTATAGCCCACACCCCAAAATACCACATTTGGCACCTATTCCCAACCCAAATTTTCTAAATCCGCAGGTACCTACCTAGCTCCTAATCACCACCAAAAACCCACTGCACTAATTTTTTCATTCCACATAAAACCATTGGAAAACTTTTAAACAAAGGCATCAAAAACCTTCTCAAATCCCCAGGCACCAACCTGGGGAAAATTAAAAAAATTTTCTCAAACGTTTATTTTATTTCCCCAAAATAAGTTATTTTGTACAACATATGACAAGTTGGAGGAAGACTATTTGATGCATCTTTTGTTATACGGTCTCGAAGAGTCTTAATAGGATGCTTTCGATATCCATAAAAACGTTTTACTCTAACGTAGGCAACTGAATGTTAAGTATAGCTCAACGATTTCTTCGAAATCCTACGAAAAGCGGTTTTTTTACATGTGCTTTTAACCTTAATAGGTTGGGAAACATTCGTTGTGTAATTCGCTATTGAAATCAAAGAGTTAAAAACAAATTTCATTTTGCAAACTCGATTTGACTTTGGGTGCCGGAACAGTTTTGCTTCGTGCACCATCATTTGCATTCTTTTTAAATTGGTGCCACAAAATGCTGTCCACCGGCAAGGACTTTGATCAGCATTCACACAATTATTAATTTAAATGGAAGGGAAAGAAAAAAAAATGTCCCCTTTAGCTGTCTCGGTATTGTCCGGTTTTTATGTTTATATATGAGTTGATTGCATTAAACGTGTTACGTATTCCTTCATTATAGTTTTTGCATTTGTAGGTAACACACCAAAATGAGTAATAGCAGTGACTGAGTGTCTCTGTTTTTAGACAACATATGGGCGCAAGGCGCCCTAATAGGTCTCTCTGAGTCCTACATCTAATGAAAGTGAAAACACTTTTGTTGATTTAAAATTTGCACTTGTGCCGGATTTTTTTGGAAATCTGAGGGTTTACGTTATAATTTTGTAATTCAGGTCTGTAAAAAATGAAAAAAAAATAGGTAGTTCAAAATAATATTTTATATGTAAATCTTTTACTACACTTATTCATCTGAGCTGCCACTCGTGTTGGGGCTTTCATCACTAGTGGAAGGTGGGGTAGGGATATTTTCTATTTCTCTGAAGCAAAATTAAATAATTAGTGTGGACTTTTCTTACACAAAGTCAGAAGAGACTTTTTAGATGCACTGTACATAAAATCACGTTGCAACATTTAATTACCTTAAAAAAATCCTCATTTGGTTTAATGCGGTTGTATATTCTAATTCTGTTGAGAAAGTTAGAACAGCATATTGCTGGTCCCCATGCGTTAATCTAATGGTACCCTCTCTATAGTTAGGAGTAAATCCATTTATGTTATCAAACAACAATGTACAAGCCATCAATTTATCAATACTACAAATTACAATTCTTCGTTCTCCTTCCGTTGTTATAAATGTTAAATTGGCATTTATTATAGTTACTCCATTGGATAGTACTAATTTGCAAAGGTGAGACTTCTTTAATTTTTTTTGTAATTTCGACAGTTGGAAGTTTCTTCACTCTTCAAGAATGTTTTTGACTGAAAATAAAAAGATTATTGTGTCTTCAAAACGTGTTTGTTATACGTAGTTTTCTTCACAACGGTTATAAACAATATCTAGTCACTTCCGGTAGTGTTCGTGATCCAAATAAATGTCTATTGTCCAATGTGAAATGTCAAAATAAGCACGTGTAGCGTTGGCCAAAATTTCATTATTGATTGATGCAGGAAACTGTAATGTAGGGCAATTATTCTTATGTAGTATATATTTTTGCCATAAAATTGCGCGACCATATTGAAAATATAAGTAAAAAGTTAGACGGATGAATACAAGAGTATTTTTAATGAAGTTATTAATTCATTACAAATATATTTGAACATTTATTATTATTTTATTGGCATTCTTCCTAGAAACACATACTTTTATAATTATAATAAGCAAATGTTTAATGTTATGTGCAAAACATTAAAAACAATTTTTTCTCCCTTTTATCGTGCATGTCAGAAGGATTACTCTTTTGTAGAGAAGCAAAACACAAGTTTAGGTAACATTTCTTTATTTCGCTAGAATCGGGAATCGAATGAATTCCCCATACGATGCGTGGGAGTCACCACGTGTGCATCTGTTTTTCTTCCAAAAGACTGACACCATACTTTCCACATTTTTTCCACGCTTACATCCCTTAATCATCCTCTTCGCACCTCCATATGTTTTTAGACAAGATGATAAAGAGACCTTTATCTTTTCCCACAAATTATCTATTTTGACTAGTACAAGTTTAGTCAATTTCTAACTTATAATGGGACACCAGCAAGTGTCTGTATATTCCGCATATGCTCAAGGATAAGTTACAACACTATGAGACATGTTTTTTTTTGCATTTACATTAAATGAATTGATAAGCAACCCCGTATTACTTTCTTTATGAAAGCTCACATGCATATTTGATGTTTAGTTACATACAAACACATTTGTGGCTTGATTTTAAAATTTTTAGTCATTTCCTCAGCTTGTTTTTTGGCTAAATCACCATTTTTATATCTGTCATTTAAATTGTATACAAATTTGTCGGTGTTGTGACACCAGTCGGTATTTTATACGTGGGCGACACCACGTTATGGATTTGTCAGGATTGAGACGACTCACTAACTCACTAATGATTTTTTACTTCACTAATATTTCCAATGACAAAAAAACAATACAAAATTTAGAACACAAGAATTTTAATAACAATAATTAATGATTTTATAGACTAAATAAGAATGTCAAAAAACGAATGTTGAATTACGAATGTATCTTTATGAATGTCATCTTAATGGAAGGGTCTTGATTACTTATACTACAGCAGCATCATTAAGGGTAGTTAGCAGTTTAAACAGAACTTAAACCGAAGGTTTAAGTTGACTACATTTTAATGTTTCTGTCATATCAGACAAAGAAATGATGTTTCTTAAGTAAACTAGTACAATAATCGCGTTGTAACATTATCATCAGTTTTTCATAAGAAATCAAATATAAGGGAATAAATACACAGGCGTAATCTAAGGTACGTAAGGAGGTATATGACATCAGGTTAGTTCAGGTTAGTTCAAGTTAGTTCATTCATTTTCTGTTATTACACGGATGCTTCGTATCGTATTAGTGCTCTCAGCCCGTATAGCCCGTATTACACAATTCGGATTCATGTTTCATAGATTGATGATTATTATTGGATACTTTCTGCATCCGTATTTAACTGTTTTAATTGCCTCAGTTGCTCACTTTTCACTACCTCTTTGTTAGTTTTAATTACAGTACCATTATCATCACATTGTGTTTGCGCTTCGGTACGAGGTCGTTCCGAACTCCTAGGAAGAAAAGCATGGGATGCAAAAGGCATCCATAGGAAGCCGAAGAAAGTTACTTTGCACAACATATGGCAAGGTGGAGGAAGACGATTTTGTTCATCTTTTGTTAACACGGACTCAAAAAGTCTTAATAAAATGCCTTCGAAATTCTTAAAAAAGTTTTACTCTAACGCAGGCAACGAATGTTGAGCATAGCTCAACAATTTCTTCGAAATCCTACAAAAAACAGTTTTTTTTTTATATGGGCTTTTAGCCTAAATAGGTTGCGAAGCATCGAGTCCAGATCAAACGGTCGTGTGAGACGGACATGTTTTCTGAGCACTCCCAATGAAATTGCCATTTTAGTGGTTTCTTTCGATCCAAAGCGATATAAATTAGCGAACTTAGCAATTCAAGAATTAAGTTATCCTTTGAGAAGAAATTCTTGAATTTCACCCCCATTTTGGGGAGAGGGGGCAGTTTTACTGGTGAAAATAGTGACTTAAATCGAGCCTATAAAACTCATACGAGGTTATAGTGACTATTATAACGTCATAGTTTTAGTGACTGTCTAGGACAATTAAAAGGTAAGTATCACAAGACTGATTAGAATTAGTAATTAGTGTAATAAGAGATTTCTGGACTTCTGTAAATGCAGGGTGATTCTCAACTTATCTATAAAATTTTAGGGGTAGGTGTGTAATGAAAAATTAAGTCGATTTTGTAAGAAAAATTTTTGGAAACTCCTTATAATTTCCGCGGAAAAAATGATTAAAGTTTAACCATTGTATAACTGGACGACTGTAATATTTACGTTTTTCTGTAGAATCCCTTTTAGGTTCATTAACCTTACGTATAATTTATAGTTAGGTCTCCCACGTGTCAATGGTTGGGAGCTGAAGACATGGGTGATCCGACTTAAGGGTAACAATTTGTAATGCCAAAATTGCTTACACGTGTAAGTTCGCTTCTTTTATTTCGGGTGAAACAAAAGTACCCTTAAGTCGGATCACCCATGTCTTCAGCTCCCAACCATTGACACGTGGGAGACCCAACTGTAAATTATACATAAAGTGGATGAACCTAAAAGGGATTCTGCAAAAAAACGGGAACATTACAGTTGTTTAGTTATACAATGGTTAAACTTTAACAATTTTTTCGAAAATTTTTTAAGGAATTTCCAAAAATGTTTCTTACAAAATCGACTTAGTTTTCATGATAAACTTATCCCTAAAATTTTATAGATAAGTTGTGAATCACCCTGTATAGTTAGTAATAGTTAAAACTTTCAAATCGATGCATAGTTTTGTTGCAAATTTTGTACGAATTTGGGGGAAAAATTCTACCTGAAACCCAAAGTTGGATAAAAATAAACATTGCGGACAGTGCAAACATAAAAACAAACAATTGAAGGTGCGTGCGGCTAAATTAATAGGGACCCTACAGCATATTAATAGGGAACTTTAGCGTTGCGGCCTTGTTTCTAAAAGGCAAATATGGCTGAAGAAAAAAGGTCTCCACCGACACAGAGCCAAAGAAGGAGGACGTTGAAGATGTTTGTCTCCGACTTGATCGAACAAGGAAGATGATGAAGATGAAAAAGACATGGGCGTGAAGGTAATCTCACCTATTTCATCGTATAAGTGCGGGTACATTGATTTTAGCCGAGACGAAGAAGCTGATAAAGCCCAGAAAAAGAGAGGAATCTCCGGATGAGGACCTTGATAGGATAGAGAGAGGAAAGGCACGGAAGATCAGGAACTTGATCAAGTCCATAGACAAAATTATTAAAAATGTGGCAAAACACGTAACCCAAAATATAAACACAAAAAAGGAAATAAAGGACGGAATTGCGGCTCTGACATCGAAGTCGGGTTTATTAAATATAATAAAAATATGGGACTTGCTGAATATTTTGAGTCAAGAAAAAAGAAGTGGCACAGAAGGAAAAAAATTGTTCGACGATTGCTATACAAACGATAAGCGATGCAGAAATGTCGAGAGATGAGAGAGAAACGTGGAGGAAAATAAGCGGCAGCTTAGAAAAGGATCAAATTCCATTAGAAGAGATCCACTTAGAAAAAATGGGTCTAAAGGTGGCAAGACAGAAAACGGAACTTGTTCTGCTTGCGGTCAAGATAAAAATCCGGAATCTGGGCACGGACGAAATAAGAAGCCAGGAATGTGTCAAATATCTGGGAGTGACCATATCCAGGAAGATGGGCTTGGGCAGTCATACACAGAAAGTTAGTGAGAAGGCAAAGTCGATGCTAAATTTATTATCGAGACTAATGCCAAATATTGGTGGTTGTTCGTCGGGCAAAAGAAAATTACTGACAAGCACAGTAATATCCATATCGTTTTAAACAGCCTCTTTCTGGGAGGAAGTTAAAAATGTGAAATGCCATTTAAAAAAATTGGAGCAAATAAATCGTAGACTCTCGATAGGAATTATCTCGGTCTATCGAGCAATATCTCTAAAAGCTACATAAGCTATAGCCGGTTTGGCACCCATAGACCTCGTCATGGAGGACAGGGAGAATTATACAGAAATGGGCTAATTGAAAAAGTAACAATCAGAGATACAATATACAGGAAATGGCAACAAAGATGAGAAAATTCTAGTAGCTGCGAGAGGCATTTCATCAAGAACGTAAAAAATTAAGTAATAAGAAGTTTTGGTATAATGAATTTTTTCACGACCCAGGCGTTATGCTGACACGGAGTTTTCTCGAGCTATCTGTGTAAAATGCAAAAGACTGAAAATGATGAGTGCTGGTTCTGCAACAGCACGGACACCCCAGAACACACGATTTTTGTATGTCTAAATTTCGAAAAGAATAGGGAAATTGCTGAAGCCAAATGCAATGCCAAGATAAACATCTTAGAAGAAAACGTCTTAGAAACATTACTCCAGAATGAAAATAGCTGGAACGAAATTATGGAGATGCTTGAAAATATCATGAAGGCGAAGTCACAGGAAGAAGAGCGGCGAAGCGAAGATACTTCGATCTCGGAGGACTGTCCTGAAGAAGAGGAACATGCTTGATTCCATATTCTGGAAGGAAATCCCCCCCTGAATTTTCTTCTTCTTTTCTTCATTGTCACTGTCTTCCAGAACTAGGGTTTCTTCGCTAGCCTTCACGTCGTTTTTTTCTTTGTCGTAGTTTAGTTGTAGCTCTTCAGTTGATAGTGTTTCGTCTAACCGAATGAAGTCATTTCCTTTATTGATGACTCAATGCCTTTTACGTTCTTCCAGAACTCTAATGGCATGTCATCCTCTACATCATATTCTGATTTTCGAAAACCTGCCTTTGTAAAACAATTTCGAATAGTGTTTGGTGTTACTCTATCCTAGACGTTTTTAATGAAGTAAATTGCTTTCAAAACATTAATTGATTTTGAAAGATCTGAAGCCGATGAAATGGTATCCATTTTTGAAAGAATCTGTTTCAAAATAAAGTCACGATAAAAATTCTGAATTATGTCCTGGTCTATTGGTTGACAAACTGATGTGGTGTTAGGAGGTACAAATATGATTTTAATATTTTTCAAGTTTACGTCTTTGGAGTGCAATGCGGCATTGTCCAGAAACAGCAAAATTTTACGTTTTTGAGATTCCATTCGTTTGTCCATGTCCAGAAACCATTCAATCATGTTAGCTCCTGTTATTCACGCTTTCTGATTTGAAGTCCATGTAGCTAGCAAGTTCTTTACAAGGACATTTTTGAATGTCCGTAGTCGCGTAGGTTTTCTGATGACCAAAAGTTTTTCCTTTTCACCAATCATATTGGCACAAAATAACACAGTAAGTCTTTCTTTTGACGTTTTACCACCTACATATTTTCAGCTTTGAATGTCAAAGTTTTATCGGGCAAAGCCCTGAAAAATAAACCACTTTCATCTGCATTGTAGATATCATCTGGCTTGTATCCTAACTGTATTGACAGCAACTTCTGTAAGAATTTGGTGACATTTTCTTGGGAAACATGCAGATTTACCCGAAATACACTTGAAACTTATGTTATGTCGTCTTTTCTATTTTTGTAACTACCCATCGGATGCACTGAATTTGTCGTACTTTAAGTCCTTAGCTATTTCTTTTGCTTTAGCCTTTATTAATAGTCCTCATATGGGAATATGCTGACTTCTAGCATGAGCAAATCATTTGAAACAAATTCTGTCAATCTGGGCTGCGGCATTTCTTAGTTTTGTTATTTTCATGTTCATATTGTCGCCTGATTGCCACCATCCACGAATGCTCTTCTTTTGCCTGAGAATCTGTGCAGCTTGCGTTTTGCCTATGTTTAATTTAAAATTATGTATAAAAAAATATGTTTTATTCCCTATATGTGAAATTATAAAAACTTTGTACTCTTCAGCAAGTTTTCGAACACTCAAATTTTCTTGGTCTGCAGCATTGATGATTTTCATTTTTGCCTCACTGTTAACATTTTTCGATGTGTCATTATGTTATATGTACGTACTACATATTAAAAATTTAGTTCACTACAATATGGCATACAAAAAATCATAAAACATTTTTGGTCCAACTGTGCTGAAACCCAACAAATCGGTCAGTACACAAAGACAAAGCATTGAAAATAATAAAAGGGAATCCCATAATGCGGCGTAAAATTATTTGGTGCACACGGGGAAATACCACAGATGTCATTGTGAGTTTCGACTATGTTTTTGTCCGGTTTTTGCAAATGTCGTGTCCGTTCATCGGAGCATTTCGAACATTTAAAGAAAATTATACTGTCCATGTCCGTCCGCTTGTTGGAGAAACTTTTACATAAGAAAATATGCGCAAAACTTTGGTACTACAATAAATGTCCGGTTACGGGAGATGTCCGCTTGACAGAGCTGTCCATAATGACTATATATATATATATATAAATGAAGTCTTTACTATATTGTATATAAAATCACGTAGTAACATTTTATTACCTTAAAAAAATTCTTAATTGATTTAAAACTGTTGTGTAGCTAATTTGTGTCGGAAAGGTAAATATACCATACTTGTCGGGGATGGTTGCTACTCAATTTCTCCAAGACACTGATGCAACTTAGTGGTATCTGCTTCCGCGGCTGATTCTAGGTTTTATGTATCACCGAAGGACCACTCTCGTTTTTGTCAGACCGAGAGGAACTGAATTGATACACTTTTGATTTGCTTTATTAACCTTCGCTTAGGCGCGCCGTTTTATATAACGAAGTTGGTCGCGCTGTATATACCAGGTACATAGAACGATTTACGGGGTGTTTTTTTTATTAAATTTTTTTAAAATAATTATATAGAACTTAATATGTTAGGATTATATTTAATTTAACATAATAGTTAATAAACAAAATTTATAATGCAAAAATATAATAAAAAATATTTATACAAAACGAAATTAATAATATTTAAATCTTAATCCGAATCATCTGCACTTTGTGGATCTAAACACTTTTCACAAATCGTTATGACGTATTTGTTAAGACATAGGGTTTTACCACATTTTTGACATGAATATTTCGAAGATGAATGTTTTTTGTTTATATAACATGAGTGACATCTCTTTCTTTTTTTGTTTTCTGTTGCCGAAGTCGAAGCTTCCGGTAGATTTTCATGCTGTTAATATTGCGCCAACATTACTTGAAGTTCCCTTGGTAAATTGGTCAACTGCGCACGTCTTTTCAGTTGATCCTCTAATAAAGCTAGGCCCAACGTTTTGAGATATTCTCGTCGTGAACAAAATTCGTTTTTGTTGGCCAAAAAAATTATTCGTGAATTGATTCTAGCTATATTTACTATTTGGTAAAATATCACCATAGGCCATCTTCTTGTAGATCTGCTAACATTATATATCGCACAAAGCTTATCGACCACATCGACACCTGATTTTGTTGCGTTGTAAAATTCAATTATTTCAGGCTTTTTCTCAATGTTATTTCCAACTTCGCTAGAGCCAATATGCATACTTGATAGAAGAACTAGTTTTTCCTTTTTTCGAGACATATGATACTATGGATTCATTCCTTATATAACCAAAAAGGCTATCATATTGGTTACGCGCGGCGGGTGAAGCAAACTGTGTTAGAATTTCTCTTTTATTCTTTCTGATGGTATCTACCTAAGATAGTTTCCTGGCTTCTAATTTTTTCACTAATTCTAAGCTGTTAAACCAATTGTCTGCAGTAATATTGCTTCTAGATTGGAAAATTGGTTCTGCTAGTCTCATTACTACTTACCTACTCATATCAGCGGAAGAATTGCTCTGCCTATAAGGTCCTCCGGGCTGCTGACCACAATAAATTTCCACATTAGATACATAAAATAGTTTCGCGTCGCATCAAGAAAAAAATTTTTATTCCATATTTGCTCGGTTTTAATGGAATATACTGTCTAAAGCCACAACGTCCTCGAAATCCTGGCAACATTTCATCAATTGTTACATTTTGCCCAAGATGATAATGCATTTTACAATTAGAAATAAATTTTGTAAAAATATCTCTAACTGCCGCTAATTTATCATTCTTACGTCGTTCTTCTCTTGACTGTTTGTTATCAAACCTTAGGCATCTTAGTAAAAATCGGCATCGTTTTTCAAACATAGCTATTCGGAAAACATCTACTCCTAAACCATTGGACACCCAAAAGTCATCTAAATTTCGATGACTCCCGCGAAATACTCCGGCAATGTAGAGGAGCCCCAAAAATGCCGTCATTTCAACTGTATCGGTGGGTAAACAGTTTCTCTCTCTTTGGTATTTTGATTTTAAATCCAAGGCATAACCTGACAATAATTTATATTCTTTAATATTACTATTGAAAATTAAATATAATTTCAAATTATGGGGAAACGGTAAAAGATAGGTGTAGAATACTATAGTATCAATTGAAAGGGCATTAATTAGTGATTCTAATTAATACATAAAAATGTATATATTCCATTTGAAATAAGAAAGTTATGCTAAATTATAAGAGAGTAAAATTTGACCACTCTTTTTGCTTATCCTGTATATCAGTTTAGTAAATGATTCATTCTAGTTTGAAGATTAGTTTGTACTTAAGAAGTAATAGTAAAAAAATAATAGCCAAGTAACTTAGTTCACCTACGTGACTCGCATTAATATTCGGACACTATGGTATTTGTGGAAATATTAAGTTTTTTGCTAACTTATTATTAAGTAACATTATTTATTGCGTAATCATTAGTTACAACATTTCTAGTATATGTAAATACATTTTTGATCTTTTAAATTAAATTATATACAAAGATACTATCAAAAAAAGAAAACAAGGCATAATTTACTGTCGCAAAAATATTCGGACACATACCGAGAATATAATATTTGTGAGCAAAATTTATATAAACAAATTAATACTTCGTATGATTGCCTTTATGTTGTATAACTTGTCGTAGCCGTTTCGGCATGTTTTCAATTTTTTTTAAATGTAATCTTCAGGTATGCGATGCCATTCTTTAACTAATCGTTGTTTTAACTCGTTTTTGAAGTTGATTGGCTTACTATGGACTTTACGATCTAAAGATTCCCATAGATTTTCTATGGGGTTGAGATCAGGTGATTGTGCAGGAGAATTTAATACTTTAAGGCAATTATATAATAAATACTCTTGGACTAAACGCGACTTATGTTTTGGATCGTTATCCTGGTAAAATTTAAAATTGTTGCGTATTCCTAATTTTTCAGCACTTTTTAGTAAATTTTGTTTTAAAAGATCCAAGTACATAACTTTATTTAAATTTCCTTTAATAAACAATAATTCGCCTACTCCTGCAGCTAAGATGCAGCCCCAAACCATTATACTCCCTTCGCCGTGTTTCACAGTAGGCCTGAGATTATTAATTTTTAGCTCTTCATTCTTTTTTGCCATACCATTTTACGACCATCAGATCCAAAAATGTTGAATTTTTTTTCATCAGCAAATATAACGCTTTCCGTGTAGTCTTTCACAACGAATTCATGAGCAATGGCGAGACATCTCTTGTGATTGACTTCCGATATGTATGGCTTTCTTCTGGCTACTCTTCCGTTGTACTCGTCTTTTTTTAATAATCGCCGAATTGTATCAGCATGCACTTTTTTGCTACTATACTCTAGTAAATCAGCTGTCAATTTAGGAGCACTCAGCCTAGGGTTTATTTTAATTTGTTTAATAATTTTACGCATTTCACGTTCATCAATAAGTTTCGGGCGTCCTTTTTGCGGAATTGATTCAATGCGATCTTCTTGAACAAATCTTCTAATTATATCACCAACTGTACTTTTACTTACACTTAACAAATTACCGATTTCTCGATACGATCTGCCTTTAGCGTGATGAAAAATAATTAATTGTCGTACGTCAAAAGAAATATTTTTGCCTTTTCGCCCCATAATGTGAATTTTAGTAAGTTATAAGTTTGCCTTCAACGCACTGCATACAACTAACAAGAAAATTGTGTCTTTGATGCATCTCTAATCTTTTACTATCATAAAAAAGTCTGTATGCAATGTTTTTCTATTATTTTTTACCGGCATTGCACCGCACCACATTCCGTGTCCGAATATTTTTGCGACGGTAAAATTATGCCTTGTTTTCTTTGTTCGATAGTATCTTTGTATATAATTTAATTTCAAAGATCAAAAATGTATTTACATATACTAGAAACATGGTTGTAACTAATGATTACGCAATAAATACTGTTACTTAATAATAAGTTAGCAAAAAACTTAATATTTCCACAAATACCATAGTGTCCGAATATTAATGCGAGTCACTGTAGAAAAAAATTTTTCTTAACTCTTGCATTTTTATATTTTTAAAAATTTCTCGAGAAGCGATTGTTTTAGACCCAATGTGTGTTATACAAACTTGTACTATTTTCTTCTTATAATTCCAAATATACATATAATAAAATATAGGGTATTCCATTAAAAAGAACATATGTTTGAGATGTATCTTCTTTTTATACACTCTGTATAAATGAAAAAATGTTTAAAATGTACTTTGTAAGGTCCTACATACACCTCTAAAAACAATTTTCGATCAAATTATTAATAAGAACGTAATACCCCGAGGCGCTCTTGGTGCCCCACCCTGTATAATAACCGAACGTAGTATTCTTTCGAAAAAACTAAAATGCAACTGAGGTGAAATAATTAACACAAATGGTCGCGCTGTATCCATGAGGTAAACAGCCAAACACTGGCGCTTGTTTTTGACAATAAAAACTTTATGAGTGACTGTAAATTGTCGCAATTTTAGAAACATAAAGAGAACCCTCTACCTAAAGAATACTTCAAATTACAATATTATAGTATCAATAATTTTTTAAAAATTCCCAAAAAACTGAGGCATGTTTTTGTTGAATACATGCGCGACTAACGGGGGGTTAAGATTGACATTTCTATGTAGGTTTGCCGAGTTGTTTTTGGAAGTCAGGTATTTGTGTGTACATTAACGTCGCAAATCGAACAAAAGCTTTAATTTTCCGGGCAAAGTGTTGGAAAATCAAATCTCGTTGACGGAGCTCTTGTATATCCCTTTTATGTTGCCGGTTGAATAAGGAGAATGCATTTGGTGTTGGATATCCCCGAGGATATCCCATGGACCATGTTTTTATCTGTATAGGTCCTTTGATTATAGAGAAATTTGGATTTTACTGGAATTGTGGTTGTCTTTTGAAATTTACAAAATACATATATATCAGTTTATTTTCGGAAAGGTCGTATTGCTACAGTTCATACGTATTATATTGATGATATTCTCGGTTTTTCAAAGATTCCATTTTCATTCAAAACGGTTTTCATTTCACGATTAGTTACCAAATAAAACCTCTTTTGCTTGCTAAAACTGCATCTCACCGTATTTTGCCAAAAAATGAAACAAGAAAATAAATTTAGCAAGAGATTTCTTGTTTTTGTGACAAACGTTTTTTAATAAGGCGAGTCCTTTTCAAGGTATTGTATTGGTCCAGGATTTTGAGATCACGGTACATATGAAATAAGGTATTATCATACTTGCCCGGCTACCCCCATATGTAAAAACCAGTATAGAGTCATGGTAGGTTTCACGCTTGTAAATTTTATTAACTCATATTAGAATCTTTATTTTTTTCGAAAAATTGCTTCGATCTTAGGTACTTAAAATGTATGATACAAATGCTTATACTACTTAGAGAGATTCTTCTATTATTATTTTTGGCTGATAGCTATTGCCGCCAATATTTATCACAGTAAATGTTTTAAAAATAGTAAACGTGTCTAAACGAATTCCTCTTATTTTCGTATTTCCTAACAGCTTAAATACTTAAGGTTTCAGCATACTTAACGAGTATAAAAAAATACGGTGTCCTATTAAGGTGTTCGCGGAGGATAACTCAATAACTATTAGTCTTAGAGGAAAAGTGTAAAAATAAAATTTACTTTATTTTTCCAACACTATTAACTAAAAATATGTTCGTTTATACAGATACACCATAAAGCTTGTACAATGTGAAACTTCGTTATTTTAAATGGAACTCCTTATTTTTATGTCATTTTAGATTTTTGCGTTAAATTTTAAGGTCAGTTTATGTAAGTTATCTTACGTCCAAAGTTTACCACTTTCGAGTTACGTCGGAAAATTTGAAAAATTTAACAGCTGCATGATACCATGGAAATGGTAATATACTCTAACTCTGCGAATTTGAAAATGAATTTTGTGGGGATTAAGAGGACCTAACAAGCTCGTTTTGGTGTATCTGAATTTTAAAAAACTCTTCCATAACCCCTGAAATTACATGATTTTAAACCTCCTAATTTCCTTACTTCAAATGAACCCCACCTCCATTTTGTTCGAATATGCTTTGACGAAACAGGCGCATAAATTTTATTAAGCATGTCTATAGACGTATTAGTAATAGTTTCGAGATTTTTTACTTTATTAAGACGTGCATAAATTTAATTTACAATTCAATTTCAATTTAATTTTTACTTGAAAATTTTGTGTTGCTTAAAAGTTAGATGAGAAAGTATTTAAAACGAAGAAATAATTGCTTGTTCCCCACGTTAACAAAATTAAAGTAAAAAATACATGAAATTAATATGATAGGGAGTAAAAACATTTTTTTTTATCATTCAAAGTCGCCGATTGAATTTTTTGATCTATTAAGATCGCCAAAAATTCTTTTTCTCACTCTCACATGTTCTTATTTAATCAAGCCGTGATGGTTCAACCAATCATATCGAAATTCGGTTAGTTCTCTTGGCGTGGCGTCATTAAGTATGCGCTTTTTGGAGATGTAGCGATGAATAAAATGCTCAATTTAATAAAAATTTTCTTGCTAAAGATAAGGTAAAAATTATTTAAATATCTCTAACTAGTGCAAAACAGACTTTACCTTCTTAGCCCAACGTGAAGATCGAAAATTGCTGATAATATTGTTTAAAATTTAAAAACCGTTTTATAAAAATTCTTTTATAATACATAATCTGTTACTAAATCCCCAAAGAAAATTCCCCATTATACTTATACCAAATTTGGATATGTATCTGGATCAGGTTACGAAACGTGATTTTTCGAAAAAAATCTTCTACCGTATTTAATATTAAAATATGCCTTATTTAAAAATTTGCCAGTCTGTTAAAACTCAATAATTTTAAATAATTATATTCGAGATAAAAGAAAAATACCAGTTGATCAAAATAGAAATATTTATTAAAATAGAACATTAAACTTAATATTTAAAGAAAAACCTTTAACTTTAATAACAGCGGCATTCTTTTAGGTAAATTTGACATAAACGTACAATATTCTTGTGGAGTAATATTATTCAGTTCTGAATGGAACATTTTTTAGTGATTATGCGGTGTAATAAAATTTCTCTAATTTTGCGCTTCATACGTCCAAAGATGTTCAATGGGGTTGAGGCCGGAGATGAGGAGGCCAATATGACCTGATCTCATTACGAGAAACTTCATTGTCGTTGAAATTTGTGACATGGCATATTGTCTTGTCTGAAAACGAATTATTCGTTGGTGTCACCAAACATTTTATTGAAAGAAATAAAGTGCCGTTTCCAGTGCTTGAATATACTGTACATTACAATGTGCAGATCTAACACACAAAATGTGTTTAAATTATAAATTAAAAATTTATAATGTGACTAAATATTTTTTTATCACTAATGTGGATGTCGTTTTGTCCGAATTTTTATTCCAATTCATGATGTCTTACTGTGTTTGAGATTCAGATATGTAATATAATTTTTTTTTTAAAGGATTGTAATCAGTCTTCAAAAACTCAAGACAGCATACAAAAATTATTGCAAAAAACTTATAAAAATAGACTAATTATCAATCCAAAATGGCACCGTAAACTTACCCCCCGCTTCTAAAAAACCCCTATCCGAAATTAAATTGAATAATATGAGAATCGGGATCTAGGTACGGATTCGAGCCGTCGTCGAAATACATCGGACATTGATCACCTGAAAAAAAAAATACATCGTACAAGTACTCTTCAATTTCTTACAGTAAAACACAAAACTTACGTTCTCTTTCGTATTCCTCCATTTCCAAAGCGACTGTGGCGCCTTCGGTATAATTCCAAGAATATACTGTTTGATTTAAGTCACAATAGGGACCAATAGCTGAACCAAGGAAAAATATATAAAAATTGACATTTCGTTATGAATTTACCACTAAACCTTGAGACATTAAAATCCGATTTAAATCAGCCCTCTGATAGATCCAGCAGCGGTACTTTGAAAAAGGGTCCAATTCGTCGTAAGTTATGAGATACGACTTCAGGTTTTCCTTCCAGAATCCGATGCATTTCATTTTGTAGTCAGGGTCGCCTAAAAACAAGATATTAATACATATTGCTCATTATCCCAACATTTTTTCTTAAGTACTGTATATGTCTACAGGCCTTCCTCTATGATCCACCGAGAGGCAGTAATTCTCATCAATAGTTACTTCCTTTTGTTCCTCATCACATACAGAAAAGTCAGAAATATTTTCCTTGCAATAGGTATTTGGTCGAGGGCTCAAGGTTACACCTCCCAAAATTCTAAACAAAAAAATTAATTTTCCAATACACCTGAAATCAAGACTATGAGTATTACCTAGTTTCAAAGGGCACATCTCCCTTCTGAGTAAAATTAAACTTTCCAGCTACTGGGCATTTAACGGGAACAGGGTTTTTCTTTAAAAATAAATTATAACGCCATTTCACGTCGTTCTGGAACTGCACCCAGGAGCACACAGTACTGAAATCGTCTTTAATAACTGCAGTTTTGCCGATTCTGTATCGAATCAAATTATGATGCTGAGGCACGAAATCAAAGCAAATGTAGTCTTTTTGACTAAAAGAAAATCACTCAGAATTAGGAATTTTTGTCCAATAAATGTGCTTTACCAGCCATCCACTGTTAACCTAGACATCATAACTCTAGTATCTCTTTGCTCCTTACAAACATAAACTGTTCTCCTATATCGACCTTCGTCAGGGTAATAAGTTTCAATGATATGAGTTTCGTTTATGAAAACATCTGCATCTATATTAGCTGTATTGATCCATTCACCTAATAAGAACGACAGTAAAGTTTCTATTCCCAAAGAAATATTAATAATTTACCTGAAAAATTCTGTGGCAATCGACAACCTGGTTCCACAACTTCAGCTTTAACTAAAGATTAAAATCTAGCTCAATAATCAAAAAGAAACTACTCGAAACAACCACATTACCAGATCTAACATGCAGCCTCTCAGGACTCTTCTCGACACTCTTCAACGTTCCACATTCAGCCGTAATTGACACACCGAGAAACAAATCGTCATCCCTATTTTTCAAGAAACACCTATATTTCTCGTCCTTTCTAGACTCCTTTGTGTTAGCCACCGCAAAATAGTGGTTCTTCCCTACGAACCAATCTCCCAGGCAGCTGTATTCTACCACTAAATAGGGACAATTACAAAATTGCATTGTAAAGAAAATCTAGACTCGAACCTCCATCAAAAGTCCCAGCCATGCCCTCGCATTTCTTGTAAGTTATATTGAACTTCTGGTTAGTGATTGAAAATTGGGAGCCCGCAGTTTGGCAAGCTCTAATTTGGGCATCGGGATTTCTACACTCCCCTGTGCAAGAACAATAATTAACACCAAATAATAAAAACTTTAAAGAATTTTAACTGACCAGTAAACTTAAATCTGTTCTGATAAGCAAAATTCCACACTCCCTCAAGAGAAGACCTGCAATTTACGGGGACGTAATTTTCGGAAAACAAAGTAATTAGTTGTTGATGCGGATCTAGAGCTTGGCACACCCTGCTTACAGTGGCTTCATAATGATTTGCTACACTGATGCATGGACCTAAATTTTGTATTATTATTTTAATACATAAAAAAACACTCTGAGAATCAAAGAAACCTACTTTCCATAGTTTCGAGCACATTCACAGTTCTCACCAACATTTTTACGCAAATGTAACAGTTTTCATGCTCTCGGTGAAACACCATTGTGTAGTTTACATGAAAATCATCTCTAATATCTATACAAGTGCCTCTGTTGGTCATGGTGGTCGCATCCAGTTCAGTCAAGGTGTTTCGGTTTTCCCACGAAAACCAAGCCCCTCTGATTATTGCTGGAATTGAGCAGTTTGAGGCCATGGTGTGGTAACCTAAAATTGAGCTTTATAATGAATAGCCAGTCTGTAAGGCATTTAATAATAGTTTTCAAGTTGAGAGTACAAAAAACTCATGTTTATGGGACTGATACCATTCTTAACAACAACCTATACATTCACTTATTGATTAATTCAGGAAGAACAAGCTTTTTTGATTATTAAGTTTGCAAGTCATAATATACTAAATACAGTGTATTTTTTTGCAGAAAACTAGTCATCTCTTGCAAGTCTATTGTTGGGTTTGGGGAGCTAATTTACTTACACCCAAGATATAATACAAGTAACGACTAATAACTAAAGAACACTTTACTGCACTGTAACGTTCTCACGATACTATATCTAACACTTAAACCGACTCTGTGTCTGAATGAATCCGTGCTATTTCCCAACGACCTTTTATATTCCTTGACCGTGTTGTCTAGATGGGTCTGACCCTTCTCGACGTCGCCGGACAATGCGGGAAGATCCACGTGCTATCTAGGCGGTGGTAGAGAGAGAGCGCTAGAGTGGTGCTAGTACAGTGAGCGAGAGAGCGCGAGGCTCGCACACAGTAACGAATCCAACATCTATCATGCACTAGCATACAATCATAAAATTAGTCAAGGAATTATTTTTTTGGGTGAATTAATGGATTTCAACAAAATATTTGTTCTCCAGAAAAGTTGAATAAGAACTATATTTTCTTTCAGCCTAATGGACTCTTACAAACACTGACTTAATTTATCATTAAATATGGGGTGGATAACTCTTAGCTAAAAGGAACCATGTGGCTTTTGTATATTTAGAAGAAAATCAATTTGAACCTTTCGAGTTCTACAGTTAAATGTTAGGCTCTTTACAGGAAGGTGTTTGATTTTATGACTAACGAATTTCATCTTGGTAATCACCTTGCTATATATTAAATCAAACTTAAAAAATAGATAACCACATTATTTGGTCATTAAGTAAATTTTACCATTTGGGCGTTTGGTTGCTTTTAGACAAGGGCTATCCAGTTATGACTAATGATACCCTGTGTGTACAAGACCTGTGAAGGACTCGGGGCCTACTACACATTAAAGAATTTTACAATGAGCACATTTAAGTAAAAATTGAAAGCAAATACCATAAATAACAATGCAAAGAGCGACTTTCAAAGCTTCTCACTTACCCATTAACAAAAACACAAGAAGCCTCAGAAGATACATTATTGTTTCCTGTACTGAGTCGAAACTTGAGAATTTAAGTTTTAAACTTATTATTATTAAACAAGAATAAGGCACACTCAAAACGTTTTCTAACACAGAACCAACGATTTAGAAAAAATAGATGTAGCAGTGCTTTTCACAGGTGGTCTCCCTTTTTAACAAATGAAGCACGGATCCATGGGTGCAACTTATGAGCACGTGACGTCTTATATGTTCGCCGATTGCGCCGGCGCATGACCCGTCTATGGCGTTAAAAAAGTGTAAAAAGGGCAGTACCACAAACCGGCCTTCCGTTTTGGTAAAACGCAGACAACTGATTGCTCATCTAGTTCTCCTACATCGTTGCATCTAATCATAACATAATCTAAAATTATTTGAAAGTGATGGAATTGTCGGGTTTATAGGGGTTTGCGTTTACCGATGGGATTCGGAGTAACACGGCGTGTTGTTGGTGCTAACGGGGTAATCTATCTTTCCGTTACGAGGGGAACACGCTGAAGGGACCAGTATTCTAACCCGGCAAGGATCCTAGCCCTAGATACAAAATACGCGCTGATACTGTTCGACTACCTTTATTTACACAAAACTATTGCTACGTTTATTATCACAGTCTGTATGTACTATACTGAGGGTGATAATTGTGGTACTTTATCTCGAGAGAGAGCTAAGAAAAAAATAAGAGTAAGAGAGCTTTTAAGGATCGTTTTGAGTTTATATAGCTAACGAACCCTTTAGCTATATCCGCCCCTGCTACTCGTCAGTGCAGGTTCTCGGAGTGAACTGCTCTCGAGTGTATAGTGCACCACAGAATGTCGAAATGTCATTAGTGACGACACCACAGGCGCGCGGATTCTAGACGAACGTCTATGGAACTCAACCCAACCGTCTAGGGAATTATACGGAACCCCATTAACACGTGCTTTTTTTTTATCGAGGAAAAATCTTCAAAAGACATCCAGCCTGTTGTTTCGGTGGCTGGATAGTGTGGGATTCGCCTACTGCGCCTACCCACTAAAAAACCTCGAAATTCTCACGTACCCTACGTCGACCCGGAACTTTCCCCATTAACACGTGCTAACCTGAACAATTGGGAGTAAAAACATTTTTTTTTATCATTCAAAGTCGCCGATTGAATTTTTTGATCTATTAAGATCGCCAAAAATTCTTTTTCTCACTCTCACATGTTCTTATTTAATCAAGCCGTGATGGTTCAACCAATCATATCGAAATTCGGTTAGTTCTCTTGGCGTGGCGTCATTAAGTATGCGCTTTTTGGAGAACTAGCGATGAATAAAATGCTCAATTTAATTAAAAATTTTATTGCTAAAGATAAGGTAAAAATTAAGGGGAAATCATCTTAAGCTAGTGCAAAACTTGACTTTAAATTCTTAGCCCAACGTGAAGATCGAGAAATTGCTGATAATATTGATTTAAAATTTAAAAACCGTTTTATATGAATAATTCTTTTATAATACATAATCTGTGTACTAAATCCCCAGAAGAAAATTCCCCATATACTTATACGCAAATTTGGATATGTATCTGGATCAGGTTACGCAAACGTGATTTTTCGAAAAAAATCTTCTACCGTAGTTTAATATTAAAATACAGCCTTGGTCAAAAGTATTTGCCAGTCATGTTAAAACTCAATAATTTTAAATTATTTTATATTCGAGATAAAAGAAAAATACCAGTTGATCAAAATAGAAATATTTATTAAAATAGAACATTAAACATTAATATTTAGTAGAAAAACCTTTAACTTTAATAACAGCGGCGATTCTTTTAGGTAAATTTGACACTAAACGTCGGCATTCTTGTGGAGTAATATTATGTCACTTCTGAATCAAAACATTTTTTAGTGATTCCTTCGGTGTAATAGAGTGTTCTCTAATTTTGCGCTTCAGTATCGTCCAAAGATGTTCAATGGGGTTGAGGTCCGGTGACTGAGGAGGCCAATCTATGACCTCAATCTCATTATCCGAGAACCACTTCATTGTCGTTCGCGATTTGTGACATGGCGCGTTGTCTTGCTGAAAACGAACGTTATCCGTGTTGGTGTCACCAAACATTTTATTGAAAGACGGTTCTAGTGCCGTTTCCAGTGCTTGAATATATTTTTTTGAATTACAATGTGCAGATCTAACACACAAAATGTGTTTAAATTATAAATTAAAAATTTATAATGTGACTAAATATTTTTTTATCACTAATGTGGATGTCGTTTTGTCCGAATTTTTATTCCAATTCATGATGTCTTACTGTGTTTGAGATTCAGATATGTAATATAATTTTTTTTTTAAAGGATTGTAATCAGTCTTCAAAAACTCAAGACAGCATACAAAAATTATTGCAAAAAACTTATAAAAATAGACTAATTATCAATCCAAAATGGCACCGTAAACTTACCCCCCGCTTCTAAAAAACCCCTATCCGAAATTAAATTGAATAATATGAGAATCGGGATCTAGGTACGGATTCGAGCCGTCGTCGAAATACATCGGACATTGATCACCTGAAAAAAAAAATACATCGTACAAGTACTCTTCAATTTCTTACAGTAAAACACAAAACTTACGTTCTCTTTCGTATTCCTCCATTTCCAAAGCGACTGTGGCGCCTTCGGTATAATTCCAAGAATATACTGTTTGATTTAAGTCACAATAGGGACCAATAGCTGAACCAAGGAAAAATATATAAAAATTGACATTTCGTTATGAATTTACCACTAAACCTTGAGACATTAAAATCCGATTTAAATCAGCCCTCTGATAGATCCAGCAGCGGTACTTTGAAAAAGGGTCCAATTCGTCGTAAGTTATGAGATACGACTTCAGGTTTTCCTTCCAGAATCCGATGCATTTCATTTTGTAGTCAGGGTCGCCTAAAAACAAGATATTAATACATATTGCTCATTATCCCAACATTTTTTCTTAAGTACTGTATATGTCTACAGGCCTTCCTCTATGATCCACCGAGAGGCAGTAATTCTCATCAATAGTTACTTCCTTTTGTTCCTCATCACATACAGAAAAGTCAGAAATATTTTCCTTGCAATAGGTATTTGGTCGAGGGCTCAAGGTTACACCTCCCAAAATTCTAAACAAAAAAATTAATTTTCCAATACACCTGAAATCAAGACTATGAGTATTACCTAGTTTCAAAGGGCACATCTCCCTTCTGAGTAAAATTAAACTTTCCAGCTACTGGGCATTTAACGGGAACAGGGTTTTTCTTTAAAAATAAATTATAACGCCATTTCACGTCGTTCTGGAACTGCACCCAGGAGCACACAGTACTGAAATCGTCTTTAATAACTGCAGTTTTGCCGATTCTGTATCGAATCAAATTATGATGCTGAGGCACGAAATCAAAGCAAATGTAGTCTTTTTGACTAAAAGAAAATCACTCAGAATTAGGAATTTTTGTCCAATAAATGTGCTTTACCAGCCATCCACTGTTAACCTAGACATCATAACTCTAGTATCTCTTTGCTCCTTACAAACATAAACTGTTCTCCTATATCGACCTTCGTCAGGGTAATAAGTTTCAATGATATGAGTTTCGTTTATGAAAACATCTGCATCTATATTAGCTGTATTGATCCATTCACCTAATAAGAACGACAGTAAAGTTTCTATTCCCAAAGAAATATTAATAATTTACCTGAAAAATTCTGTGGCAATCGACAACCTGGTTCCACAACTTCAGCTTTAACTAAAGATTAAAATCTAGCTCAATAATCAAAAAGAAACTACTCGAAACAACCACATTACCAGATCTAACATGCAGCCTCTCAGGACTCTTCTCGACACTCTTCAACGTTCCACATTCAGCCGTAATTGACACACCGAGAAACAAATCGTCATCCCTATTTTTCAAGAAACACCTATATTTCTCGTCCTTTCTAGACTCCTTTGTGTTAGCCACCGCAAAATAGTGGTTCTTCCCTACGAACCAATCTCCCAGGCAGCTGTATTCTACCACTAAATAGGGACAATTACAAAATTGCATTGTAAAGAAAATCTAGACTCGAACCTCCATCAAAAGTCCCAGCCATGCCCTCGCATTTCTTGTAAGTTATATTGAACTTCTGGTTAGTGATTGAAAATTGGGAGCCCGCAGTTTGGCAAGCTCTAATTTGGGCATCGGGATTTCTACACTCCCCTGTGCAAGAACAATAATTAACACCAAATAATAAAAACTTTAAAGAATTTTAACTGACCAGTAAACTTAAATCTGTTCTGATAAGCAAAATTCCACACTCCCTCAAGAGAAGACCTGCAATTTACGGGGACGTAATTTTCGGAAAACAAAGTAATTAGTTGTTGATGCGGATCTAGAGCTTGGCACACCCTGCTTACAGTGGCTTCATAATGATTTGCTACACTGATGCATGGACCTAAATTTTGTATTATTATTTTAATACATAAAAAAACACTCTGAGAATCAAAGAAACCTACTTTCCATAGTTTCGAGCACATTCACAGTTCTCACCAACATTTTTACGCAAATGTAACAGTTTTCATGCTCTCGGTGAAACACCATTGTGTAGTTTACATGAAAATCATCTCTAATATCTATACAAGTGCCTCTGTTGGTCATGGTGGTCGCATCCAGTTCAGTCAAGGTGTTTCGGTTTTCCCACGAAAACCAAGCCCCTCTGATTATTGCTGGAATTGAGCAGTTTGAGGCCATGGTGTGGTAACCTAAAATTGAGCTTTATAATGAATAGCCAGTCTGTAAGGCATTTAATAATAGTTTTCAAGTTGAGAGTACAAAAAACTCATGTTTATGGGACTGATACCATTCTTAACAACAACCTATACATTCACTTATTGATTAATTCAGGAAGAACAAGCTTTTTTGATTATTAAGTTTGCAAGTCATAATATACTAAATACAGTGTATTTTTTTGCAGAAAACTAGTCATCTCTTGCAAGTCTATTGTTGGGTTTGGGGAGCTAATTTACTTACACCCAAGATATAATACAAGTAACGACTAATAACTAAAGAACACTTTACTGCACTGTAACGTTCTCACGATACTATATCTAACACTTAAACCGACTCTGTGTCTGAATGAATCCGTGCTATTTCCCAACGACCTTTTATATTCCTTGACCGTGTTGTCTAGATGGGTCTGACCCTTCTCGACGTCGCCGGACAATGCGGGAAGATCCACGTGCTATCTAGGCGGTGGTAGAGAGAGAGCGCTAGAGTGGTGCTAGTACAGTGAGCGAGAGAGCGCGAGGCTCGCACACAGTAACGAATCCAACATCTATCATGCACTAGCATACAATCATAAAATTAGTCAAGGAATTATTTTTTTGGGTGAATTAATGGATTTCAACAAAATATTTGTTCTCCAGAAAAGTTGAATAAGAACTATATTTTCTTTCAGCCTAATGGACTCTTACAAACACTGACTTAATTTATCATTAAATATGGGGTGGATAACTCTTAGCTAAAAGGAACCATGTGGCTTTTGTATATTTAGAAGAAAATCAATTTGAACCTTTCGAGTTCTACAGTTAAATGTTAGGCTCTTTACAGGAAGGTGTTTGATTTTATGACTAACGAATTTCATCTTGGTAATCACCTTGCTATATATTAAATCAAACTTAAAAAATAGATAACCACATTATTTGGTCATTAAGTAAATTTTACCATTTGGGCGTTTGGTTGCTTTTAGACAAGGGCTATCCAGTTATGACTAATGATACCCTGTGTGTACAAGACCTGTGAAGGACTCGGGGCCTACTACACATTAAAGAATTTTACAATGAGCACATTTAAGTAAAAATTGAAAGCAAATACCATAAATAACAATGCAAAGAGCGACTTTCAAAGCTTCTCACTTACCCATTAACAAAAACACAAGAAGCCTCAGAAGATACATTATTGTTTCCTGTACTGAGTCGAAACTTGAGAATTTAAGTTTTAAACTTATTATTATTAAACAAGAATAAGGCACACTCAAAACGTTTTCTAACACAGAACCAACGATTTAGAAAAAATAGATGTAGCAGTGCTTTTCACAGGTGGTCTCCCTTTTTAACAAATGAAGCACGGATCCATGGGTGCAACTTATGAGCACGTGACGTCTTATATGTTCGCCGATTGCGCCGGCGCATGACCCGTCTATGGCGTTAAAAAAGTGTAAAAAGGGCAGTACCACAAACCGGCCTTCCGTTTTGGTAAAACGCAGACAACTGATTGCTCATCTAGTTCTCCTACATCGTTGCATCTAATCATAACATAATCTAAAATTATTTGAAAGTGATGGAATTGTCGGGTTTATAGGGGTTTGCGTTTACCGATGGGATTCGGAGTAACACGGCGTGTTGTTGGTGCTAACGGGGTAATCTATCTTTCCGTTACGAGGGGAACACGCTGAAGGGACCAGTATTCTAACCCGGCAAGGATCCTAGCCCTAGATACAAAATACGCGCTGATACTGTTCGACTACCTTTATTTACACAAAACTATTGCTACGTTTATTATCACAGTCTGTATGTACTATACTGAGGGTGATAATTGTGGTACTTTATCTCGAGAGAGAGCTAAGAAAAAAATAAGAGTAAGAGAGCTTTTAAGGATCGTTTTGAGTTTATATAGCTAACGAACCCTTTAGCTATATCCGCCCCTGCTACTCGTCAGTGCAGGTTCTCGGAGTGAACTGCTCTCGAGTGTATAGTGCACCACAGAATGTCGAAATGTCATTAGTGACGACACCACAGGCGCGCGGATTCTAGACGAACGTCTATGGAACTCAACCCAACCGTCTAGGGAATTATACGGAACCCCATTAACACGTGCTTTTTTTTTATCGAGGAAAAATCTTCAAAAGACATCCAGCCTGTTGTTTCGGTGGCTGGATAGTGTGGGATTCGCCTACTGCGCCTACCCACTAAAAAACCTCGAAATTCTCACGTACCCTACGTCGACCCGGAACTTTCCCCATTAACACGTGCTAACCTGAACAATTGGGAGTAAAAACATTTTTTTTTATCATTCAAAGTCGCCGATTGAATTTTTTGATCTATTAAGATCGCCAAAAATTCTTTTTCTCACTCTCACATGTTCTTATTTAATCAAGCCGTGATGGTTCAACCAATCATATCGAAATTCGGTTAGTTCTCTTGGCGTGGCGTCATTAAGTATGCGCTTTTTGGAGAACTAGCGATGAATAAAATGCTCAATTTAATTAAAAATTTTATTGCTAAAGATAAGGTAAAAATTAAGGGGAAATCATCTTAAGCTAGTGCAAAACTTGACTTTAAATTCTTAGCCCAACGTGAAGATCGAGAAATTGCTGATAATATTGATTTAAAATTTAAAAACCGTTTTATATGAATAATTCTTTTATAATACATAATCTGTGTACTAAATCCCCAGAAGAAAATTCCCCATATACTTATACGCAAATTTGGATATGTATCTGGATCAGGTTACGCAAACGTGATTTTTCGAAAAAAATCTTCTACCGTAGTTTAATATTAAAATACAGCCTTGGTCAAAAGTATTTGCCAGTCATGTTAAAACTCAATAATTTTAAATTATTTTATATTCGAGATAAAAGAAAAATACCAGTTGATCAAAATAGAAATATTTATTAAAATAGAACATTAAACATTAATATTTAGTAGAAAAACCTTTAACTTTAATAACAGCGGCGATTCTTTTAGGTAAATTTGACACTAAACGTCGGCATTCTTGTGGAGTAATATTATGTCACTTCTGAATCAAAACATTTTTTAGTGATTCCTTCGGTGTAATAGAGTGTTCTCTAATTTTGCGCTTCAGTATCGTCCAAAGATGTTCAATGGGGTTGAGGTCCGGTGACTGAGGAGGCCAATCTATGACCTCAATCTCATTATCCGAGAACCACTTCATTGTCGTTCGCGATTTGTGACATGGCGCGTTGTCTTGCTGAAAACGAACGTTATCCGTGTTGGTGTCACCAAACATTTTATTGAAAGACGGTTCTAGTGCCGTTTCCAGTGCTTGAATATATTTTTTTGAATTACAATGTGCAGATCTAACACACAAAATGTGTTTAAATTATAAATTAAAAATTTATAATGTGACTAAATATTTTTTTATCACTAATGTGGATGTCGTTTTGTCCGAATTTTTATTCCAATTCATGATGTCTTACTGTGTTTGAGATTCAGATATGTAATATAATTTTTTTTTTAAAGGATTGTAATCAGTCTTCAAAAACTCAAGACAGCATACAAAAATTATTGCAAAAAACTTATAAAAATAGACTAATTATCAATCCAAAATGGCACCGTAAACTTACCCCCCGCTTCTAAAAAACCCCTATCCGAAATTAAATTGAATAATATGAGAATCGGGATCTAGGTACGGATTCGAGCCGTCGTCGAAATACATCGGACATTGATCACCTGAAAAAAAAAATACATCGTACAAGTACTCTTCAATTTCTTACAGTAAAACACAAAACTTACGTTCTCTTTCGTATTCCTCCATTTCCAAAGCGACTGTGGCGCCTTCGGTATAATTCCAAGAATATACTGTTTGATTTAAGTCACAATAGGGACCAATAGCTGAACCAAGGAAAAATATATAAAAATTGACATTTCGTTATGAATTTACCACTAAACCTTGAGACATTAAAATCCGATTTAAATCAGCCCTCTGATAGATCCAGCAGCGGTACTTTGAAAAAGGGTCCAATTCGTCGTAAGTTATGAGATACGACTTCAGGTTTTCCTTCCAGAATCCGATGCATTTCATTTTGTAGTCAGGGTCGCCTAAAAACAAGATATTAATACATATTGCTCATTATCCCAACATTTTTTCTTAAGTACTGTATATGTCTACAGGCCTTCCTCTATGATCCACCGAGAGGCAGTAATTCTCATCAATAGTTACTTCCTTTTGTTCCTCATCACATACAGAAAAGTCAGAAATATTTTCCTTGCAATAGGTATTTGGTCGAGGGCTCAAGGTTACACCTCCCAAAATTCTAAACAAAAAAATTAATTTTCCAATACACCTGAAATCAAGACTATGAGTATTACCTAGTTTCAAAGGGCACATCTCCCTTCTGAGTAAAATTAAACTTTCCAGCTACTGGGCATTTAACGGGAACAGGGTTTTTCTTTAAAAATAAATTATAACGCCATTTCACGTCGTTCTGGAACTGCACCCAGGAGCACACAGTACTGAAATCGTCTTTAATAACTGCAGTTTTGCCGATTCTGTATCGAATCAAATTATGATGCTGAGGCACGAAATCAAAGCAAATGTAGTCTTTTTGACTAAAAGAAAATCACTCAGAATTAGGAATTTTTGTCCAATAAATGTGCTTTACCAGCCATCCACTGTTAACCTAGACATCATAACTCTAGTATCTCTTTGCTCCTTACAAACATAAACTGTTCTCCTATATCGACCTTCGTCAGGGTAATAAGTTTCAATGATATGAGTTTCGTTTATGAAAACATCTGCATCTATATTAGCTGTATTGATCCATTCACCTAATAAGAACGACAGTAAAGTTTCTATTCCCAAAGAAATATTAATAATTTACCTGAAAAATTCTGTGGCAATCGACAACCTGGTTCCACAACTTCAGCTTTAACTAAAGATTAAAATCTAGCTCAATAATCAAAAAGAAACTACTCGAAACAACCACATTACCAGATCTAACATGCAGCCTCTCAGGACTCTTCTCGACACTCTTCAACGTTCCACATTCAGCCGTAATTGACACACCGAGAAACAAATCGTCATCCCTATTTTTCAAGAAACACCTATATTTCTCGTCCTTTCTAGACTCCTTTGTGTTAGCCACCGCAAAATAGTGGTTCTTCCCTACGAACCAATCTCCCAGGCAGCTGTATTCTACCACTAAATAGGGACAATTACAAAATTGCATTGTAAAGAAAATCTAGACTCGAACCTCCATCAAAAGTCCCAGCCATGCCCTCGCATTTCTTGTAAGTTATATTGAACTTCTGGTTAGTGATTGAAAATTGGGAGCCCGCAGTTTGGCAAGCTCTAATTTGGGCATCGGGATTTCTACACTCCCCTGTGCAAGAACAATAATTAACACCAAATAATAAAAACTTTAAAGAATTTTAACTGACCAGTAAACTTAAATCTGTTCTGATAAGCAAAATTCCACACTCCCTCAAGAGAAGACCTGCAATTTACGGGGACGTAATTTTCGGAAAACAAAGTAATTAGTTGTTGATGCGGATCTAGAGCTTGGCACACCCTGCTTACAGTGGCTTCATAATGATTTGCTACACTGATGCATGGACCTAAATTTTGTATTATTATTTTAATACATAAAAAAACACTCTGAGAATCAAAGAAACCTACTTTCCATAGTTTCGAGCACATTCACAGTTCTCACCAACATTTTTACGCAAATGTAACAGTTTTCATGCTCTCGGTGAAACACCATTGTGTAGTTTACATGAAAATCATCTCTAATATCTATACAAGTGCCTCTGTTGGTCATGGTGGTCGCATCCAGTTCAGTCAAGGTGTTTCGGTTTTCCCACGAAAACCAAGCCCCTCTGATTATTGCTGGAATTGAGCAGTTTGAGGCCATGGTGTGGTAACCTAAAATTGAGCTTTATAATGAATAGCCAGTCTGTAAGGCATTTAATAATAGTTTTCAAGTTGAGAGTACAAAAAACTCATGTTTATGGGACTGATACCATTCTTAACAACAACCTATACATTCACTTATTGATTAATTCAGGAAGAACAAGCTTTTTTGATTATTAAGTTTGCAAGTCATAATATACTAAATACAGTGTATTTTTTTGCAGAAAACTAGTCATCTCTTGCAAGTCTATTGTTGGGTTTGGGGAGCTAATTTACTTACACCCAAGATATAATACAAGTAACGACTAATAACTAAAGAACACTTTACTGCACTGTAACGTTCTCACGATACTATATCTAACACTTAAACCGACTCTGTGTCTGAATGAATCCGTGCTATTTCCCAACGACCTTTTATATTCCTTGACCGTGTTGTCTAGATGGGTCTGACCCTTCTCGACGTCGCCGGACAATGCGGGAAGATCCACGTGCTATCTAGGCGGTGGTAGAGAGAGAGCGCTAGAGTGGTGCTAGTACAGTGAGCGAGAGAGCGCGAGGCTCGCACACAGTAACGAATCCAACATCTATCATGCACTAGCATACAATCATAATATTAGTCAAGGAATTATTTTGGCATGGGGTGCCAAAGGCATCCATAGGAAACCGAAGAAAGTTACTTTGCACAACATATGGCGAGTTGGAGCAAGACGATGTAGTGCATCTTTTGTTAATACGGACGGATACGGGATAAAGAGTCTTAACAAGATGTTTTCGGTATTTTTAAAAAAGTGTTATTCTAACGTAGGCAACTGAATGTTGAGCATAGCTCAACGATTTCTTCGAAATCCTACGAAAAGCGGTTTTTTTACATGTGCTTTTAACCTTAATAGGTTGGGAAACATTCGTTGTGTAATTCGCTATTGAAATCAAAGAGTTAAAAACAAATTTCATTTTGCTCGATTTGACTTTGGGTGCCGGAACAGTTTTGCTTCGTGCCCCATCATTTGCATTCTTTTTAAATTGGTGCCACAAAATGCTGTCCACCGGCAAGGACTTTGATCAGCATTCACACAATTATTAATTTAAATGGAAGGGAAAGAAAAAAAAATGTCCCCTTTAGCTGTCTCGGTATTGTCCGGTTTTTATGTTTATATATGAGTTGATTGCATTAAACGTGTTACGTATTCCTTCATTATAGTTTTTGCATTTGTAGGTAACACACCAAAATGAGTAATAGCAGTGACTGAGTGTCTCTGTTTTTAGACAACATATGGGCGCAAGGCGCCCTAATAGGTCTCTCTGAGTCCTACATCTAATGAAAGTGAAAACACTTTTGTTGATTTAAAATTTGCACTTGTGCCGGATTTTTTTGGAAATCTGAAGGTTTACGTTATAATTTTGTAATTCAGGTCTGTAAAAAATGAAAAAAAAAATAGGTAGTTCAAAATAATATTTTATATGTAAATCTTTTACTACACTTATTCATCTGAGCTGCCACTCGTGTTGGGGCTTTCATCAGTTGTCGATGGAGGTGTAGGGATATTCTCAATTTCCCTGAAGTACCATTAAATAATTAGTGTGGACATTTCTTACACAAAGTCAGAAGAGACTTTTTAGATGTACTGTATATAAAATCATGTTGCAACATTTTATTACCTTAAAAAAATCCTCATTTGGTTTAATGCGGTTGTATATTCTAATTCTGTTGAGAAAGTTAGAACAGCATATTGCTGGTCCCCATACGTTAATCTAATGGTACCCTCTCTATGGTTAGGAGTAAATCCATTTATGCTGTTAAATAACAGGGTATAAGACATTAATTCATTAATTTCAATTCGAAATCCTACAAAAAACAGTTTTTTTTTTATACGGGCTTTTAGCCTTAATAGGTTGCGAAGCACCGAGTCCAGATCAAACGGTCGTGTGAGACGGACATGTTTTCTGAGCGCTCCCAATGAAATTGCCATTTTAGTGGTTTCTTTCGATCCAAAGCGATTTAAATTAGCGAACTTAGCAATTCAAGGATTAAATTATCCTTTGAGAAGAAATCCTTGAATTTTATCCCCATTTTGGGGTGAGGGGGCAGTTTTACTGGTGAAAATAGTGACTTAAATCGAGCCTATAAAACTCATACGAAGTTATAGTGACTATTATAACGTCATAGTTTTAGTGACTGTCTAGGACAATTAAAAGGTAAGTATCACACAGAATAGGACTGATTAGAAATAGTAATTAGTGTAATAAGAGATTTCTGGACATCTGTAAATATGGTTAATAACAGTTAAAACTTTCAAATCGATGCATAGTTTTGTTGCAAATTTTGTACGAATTTGGGGGAAAAATTCTACCTGAAACCCAAAGTTGGATAAAAATAAACATTGCGGACAGTGCAAACATAAAAACAAACAATTGAAGGTGCGTGCGGCTAAATTAATAGGGACCCTACAGCATATTAATAGGGAACTTTAGCGTTGCGGCCTTGTTTCTAAAAGGCAAATATGGCTGAAGAAAAAAGGTCTCCACCGACACAGAGCCAAAGAAGGAGGACGTTGAAGATGTTTGTCTCCGACTTGATCGAACAAGGAAGATGATGAAGATGAAAAAGACATGGGCGTGAAGGTAATCTCACCTATTTCATCGTATAAGTGCGGGTACATTGATTTTAGCCGAGACGAAGAAGCTGATAAAGCCCAGAAAAAGAGAGGAATCTCCGGATGAGGACCTTGATAGGATAGAGAGAGGAAAGGCACGGAAGATCAGGAACTTGATCAAGTCCATGGACAAAATTATTAAAAATGTGGCAAAACACGTAACCCAAAATATAAACACAAAAAAGGAAATAAAGGACGGAATTGCGGCTCTGACATCGAAGTCGGGTTTATTAAATATAATAAAAATATGGGACTTGCTGAATATTTTGAGTCAAGAAAAAAGAAGTGGCACAGAAGGAAAAAAATTGTTCGACGATTGCTATACAAACGATAAGCGATGCAGAAATGTCGAGAGATGAGAGAGAAACGTGGAGGAAAATAAGCGGCAGCTTAGAAAAGGATCAAATTCCATTAGAAGAGATCCACTTAGAAAAAATGGGTCTAAAGGTGGCAAGACAGGAAACGGAACTTGTTCTGCTTGCGGTCAAGATAAAAATCCGGAATCTGGGCACGGACGAAATAAGAAGCCAGGAATGTGTCAAATATCTGGGAGTGACCATATCCAGGAACATGGGCTTGGGCAGTCATACACAGAAAGTTAGTGAGAAGGCAAAGTCGATGCTAAATTTATTATCGAGACTAATGCCAAATATTGGTGGTTGTTCGTCGGGCAAAAGAAAATTACTGACAAGCACAGTAATATCCATATCGTTTTAAACAGCCTCTTTCTGGGAGGAAGTTAAAAATGTGAAATGCCATTTAAAAAAATTGGAGCAAATAAATCGTAGACTCTCGATAGGAATTATCTCGGTCTATCGAGCAATATCTCTAAAAGCTACATAAGCTATAGCCGGTTTGGCACCCATAGACCTCGTCATGGAGGACAGGGAGAATTATACAGAAATGGGCTAATTGAAAAAGTAACAATCAGAGATACAATATACAGGAAATGGCAACAAAGATGAGAAAATTCTAGTAGCTGCGAGAGGCATTTCATCAAGAACGTAAAAAATTAAGTAATAAGAAGTTTTGGTATAATGAATTTTTTCACGACCCAGGCGTTATGCTGACACGGAGTTTTCTCGAGCTATCTGTGTAAAATGCAAAAGACTGAAAATGATGAGTGCTGGTTCTGCAACAGCACGGACACCCCAGAACACACGATTTTTGTATGTCTAAATTTCGAAAAGAATAGGGAAATTGCTGAAGCCAAATGCAATGCCAAGATAAACATCTTAGAAGAAAACGTCTTAGAAACATTACTCCAGAATGAAAATAGCTGGAACGAAATTATGGAGATGCTTGAAAATATCATGAAGGCGAAGTCACAGGAAGAAGAGCGGCGAAGCGAAGATACTTCGATCTCGGAGGACTGTCCTGAAGAAGAGGAACATGCTTGATTCCATATTCTGGAAGGAAATCCCCCCCTGAATTTTCTTCTTCTTTTCTTCATTGTCACTGTCTTCCAGAACTAGGGTTTCTTCGCTAGCCTTCACGTCGTTTTTTTCTTTGTCGTAGTTTAGTTGTAGCTCTTCAGTTGATAGTGTTTCGTCTAACCGAATGAAGTCATTTCCTTTATTGATGACTCAATGCCTTTTACGTTCTTCCAGAACTCTAATGGCATGTCATCCTCTACATAATATTCTGATTTTCGAAAACCTGCCTTTGTAAAACAATTTCGAATAGTGTTTGGTGTTACTCTATCCTAGACGTTTTTAATGAAGTAAATTGCTTTCAAAACATTAATTGATTTTGAAAGATCTGAAGCCGATGAAATGGTATCCATTTTTGAAAGAATCTGTTTCAAAATAAAGTCACGATAAAAATTCTGAATTATGTCCTGGTCTATTGGTTGACAAACTGATGTGGTGTTAGGAGGTACAAATATGATTTTAATATTTTTCAAGTTTACGTCTTTGGAGTGCAATGCGGCATTGTCCAGAAACAGCAAAATTTTACGTTTTTGAGATTCCATTCGTTTGTCCATGTCCAGAAACCATTCAATCATGTTAGCTCCTGTTATTCACGCTTTCTGATTTGAAGTCCATGTAGCTAGCAAGTTCTTTACAAGGACATTTTTGAATGTCCGTAGTCGCGTAGGTTTTCTGATGACCAAAAGTTTTTCCTTTTCACCAATCATATTGGCACAAAATAACACAGTAAGTCTTTCTTTTGACGTTTTACCACCTACATATTTTCAGCTTTGAATGTCAAAGTTTTATCGGGCAAAGCCCTGAAAAATAAACCACTTTCATCTGCATTGTAGATATCATCTGGCTTGTATCCTAACTGTATTGACAGCAACTTCTGTAAGAATTTGGTGACATTTTCTTGGGAAACATGCAGATTTACCCGAAATACACTTGAAACTTATGTTATGTCGTCTTTTCTATTTTTGTAACTACCCATCGGATGCACTGAATTTGTCGTACTTTAAGTCCTTAGCTATTTCTTTTGCTTTAGCCTTTATTAATAGTCCTCATATGGGAATATGCTGACTTCTAGCATGAGCAAATCATTTGAAACAAATTCTGTCAATCTGGGCTGCGGCATTTCTTAGTTTTGTTATTTTCATGTTCATATTGTCGCCTGATTGCCACCATCCACGAATGCTCTTCTTTTGCCTGAGAATCTGTGCAGCTTGCGTTTTGCCTATGTTTAATTTAAAATTATGTATAAAAAAATATGTTTTATTCCCTATATGTGAAATTATAAAAACTTTGTACTCTTCAGCAAGTTTTCGAACACTCAAATTTTCTTGGTCTGCAGCATTGATGATTTTCATTTTTGCCTCACTGTTAACATTTTTCGATGTGTCATTATGTTATATGTACGTACTACATATTAAAAATTTAGTTCACTACAATATGGCATACAAAAAATCATAAAACATTTTTGGTCCAACTGTGCTGAAACCCAACAAATCGGTCAGTACACAAAGACAAAGCATTGAAAATAATAAAAGGGAATCCCATAATGCGGCGTAAAATTATTTGGTGCACACGGGGAAATACCACAGATGTCATTGTGAGTTTCGACTATGTTTTTGTCCGGTTTTTGCAAATGTCGTGTCCGTTCATCGGAGCATTTCGAACATTTAAAGAAAATTATACTGTCCATGTCCGTCCGCTTGTTGGAGAAACTTTTACATAAGAAAATATGCGCAAAACTTTGGTACTACAATAAATGTCCGGTTACGGGAGATGTCCGCTTGACAGAGCTGTCCATAATGACTATATATATATATATATATAAATGAAGTCTTTACTATATTGTATATAAAATCACGTAGTAACATTTTATTACCTTAAAAAAATTCTTAATTGATTTAAAACTGTTGTGTAGCTAATTTGTGTCGGAAAGGTAAATATACCATACTTGTCGGGGATGGTTGCTACTCAATTTCTCCAAGACACTGATGCAACTTAGTGGTATCTGCTTCCGCGGCTGATTCTAGGTTTTATGTATCACCGAAGGACCACTCTCGTTTTTGTCAGACCGAGAGGAACTGAATTGATACACTTTTGATTTGCTTTATTAAATATATGTCCTTGATAACTGGAGTATGTAGTGTTAATTTCAAGTTATGTAGAAAGCTCTTGTGCGTTCTTGATGGAGACTGCCCTTTGTTGAGTTCCCGATGGAAAATTTCTCGTGGTCCTTATACTCCCATTGGTTCGGTTTCATCCTTCTGGGGGGTGGAACTGTCTCAACCGACAAAAGAGAATGAAAAAGGACAATAACCCAAATGGCGGTCAATCCAATCTCTTCCTTGCCGCATTGTAGATGCAATGAAGTGCGCCTAATGAGTTTATTAGATCCACAAAATCTTTTTTTTTTTTATAGAGGGGAACCTTCCAAAGGTATCCGGTCTGGTTGCCTGGCGACCAAGTTATGTGAGATTCGACCCTGACAGGGACGCCTGCCCACTAAAACCCTCCTCTCTTCGTCCTGGATCACCCTGGAATCGCCGTAAGGCATTACTTCAGGGGGGAGATGGTACCTTTACTCTCTTCATAACCCATTCCTCTCGCTGCCATATAGTTTTATTCCCATCCGGTACTATCTTTCGACATATTTTCAAATGAGGGCAGAAAATTTCAAATTTACTAACCGCCCGGACCTTGCGATTTGTTCTCCCAGTCGACCTTGACTTTTTTCGTCCTGGGTCTTCTTGGTCATGATAGCTTCCAAAATTTTCGTTATGTGTGTCCAATATTTAAATAATAACTCTGCAATGTTATGTTTATTGATCTTCTCTTTACACTTTTTTTCTGCATTTTTTCTTACGTCCTCAAACTTGGGACAAACATAGTGTGCTCGGGACTATCTATGTCGTTACAATACCAACACAGATCATTTCGGCTTTTCTCAATTTTCTTCAAGTAAATCGTGAAAACATCATGTCCACATAGGGCTTGTGTGAGATAATAATTGAAATCCTCAAAGTTCCTTATAGTCCATTTCCGAACATCTTTTACAAATATATTCGCATGTCCCTCGTATCTATCCCAACGATTTTGCCATTCTCTATACAACACCTCCCTAACCTCTACCTTTTGATCCTCTCCGTTCCTATGCGCTGCGGATCTTTCCTCCACCAGAAGATCGATTGGGGAGGCATTCTGGCCAGCATTTAGGCTGCTTCCAGCGAAACCGTTTTATACGCCGAAATTATGCCAATGACTAATCTTCTGTTTATCCTATCTAGTTTCCTCGATTAATTTGCTTTGTGCAGCCTTTCCTCCATACCGGGGCTGCATAAAGAGTGGCGGATAGCACCGCACTGGTTAGAATCCGCCTTTTTCCAACGGAGCACCCTCCTGTTTTAGGCATAAGCCTCATGAGTACGTTGGTCATGCGGTTTGCCTTCTCTACTGATTTTTCCACACGTGTTGCGTATCTCATATTTCTCTCGAGATATACTCCACATTCTATCGAGATACACACCAACAGTCTGACATACTCCGTGCTTATAACTTGTTCCATTTCCAAATGTAGATTCATGCTTTTAATCTTTTGTCGTCCGGCCAGCAGCACCATTTCTGTTTTTTGTTTTGCCACCCGTAATCCCATATCTTCCAAAATATTTATAATCCTATTTACATTTATTCTTGCTTTCTCTTCCAGTTTTTCTGAATCCTTAATCCTCACTATAACCGATAGGTCATCAGCATAGGCCATTAGATTTACTCCAGCGTCCACCCGCGTTTCCAAAATTTTATTATGAAACACATTCCATAATATTGGTCCCAACACCTATCCTTGAGGACCCCCCAGGTCATCTGAAAAATATCTCCATTCTTCTCGTCCCCTATGATCTTTCTATGCTCAAGGTAGGATTTAACCAATTCAATCAGATGTTTATCAATGCCATATTTCTTGAGTGCTCCCACAATATTCCTCCAGAGTACGCTATTAAAAGCATTTTTCACGTCAATGCATATCATCACACAGAAGTCCTGATATTTAATATAATTTTTCTTGATTTCCAAAGTAATAGATTTTATATACTCCAAGGCATCTACGGTTGATCTACCCTTTCTAAATCCGTGTTGTTTATCGGATAAAAGGTTTCTATCTGTCAATTCTTTCAGTAAGCGTTCGGCGATCACTCTTTCGTAGAACTTTCCTGCTGTATCGACGAGGCAGATGGGCTTATAGTTCGGCGCATCTGCATTACCCTTTTTTTGGATTTTCGAGTAGTACCACTTTTGCTATCTTCCAAATTTTATGAAATTTCGTTGAATAAAAAACTTATTATATCGGTTGTTCGGAAAGTAATTTCGTTTTTTTATGTGAAAATGAATGACAGTTTTCGTATAATAAACAAATGCTTTATTAAATTATATATTGGCCGTTCTGGTCCAACACCTTTTGCCATCTTTCTGGTAGTAGCATAATTCCACGCTCATAAAATTTTTTGTCTTTGCTGGCAAAAAACTGATCGAGGTGGTTTTTGACCTCATCATTTGAGATGAAAGTTTTACCGTCTAAAAAATTTTGGAGTGACCGGAACAAATAATAATCCGATGGTGCCAGGTCTGGAGAATATGGTGGGTGTGGCATTGTGTCCCATTCAAGCTGTAAAAGCTTTTGGCGAGTGACCAAACTTGTGTGAGGTCTCGCGTTGTCTTGGTGAAACACTACACCTTTTCTGTTGATTAGTTCGGGTCTTTTCTGTTGAAGTGCATCCTTCAGTTTGTCCAGCTGCTGGCAGTAGACTTCCGAATTAATCGTTGTGTTATCCGGTAAAAGCTCAAAAAAAACGATTCCTTTAAAATCCCACCAAACAGACAGCATCACCTTTTTTTGGTGAATATCGGCTTTGGAAATGGTTTGAGTCGATTCATCTTTTTTGCTCCATGACCTCTTGCGTTTGACGTTGTTGTATACAACCCATTTTTCGTCCCCAGTAATGATGCGCTTCAAAAACGGATCATTTTTGTCACGTTTGAGAAGCGAATCGCAGACGTCAATGCGGCGACACAGATTTCTCTCTGTGAGAACATGGGGAACCCATATATCGAGCTTCGAGGATAATCCCAGGCCTTTCAAGTGGTCATAAACTGTTGAATTCGATAAATTTAACTTCAATCCGATCTCACGTGTTGTTATTCGACGGTTCGCATCAACTAATGCCTTTATGGCGTCTTTATCAGCTTCAACCGGCCTTCCCGAACGTGGTGCATCTTCGACATCAAAATTGCCAGATCGAAATTTAGAGAACCAGTTCTGACACTGGCGTACTGTCAACACACCTTCTCCATACACATCGGTCAATTTCTTTCTGGCTTGAACAGCATTTTTACCCTTTCTGTAGTAAAACAGTAGGATATGTCGAAAATGCTGCTTATCGCTCTCCATATTTAAAAGGGCACCAACCAAAAACTACTGCGTAGAATTAATTGAAATGTTTCACACACAAGCCTTGTTATATGAGCTCTCAAAGCATATAAAAATTATATGGCTTAAGTGTGAGGTTAAGTGCAAAAAAATACCATTAAATCCTCTGTCGGGAAAAAACGAAATTACTTTCCGAACAACCATACATACTTAAGAAAAATATTTTATGAGCTTTAAGACATTTCACAAAAATTTCGGTGGTTATATCATCCGGACCGGGTGCTTTTTTTGACTTCATTCTTCTGAGTGTCAAGTCGAAGTCAGTTTTATCGAAATTTCGAACTTCCATGACTTCTTCTTTCCTTTCGCATTGGATCAAATCCCCGATGGGAAAAAGTCGAGTCATTTGCTCTTTAATCACATTCTTACTTTGCTTATTTTTGCTTCCCATTTTCATCTTTTTAAATAAAATTTGATAGGCTCTACCCCAAACCTTTTTCTCTATTCCTGACACAGTTCCTTCCATTTATTTCTTTTACTCAGCTGAATCTCCCGCTTTAACTCTCTTTTAACACTTTTATTCCTCCTGTAACCTTTCTAATATTCTAATTTCTTGATTTTTAATTCTACTTCTAGTCAATTTCCTTCGCTCTATGTTACATTTTTCCCTTTTTTCTTTTATCGTTTCGTTCCATCAGTATACCGGGGGTTTATGTCGTTTCTCGCATCTTAAATGTTTATCACATATTTTCGTTATTGTTTGCATAATTTCCTCAGCCATCTCTTCTTGATATTTCGAAAACAGATCTTCTCAAAAGACAATACATTCTTTGGTGTTATTTTTCATTTCCTACTGGCCTTCGCTTCATTTTTAGTAACGTCAAAACCACTGTTTATCTGGAATTTAATCGTTCTAGGGTCGCTTAAATTTTCCTCTTCTTCGTTTACCCTCCAGTTTTTAATCATTTTTGCAACCTTGTCATTTCCCAGAGTAATATCGATGACTGACTGTCTCGTAGCCCTTACAAAAGTAGGGGTACTTCCCTTATTTATTACGATCAATCCCGTCGATGAGATCCAATCTTCCAGAATAATTCCCCTTAAATTTCTGACCGGAGATCCTGTTTCCTGGCGTCTTCGCATTTAAGCTACCCCCCCAATACTAGACTCTTGCTAACTAGACTTATAAGGATAGCCATTTCATCGAGGAGTACATTAAAATCGATATCGTAACCGTTTGGAGAAAAATAACAAGATATTATTGCTAAGTTTTCTAAAACTATACACACAAAATCTTTACATCTATGTATCTTTTTTATTTGCCTATTTCTAATTAACTTAATAAAGTAATCTCCGTTTAAGTCGCAAATCCCTTTATTTTCCGGTTTACCATTTGGTTCACATCCAATTATATTGACCTTCTCATCAATGACAGTTTTATCTATCAGATCGTGTACCCTTTTACTTCTATTGAAGTTTAATTGCATTATATTTAGAATAATATTCTTCTGTTGAATTATTTTAGAATGTATTACTTTATGCATCTTTTTTTTTATTTCTTAACCGGCGCTTTTGACGTCCTCCTCCACTCTTGCACCACAGTTTTGTAAACCGGGAAGTTAATGCTCTGTGCTTTGTGATCTCTATCTTTATCACACATATAACGTTTAGAGTCATTTTTACATTCTCTTATAAAATGTTCCTCCTCACAGCAGGTAAGGCACTTGCCCTCCATTGTATCCTTACTTGTACAACTATTAGCTAAATGTCCGAATTTACTACATTTAAAGCATCGAATAGGTGCATCGACTTCTTCTACCCTGCACTTTACCCAGCCTATTCTTATATGACTATTTTTTAGAATACGATTTGCTGTCTCGATTGAAATCGTCACAAAAGCATGTCGTTGACTGGCCCTATTTACTTTAGGGGCAAGCCGCACTTCGTTTTTTCTCCTATATTTCTTACCGCCTCGATAATTTCCATCTCTTCGGTACATTTGTCTAAGTCCTTAACGAAAATTGTTTCCACCTGTCGTACCAACTCCGAGTCTGCTTTTTCTCCTACGTCTTGTTTTATTGCCTCCAGAAATTTGGTTTTATCCTCCTCTTTCCCTACAAAATTTATTTGTATATTTCCTTCTTTAGTTTTTTTGAGTCCCTTGACTTTAATTCCCATCTTTTCCATGTCTATACTTTTTTAAAGCGATTTCACCATACCCGCATAGTTGCCCTCTCCTTCTTTAAGTTTAATTTTAATTGACTGTCTTTTTCCTATTTACAATCTTCCATTCTTCCTTAACTTCCGTCTCTTCTTCCGACTGGATGTCAAGCTTCAGGCTCTCAGGAATCGCTAAAACCTTTTTTTTAGTTGGGGTACCGTACATATTTATCTTTTCCTTCACAGCATTTTTACATACAAATTCTAAAATTCTTCTTACGAGAACCGCTGTACTAGCCGATGTTGTAGCAAAAGTCAACTTTAATCGATTTTTGCTCGCAGCCATTTCTTTATTTTTTCCAGATTTTCCCATATCGCTTTGAATTTCTCATTCCCGTACCTTGTCTTTGGTTAGGTGTAAATTTACTTATTTCGCCGAAATGGAATCTCTGCTCGGAAGGACCACCCCTTTTGATTCGAGGTTAAAGGGAACCTCACCGTTTGGGTTTCTATGAAACACTTGTTTCCACTCACTTAAGTTTATTTTTTATTATATACACACACAAGTTTATTTCTCCTTTTTGATACGTATGTTTTACGTTTTTTATAGAGGTTGGAAAAATGCATTTACGCACACCAGACCGTTGCTATTATATTGTTGATTGGTCTGGTAGTTTGGGACTCCAGTGTTTCAGGCAATTGCCGACTATCCACTAAAACCTTTTTCCTCTCTTTACCCTGGACCCCCCGGAACCACCTTTCCACATTACTTCAGTGGGGGGTGGTAACACAACTGCACGTGATGTTCCCAGGCGGTCACCCATCTAAGTATCAACCACGCCCGACGTCAATTAACTTCGGTGATCTGACGGGAACCGGTAGACCAACACGGTTCCGCAGTTGATATGTTTTACTGACTACTTGAACCTTAACAGCCTTTTCCCGTTTCTTGCTAATCGTTCTCCACTTGTCCCGTCGTCACGCGGTATTGCCAATTTTCAGGTCTTTTCTTGTTTCAAAGTCTTAACACTCCTTCTCCTTCAGTTATAAATTTTACATTGGCATTTATTATAGTTTCACCATTGGATAATGCTAATTTGCAGGAATGAGGCATTTTTATTTTTTTCTGTAAATTGGACAGTTGCAAGTTTCTCCATTTTTCATATATATTTTCAGTTGAAAATGAAAAGATTATTTGTGAGGAATTAACTTCTCAATTGTGATGCTTTTCAATTTATTTACTTTAACCAACGAAGATAACAACTTAAAACAATGCTGACAATAAAAATTCCCGAAGGATATCAAGCGCGCCTGCCTCGACCAATTTTCCAAGGTGTTCTCTGGTCTGTTGTGCATCACCGTTGCTTGTCTCCCTGGTCCTTGGTCAGCTACACACCATGTACAACACGCATGTTTCCTACCCGTTGTCCACTTATAAACGGCACAAGTTGGCCTATGCGTTTTTTCTAACAAAGGATATTCTTTCCCTTGGTAATGATTTTCAGAGTTTTTTTGAAAAGATAAAAACTTCCTGATACATTCAATTGCGTTAAGAGCGTCTTGTGCCAACGGTAGATCTGCTGAATCCTCTTCTACGTCTATATTTACATTTTCAACGTTCATTACCTCTTCCACAATTTCCCTCTGTTTCCAAATCATCATCAATGTTTACAAAATTCCTCCATTCGTTTTCTGTCGCCATATTGTTTATTGCCGGAATGTTTTCAACTCATTCGTGAAGTGGAATATTAATAGATGCTTCACGATGAATTTGCAACCATTCTGATATCCACTTATTTTGCTAAATAACAATGTATAAGACAATAATTCGTCAACACCACAAATTTCAATTCTTCATTCTTCAATTATAAATTGTACTTTAGCATTTGGTATATTTTCTCCATTTGATAAAGTTAAATTACAATTATGAGTCATTTTTAATTTATAGCGTAATTTCGACAATTGGAAATTTCTCCAGTCTTCAAGTATGTTTTCGACTGAAAGTAAAATGATTAGTGTCTTCAAAACGTGTTCGTTATACGTACTTTTCATCATAATGGTTATGAATAATTCATTTCTATTGAAAAGCCTTAATAGGTTGCGAAGTATCTGTTCTGCGATTCGCAATTGAAATCGAAGAGTTAAAAACGAATTTCATTTTGCAAACTCGATTTGATTCTGGGTGTCGGGACAGTTTTACTTCATGCACCATCATTTTCATGCTTTTTAAATTGGTGCCATAAAATGCTGTCCACCGACGTGGACTTTGATCAGCACTCGCACAATGTATACTGCGTGACATAGAAAAGAGAACACCCCGTAAAAATGGTTTAATTTAAATAATTTTTGGTATGCATGTTTGTTTATATGTATAGCAGAAACGATCAAAATTTCACTCATATTTATCTACGTATTTACGAGTTATTCGGAATTTTAGGTTTTTTTTAAATATAAAAATTGCAATAAAATATCAACAATACAACTGGAAAATAACATTTATTGGAGTGTAGTGTGCTTAGAAACTGCGTAGAGATATGCCTAGAACCAGAATAGAGCGAAATTTTCATCAATTGAGCGAGTTTGAGAGGGGTCGAATAGTGGGTCTACGAGAGGCTGGTCTGTCATTTAGGGAAATCGCCACTAGATTGAACCGTAGTGTAAACACTATAGTGAGATGCTGTCAGGGATGGTTCGAAGAAGGGCAAACAGGCAGAAGAACAGGTACTGGACGACCTCGAAGAACTACAGAACGCCAAGATCGCCGACTCCGAATTATGGCCCTAAGAGATAGGTTCGTCTCGTCGAGGACGCTGGCGGATCAGTGGTTCGCTGAGTATGGAAGGCCCATTGGGATACGAACCATTTATCGCCGCATAAGAAGTTTTGGATTGATTTCCTACCGTCCCTATCTCGTGTTACCCCTCACCTTAAATCATCGTCAAAATCGACTACAGTGGTGCCAAGAACGGATACATTGGACTCTGGAATGGGATAATATCGTGTTTAGTGACGAATCCAGATTCTGTTTCGGTATGCATGATGGTCGGGCAAGAATACGAAGGAGACGGGGTGAAAGATGGGATCCTCAGTTTGCAATACAGAGGCATGTTCATCAGACTGTTGGGGTAATGGTTTGGGGTGTCATTGCATATGGTAGCAGGTCACCTTTAGTTTTCATCAGAGGCAGTATGACAGCCCAGCGATACATCCAGGAAGTCCTGGAACCTCATCTTGGGCCTTATCTGGAAACTCTTGTTGATCCAGTTTTCCAACAAGACAATGCACGACCACATGTGGCTAGAGTGACTATGGACTTCTTCCAACAAAATGCAGTCAATTTGCTACCTTGGCCACCTCGATCTCCAGACCTCTCACCGATCGAACATGTATGGGATATTATAGGTAGAAGGTTGCATAATTTACCCCATCCCCCGCAAACCCTAGCGATGCTGTGTCATGCTGTCCAGTTAGCCTGGAATGAGATCCCCCAAGAGGACATCAATCACCTCATTAGATCCATGCCTAGACGTGTACAGGAATGTATAAGACACCGCGGAGGACCGACAAATTATTAAATTTTTTTTAGTTTTTAACAATTAAATTTGTTCAACTTTTTAATGAAGTATTTGTTTTGGCGTAAACAACATGCATACCAAAAATTATTTAAATCAAATCATTTTTACGGGGTGTTCTCTTTTCTATGTCACGCAGTGTATTTTAAATGGCAGGGAAAGGAAAAAAGTGTCCCCTTTCCCTGTCTCGGTATTGTCCGGTTTTTATGTTTATATATGAGTTGATTGCATTAAAAGTGTTACGAATTCCTTCATTATAGATTTTGCATTTGTAAGCAACACACCAAAATGACTAATAGCACTTACTGAGTGTCTCTATTTTTCGACTCCATATGGGCGCAAGGCGCTCTAGTAAGACTCTTCGAATCCATATATCTAATGAAAGTGAAAACACCTTTGTTAATTTAAAACTTACACTTGTGCCGGATTTTTTCGAAATCTGAGGGTTCGCGCTATAATTTTGTAGTTCTGGTCTGTAAAAAATGAAAAAAAAATTAGTAATTCAACATAATATTTTATGTATAATCTTTTACTACATTTATTCATTTGAACAGCTGCTGGTGTTAGGGCTATCATCACTGGTTGATGGCGGAGTAGGTACATTTTCAATTTCCCTGAAGGCACATTAAATAATTAGTGTGGACTTTTCTTACACAAAGTCAGAAGAGACTTTTTAGATGCACTGTACATAAAATCACGTTGCAACATTTAATTACCTTAAAAAAATCCTCATTTGGTTTAATGCGGTTGTATATTCTAATTCTGTTGAGAAAGTTAGAACAGCATATTGCTGGTCCCCATGCGTTAATCTAATGGTACCCTCTCTATAGTTAGGAGTAAATCCATTTATGTTATCAAACAACAATGTACAAGCCATCAATTTATCAATACTACAAATTACAATTCTTCGTTCTCCTTCCGTTGTTATGAAAGTTAAATTTCCCTGATCTATAACTGAACCACCTGAGAGTACCAATTTACAAGTATGCGACATGTTTTTTTTTTTTTGGAATTTCGACAACTGGAATTGTCTCCACTCTTCAAGAATGTTTGCGACTGAAAATAAAATGATTAGTGTCTTCAAAACGTGTTCGTTATACGTACTTTTCATCATAATGGTTATGAATAATTCATTTCTATTGAAAAGCCTTAATAGGTTGCGAAGTATCCGTTCTGCGATTCGCAATTGATATCGAAGAGTTAAAAACGAATTTCATTTTGCAAACTCGATTTGATTCTGGGTGTCGGGACAGTTTTACTTCATGCACCATCATTTTCATGCTTTTTAAATTGGTGCCATAAAATGCTGTCCACCGACGTGGACTTTGATCAGCACTCGCACAATGTATTTTAAATGGCAGGGAAAGGAAAAAAGTGTCCCCTTTCCCTGTCTCGGTATTGTCCGGTTTTTATGTTTATATATGAGTTGATTGCATTAAAAGTGTTACGAATTCCTTTATTATAGATTTTGCATTTGTAAGCAACACACCAAAATGACTAATAGCACTTACTGAGTGTCTCTATTTTTCGACTCCATATGGGCGCAAGGCGCTCTAGTAAGACTCTTCGAATCCATATATCTAATGAAAGTGAAAACACCTTTGTTGATTTAAAACTTGCACTTGTGCTGGATGTTTTTGGAAATCTGAGGGACCGTGTTATAATTTTGTAGTTCTAGTCTGTAAAAAATGAAAAAAATAGGTAATTCAAAATAATATTTTATATATAAATCTTTTAGTATGTTTTTATTCATCTGAGCTGTTACTTGTGTTTGGACTTTTATCACTCGTAGATGGAGGAGTTGGAATGTTTTCAATTTCCCTGAAGCAACATTAAATAATTAGTGTGGACATTTCTTACACAAAGTCAGAAGAAACTTTTTAGATGCACTGTATATAAAATAATGTTGCAACATGTTGGGTACTGGAAGCCGTATGGATATATATATGTAAGATTTCGGTATCGTTATGGAAAGAAAAAAAATAAAACAAAAGCAAGTTTTGAGGTACTTCTTTACTTGTCAAGGATCCGAGTCAGAATGCCCCCCGATACACATGTCTTATGCACCCCCGCGCGCACCCCTCTCTTTTCAAGAGCATTGATAAGCCACATTCCAGGCCTTTTCCCACGATTCCCTGACCCATCATCAATTTTTCTCTCGCCTATGTTAAGGAATTCATAAACAATCCTCTATCGTTTTCTCACGCTTATCTTAGAAGTAATTTACGGCTAACCCCCATGTCATTCTCACATGGTATTACTTGATAGTCTTAACATAAGCGAGGAATGCTCACATATATGTGTATATATATAGAGGATATTTATTAAACATACTGATTATACTAGGTCTATACACTAAACTACACTAGAACTGCCTTTTACTATGCTTGTCTCGATGCACGATACTAGGTAAAACTCCCCCTGTGCCGCGTCACGACGACCTTTTATATCTCTCGGCAGTCCTTCTAGAAAGGTACGTTCCAGACTTTGCCGGAGAACATGGGAAGGTCTAGACGGTGGTAGAGAGAGAGACCGTCCGAGTGGCGAGTGTACCGTGAACGAGAGAGCGCGAGATCCACGCTCAGTAACGGTCCCAACACAACATTTTCTTACCTTAAAAAAATTCTTAACTGAGTTAAAATATCTTGATAACTTTGCTGCGTCCTAAAAGTTAGCAAAGCATGTTGTTGGACTCCATACATTAAACGAATGGTACCCTCTCTGTGATTTGGTGTGAATCCATTTATGTTTCTAAATAATAGCGTAGCGGAACCGATTCCATCAAAAGTAGAAATTACCATTTTTCGTTTTCTTTCTGTTATGAATTTTATATTTGCAGGTTCTATGGTTATTTCACTGGATAGTACTTTTTTTTTCGAGGAAAAATCTTCAGAAGACATCGAGCCTGTTATCGCGGCGGCTGGATAGTGAGATTCGCCTACTGCGCCTACCCATTAAAAAATCTCGGATTCCACGTATCCTGCGCCGACCCGGAACCGTCCCGAAGGATATAACGTCAATGCCGGCGAAGGTTTTCAGTGTCTTCGTTTCGTTTCCCGACACGATAGTTAATTTCGTAGTTTGACTCGCGAAAAAAAGAACGAAAGAAAGCGGTTTCATTAGACTTTTTCCTGCTTATTTTTTGCAAATTCTTCTATCAATCAGCGCCAGAATTTTTTAAAAATATAACATCGTCAATCGGATCATTTCACCCGCGCACTGTCATCTCTACTTCTCACTTGACTTGCCGAATGCTTTTTCCCTCCAAGCCGTTTTTTCAGTTTTGCCTCATCGTTCAGATAATCTTGGCTCCGCTGACCGGTTTCGGCCCCTTCCGATTTCGGGATTCTGCCGCATTCTTCTGGGATGTTAAGAAGTTCCTAGTTACTAAATCTCCGAAATTCGTCGTCCCTGGTTCCAATTAGACCCCTTCTGGAATCTCGCAATTTTGGTTCTTCCCTGTACTTGTTAGTTTTCCTGAATTTCGTGGCTCCATTGAATAAATCTTATTCACCATTTCGTCCAAGAAAACCTAAATTATTCCTGAAAAATCAAAACTATTCCTGGGATCTGTTGGTAAAAAAACCACGCAGGGTGTAGGTGACCAGAATGATACACGTTAATAGTATGAACTATTAGTATATTATGTAAGAAATAATGTGTTTGGTTGAGATGATTCCGTAACCTCTTACAGACGATGACTTACTAAACTACCTATGCAAGAATAAAAACATAACGTAGCCAGAAAAAGGACCAGACATAAACATAAACAATCTCCCTAGACGAAAGGTAATCAATATTAAGTATTTATTATCGAAAATTGGGAGACTGTTCCCATAAACCATCTATAATATTGTGATTTCTAACAAGATCTTCTTTAGACTATCGGCCAAGTGGCTTTTCTAGGTCCTGCAAAGTTCTTCCGGAATTTTAGGAAGTTCCTAGTTACTAAATCTTCGATGTTCGTCGTCCCTGTGTTCAGTTTGACTCCTTCTAGGATCTCGCAATTTCGGTTTTTCCTGTACTTGTGTATTGATCCCGACTCCGTGGTTTCAGTGGAAAATCCCCTTCGCCACTTTATCTGAAAAAACCCAAGTTATTCCTAAAGAATCGAAGCTTTTTCCCTAAATCTGGAGGAGGGCCCACGATACAGCAGTCCTTGATTTCTCCCGTCCGGCTGCGGCTACTGTCCCCCGACTGGAAGTCCCCATAACGGCTCCTCGCGCGGTTTCTAGACTATGGTTCGTTTGGGCCTGACGCCGATCGTGCGATACCTAGATTAATTTCAAGAAGAATTCGTAAATAATGAAGACACTTTTGTCCGAGCAACTTGTGCGCGGAATTTTTACTTTTACAATTTTGAAAATATTTTATTTTCTTGGAACTGTTGTCAGAAATTGAGAAACAATTTCCTTTAGGTCAATTGCTTTTCCGACTACTTGCCCGCAGATCATGCTAGACGGGAGGCGCGTTCCATCCTTTCTTTTTCTTTAACCATGTCGGAAATGATTCGGCTACATTTATCCCAATTTTCTTTTGACTCGAGCATTTTTTCAATTAAATTTCTTGGAGTTAGCGCGTTCATGCATGCACGCAACTCGTTTCTACGAGTTTAGAGAATTGAGCATTGGAAAATTATTCATTTGAACTGCTGCTAGTGTTAGCGCTATCATCACTGGTTGATGGCGGTGCTGGTATGTTTTCAATTTCCTTGAAGCAACATTAAATAATCGCTGATGAACAAAAAAAAATTTGCCGTGGTTCGCAATTGCTTTTTTTCATATCTTGCCATAAAATTAGTTAAAATACATTTGTGAAAAATAATTGAAACATCTATTTCTTTTGGAAAATATGTTTAGTTAAAAAAACCTTGTTTTGAAGGGAAGTATTTTTTTAAAATTATTTATTTTGAAGAATTTTTAGTTCGTTTTGTTTGTCTCTTATAACTATATGACGGATGATCTCGTTTTAACATACAACAAAAATCTTCAAGCATTCTCGATGACCATTTTCCTTGGTATCTTTTTCCCATTGCCATGATGTCTTGATGGAACCTTTCTCCGTGATCGTTGCTTAACGCACCTAAGTGTTTTGGGAAAAAGTCTAAATGGGAATCCAGGAAATGAATTGTCAAAGACATATTACACCCTATGGCTTTATAATTCTGTAGTAGTTTATAAACCATCTCTTTATAGTTTAAAGACTTTATATGGTTATGTATAATTCAGTTCTGTCGAAAAGGTAAGTATAGCATACTGTTGGTCCCCATATGTTAATTGAATGGTACCCTGTCTTTCGTTAGGAGTAAATCCACTTATGTCGCCGAATAATAAGGTATAGGGAAGTAAAGTATTTCATCGATAGCAGAAATTACAATTCTTCGTTCTCTTTCAGTTGTTATAAATCTTAAATTGGCATTTACTATAGCTAATCTACTTGATAGTGCTAAATTGCAACGATGAGACATCTTCGATTGTTTCTGCAGTTTCGACAATTGGAAATTTCTCCAGTCTTCAAGTATGTTTTCGACTGAAAATAAAATGATTAGTGTCTTCAAAACGTGTTCGTTATACGTACTTTTCATCATAATGGTTATGAATAATTCATTTCTATTGAAAAGCCTTAATAGGTTGCGAAGTATCCGTTCTGCGATTCGCAATTGAAATCGAAGAGTTAAAAACGAATTTCATTTTGCAAACTCGATTTGACTTTGGGTGCCGGGACAGTTTTGCTTCGTGCACCATCATTTGCATGCTTTTTAAATTGGTGCCACAAAATTTTTGAATTACCTATTTTTTTTTTTCATTTTTTACAGACCAGAACTACAAAATTATAACGCGGACCCTCAGATTTCCAAAAAAATCCGGCACAAGTGCAAGTTTTAAATCAACAAAGGTGTTTTCACTTTCATTATATATATGAATTCGAAGAGCCTTACTAGAGCACCTTGCGCCCATATGGAGTCGAAAAATAGAGACACTCAGTAAGTGCTATTAGTCATTTTGGTGTGTTGCCTACAAATCAAAATCTATAATGAAGGAATTCGTAACACTTTTAATGCAATCAAGCCATATACATATAAAAATAAACACCAGGCAATGCCGAGACAGGGAAAGGTGACACTTTTTTTTCTTTCCCTGCCATTTAAAATGCATTGTGCGAGTGCTGATCAAAGTCCACGCCGGTGGACAGTATTTTGTGGCACCAATTTAAAAAGCATGCAAACGAAGATACACGAAGCAAAACTGTCCCGGCCCCAAAGTCAAATCGAGTTTGCAAAATGAAATTCGTTTTTAACTCTTCGATTTCAATTGCTAATTGCAGAACGGATGCTTCGCAAACCTATTAAGGCTAAAAGCACATGTAAAAAAACCGTTTTTCGTAGGATTTCGACGAAATCGTTGAGCTATGTTCAACATTCAATTGGCTACGTTAGAGTAAAGCTCTTCTACGGATGCCGAAGGCATCCCATTATGACTCTTCGAGTCCGTATTAGCAAAAGATGCACAAAATCGTCTTTCTCCAATTCGTCACATGTTGTGCAAAGTAACTTTTTTTGGGGAAATAAAATAAACGTTTGAGAAAATTTCTTTAATTTTCTCCTAGGTAGGTAAGTACCTGGGGATTTGAGAAGGTTTTTGATGCCTTTGTTTAAAAGTTTTTCCAATGATTTGGGTGGGACGAAAAGATTAGTGCGGTGGGTGTTTGGTGGTGATTGGGAGCTAGGTAGGTACCTGTAGATTTAGAAAATTTGAGTTGGGAATAGGTGCAAAATGTGATATTTTAGGGTGTGGGCTATAACAGCCCTCTTGGTAGTCATAACTTTAAGTTAATCGGGGCGAACGTGGTTAAATATTTTTGCAAATCTCTTAAAGTATTGTTCCTAATAAAAAAAAAACAAGGAGGCAAAAAAGTTAGTAAAATATATAAGAGATCAAATGAAGTTATGAATAAAATCTAAAAAGTCATAAAAAAAGTTCCGATGTAAAATATTGAGAGCATCCTCGCGAAAAATAACACTTTGTGGAATATTTTAAATAATTGTTATTTCAATTTGTTTGTAATGCTAAATTGATTGTTATTACCAGTTTTGAGTTATTTTTAAAACTAACAGAGAAATTAATGAAAATCGAAAAAAAATGAAAGTTCAACACCCTGTAATTAAAAATGAAAGCAATTTAGGACATGCCTTTATATGAAATTTTTATCTTAAAATAAGCTCACGATTCACCCATTTCATTTTTTAGTATCAATTAAGAAACACTGTATATTTTAGCTCTCGCCGAAGACATCAAGGACCTCACCCCTTCAGAATTATTAAAACTAATAAAAGATATTTCAACCGTACCTGACTCTTCCTATCACTTGGGCCCCTTAGATATTCAATTTTATTTTCTATCAAGAGAAACCTCAGAACCAGTGCTATTAACATCGAAAAGCTATTATTTGTTGGGTAGGTCAAAGGAAAGCAAGATTTTAATTCATGGGTGGTTGGAGAATCACAAAAGGTATCTATTATTAGGAAGTAGTACAGAGTAAGAAGAAGATGGAACTAGTTGTATTAAATTTTGGATCAAAAAATCACATTTATCTTTAGTCGAAAAATTGAAAAAAGAAAATTTCTCTGGAATGGAACTATTTAAAGTTCATTTTTGAGACACATAATGTCTATGCTATCCAAATTTGATTCCCCCACATAAATTTAGAAATAAAATTTGAAGAACCTCAACTCTCAGACAATCATTCAGAACAGAGAATGAAAGGTTTATATCTAAATCATACACTCAGATCATGGTACAAAGCAATAGCTGAAGAATTCTTGAAATACAATGACTGTAATGTAATCGAAGTGGACTGGGAACAACCCGCTAGACTTCCATATTTACACTCTTCCACGATTACTAAAGATGTTGGTAAAGATTCTTAAAGTAGGTCAATGTTTGTGTAAAACTGGAAGAAACACTTCTTTTAGGCAATTTGGTGGGAGAGTTTATAGCAAGCAGCAAAATTTCGCCTAAAAACGTTCATCTCATAGGTCACTCATTAGGGTCTCACGTCGCTGGTTTTGCAGGAAAGAAGGTATTCCAAGATACAGGAATGAAAGTAGGAAGAATTTCAGGACTAGATCCAGCGGGACCTGCTTTCAGGTAAAAGGCCAAATTTTTAAATAGTCTAAAAAATCCGTGATTTTGTCATCCAGGCACCCATCAGTAACCAGTAAAGACAGACTGGACAAAGATGATGCAGAAATAGTTGATGTCCTTCACACAGATGCTGGTGAGTATAATAAAAAAAAAACATCTTAAATTCATACAAAAACATCTATGAACTATCTGTTAATACTAGGCGCTTATGGCTATGAAGATCCGATAGGCACACTTGACATATACATCAATGGGGGTCGAAGAATCCAGCCTGGATGCATGGAAGAATGGCCCTCCTCTTCATCACTTGGGTCTATTGTAGAGAAAAGTAACTTTTTTGTTTCAACTTAGAACTACTTAAATACGATCTTCTATAGCATTTTGCAGTCATGCTAGATCAACTAAATACTTCAAAGAATGGATCAGCAAGGGCAAATTTGACTGTAGATTCTGTCAACCAATTTTGGGAGTCATTATTCATGACGAAACATGCCTTCTTAGTGAAGCAAATGAAGTTTTAAGTGCGAATGACATAACTGTGGATACTGTTGGAGTTTGCTTTACCGAAACTAACAAAGAAGAGCCATATCTCATGGAATAAAGCAGTACATTAATATAGCAATATTTTACTTTAAAAATTTAATGTACATTATGTATTATCCTATGGAGGAACTGGCTACCATGGGTGGAGGGGCACTAGGCATGGCGTCCTCGTCCTCCTCCTCGTCTTCATTGGTGGCCTCCTTAACCTCGTCCACGTGACCCATTAAAGCTCTATATTTCTTGGCGATGGCCTCCCAGTCGGTCACGTGCTCAATCCTGGTGGTAACCGCAGACAAACTGAGCTGCGACCCTAAAGGGCTCATCTGGCTGAGGGAGAAACCTGACATTTCTTTGGGGGCGATCTGTCGACCTTTTTTCACCTTTGAAAGCCATTTTGCACCAGCCTTGGATCTGAAATTATTACATTGTGGTGACTTTCTTGGTATTGACACGTATTTTCCATTAGATATATCTTTGGTGAAATGTCATGTAGTGAAATATGGATGTATATGTATGGGAATTGCAATGCAGACATCATTATTGTTTACTGAATTTTCAATTCTTCAAAATGAGTGCAAATAATGTCTCGATTGATCATGGGAAATGGGTGCCTTGAAGCACTTGAAAACAACTTTGCTTGCCTTGAGACATGAAACGACTTTCGTGAAGCACAACATTGTTACATCAACATTTTATACGTTACGCTTAATTCCCATAATAATAATTATTCATCACCATCATTGCTAGGGCAAAATCCATATCACCAATGCCAAAATCATCACATACCAACCTTGGACTTAATTGAGTGGTTTTCTGAAAACTTCCCATAAGATGCACCAAGCTCTGACGCTTCTTCGTTTTGACTAAAACAAAGTCTAATGTTTTCGCCGTTTAGAAAAAGTGGTGTTACCTATTTGGGACCATACTACCTCTCTTCTTGCATATGTCCACCATGTAGAAAAGCCACGTGGTGATTAGGTTAATGGGTGACGGAGCTGTGGTGGTGCGATGCATGTTCCTGATAAGTTTGCTCAGACCGAATTTCCATTCTATGTCAGATTGAGCCTAAAATTGTTGGTTTGGTGTTTAGGTCGAGGGAAATAGTAGTTGCAGATTGTAACTTTTGTAGGTTTATATATCGGGGAGGTTGGGTCAATTTAACATACCAGAACGTGGAAGAAGATGGAATGGTTTCAGCTTAGGTTTACCTACTTTATAATTTTCATGTGATATTTTATTGTCACAAAGAGTGTAATAGATTCATCGACTTTAGTTGCATTTTGGTGTGGCCAGAAGAATTCGCAAATTCCAAAAAAATATATAAAGCAGCTAAAAGTGCTTTCCTCTGGGATAATTGATGACGCCTACTAGTAGATCTAAAATTGTCATATCACAATTGTCATTTTCACTATTCATATTTTTTCTACACAAAACGTATTTTAAGTTTCTGCTACGGAAATCAATGGGGGACATCCGTTAACAATTGTAGGATAGATGTAATAAATATCAGATATGCAGACGATACTGTATTGCTGGTTGGTTGCAATTAATGTTCGCTGGCATGAATACTTATTTTCACATTTTTATGTCAGTGAAATCATTGATTCATAAGCTGCTGAAGATGATAGACAAACTTAAACATTTTCTGCATGATACAGATACTTTTTTCGGGCATACCAAAGTACAACTAAAAATGTCAGGTCTCTGATTATTTTCATTAAGAGTTTCCCTGCAAAAAACACGTATATACAAGACATATCATGCCTTCATCCCAAAAAAACATGCGCAAAAATAAAAATCACATCGAGGCAAAACAAATCACAACGTTATGTCCAAAATGCAAAACGAAGCCTCTTCTATCGGTCAAAACAAAACAAAAATCAAAATCCGCTTCTAAACCATCTCTCACCAACTAAACTCAAATAAACTTATTTAGGTGAAACTTCATCTAAACCCAAACACATTTTGTTATATTACTGGTAAGTCAGCTACGCCTATTACTACATATACGATTTCTAGATCTACCAAATGCGTGTTCATCATCATCATCTAAATTTATCATAATACTCCAACAGTCTGACGTCTTTTGGTGGAGTATAATCTCTAAAATGTTAAGCTAATTTACAGCTTACTGTCGTTTTTTTTTCTGTTACTTTCATGACGGAAATGACCGATACAAGATAATGGGTGAGGCTTGGGTGAATGGTTTGCTACGATGGTCCAGTCCAGAAGAACTGGTGCGCAGTAGCAGCGTGATTTTCATACGATAACGCAGGTGAGATACTCTTTCTTGGTTTTTGTCAAGGAAAACTATCTAGATTTGATCATTTGGACATGCAATATTTCTGTGTTATCGTATGGTATCTAAGCGTCAGAAATCTAGTGAACATCGGCACGTGTCCTCTCTATCTTGCTGCCTGCCAACCCGTACGTTTGGAGTTTTCCTCTTTTTCCAACTAATGCGCATTGGTCAAATCTCCAAATGTAGAGTTACATCTCACGGGGTTACCTGAATGCGTTGGTAAGTATCGGTCATCATAGCAATGAGCAGGTTGATCAAGACAACCACCGATACCAGCATGTATACGCCAAAGACAATTTTGAACAGTACTTCGGTCCAATACGGCTGGTTATTGTTGTAGTTATTTTTCTGATAGTTCGGTATTTTGAGATTCTCGGTCGTAGTCTGGCCAAACACGGCAAAAAACAGCAGCTCAAAAGCGCTGACCGGGTTCTTTTGGACTGGAATCGAAAAATATCATAATCAGCGACCGATCGACCAGTTGACTATCACGCCACGCCCAGGGCAAGCTTTGAAGAAAAAAAATTATACCCCACGAAAAAGGTAGTTGACTGGTGGACGGGTCGCGTTCCTCAATTACCTGAATACGCTGGTAGGTATCCGACATCATAGCAATTAACAAATTAATCAATACGACCACTGAGACCAGCATGTAAATGCCGAAAACCACCTTGAAAAGGTTGTCCGTCCATGGGGGCCTCCAATATTGGGAGCCTTTGCGCGGTTTCACGGTCAGTTCGTCGTAGGTTGTCTGACCGAAAACGGCGAAAAACAGCAGTTCGAAGGCCAGCAATGGGTTCATGGTCACTGAGAACATTCGGAGAGGTAATCAGTTATATAGATGACAAGGGTGGGGCGACCTATAGCGATTAGTATGTAACTATGTCAAAGACTAACATGCGCTGACCAAGGACAACAGTCGGGATAGCGTTTTTGCCAAAGTAAGTTTGTCAGTCAATTAACCAAATCATCCCCTGTAACCCCAAGTATCACTCAGTGTAAAGGTATAGAATTAGGTGAAGAAGTCAAGACCCCAATGAGCCAAAAGCGACTACCTTCCGTGGCCAATAAAGCTAAGCTCCAGGTAATAAAGCTTCAAGTCTCTGCCAAACATTACTGCAAAACTAAAATCTTGTAATTTATCCAACTTGAGAAATTGGCCCGGGGTAGGATGGTTAATGATGAGGTAATAAACTGATTGGTGATGCGAAAAATATGCTCGCTCCGGCCCTGTAAACAATTGACTATTTTTTAATTAATTTGATTTTATGATATAAATGTTTGTTTGGATACTACTGCTCCTTACTTTGGCAAACCCAGTTCGATCTGACACAATTAAGATAAACAAACAATCTAACATACCTACTAACATATGAGACAAACCACCATACTGGGTGACCTAAATCGAATGTGCATAGTTATGTCTCAGTTATTATTACCGATATATATTTGAAATTTGGAACATCAATGTGATATAATAGAACAAAAATTCCCCTAATGGCAAATGTAATAAGTCAATTTACACTTGGCCGCAATTAGTATCAACTTTTATAATTTTTTAATTGAACATAAAAATGTGATTAAGTTTGATAAAGATATTACGCACATTGACGTTCTAACTATTAAAAAAAGAAGTAAACTTGCATGTTTCACTTATTTATTGGTGGTCAGAGTAGGAGCAAATAATTGAAAAATGCAATTTTACGTCTTTTTTAACACAACACTTTATGTCTTCTTATTACTAGTGCTTTTACCAAATTTACTCATTGAAGCTATGTAATAGATATTATTTAAATAATTCCATTATATCATATCGACGCTCGAAATTTAAAATCCCGCTCTGTAATAATAACTGAGATTGGACACTATGTACATTCGATGTGGGTCACCCAATATAACATACGAAATTCAAGGAAAAACAAAAGCAGCTTTGAAATTAGCAATTTAATAATTCAATAACGCTAGAACAAGTTTAAAGCCCTTGAAATAATGGAAATTGGGGGGAGGGGAGATATATAAATGGGGGTTCCCATATCGCCACGAAAACGCCACATGAGCTGCCTAAATGGACAGATCACAACTATATAAATTCAGACAATATTGAGACATGGACAAAAATCTCTAAAAACGACAAAAACAGCTCCACACACAACTACAGCGTCTTACTGCCATCCAGCTCCAGTCGGGGCCTCTTTGAGCACCGACGTTTCGAACCGAAGCATTCGGCGTCTTCGCCTGTTTCATTCAATTCGTACATAAATATTCAAATAAAAACAACCATAAATAAATAGCAAAAATAACGAACTCACCATCTTCAAATGGCTTTCTATCCAGGGGTTTTTTCCCTCCGAAAGGTTGGTTCAATGCTACAAATTGCATTGAAAAACCAAAGACAAAGATAGCTAATACTGCCAAGAATCTTGCCAAGTCTTTCATCAAGTTTCCTAAAAATCCCCATGAAAAAAATTATAGATTCACATTATTTAGTAAAACATACCGATGATGATAGCCCAAGGGCCGAATAAGTAATGAAACGACAGAAAGTCGAGGATCTGTACACATGCAAGCAGGAAACTTAGGGCAAACAGTTGGTTCCTGCAGTACATTAACGTGGGCCAGTGGCGTTGCTCCACGAAAAGCAGACCTGTCAAATGGGTGGCCACCCCAAATATGCTGAAAAGCAGCACAGAAATTTTAATCCACCCTAGTCCGCTTTTGTCGCTAGGGTTTGTCAGCTCGAACAGTAACAACCCACTTAGCCACACCAATAGAATCCACTCATACCTACAAACCAAGCATTTCTGAAATAGATTTGGCATACCATGGAAACTCACCAATAGGGGATCATACTAATACGATTGATGGTTGGGTACGGAGGGGTGATGCCCACCACTAACAGAAAGATCATGAGGTAAATGTGCGAGGTGAGATATGACATGAATTTGATTATAGGCACTTTATAATACTTATGACCTAGAGGGAGGGTGAAGACTATCCAGACTGGAGGACAGATTATGAACAGCACAAAAAGAAGGAGAGTACGCCATGCCGTCCACGTGAGGGCCCCCCTCCAGAGTTCCTGGAAGTGTTGGTCAAAACCTCAAATATTGTTTGATAAATAATTCTGATTACAAGTCAATTTTACCTGGAGGTAACGCTGAACAACTGTATGAGCAATTACTTCCTTTTGTTCATTTTCAATGAGTACATCCAGGAATTCCACGTTTCTCCTATCCGTGGCTGTCAGGACTTTGCCGGCTGAATCTGCCCCAGCAGCTTCAATAATATTTCGAAGTGTTAGGCTTTTTATAAAGAATTTTAGAAAAAAGTGGTACCTAGAGCCAACAATTCAGTGGCCATGCCCTCACAAAATTTTCCAGCAGCTATCAAATCTTTAGCCCTTTCTTTCTCTTTGTTTGAGAGGACAATTAAAATATTGGATAATTTGGCAGCAGTATCTACAGGTGCTGGAGATACCAGGACGAATTCTTCTATGGGACGGTTGTTGTGGTTTTTGGAGCAAACCATCAAGTTGTAGACAAACCTGATGAAAGAATAAGTTTATCTAAGAGAGATATAGAAGTTGGAAAGTATCCTGCCACTTTTGCAAAGAAATCTTCTGAAATTCTTAATAGGTTCATCAAGAACATAAACTTTTCCCGGAACTTTGAGATTTGAAAAGACAAAGTTATAACAGGTCTTACTTCCGATCTTCCATCAAAGCATAAGTATCATGATCCTTGGTCATTAGGTACTCCAAAACACTGTGATGGCCTTCGGATGCTGCAAACCAAATTGGTACTGCACCTAAGTTAGTCTGAGTCTTCGGAGAAGCTCCTGATTCGACTAGAAGCTTCACCACCTCTACATATCCAGCCCTGGAAGCACAATGAAGTGGAGTCCAGCTGTTTCGGTCTGGCGCGTTGATTTCAGCTCCTTGACCTAAAAAAGAAAATTAGTAAATCAGTACGACACGTTAATCATTGGAGTTATTGTACATTGAAATTCGAAAATGATAAAAAATTCCATGCACAAAATCGTCAAAAATATTATCCTGGATAGAGCAATAGAGTAAAAACATTTACATTTTCTATCACATTCTATTAGAACTATAGAAAGAAAAATATCCCTAGGGAAGATTCCTAGCGAATGTATTGAGTCATACTCCTTTTCTTTGTAAATATCCATTGTATGTATTTCTATTATCTTAGAAAGAATATCTATAATACAAATTAGAATTTCAGCAAAATTCTTAATTTCCTCTTACCTAACAATACTTCAACCATCTGGTAATGACCATGAGTGGCGGCTATATGAAGTCCAGTTTTTCCATGCCTGTCTTTGCTTTCTAACAACTCAGCTGATCTACTTAGAAGTAATCCCACCACAGTCACATGACCACCGTAGCACGCCAAATGCATCGGGTTATACCCCTAAATTATGTACCAACCCTTAACAGCAATGAAATTGGACAATTTCATCTGGTAAAGACTCACAAAAAAAATATTATTTCTAGAGAGTGTTACTAGATTGGTCCTGAGGACCTTCTTTAATGCAATTGTTTAACAAACAGCTAAAATTACACTTTTCTAAACTCCAGCACATACGTAAACTTACATTTTCATGGGTTGCTGCATCCACCTGAACCCCTGCAGAATTCAGCAACAATCGAACCACATTCTCCTTCCCAGAAAATGAAGCCAAATGCAAAGGAGTCATCCCGGACTCATTTCCGAGAGCAGGTACCAAGGAGGCACCATTTGGTGAATCTGACTTGACAGTGCCAGGAACATGGGTCAATAGCTCCCGCACTGTGTCTGCTTGTCCAAAATATGCAGCTACGTGAAGGGGCGTTACTCCTAATTTTTTGCTTGTAACTCTCAAATTATTCGAGGAGCGGAGTACTTCCAAAACTTGCAAGTGTCCATACTGAGCTGCCAAGTGAACCGCAGTAAATCCTCCTAAAAATTTCAAATGGTTGTACAGCGGAGAATCCTGAAATGTTAGGGAAAATTACCCTTATTTTCATCAGTAACAGAGGCCCCAGCTCTGACTAATGCCTTGACAACTTCCGCGTGGCCTCCTTCAGCAGCCATTTGTAGTGGAGTTGCATCAGTTACTTTGTTTCTTGCTGATATGACACCCTAAAGGAAAATTCGTTTATTGTTAATTAAGGTCAGTAGGAAAACTCGATCCTCAGAAGTATGAGAATTTTTTTCATTAAGAATTGCGATACTACTTTTTCTGAATAAGGCCATTGATGTAGCACCTTGTTCTTTGAAATATTACTGAACATGGATTTTTTAAAGTTTTGAATTTTTATGTCTATTCAATGAAAATTTCTCCACATTTATCACCTGTCTATCAAACTTCATCAGTTCTTCTATAACAGTCACACTTCCTTGGGCTGCTGCAATATGGGCGCAGGTATTCCCGTGTTTCGTGGTGGCCATAACCAGGCTGGGATGCTGTTGTAGAAAAAGTTTGGCAACTTCGGAAAAATTGTTTTGGCAAGCGGCATGGATGGGTTTCTGACCATCCTCATCTACAATTCAGGAAGGTCCCTGTCACCATTAAAACCACAGCAAAAATTCGCTTTAGGTAGCGTTTAACTAAGGGCCACTAAAGCAATGTATTGACAACTTCACCAGGAAGTCTCTTTTTTTAGATGCCTTATGTAGAACAGAAATAGAATATTCGACTCGAATTTTTTGGTTTTTATAAAAACTTCTTTGCAAGTAAAGTTGATAAAGTATTTTGATTAAGGGACTTGCAAGAGTGGTTTATGAGAGGCGTTATCAAAAATTAATGTTCTTAGAAAAGTGTGCTGTAAGTAAAATCTGTTTTATGTACCTGTGGCATCAATATCAGCTCCCAGTTCCAGCAGAAGTTTACAGACTTCAATCTGACCAGCACCAGCAGCTAAATGTAGAGGTGTCTGCTTCTTCAGAGTTAGAATATCTATGACCGCATTATGGTCTTTGATCAGGAATTTTACAAGATGGACATAGCCGTTTAGGGCAGCAAGATGCAGAGCTATAAGATAAAATTCAAATTAGTTTATTCTATTGTTGTATTACATCTAATCTACTTACCTGTCCGACCGTTTCTCGATTTTGAGTTTATAAAGGCTTTATTAGTCAATAATGAGTCGCAAACGTGGAGATATCCATGCTCTGCTGCCAAATGCAGGGCTGATCTTCCATCTGAGTCAAACACGTCCACCCTGGCATGATTTGCCAGTAAATTGTTCACCAAATCAATGTGACCTGGAAGAGAATCCTTAACAATTCTTTTATAATGTTGTAGATAAATTAGCATAAAGACTGATAAAGTTACCGAAGAGATAGGTCTCATCTAATCATTTAGATGACTCAGAAGATAAACTTAATAGTTTTAAATCCGTGACGTTACCTTTGTGTGAAGCGATCAACAATGGTGTCCAACCATTGGCGTTTTGCCTATTTAAGGCCTTCTGCGAATCAGTCGGACTCATGTGCGCAATCATTTCTAATAAAACATCGTTGTTACCAGCAGAAGCGACTAAATGAAAGGCAGTTTCATGTTGTTTAGTTTGCAGCTTCACATCTGCTCCATTTTCGAGTAGAAGCTTAACCACTTCCCTGACGACCAAAAAAACATTTTTTTTTAAGTTGCGGTTTTATATAATCCTCACCTATCCGAATTCGGAGTTTCAACTTCGTTTTTGATCACCGTACAAACATAGTGAAGGGCACTCTCGTCATTTTCGGTGAGTTCATTCACATACTGTGAAGCAGCAGACTCTCCCCTCTTCTCCTTAACATAATTTATCAAATGGGTGACGACGTCAGGACGGCAGTTCCTGCTGGCAAGGTGCAGAGGGGTTTCTCCTTTCTATTGAAAAAAATACGGGAAATAGGAAAAACAAACAGTGAAGAATATTTTCTCTTTATTCAAACTCATTATCCCCACGATTCTCATTTACATATTTTGGAACTTTAACATAAAGCATTATGAACAGATTCCAAAAGAACACATAATTCACGAAATGATATTAGCTAGGAAGCAAAATATTCATAGACAGATAAGAGAAACAGAATATATAAATAACACCGACAGGCAGGCAAAATAAAAAATACAAATACAACACGCATAGCTAGAAACCAAAAATATGCGTGAGAATAGTAAAAAGTGTGATAAAGAGTATAAGAAAATTGAAGAAGAAAATAGTAGAAAATGACAGCCAAAATGTTAAAGCTATGTAAGAGAAAAACATTACGAGTGTGAAAAGACGCTCCAACTTACTTTATGGAAGGCTGATGATATCTAAAAACAAATGATTCTATTAACTATTCTAACATTGAACTAAGACAGAACAGTGTTGTGTATACTTTGATTGTATGTGCTGGAAATTCCTAAAATGGTTTTAAATCTCATAAAAAAATTGTGCAAACTGTATGTTTACTAATTGAGACCGATATAAAGTCAATTGCAGTGTCTTCTGTCATCGTTTTGAAATTACCACTTTTTGGTGCCTTTGACTGGGAAAGGACGGACACATTTTTTTATGTATACAAATATTATTTGAAACGAAGAAAAATTTATTTTGGTTTAATTCAAATCTTTCAGAGAGAGAGATTCACGCTTAACAGAATTTCCGACTACTTAAAATTTATATTCAGAAAAAAAGAATCATTATAAAAGTATGTAGCTAAAATTTGAAATGTACCTTAAATTGGTTATTTCCACTATTTTTGAAGAAATTCTTTTCTTCGTATTGTCCAGAAAAGTATCAACTCTAACTTGAAGTTAATTTTTGTAGCAATGCTCAAATTTTCTATGACAGCTGGCTTCATGTTTAAATTAGTGCTAAATTGTTAATATGCTATTAGGTTTAGCACGAAGCTAGTTTCCAAAGAAATCGCGATTCTGATGAATATCCAGCCTCTGCTTAAACATTTGACGGAAAATAGCTTGCAATTGAAATTGACAGAATATCAATAATTTAACTCTGAGAAGCACATAATTCGGCCCTTAATTGACTGGCCCATTTCTGACCAACATCATCATCATCATTTTTATTACTTTCCTACCTTATTCTTGTACTGTGGATCACCTCCATCTTCCAACAAAAGCAGCATAGTCTGCAAATTCCCGTATTTAGCAGCCACGTGAACTGGAGTGTTCCCATCATGAGTAGCAATATTAGGGCCAGCACCCGATTTCAACAACATTAAAGCGCATTTTTCCCCATCTTTCACCCTTGCCGCAATATGTAATGCAGTTTCCTTCATCTTACCACCTAAAAGTAAGCTCACCATAAAGATTTTGCCTTTAATTTGCCCTCGAACATACCTCTAACGTGCACGTCTGCCCCATATCCCAAAAGAGTCTCCACTACTAATGGTTTGCATGATTCTACGGCAATATGTAAAGCCGTGTAATTGTCCTTAAAATCATACAATTTTTTTGAATTATAGCTGTGATAAGAACATGAGAATACGTACATTAGTGGTAACATCCACCTTTTCACCCTTCTGCAACAACGTATTGATAATCCCTACATGCCCATATCTGGCTGCAGTATGAATGCTTCTGGCCCCATCCTAAAAATTCATACAAAGCGATTGAGGTTAGGAGTTTTCCAACAATATCACCCCTACTTTAAACAACCATGGAGGATCTATGAGCTCTATTTCTACATCACCAGAAGGTGGCAACATCTTCTTGGCCCAAATTTTGACTAACTAAACTGACACTCACTTATCGTCGAACCCTCTAAGCATAAGAAACTGAGTTATACAACCGCTGTTTTTGAATGCCGCAAGGAGCGATTTGTCGGAACAGCTTTCCTATAGTGACACAAACTAAATTACCCTCGTTCAGGCTAAAATTAGTCCCTAATTAATACATAAGGTCTAAAATATTCGCATAAAATATGCCATAGTAATGAATTCGTAAAGCGGCGACAAGTTTTATTTTCGAATGGAGACATAAGGGTGTATTTATAAAATAATTTGAATATGGTTATAAATATAGTTTACCTTGTTTGGCATATGTAAGTAGACTCCTTTCTTGAATAACATCATGGCGCAATCGGCATGACCGTTCAAAGAGGCAATGTGCATTAAGGTCGAACCATCTTTGGTTCGTTCGAAAATGCTCGCTTTGAATTTATCGGCCAAAAGTTCTGGGAAAGGGTTAAGAAGAAATTTAAACATTCTGAAATTCAGAATTAGTATAGAATATGCTGAAATGACTCTGTTATCATTTTGTGATCACTAATTGTATGCAAAAATGGTCAACATTTCACCACTCGATAGAGAGAATTTAGGCTAAAAGATGATGCTGATCTCTAAAGAAATGTGATGTTTTTCTAAGTTTAAAATATTTTATAAATGCTCTCGTAGGTCATCATTACTTAATTCAGAGGCTGTAATCTCGCGAACATCTCACCAAGTCGGGTAGGATGGCTTCATGCCGCTTTGGATTACTTCCAAATTCTCAAAATTTTTAGATTTTAAATTACTTCAAAATTGCAAAAAGATCCTATTCTGATTTATTTGAACTTTTGTTTCTTTTTTCGCTATTTCAAGTTAATCATTTATATTCGTATCGAGCAGAAACGGGATAAATTTTATTCCACAGCTGTGAAACGATTTTTCTGTATACCAGAAATGTTTACCAAATTTTTCTCTTCGAAGGTCTTTAAATCAACAAGAAAAAATACGGAAATCATAACGTTCAAATACCTCCTTACCAATAATATTGGCATGTCCATTTTCAGCAGCCAAATGCATGGGCGTCCGGTCCTGGTTATCGGTAACACTGGCAGACGCTCGGACACCATAGAAGTACTTGACTAGAACCTCGTCTCCTTCCGCGGCGGCTATATGCAAAGGGGTTTGTCCATCGCCGTTTCTAATATCCACGTTGGTGCCATAATCAACTAATATTCTAACCTGAATTGATATTTTAGACCACATTTTGTAGCTTCTCGAAAACCTTTGATTTACCATGTCAATATCTTTCCTCCGCACAGCCAAATGCAAAGCAGTGTCGCCATTAGCTGCGGCTGCCTTTAACTGTTCTGAAGTCAGGGTGTTGAGTAGTTCTCTACACATAGACTGATTGCCTGCCTCTACTGCCAGAAGTAGAGGAACTTTCCCACGCTAAAATTTAATTTTGAACCCTACATACGTAACGGTGCTAAAATGTAAAGAAATTTCCTCCTTTATTTGCACGACAAGTTTCTCAGTAGCATTGTTCAGCTCTTTGTCCAAATACCGCACTTCACAGCTTTGTGCTACATTCCCATAATGCACTGTCGTACAATTCGACGAAAATAATAGGGCTTTTACGGATATTGCATAGGGTTTAACGTCCGTAAGAAGCAAATATGTTGACTGTTGAATGAAAATCGGAGTGAGTAGTTTTGCAGGGGCGTACCACAGTGATTGCCAACCAACGTGGTTTTTTGTGATGTTCGAAATTTGGATGAGTTTCCACGCCAATGGTTGAAAGTTTTCGTATAAAAATGAGGCCTTTTTAAATGGTTTTCTAGAAACCCCAATAAAATCCATAAAACAACGACTGTCGGTCAGAATTGCTATAATTTCGTCGGGAAGGTTTTCCCCGAAAACATCCGGTACCAGGCGCAGATAACTTGACACGCGACATATACGTAGACAAATCGAAACTGCCAAGCATAGCTTTCTTATGGGCGAACTTCTGCACTAAAAACTTACCCCATCAACTTTCAATCTTATATCCTTTCCAGCGGTCTGGAGCAAAGCTCTCAAGATTGCAGTTGCAGTGCCAGTTTGCCTGGAAGCCACCAAATGAACAGCAGTCTGATTGCGACTCTGAAAATTCGATAATAAGCAAAACAGTTACAAATGCCTTTAAACTCTTTGCGAATAGTGATCTGACTAAACTAGGAAATCACTTTCCACAATGGATTGGCATATGGAACTGGGCGTGTGATAAGTTTTCCAATGAAAGAAATGAAATCATCGTGATTCAAACTGGCGCACTTATTTGATGCACATTTATGATATGATATCTAGATGCACTATTAGATGCATACGAAGACATTGGTGAAGATTAATGTGGGATGTCATTTTCAGCAATAGCGTCGAACGAGGATGCTAAAGAAAACAAACAGGAAATCCGACGTCTTTCTCATAACATTTAAAAACGCCAAAAATTCTATCAAAGGAAGCTTCTAAAACTGTTTGCCATGGAAAAGCAGATGAAATGTTTTATCAAATGACGTCACGATGAAGACCGTTGGTCAAGCAAAAAGTGCACCCTCTCGTATTGATAAAAAGCAAGAGACCCAGATCACTGTTCTTCAAACGAACTCTGCAAGTTTTCCTACATTCAAAAAATCATGCCCGTAAAATTTTCTATCAAATGAGATGAATTTGAGGAAAATGGGTCAAACGAAAAGTGCCTATTTTAATAAAAAAAAGGTGCGTAACTTACGTTATGTAATAAAAAATTAGAGATTTTTTCCAAAATTTCACTAACCTCAAAGCTTTATCATACGAACATTTTCACTATCAGAAAAAACGTTCAATTTTGTGTTGAATGAGATCATTCTGAGGCACCACCATCAAGTGGTACCTAGTGCTTCTTTTCGTACAAAAATCAGAGAAATGACCCAATCTCAGACTTTTACCAAAACGTTACATACTTCATAGATTTCACATGCAAGAAAACTTCTTCCAAACAGTCTTCACCGCCAAAACAAGGGTGAAAATTGACAATAAATAAAGTGAGTCAAACGAAAAGAGCTCGTTGGATATGGAAACGGACAAGGGATCAGAATCTCCGACTTTTATACGAAATGTATGCGAAATGCTTTTCCAAAATTTCAGAGACGTAAAAAGCTTTATTAATGGAACTTTCGCGCCATAAAAAATAGCAGGAAATTTTTGCACCAAATAAGTCCCATGCTAAGAATGATCGGGCTAGCAGAACTTGACCTAGATCTCAAATCTTTGCACGAAATTTGATATAGCATTTCTAGACTTTCAGTATGCCAAATGTGGTGTTTCCTCAAAATATAAAAAAATCATAAATTTCATCAAAAGCATCTCTTCAGCTTCAGAAAGTGCATAAAATTTTGCTTCATTTTTCAATTAGTGATTACCGAAGAAAGGTCTGAAATAAATGAAATAAGTTTTTCTTTGTTCTACGTTGACCTGCACGAGTTTAGGTAACCATAGCGTGATCTCCAATAATTCTTCAACCTAAATTTGTACCCTTCTATTAACATCATTAAAGAGTCATTAAAACCCCAGACTTCCAAGCAAAAGTGCGTCATACTTTCCAAAGTAACGAACCAATAAAAATCATAATTGTAATTGTTACGAAACTTTCTTCATACTTTGTTGAAGTGTAACATATATTCTTACCCCTCCAGTTGAATAGGGATCAACCCCCTTTTTGCCCAGAAGCAGCTTAACCACATCTTCCCTCGAGTGCATTGATGCAATATGTAAGACATTGTAATTGTCCTGAAAAATAAAAAAAACATATATTTCCTTATTTAAACTTGACCTAACCCTTGTCTTAAGAAGCTCTAGCGTAAGTTTAAAAATAGCCCCCAACCCACAGCTCAACCTTATTTTAAGCTCATAAATTTTCATTTCGTAGAGCTAATACCATTTAGAGCAAACACTCCCCAAGATTTTCCCAAATTAGGAAATTACTTGCAAAAAAAAATTGGTAGAAGAAAGGGATTAGTCATCGACTTGTTTCGATTCTATCCATGGAAAAATGCAATCAGTATGGATTTGAGTATAATAAAATAGTTCCTTATATACAATTTGCTCCAGAAACCTATTAAGTTGAACTTGAGGATGGCGTGCTCTATATTATTAGTCCGAATGACCTTTTACTGCCTAACATTTGCAAAAAAATTCAGGGGTCAATCGGACAAAAAGGGAAACTATTGATTTCTTCTGTTTAGACAAAAATAACGAATATAATATTAAATTTGTCAAAATAAAGCATTTTTACAGGCGATTTACCCTGTCAGCAATACAAGACTGCGCCTAAAAATTTCCCTAATCAGGGTAAAATGTTTTTCGACTTCCTGCATGTTAATATGAACTATAAGCTACATCAATCTTTCGGTGATTCAACATTATCATCATGAATGCTTCCCATAAATAACGTTTTAAGGTCATCGATTCATTTAATGTTTGCACACGAATGTGCAATATCGAGATTAGAGCACAATTTTGAACGAAAACTGAGGAATAAAATTTGTTTAATTATTGAGTTGAGGGCGAAACTTATAGATTAGGTATGAATGCAAGAAAAGCCACAGTCTGAATTACAACAAACTTCCTGTTGGTAAAGAAAGGAGCAGGGACGTTGGTTTTGTCACATTTAATTTGTACTGTGAACCCCTGACTAGAGAAAGTGACAAAATATTCTTTTTTCAATACATTGCGGAGCAATCCAATTATTTGTTTATAGGGGATTCAGGAACAACGAAAAAGACTAAAATAGCCAAAAAAGAGAGATTTTATACAAAAAATTTGAAAGCAAATCTACATAGTTTACTTTCAACACATTTTCTTGATTATAAACTTTTTGGACTGACTCAACCTGAATAAACTTTAAACGAAATGTAATTTATAATTTGCACTATCACCCTAATGAATTCGGGAAGAAAATCAAAAAGTGAATAAATCTATTATCTTTTACTTCTTTTACTTTGCTCACATTATTTCTAGCTCCAACGTCTGATCCCAGATCGATCATCCTGTCCAGGAGGGACGTTCTATTGTCCTTTACTGCATACATCAATGGAGTCATTCCTGTCACCTGTAATGGAAAGAAATCTAGAGCTCAAGATGTTCTATAAAGAGCAGGTGCTGCGTTGAGCATTCATTCAATTCGTGTTTTGATCTTCAAATTATGACTTTTTCACAGAAATAATTTAATCACGTTTTGCCCAGTTGCGTTTGGCCTTCGTGGTAATATAACTATCGATAAGTAATTGCAAATTTGGTTAAGTTTTTGACCCATGAACATGGGTCAAAAAGATGTTGATTCGTTATTCAATTTACATGCATTTTAGGATCATTTTCATTCAAATTTAGTCTTGTTTTTTCAGCGACTTTAAAATTTAAAAAAACAGAGATAAAAACCCGTAAGAAAAAAAAGGTTTTTAATTCATTAAGAGAACCGGATTTTGACAATAGCCGAAATTGTAGGTACATTAGAAAGGAAAGAAGGTAAATGGGACTGAAACAAATATCGCCTTGACAATTTTGAAACGATTATCGTGAATAACACGAACATTTTGAACCCAATGTTTAACGGAATAGTTAAAAATTAGTAGAAAAATCCTTTTTTAGACTGAATTTTTTATTGTTTGTAGTCCTTAATCTCCATTCTCCTCTGCATAAAGTATCTATTAATGTGTGTTGTGATCAAAACAAAAGCGATAGTGTGTCCAAAAGTTTTGAACTTTTGTGTGATTGTGCATTTTTGTGATATTCTTCATTCTAATTTTTATGTTCTAGCAGACTTCTTTTTCGACGTACCAAATCAGCCACACCAGCTAATGGTGTCGGATTCACGTCTTCCCCTACGTTAGCAATGGCCTTTTCCATCGACTTTAAAATCTGGTCAATGGGCGCCCATTCTGCTTTTTGGCACAGTGTCAAGATGCGTTGAGCTGCATCTCTAATATTGGCACCAGCAGATTGAGGTTTCGATGCCGGGACCTCCTCGTTGTCATGGTTGCTCCCCGTTTCTTCCTTTTCTTTGGGATCTTTTGAATTTGCTGCTAAAGACCATTAAAACGCTACATTTTTTATTTCAGATACCTCTTTTGTTGATGAAAGCAGATAAAGCTGAAAGTTTTAAGGCTGCAGCTTTGAAGCCTTTTTTGTGGATGTACATTTTAATCGTTTATATATCTCAATGTTTCGAGATAGAATGATAGAGTTTAGATTACTATAAGCGTGTCGAAAGTCTATATATTTATGGATATTAACGTTGTCATAAGCATTGGAAACTTCCAAATGGGTTTCGTCACAACATGGGCGCACATGTGAGTTACTGAATACTTACCAGATTTGCTACTACTCCCGTTGCTCTCCTCCTCTTTATTTTTCTCGCTTTTGGGGGGTCCCTTGCCCCCTCCTTTCTTGCCCCCTGGCTGAGACATAATTACTTAATTAATACCAGTAAATTAAAATTTTTCAAAGCCATTTTCGCAACGTTAAAATCACTTTTCTTGGAAATATCGCTTTTCATGGTTCTTCTTGGACTTTAAGCTCCGGGCTAACCACATAATCAGCAAGGAAATGCAGCGCACTAAAATCTCACCACTAGATAACATCGCTTTTTAGTTTGTTAAATTTACACCCTCTGTGAAGAAACCAGAAAAAAAATCATTTAAACCGAACGGTTTCCAGCGCAAATCTGGCAAAAGAATCAACAATACGAGGCACTGGAAGAGTTATTGCAGAAAATCTTGGCCAATAGGGGCGGACTGTTTTCCCACCACTCGCCGGGATAAGGGTGGCGAAATTTGAATATTCGACCCCCTAGGTATAAGGGAATGTCTGGTTTGCGTGCAAGTTTTTTCCTTGAACGACCCGTGATATTAGGGTTGAATTTTTATATGTGTTTCGAAGAAAACGAAAGCTGTTAGTAAAATATATTAATGGAATTACTGTTGTACTGTTACCCTAATCGTTTTTTGAAGCGGTCTTCAAAAACAACTACAGGGGAAAGCTAAAAGTTTTGGGAAACCGTGATATAGACAATTTGAATCATCCTGTAAGTTTAAAATAAAACCACATTTAAAAGAAACTTTGCGCTCCTGCATATCTTCTTGCATACCTTCTTGAAGACCTTCTGCAATTTATAAAAAAATCTTATTATCGCAAATAACCAGAAAAGAAATATTTTACGCTACAACACATGCAAATTGCAGTCGTTATAATAAATGTTCCTTGATCACCCATTCATCTCTCAAATGCTCCAATTCGCAGAAAGCCCATATGCCCTAATTGGAGACAACGAACCTAAAAGTTACAACTAAAGATAAATAACTGAGTAGCAAAGGCGGTTGGGACGAAAGACGAGGCAATTTTGAGGCATGCAGTTTTTATCCGAGGGTACGTGGGAACATGACCAATCCTTAATAACAAGGACGTAAATTACTAGCCTCAATTTACGATAAATTCTCCTGGTCTGAAACAACGGAAATTAGGTTCCGAATCGAGTAACTGCAAGGTCCTTAATTACCAAGCGAAGAGTCATAGAAATCTGAGGTGAAGTTTTTCAAACTTTCAGTATCTTTTTCAGTAAAATAATATCCATGTAAATGGAACAATTAAGCAATACTCTGATTTCGCCGTTTCTATCGAAATTATCTTGCTGGTAAAGTTGCGAAGACTTTGAACAAACTGAGCCTTCCTATGTGTATTTTTTTAATTTAAAATTATATTTTGAAATTTCCTGAAAAAATGACTTCACCCTTATTTTTGTTCTGCTATACAAGAAGTTATACGTACAATTTCCTTCTTAATATCGATTATCCAGAAACCTGCAGGAATTGTAATACCAATATTCTTGGCCAAGTAGGGCTGGCGGTCACGCCACGTCCGGTCTAACTTCCGTTGGAAAGCCGGCTGGAAAATTTAATAGACACAAAAATAATCATTTATTTTTAAGGGACATTTTATGACATTTGTGCTTGAAATTGTATACATTTTACTACTACATATTATATTTTTGGTAGTCTAGAAATTTCATTCTCTAACGCAAATTAAAACCATCGTCGTGTCTTTTGTGTGGAAATATCTGGAGGCTTCAGGCAACATCTGACATCACCAATGTCTTGGGAGCTTTTCGGGCAATATGGAGGTTCTTTATCGTGAACACAGTAGGAACCTACAGCACTAAAAATCAACCCCTAATATTGCTAAAACCTTCTAAAATCAATTATGAACCTTAAAGGAGTTGTCTGTCCCATTATCACGGGAATCCCCACACGATTTCCAGGCCTAGGTCCAGAGGGACATCTTCTGGAACAGGGCTCCGCCTTTTTCTGCATATGTGGTACCAAACTTTCAGCCATGTAGCAAATGGCCCAAATGTGGCTGCAAAGTTGGGCATCAACTAAAAACGATAGATATTTTCCCCATTACAGCACCCGACAAAATGAACACTTACTATCCCCATTTTCACAATAGGGCTGAATTCTCCCTCCATTAATGCAAAAATCCACGTGTCCACCCTTGCCACCCTCCCCATAGTGACCAGCATTAGTGTGGAGGACATGAACTGCAGCAGCATCACCAGGATTCAGTTTTATTTGATTAGTGATCATTGGACGAGCTGGGTCTAAAGCCACAATCCGATGCATGCGGAATAGAACGTATTTTGAAATCAATCCACATATGTGGCTCCCTAGGTAATGAATTAAAATTTCGGTTTATTGGTTGTAGACTACAAAGGTGGAAAAACTAGTAGTATTTCCAATTTAGAAATATTCCAAAATAGGAATATTCCGGTAAAATTTATTAGTATTTGCGGAGTGATGAAGGATTTCTATATATTGTAATGTGAAAATTTTGCATTTAAGTACTGGTGAAGTCGAGGCCTGCTATAGGCATTTTAAAGAATAAAAAGAACCGAAAAAATGAGTAGAAATGAGTGAAATAATTTTGGAACATTTTTTTTCTAATGACCTGAGATACGTTAAACACTTTAAAGGTTCTCTGTAGTGTGAAATATATGCTTTTAATCAAGTAAAGCAGGGTCGGTTAGAGCACAATTTTCAAGTAAACACCTGACATAAACTATTAAATAAACTTAGAAAATTACTAAGTCTTAGCGATAGACCAATGATTTGAGGTACGTTGGGAGCTGTAAACTCCACCTAGAGAATTGTCACCATACCTAGAGAATGCCCCACGCAAGTAAGCCTGTCTGTGGGTAACCCCGCTGTTCTAAGCGATGTCAAAAAATCCCCGGTGCATTTGGCTACAGCTCTCAAGTTGTTAACCGCAGCCCTGTAGCAGGGGGCCTCACTTAAAGCTCCCCAATCCAAAATCCAAGTGTTGTATGATCCATTGCGAATATATGCTTAAAAGTAACTTTTACTTCATAAATCGCTAAAAGTACAAAATATGTGTAGGTACCATCTCTCAGGACGTTAATGGGAAGAGTGTCGTCCCCTCCGGCATACCCATGTACCAGGAGCATGTCTTCTTTTGAAGGGTCCCAAATGCTTTGTCTGAGCCAGTCAGACTGTTTATGGTCATACACTTGCTTTTGGTCATTACTATACAGCACATATCTAGGAATTGTTGAAGCTCCAGTTAATCTGAACTACCAATATAGCAAAGTAGGTACCTGACGTCTGGATCAGGGCACATGTCCTTCACGTTTGCAGGCCTAAAAACGCAATCCTGGATGGTATTGTTGGTTGGCACGAAGTTGTGTAAGAAAAGGGCATCTTTGATAGGGTCCAGGAAGGAATTTTGGCTATTTGCTAAATAGTAAAATTGTTGCACCACAATTACATACTTTTGTTGCGAGCTCAAAATTACTTACCGCTAATCACAAAGACGTATAATAAGAATAAGTTAATAATACTCATAGTTCCTGAGATATTGAGCAAACAATACTGCTTGGTAGTACCACTAAACCATCACTGAGTCTTCACAAATTCGTGTTAATAATTATGAAACGTAATAAGGAGAAATTGGTAAATAATATGTACGCACGCTATACGATTTGATGAACAATTAAAGACATGTATGAAGAGTTACAAGTACAAAGAAGAACTCTCCCCAAAAAACATAAACAGTTTGCTTATACAATGTATCGACGTAAAATCAATTAGAAAAATCCTTAAGGGACTCAAGAAAGAGAAAAGTTACCACTTCATAAACCACTTCTTGGTCTTCACTCTCTTTAATTATATTTTTGGTTTCAAATTTACTTTCAAAAAATAGATTTCCTTCTAAAACTACAATTTCTTTTGTACTTAAACTTCGATAGTTTCTATGGGCATCTGATCCTTGGTATTTTGGTAGCCTTAACGCGGATGCCCATCACTATAAAGAACAGCGATGTTGCATACATATCGGCAAAAGTAACGGGTTCGCGATAAAAGAAAGCGGTTCGAATACTTAATGTAATTGCCTTATTTGCATCCTACACTGGAAGTAAATTAGTGTTCCGTTTTCTTCATTCATTTGACGTGAGTCCATTGAATGTGTTGAGAATAGAGAATTCAAGTTTAGCGTTTGAACTGGATTGGATTGATTGAATTTGTTTTTTGTGATTTAAGAACATAAATCAATGTTTAGGAGTGTGTAAATGGGTTTCTGTATATGTAGGTAATGGTAGCCTTATAACTAGAAATTTTTACCGGCATGAGCTAATCATAAAGAAGATCTAAATCAGTCGATCGAGTTGCCAAAGTTAATAAGAGAAAACTCTAACAATTCAAGACAATTTAAAAGGAAATAATAAAATTAAGTGAATTCAAATTTTCGGAAAGAAATACTCAAGGGTGCACTGCAAAAATGTAGAATAGAGTAATATTTCAAAAAATTCAGTGAATTGTATGGTTTTTATTTTTCATTTGAACATTGTACCAATTGGATGGGTTGAAGGATTTATCTTGAGAGAAATAGTGAAGAGAAAAAAATATATTTTTATTGCTGAATATGAGCTTCCCTACACTATAATTGTCTCCAAAATTTGATAATTGCATATTCCAAGGGCTAACTAATGCATTGGAAAATATGAAACACACGGGGAGTATCCCAATAGTGTGTTTATATTTTCCTTTAAATATTAGAATTAAAGCTTCCAATATGAGAGTTGTAGAAAGAAGCGCTGTGCATATTTTAAAATTAAAAGAAATATGCAAGATACGTCTTGAAGTGTGCACTTCCTAGAGTATGTTGTTTTCAATGAGATGCCATGAATATTATTAAATATATCTCGCTGCGAATCTACGGGCGATTCTGAATAATTCCTCTAGTGTAAAGCGCTTTTTATACCTATTTCCCCTATATATATTTATCCAATTATACCATTTTGAAATAACGTACGGGGTGTTCCATTAACAAAGATCATCGGCCAGATTTTTAAAATAATAAGTTGGGGACCAACTTACTACAATAAATAATAAACAGCTGCAGGAAATAATACAAAAACAGTTTATTCAAGTTTATAAAAATAGTTTAACGTTTTATAAAAAGTTCTTAATCTAATCTAAGCTAATAGTAATACAAAGTATTTACAACAGATCATTCTATGAATGTACGTGGAATTTCAATACTAACAACTGTAAACATTTAACTATGTTATACAAGGGGGAATTTTTTAAAGTGAAACAAAGCAATTATTCCAAATCAAATTATAGTTGATTCATAAAATTTATTACACATATTTGAAGCTCAAGGAGTACATTTTGGCACTTTTTACAATTATGGGGGGGGGCATACTATGACCCCAAAGTTATTTAAAAAAAAAACGCAGAATAATGTAAAGTAAATCCAGGCGCCATTTTCTTAGCTTTTTTAGAATACTGCTTAGTTCCATGTAAAAAAAAATTCACCCTGTATAAAAATTGATCAATATACTCGTACTATTATTCTAAAGTTATAAACAGTAAAGTGTACATATAAGGCACTAAAAGTACTTCAAATGTACTATAAACATTCAATTTAAAGCTATATTCATTAGCTTTAAAAACATTTAAATACGTTGTAAGATCGTATATCAGAGATTCGAATAAAGTCTCTAAGGTATTTCTACAAGTAAAAACAATCTTAAATTAAGGCAATCATCTTTCCCTCCAAATAGATATGGGTAAGACGCAAATTGAGATTGATGATGTGTGTGACGCAGTACAGTACAGCGCGTTTTTTGCAACTAGTGGAATAGTTATTTACCCAAGAAGTACGGAAAGTGATACTTTATGGTATATAGATCGTAGTTGCGATCGTATTTCCGACTTATACAACTTACTGCCTTCACCATACCTTGCTCGTGGTATAATTACTTTCTGTAATTGTGAGTTAAATTACACGCACAACTATTACACGTACAGTAAAAAGTTTCTCAGCATCCATGTCAATGTCAAATATCCAAAATACTCCTGACTCTACACATGCCACTTTAATTTGCGTATGGTAAAACTAATTACCGTAAGCTCATACGAAAATTATTTTAAACCGCGCTGTATCCCATCGAGTTACTAATTTACACGGATTCAATTCATTTCCGCTAAGTACAAAAACACATGCTCTGTTATGTTACATCACACGCGTTTCAATTAGCGCCTTGTCAAGGAACAGAAAAGGGTTTGATTTTCTAAGCTTTAGCTCCAATAATATTGAAAAACACCACTTTTTATATTTAAGATATGATGGATTTTTAAAGTTCATGTAATTAAGTAAGTCACCATAGAATATAAACTTTTGGTCGACTAGCAATTTGATTGGTCGTTTAATTGGCATAAAGACTTCGTGTATGCGCATATTTGACGATTCTAAATCATTAGATGATAAAAAAAATTGATGGCGTATGTCCTGATCTCAATTAAGTAATCAAATAAACTGTGAGCAGATCAAAAGTATAATTTGTAGTAGCCAAAATAAAACTTTTAGAACCATAATAAAACTTCCTTACACTAAAACAACCTAACTTACCTATGTAGACACCACTGCTCTACTTTAACAAATATTCGGTGTAGAAGTAAGGTCTGGATTATTTCACTGCTATGGCAAATGTCAAAGAAACACAAAATCGACAAATTTTAAAGCGATTTCGACTGTCTTAATTTTAATATTGGTAACATATTAGACAGATCCAGATCACTTTCGCCAACCATATTACCACATTGAGTGTACAATGCTGTGGGTACCTGAATTCGTCATTAATTATTCTAAATCCACCTCTTTTTGATCTTCGCGTAAAAGTTTTCTTCTTTCGTGTGGTTTAATTTTGGGCGTCCATATATTATTTCCACATTGTAGAATTAAACAAAACCCTTTTTTGAGAGAAGTCAATCATAGGCAATGCATTGGATGCCATAACAATTTTGTAATATTAACCTTAAACTACATATTCAGAGATTTATAAATTCCTTTGGCACATGTGTATTAACACAAGCTAAATGTATCATAAATACTTCTAAAAAAATGAAAGAAAAGCAGTGATGTCTTTAAATGTGTAAAAGAAAAGATACTAAATAATAATCAGTCTATAGTTTACCGGTGCCATTCAATCAATTTATCCAAAATAACGCGACTCTCGTCTGAACCATACAATTCAATTTTTTTATCAAAAGTAGCCAAACTTTCCGAATTGTTAAGCGCCGTGTCCATGAAAGCGTGGAACATACACGTCTCCGTAAACATCTTCAAAAAACGCCTGATTCCTTTGGATTTGCCTGCTTTTATCAAGTCATCTTTCTGTGAAAAACATCAATTTAAGTCATGAAATCCCAAAACTAATTAAAACTTACTTGAAACTTTCTGTCCACAATATACTGCTTATAATTTTTAAAACAGCTTATAAACACATACAAATAGGCGTCTGCCAAATAGACAGAATAAACGTATTCTCTAGTTTTGTTATTGTTCGCCAGACTAATAAATTGTCGCCACACTTTCTGCAAGCTGCTGCTAAGGATCTTCATTTCATCTCCTTCTTCTACTAAGACCGATTGTGTGTCCAAATTCACAACAATTCCCTATGAAAAAGTACGTATATTAGACATTAGATGCTAATACAATATACAGTTACGTTTTCGATATGACGGTCTTCTATGGCATCTTCTGAAAGAACACCGCATACTACCGGCGTGGGGCTTTCCACTATGTCCCAAAGGGCCTCCGGTAGAATGGGGATAAAAGTATGGTACCATGTAAATGGATACAGAATACTTTGTAAAGAATCGACGCATGAGGAGAGTTCGCTAAAAAAATAATTTTTTTTAGTGAAATTGGTATAATGTTTTAGGCTAAAACAATAAAGCAACTTATTTAATAGCATGTTAAAGATATCCAGATAAAAATTTGTTTGAGCTGACTGAACCAACTGTCAAAATTCTGGTTTATTAAAACTGTGCTCTTGACAAAATCTTCCGTAATTACAATATTACAATACGCAAACTTGGGATCTTGGGTAACATTGAACTCTATAAAACTAAAAAAATAATAGAAAGAAGAAATGGCGGAAGTCTCAAATTTGTTAAATTAATTTTTAGCTTAAATGATAACATTTGTATTTTTCAAATTTTCTAACAAACCAGAAATTTAAAATTTCCTGAATCATAATTTTTCACTTGAATATTTTTGTACTTATTTCTAAACATAACATCTAAATTAATATTGTTTTACCTTATAACTGAACTGATCAACACCACTTTGCGCTCCAATAGAAGGGAAGAGAAAATTTTCAACAGAATATCAGAAGGTAATTTATGGAGTTTTTTTAAATCTGCGTCCTCGTATCTGGGGTCTGGATGTAGTGTTAAAACAAGCTCTGTTGTGTTACCTGAAAATGAAATATAAGAAATATTTTCCAAAGCATAAAAATTCACGTAACCACATGCAGTTTACTTCATAAGTATAAAACCAAAAATACCCATTGTTTTTAAAATTAAGTGAATTTATAAAAACTGCATGTAACTTTTCTCTGCAGTTTTGCTTATAACGCTTACCTTCATAAGTAACATAACTAGGACTCGAGCAGTTCTCTAAAATATCATTCTCAGACACAAAAATGGCAGTCTTCCTACTGTTAGTCAAAGTACCATATTCTCCAGTTTTATTCACTAAAACCGTCGAGAATAAGATTCGACTCTACACAACCCTAATGAACTTTAATTTACCGTGAATATAACTACTCAGATCTAAACTCTCCTCCAACTCATTCAAGTTCCCATTGCCACTTTCCTGATCTTCGATGAATGACAAGTTTATTGAAATACTTTGGCCAGGTTTCGGGAACTTTTTAAGGTAAAATTGGCTGATCAGCTGCTCCCGGAATTTATCCTGAATGCCATGACGACATTCCAGCTCGAGAAGAATTTTTTTATAGAATTGAGGAGCCCTAAGGAAAAAAAATAGAAAATCATGATGAAAGAAAGTTACAGTAAAAGAACTGGAAGTTTGAACAATGAAGAAAAAATAGTCACTATTAGAATAATTACTAGTCGAAGGGACACCATGTGGTTAATATATGAAGAGGCACAATACAAAACTCGTGTGCCTATTAGCAACGCATACCAATGCAATTAATTGTCGAGTTAAACGTCTATCTATCTTCATCGACTTCATATATCACAATAACAACATACGCACTTTAAAGATGTGAATACTTACTTATATTTACTCAAAATGCAATAAGCCAATGGCAGACAGTAAGTCGAACCCTCCGGCAGTACCCTTCGACAGTACCCATAAGTTCTATCACCTGTTTCGTTAGTAACCAAAAGAGTGTAAGTTTGAGCTGCGTTTGTGCCCTCCAGTGGTGGACTGTCCGGGCTCTCTGGAAAGCACAGCTGCTCTATATCTCTGGGAATTTCAACCTAAATTTAAAAATACTGTGTAGCAGTAAATCTCTGTAATCCTTAATGGATGTTAAAATATCTGATGACTTAACAACTATTAATAATACAATCTATAATGGTGAAGTAACAATACATGCCCTAAATAAATCTTAACACTGCAATAACACCAAATGCATTTTTCCCAAAGATTATTGAGGATCAATTAAAATATTAACATGTTATTCAAACAATAATAAGCTTCAATTGTTGGCTACATATACTAATAACAAAATTATCAAGTTGTGCGATCTATTAGAATTACACGGATTAACAAAATTCACAGATTGCAAATAGCAATAAAGCTAGAAAATTGTGTTCTAATACTATCTGTAAAATGTGGCATAACTAATGGGAAAACAATTACCAACTTACATTAGGAGGAAATTTGAATTTGATCTGGGCACAGTCTCGCACTTTCTCAATTACCAGACAGCAGTAAAATAAGGTGTCTTTGTTGATTTTAGGTTGTTGGTACTTGGGGGCTGTTTTCTGAAATGTGTGGAACCTGGCAACCATGCGAGCCACTTTACCCTCTTCTGTATCCGAGTTCCTGGATCCAACAACAGTGTTGAAACTCCGATCTTAAGAAAAAAATTTAACTAGTACACTGACATCTGTTTCAAAGTATTAAAAGAAAAACATTACAAGGGCATAAAAATGTTCAATGTGCTCTATTTTTCAAAGGATTGGTCCTGATAAACCTGCAATTACAATGCCCTTACATGCTATCCTCCTACAAATAACGCACAATTTTGGATTCTGGTTGTACATTGAAGAACGCAATTTTATATGTAGCAGGAGTTGCCATTTCATAATTTAAAGGTATACCAATCAAGCTCAAATTTCCGTTTACGGTTCGGTATTTTTATGGAAGTGTTTTATTATTTTTATGAGCCATAGTTACAAGTAATTATTGTTGATATTGCTGATGTTGTCATGAAAAATTTTCTAAATTATATTTATCTTTATTATTATCATGTTATTTTTGCTTATTTTTGTGTCGATCTTCACTCTTTCCAATCTTTCCTTTTGCCTCTATTTTATCTTCAGGTGGGGTTTAACGAATGCACATTTGAAAATTTGCTGCACGTGAGAAATCTAAAAGCCTCGTAATACAAATGAACATTGACCGGATAAATAGCCTTGATAGCGTCCAGAAAATCATAACTATTTGCATCACCGAAAGATTTGCGCAAGATACGCGCCCAAGTAGTCCCAGATTATGTGATTTCCATCTTTTTATACCACTGAAAAAGGCAATGGAAGGCTCAAAACTTCAGGTTGATCGATGATGATGTTACCCAGTTTGTACATAGGGCTTTACATTCGACCAAAAACATTCTATAAAAGTGACATTATGAAACTCCCACAACGTTAGTGAAAGTAGGTTGACTCACATGGTAAATACGTGAACAAATCGTAAAATTTTGTTATGCATACTGCAGTTAAGTGAAAAAATTACAATAGTTACATGTATTTTAATTTATATATGAACATTCTAGGAACATTCGGGTTAATTTCATGGAACCAGTAGCCACATTAGTCTGGGATTAAAATTTAATGTAATTTTAGCTGATTCCTAATTCCTATTAATTGATGGGTGTTCGGACTTCTTGCATGTTGTAAATCATTGCTCATCTCCCGTTGTAAATCACGGCCAAGGGAAAGAATACCCTTTGTTGGAAAGGAGACACATGGGTCCACTTGTACCGTTTACAAGTGGACAACGGCTAGGAAACATGTGTGCTGCACATGGAGTGCAGCTGACCAAGGATCAGGGAGACAGGCAATGGTGATATACAACAAGAAACCAGAACACCCTTGGCAAGTGATCGAAACGGGCGCACTTGATATCCTTCGGGAATTTTTGTTATCACTGTCTTAGTTGTTATCTTCGTTACTTGTTAAAATAAATACGTTAAAATCCATCACAACTGAGCAGTTAATTCCTCAGGCGTACGTCATTCACGGACCTCTATTTACCACTGAGCATTACGAGATGATATGAGGATAGTCACCACTACATACCACAATGGGTTTATAAGCCTGGTCGGTTGTAAAATGTTTGAAAAAAAGCTAATCTCTTTCAACACTGCCAGTAGGCATTACGATACAGTTCAACTAAAAACCGTACTATTGCGAATGCACATTATTAAACAAGTGGGAGCTTACGATTGAGTGTTTAAAATTTTATAGATATTTTCGAATACAATATATGCGATTAACAGTTTGAGATATACTGTATTGAGGCTTATATCGGATTCATAGTATTGGGTTCCTGTTTGAACAAACAACCTCATAAGTAATAGTAATTAAAAAAAAGTAATCATTAGTAGAGGAGTAGAGATATGCATTGATTGTTTCTAATCCAAACCGACCTGTATTATTCTAAAAAATTTTAACAACTCAAACTGACTTTAAAGGTTAAGAGCCCTAATTCATTTATTAACTTAAAAGAACCCACTAAAATACTCAAAAATCAATAATCTTACCTAAAGTTTGCCTTAAGGAATTCTTCAATACCTCCACCCGGTTGCAACTATCCTGCTGACCGCTGTCCGTTAATTCTGCTCCCTTCTTTATTTTCGGCAGCGTCTGCCTCCTTTGTTCGAAATTTTCAATCAGATATCGTATCTTAGCGTGGGGATCATCAGTGACAGGACTAGGATTCGAATCCAAGTCTGAGGTGAATGAGGAGAGGGAGGAATTTTCCGCTGATATCTACACAGAGAAAAAATGGTGAACGAAAACACGCACAATGTATGAGAAATAATTTAGTCGTAAAGGCAATAAAAGTGAATTACGGCGAAACGCAAAATAAATATAAATAATAATAATAAAATGTAATAAAATAATAATAAAATTTTTCAAGGCTGATAATAATCAATGAAATTTGGGCGGAAATTAGAAATCAATTTTATTGTTACATTTTACTCAATACAACATTTAACCAGTACTGCAATATGAATGGAAAAATAAAATAACTCCATTTATTTTAATTTTTGACTTTCATACATCCATATTTTATTTGATTTTCATTTATATTTGACTTTCCTTATCTAATGATAAATGTGCACATATTTTGGTTGTCCCGTATAAAATTTACAACCCTGCTTTCCTTTATAATAGCTAATTAAATTCACCGATGCTTGTACCATCACAAGGAACAATAATTCTTTGGATTGGTATCCATTTATAAACTAGCAAATCACGTAAGATACATCAGTCAATATGAGAACCGAAAGCACTTCATCTCACCATCTATTAAAAGTTCCTCCATTATTCCATTATCTCACAGTTATATGCATTTTTACATTCAATACTGAGTAAGTTTTACCTAATATTTTTCGAAAATTAAATCTTAAAACCGCAGGGTAACTTCGGTATGCAAAAAATGTTTTGAAGCAGACTTCATATGGGGCACAGCAACGTCTTCATATCAAGTGGAGGGTGCCTGGAACCTCAGCGGGAAGGGGGAAAATATATGGGATATGTACACCCATAATTATCCGGAACTGATTAGAGATGGTAGCAATGGGGACGTAGCAACGGATTCTTACCACAAGACTGATCAGGATGTTGAGCTTCTCAGAAATTTGGGGGTGAAAATTTATAGGTTTTCCATATCGTGGGCTCGAGTATTGCCCGATGGGACTTTGAACAATATCAACAAAGAGGGGGTGGATTATTATTTAGACTTGATTCAGGTAAAAAAATATTTCTTCAGTAATGTAGGTAAATAACAAATGATTATAGAAATTAAAAAATAATAACATCGAACCCATGATAACCCTATATCATTGGGACCTTCCTCTAGCTCTTCATGAGCAGGGAGGCTGGACCGACTCTTCTATTATCGAATATTTTGCTGACTATGCAGCATTCTGTTATGAACGATTCGGACCTTACGTCAAATACTGGATAACCATGAATGAGTCTCTAATGATATGTTACTACGGGTATGGAACAGGGACTCATGCTCCAGGATTAAAAGAATCAGGCACTTTGACCTATGATTGCTTTTACTACCAGCTTATGGCTCATGCCAGAGCTTACAGGATTTATAATGACACTTTTAAGGCCACACAGAATGGTGAAGTTGGGACAGTTTTGGTATCTCATTACCCTGAACCGCTAACTGATAGTGAAGAAGACAAGCATGCTTGTGAAAACTATCTACAATGGAATGTAAGCTGTTAATATTAGAAAGAGTTTGATTAGATAAAGTGATATTATTAGATAGGTTTGGTGGCAAACCCAATGGTTCATGGCAACTGGCCTCAAATAGTCATAAACAGGGTTGGCAATCTCAGCGCTTTGCAGGGATATAATAAATCGAGACTTCCCGAACTCACCGATGAGGATATTAAGTACATAAAGGGCACCTATGACTATTTCGGATTAAACTAGTATAGAATTTACTTATTTTTATGTTAACCACGTAACAACATTTCGCTTCAGTTACACAACATTCTATATCACATCAATGCCAAACATATCGGAGTTGGAGTTGACTACTGCAAGTTTTGACGTGGACAAGAACGCAGTAACGTCGTCTAACGCGAGCTGGCCTGTGGCAGAAAGTGTATGGTTGCATAACGTACCAAAAGGGCTTAGAAGGTTGCTCAAATGGTTGTCGGAAACTTATAACGGCCCCAGGATTATTATAACTGAAAATGGTTGGTCGGATGGTGGGGAAACTTTGAACGATACTAGCAGGATCACCTACATACAGGCATTGAAAGAGAAGATTAGTTTCTTTGCGAAAAATCATTATCATTTTTACAGGGTCACGTCTGCAATGTGCTGATGTCCAAATACTTAGACGGAGTCAATATCTTTGGTTATTTGTATTGGTCTTTTATGAATAATTTCGAATGGAACGCAGGATACATGTAAATTTCTTTGTAAGTGCTAAGAAGTTTTATGAGCTTGCATGGAAATTTTAGGGAGAAATTTGGACTCATCGATGTAGATTTTGAGAGTGATAATAAAACGAGGACGCCCAAAGAGTCTTATTATTACTACAAAAATTTAGCTGAGAGCGGTTGCCTCGAATATTGCGCTTTCAAAGATACGCCTGAAATTGCTTAATAAAATTTTATTGAAATAGAATTAAGCTAATTAAACATATTTAGTTCTTTTCAAATGTTCTTTTATATTTTCAATTTCTCATGATCTTTGGAGAAAACCATCAAAATTGCATTAACTTGAGAATTAATACATACCATAATGTGATTACTAATAATGATCTATTAGGACGAAAGGAAAACTCACTCACAATACACAGATAACGAAACTCAACTAATTTACATCAGATGCAGAAATGGAGATCCAATATATATTTCGTACCATAAGCCAATTTTTCATGCAAAGTTGTGGGGAAATTGCTCATTTGTTAGTCATCTATTCATAACTAATTATGACCCTCTCGCAGAGACATAAATATTAAAACCTCTAGAAAAGATGACCATATTAATTTTGTATCTCATCAAATACAAAAACATACCAATGACTTTTTGTAATATTCTCTCAACAATCCTTACATTATTTATCTTTTTAGTTTTAAATAAGGATTGTTAAACCTATCTAGAGGATTCAATAGTCACTGAAAAGTAATTAAACTAATTTCTTATAAACAATGGTACTGTGTACTGCCAACTATACGGTGGCTTTAAGGGGGATTTCGGCAAACGGAAACAGCCTAAAACTTTAAGTTGGGTAAGTACCGGAAGTAGGAACACAAAGGCAAATGTAGTTTACTAAAAGAAATTCGTATGTCCTTAGCACAGCAATAAACGTAAATTGAGATTGAGGTATCGACAGCAAGAAGCATGAAATCTTAGAAACAAATTGATCTAAATGAATTCAAACAGGCTTTTTGTAGTTAATGAAGACAGAGCCTGGTAAGAACTCCTGCTTATGGCTGGATATAATAAAATCAGCTAACAGTACCAAGACTAATGCAACAATATCAATTTGTTGCGCCTTAATGAAAATTTTATGTAAATACTTTAAATATTATTATTGGAACAAGGGATTTCACAGTTCCATATAAAGTAGTTAGAAATGCAAATGATAAGGGTATGTGTGTAACCGGTGGAATATTTACACTTACACATTTTCTAACTTTTTAACACACAGGCAACTGATTGAACTTGCAAGGTGGCAGGAAATAAGAAAATCAGTAGGTACTTTATAAATTATAAAGGGAGAAAAGTTTTATGAACACTAACCTGTCTGTTTAAAGATGTACTGTCTCTGTCTTCTTTTAGATCGTCTAGTTTAGTATCCATAATCTAAGAAAGGAAAAAGAGATAATATTTTATTAACGATTTGAGGAAATCGAAATGTTTCATTTTATAAATTAAAGTTTTGTTTAATTTTTACTTTTACAAATATGTACAAATTTTATGCTCTAAAAGCTTGCATTTTGAGAGGTCTTTAGGGGCGTCATAATATAAAGAATTGATGGCATTAATTGCGGAAAAAAAATCAAACCTCCTTAACGTTTGGTTAAATAATTCACCCAGGCTCAGATTATATTCTTCTATTTAGCTATAATGAACAATTCAATGCATAAGTAACGGGAAATCATAAAAAAAAACCTTACAATAGATAGTGAACTGTAAACGTAGGACGGTGATTAAGCCGTTTGTTATTTAACATCAAATATCTGACGAGTAGATAACGGCAATGAATCAATCTAAGACATTCCTTTGGTATTTTAACATATGCATCTAATTAAATAGAATATATTATTATGAGTGACAATGTAAAACTTTGAAAAAGATCGAATGTTGAGAATATTTCGGTAACTATATCTATCGTAATTTTCTCAGTTTCACACTGCCTCACATTCCAATTTTCGTGAAACATATAATGTGCTTAACCTACCAATAGCCTACATCCCAATATCATCGTACAGTTGCTTAATCTGAAATGCAACAGACACCAAAATTGTGTCTAACAACTTCAAATCACCCCCAACCTTATTATTGAACACACTATACAAATACTGAATTTCCTCAACTTTATCCTGTAACTTCTTCACTAAATAGTTCACCTGCATTTAACATTCTTTACATTCTATTAGCAATTCTCCGTTAATGGAAACTTACTCAGCCAAACGAGCTTTCAACTTATCGATTCATTTTCTATTGTTGGAATTTTCTTTAAAACGAGTTATTCATCTGTGTTTGCTAAAATGTCTATATCTTCCAAGTATTTTGATATCTTCTGGAAACAATTCTCCCCTTACATGCAATTGTAATACTGATTCATACATTTGACAACTTCGCTTTTTTTACATATTTTACTTTAAGATACGTTTACCACATTTCTACTCGTCACATCTTAATTACTTCTAGAAATGCTCACCGGTAAAGCTGAAAAACTGCTTCCTTGAGGACTCTGTCCTGTGTCCTCCTGTATAAGAGTGGTGCTCTGCAAGAAAAAATCAGGTTAACACAGCAAACTTGGGGAGAACATATTCCACTAACTGAAGCGACACTGTGCTAAATGATTGGAGTTTGAATCGTGCAGGAAACTTAGTCACATTAAAAATGTAATGCAGATTGTGTCTGTGAAGTGGGAATTACCATAGCTTAATAAAATATTTATGGATTTGTGTGGTTGTGATAAGACCAAGCAAGAATCTTTATTTGATCAAAACGAACATGGAACTAAATATAACCCTTAGGATCTGAAGTTTATCTTATTACCTAATCACTACCGTTGTTTGCGTCTACATAAAATATAATAGCATATAAATAAAATAACAAGAGTTCCCTTTTATTACTACAAATATGACGTCACCAGTGTATTTTTTAAGACCATAAAAATTCTGATAAGTAAGCAATAAGTTTGCAATAATAAAATAACTGAATATTTGATGTACTAAATTGATTATATTTGAATAAAGGCAAAATGTATTCCTTCCTTATCAAGTTTATATCCACAAATCAGGCTTATAAGGTAAGGTAATCAGTCATACAACTTACATATGTCTTTTTTGCTATTGAAATCTTGAACAGATCTAAAAAAAGGTAAAACGGCAGGGCAAGGTTAAATAAATGCAATATTTAAATTGTCGCAACGCTATAATAGCATAACAGTATAGAAAACGAATGATTCATTGTAATTATTGCAACAATGCTCCTCTTAAATATCTCATTATTCGAGTAATTAGTACAGGGATCCTCCATTTCTTTTTTCTTACTATTAACACTGCCATTATAACGATGCAAGAGCTAAATAGTACCAGTTTCCATTTAAAAATAACTTAACTTAGGCATTTTCTATCATCCTAAACCTAAGCGTTAAATTATTTCAACAATACAATACGAACGGCCATAAAAAAATCTGTAACGGTGTCTATGGCTATAGAACTTCTCTTCATATTAAACAGGCATTGTTAGATAGCAAAACAGTGAGAAAAGTATGTATATTAGGAATAATAGGTATTTCTTTCCATTCTCCTTTGGAAGGATTAAATACTATTGTTATGGTCTGAACTTCTGTGGATGAAGCTTTAATAGAGTTTAAACTTCTACCAGTCATTTTACCTGTGGGACACACTGTGTATATACCTACAGGGTCTCAAAGTGTCCTGTAATTTTTGGGATATCTATTTCAAATCGTGATGGTTGTTTTTTTAATTTAATTTAGCTAAAACGCAATATTCTCGCAGAAAAAATATGGTGTCCACTTTAGTCCACTAGGTGGAAACTAGATACTGCACATCTTAATTATTCATAATATTCACTTATAATTAGATAAACCAAATTAATTCTGTCTCATACAAATCCAACCATCGACCTATCAGGTATTATGAACTATCGAGTGAACTAAGTTTCAGTATTAAATGCCGAACGGGTGGAATTTAAAGAAAAAAAATGATTTAAATCTAACAAATAAAAGCCGTTATTCCCATATAACTTCACAGATATTCCCTGCTTCAAATGCCTGCTGTAGCTATTCAACAAATATATCCACCTTGCCTCCATTAATATTTATATATTCAAATTAAACAATAATTCCCATTAAGTCATAAGTTTCAGTTAATATACATTCTACACAAACCGGCCCCAAAGTCTCTTATAACATTCATACTTAAAATATCACCCGTATGCTTGGGGACCCGTTTATAAGTTATTAATTGCAGTTATGTGTCTTAAACAGCTGTTTTTTGAGGCCACTAGCGGCATTATTGCAAATGTTCGCAATACTTTCATGCACGCAAAACCACCTGATCCTACTTGGAATATTTTCTTCTCATAAAATATCTCTTGGCATGATGCAGTAACGCTACCGCAATCGTCTAATTGATAGAATGAAAGTACTTGGGCCGAGGTTGGTGCATGCAAATACACGGTTAGTATTTTAATCTGACAACCCTGCAGAGAGTAAAAGTTTACACTCCTAGAATTGGTGTAGGTATTTACTGCAAATTTTGCATTAATTATTAAGAAACTTATTTACAGAAGGTAAAAGCTTGCGGTCATTAACAAAGTAATAAATACAGATTTATGGAAATTAATCAATTTTAGAGAGTTACGATCCAGACTCAGAACTGCTGTGAGAAGGGAGATTAACAGCATAATTCAAACAAAGAAATCAAAAAAACCCTTACCCGAATTAATTTTCGAATTTCCCTAATGGTCCCTTTAATTTTCTTCATTTCAAAATTCATTACGTAGTACCACCCTCTGGGCAAATACAGAACACCTGTAGCCTGTAGCTACCGAATTCAACTGAAAATAGGTGAGTTTTTATTTCTCAATGCGGATAAACATTTTTTAATACCCCATTAAATACTACTTAACTCTGCCTCATTTTATAAATAGCATGGATATCTGCCAATAAATAGGAAACATAAAGATGTATATTATCTGGTCGGTTCCCATGACTTCCATAGGGTTTATGTAGGTTTGGGGGACACAACATTAGTTCAATATAAACCAAAAAATAACTCTGTTTATTTATATATTATTATATTAACCTCCATTTTTTGGGGGATTATTGATAAAAATATTCACTATATTTAAAGGGAATCTCAAGGGACTGATATTTTTATTATTAATATTGTAATTACCGTAATTACCTGCTTGAAAATTAGAGTATTTATTTTCTGCCAAAAATATTTTAAGTTTTTAGCGTGTACGCAAAAGTAAATAATAGTCATATGATGAATAAGAAGTAATAAAATTATAAAATGAAAATTTGCCAGCAAATCAGCTTTGCGGCATTTCCACCGATTTCAATTTATTATTACAAATAGTAGAGAATGAAATTGATCATAAATAAACCCAAAATAAAACAGATAATTGAAGACCTGAAGCAAAAAAATGAGATTCGGTTTTGAAACTAACTCTAATTTTTTTTTAACCCTTTAGTCATTGTGACAAACAGTATAATTCAATATCTGTAGGGTTATTAGCCTTCTATTTATCTCCTCAAATTGTTTTCTACCATACCTTTTATTATAATTAACTAATTGATTGCAAAGCAGATTTACTCACAAACTTCCATTTTGTAACTTTTACTTTCTTCACATTATTTCCTGCCCTATCTTTTCTAACCTGCTGTCTATTACAACTTTGATAGTTTTGAAAGGTTAATCAACATCAAAGATAACTTAAAATTTCATAACTCAAATTTAATTAGAAAAACGCAATAACGAAGTAGGCGTGTATTTTATCCATTTATTCCATATGTTGTTATAAACACTTACCATATAATATAAACTGCCCCTGTTGCTCTTCCCAAAATCGCCACCAATCCCTGAATTTCTGTTCTGTATAGGTTCAGCATAAATAGGATCTTTGGGCCTCTCCACAAAAAATGAAGAATTGGGCTCCTTAATTCTCTGATAAGCCGGGTTTCCACACCCAAAAGAATTATTAAAGCAATTCAGGTCTCCCAGCAGGAAATCTGAAAACCCATTTGAGTTTTTGTCAGTTTCAACTTTTGGAGTGTGAAAACCACTGGGAGGCTTCGGCAAATTTCGGCTGGATTTACTCCTAAATAACAGACTGTCATCACTATCTTCCCCTGAAGTAGTTGAAACATCTACTTTCTGCTGCTTCCGAGTTTTCAACTTATTGTTTTTCAAAGCCATTTCCAATTTGTTAAGCATATATTTAGGATCATTTCTTCTCCCATTTTTCTTCCCCACATTTTTTCTATCCATCTCTTTTGTTACATTAAGGAATGGCGGATTTTCCTTACTGTATACATTTAAAATTTGATCCCCACAATGCTGGAAAGTCCTTGGAGGTTTCTTGGGAGCTGGCCCATCAGGAAGAGGCTTTTTCAAAGCTACTTTTAAGGAATCCGTCCATCCTCCAGGCAAATCTTGGCTTAAGGCCTTCTTGAGGGTCTCGAGAAAAACTTTTTTATCTACATCAGTTAACTGTAAGGTACTTTTAGTGTAAATATCTTTAATTTTTGGTTTAAACAAAGGCGACTCTGCATTACTACTTGAAGATTCGCTAGGTTGTTTGTTTCTTAGAGATTTTGGAATTGGTTCTGTGTATAATAGAGAGAGGTTTATGTTTTTTAATATTGCAGATTCATCTAGGTCGGTTCCATATATAACCGGTTTTTCTTTGTGCTTTTCTATAGTTGGAACATTTCTAGGGCTTACAGGCAGATTTTCAGTCATCCTCTCACAACAACTTGAGCTAAATTTACTCCTAATAGAATGGAAATCATGTGAGCTCTTAGATTTAATTAATAAAGGTTTTTTGAATGACTTCAGGTCATACAAATCAGTCTTATTGATGCTACAACCTACACTCTTATTGCTCATATCCTCTGCGCAATGTGAATGCAAAAATGAGCTATTGTAAGTCAATATACTAGCACTAGAAGAATCACAGAAAATAATCTCGGGAGTATAGTTCAAATCACTTGACAGGGGCACCTTTGAGGAACAAGCCTCATTGTCCCTACACTGCCTTTCCACTTTATTATCAGAGCTTTTAACATTGTTAAATTGCTTTACTTTGGTTTCAAATAATGTCCTCTGAAGTGGGTCATTCCGCTTGAATTGTTCTTGTTTATCAAGTAGTATTTCACTGTGTTTGTCTACTCTAAAGGCAGGAGTCCTCTTAATGTTACACTTCTGAGGATCAGACAATTGCTTTACAAGGGTAGGATGTGCCGCTAAAGGTTTTACTTTAGATTCCTTAGGGTTTTCTTTGGGAGTAGTGGTTAATTGATTTAATCTAGCCCTTTCACTTAAAGGAAGATTTCTTTCAACTCTCAAGTTATTTTTTGTAGGTGGGGCTTTGGTAACAGGGGTCTGGCTTTGATTCTCGATATTCTCAAACTTATTTTTAATAGATTTAACTCGGTTGCAGTTTTGTGGAGGTCTGTACATTGTAAAATTCCAAATTGTGGTTACATGTTACAAGCAGTGGTCAGTGTGTCAGAGAGAGAACAGGTGCCTTTCGTAATTGATCTGTAAATGAAAAAATTGCTCTAAATACTTACAATTTGGATCTTCAGACTGAGCAAACACTTCAGCCAAATAATCACCATACTATTTAACACTGGCCAATGAAAATTTAACTTACCGAGTAGACTTTCTTAAAAGAATTAATTAAAATGATTGTATTAATTAACTGCTCGATGAACACGGGGTGTTTAGTGTTGAACGGTTTTTATTATTAAAGCGGAGAGCCGTTGTCTTTCGCGATCTGCCGTTCTAATTATTTTGACGTTTCGGTTCCTGTCATTACAAAAAACACAAGGTTGCTGACCTTGAAGACTATGATCTCAACTATAGGCAACCACACATGCATGTGGTGTATGTTTAATTGCAAGGTTTTTACTGACTGTTGTATTGTTGCACTGTAACTCACATCGACTACATATTTGAATATTTACAATTGCCAGCAATTTACTTCAAAATTAAAAATAGCTATTCTCTACATTATCTCCAAAAATGATTAGGTTACTGAATTGAATAACTCACTTTATGGTTATGTAACGTCGGTTTGTTAAGTTTTACGTTAACTGTTAACATTGCGTTAAACTAATATGTACTCTCTAGTTTAATACTAGTATATCAACCAGTGTTGTCAGGTCTTTTATCTTAGCTAAGATCTAAAGATAGCATAAAGCGAAACAAGCGTCCTTTTTATTTCTTTCTCACTTTTCGTTATCACTTTTTATAAGTTGACATGGGATGGGCTAATGTTCAGAGCGCTGAAAATACAAGTACCCAACTCAGCTTTAAACAAAATGATTCAGAGGATTCTGATTAAAATATCTAGGTAGGTAGAGATAGGTGGATTGAGATTGTTAAATTAATCAAATATTTTTGTTTTTTCCTAAATTACATTAGTTCATAACTGAAATTATGAAGGAAAAAAACATAAAATTTCATTATTTCGTCCAAAAATCTTATTCTTAGACGATAATTCAAACACATCTTATAGTTTCTTGTTTTTTGACTTGGCAGCACTGACATTAGCCCATTAGCTCAGTCCACCCTCATCCTGCTACTGCTCGTGCGCTGACGTCATGAAATTGTACACGGAATGACCTTGCAGCCGAGTGTTTGTAAATATTCAGGCACGTTGTTGTGATTGTACAGTTTCAAAGTTTTTCCTCGTTTTCTTCGGGCTGCAAAGTAGATCGAATTGAAGAATGGACTTTCAAGAAATGGCAGTTATCGATGAAAACACTGCAGCTGTAAGTAGGCCATGACAAGCTTGATTTCCCTGATAATCAGGGCTAGAGTATTTAAATTGGGGCTGCTCGCAGGCAGACATTTTTGATTTTTAACACCCATTATTTCGTCGCATTGTGATTGATCGATTCAAATTCGAATGTCTTATGAAAACAGTGATTCTTAACACGATTTTTTTAAAGTATTTTACAGCTGAGGCTATTTTTGTTTAGAGAAAAACTATTCCTGGAAATGTTGTTTGGGTTATATAAAGTTAGCGTAAGAGCATGCGCTGAAATTTATCTATTGCAAATGGCGCGAAAATTCAAATTAATTAGGATAAATCCAACATAATGATAAATAAGGGTGAATAGTTTAAATAATAATCATAAATGTAGGAACATAAAGGACCTATTTATTTGACTATTTCACAACATTGCCTCATTCGCTTGTTTCTTTGTGACGTCAATCTTGTGTGCAAAACTAAAGAAACCTGTAACTAGTACGCGAGTAACCTGCATGTTTAAGAGAGGGCGCCTATAGCAGTTGTTTCACTCATTGATTTTCTACAAAAACAATGCGCTCATATTTTTTATCGTATGCGGGCGATTACCATTTATGTATTTATCAATAATTTTATCTTATGAACGCATTTTAATACATTATAATAATTGTTGTAATACAGGATGTTACAAATTCGAGGCATTATCATTGCTACGTCTGTAATTATACGAGGTAGAGAATTGGTTAAATTCATAAAAATTTAATGCTGAGTAATTAATTAAAAAGTCAATTCAATTAAAGTCGACTACTCTATTAATTCGAAATAAGCAGAAAAAACTTTAAAAAAACAAATTGTATTTTGATTTTTCTCCTTAAGGCGCATTTTTAATTATTTAATCTTATTTACCTTCCTGAAAATATGTGTCTTTGTTAGATTTGACGTTTGGCGAAAGTATCTAAACAGTTTTGCAGCGCATTTCTACTGCGCACAACGTGCTATTTCAAAAATGACTGCTGAGGTCGTTCAATCAAATTGGAAGTACGATCAGTTAGGTATTCTTCTGATTACAGCATTTCTCAACGTCGTCTGTCAGCTGTGTTAGGCTTTATACCAGTTATTTTATTTTTTATATTTCTTTCATCCATTTATCTGTAATAACTCATCAAAGAAGGTTTGTAAACGAATGCTTACGGTTCCGTATGCTTATTTGCCTAACAGCGGGAATCACGAACAACAAATTTTGAGTCTCGCTCATTTGCCAGAGAAGCAAAGAACTTATTGCAATACCATTGAGTTGTTTTTCAATTCTTTTTCTATTGATCATTAAACAATTCTTGCTTAACCATTTTTTTATTAATTATAGCTACTTGTCTTCTTGGCTTCTTGCAGGTTTTGACCTTTGGCTCATTGATATAGTTCATTTTTTACACAAAACAGCGTAGTTATATCTTCGAAAATCTTTTATAACCCGTTGGCTAAGTTGGCTTACGTGACTATTACTTTGATGTTGTTTGTTACAAGTAGATGCTGAAAAACAAAGTTGGGAGTTTTTGCAGTTATTGTTTATTGTTTTCTATCAAAATTTTCTTTAGTATTTTAATATGAGGAATTTATTTCTGGACTAATATTAATATCACCCATCCTAATTCATAGTACCTTCGTTTAACCCAGCTATAATAGAGCTAGGTTAAACGCCCATTATTTATATTCTTGTAGGCTGGTAATTGGTAAAACTTTAGCCTATGTAGCTAAATTGAAAAAATAAGTCGCGAAATTTAGAGTTCTCTAATTTTCCACGGTTAAACCCGTTATTTTTGTTGTAACGTGTTGAATTTTTATGATCATATTGAAAAGTCTGCAAAATTAAAGTGTAATCAATTTTAATAAACTTTTAACCGACTGTCTTAGCACAATGACCTTTTGCAACAAAAAAAAGAACATACAACTGTGAGGATTGAATTTCCCTTTTAATAACCTTGCGAAAACTCCTTCGCGTCCAACCCTAAAACTGCGCAATACTTGCCTACAACGTTGCCAAAGCGATGGATAACAGTATTCCAACACACGGCACAATTAAATCTTTAATTATTAATTATTTTACTACGTGGTGCGTTATTACCGGCATTGATGAATATAGATAATTGGCAATACAAGCAGAGAAGCGTGATCATTTTTTCTGCGTCATAATGTCTTTAGATATATTTTTTTCTAATTTTATGCAGAAGTCATTTAATCGATTTGTTAATACGTTTTTGTACAGTTGCGTTAATAGTTTTTGTCTTTAAAAAAATTGGCGATAATCAATGGACATAGATTCAGCAATTTGATTTTTGAATTAGAACTCATAAATGCGTGATAAATTTAACTAAACGAAATAATTTGATTTTATAAGTTTTGGACAACATCCAATAGAAATGCTTTGTTTAATGGTAAAAGATTTTTTTCTTTTTCGAATATCTCGACATAATCAATAAATTTTAAAACAATCCTCGTATGTGACTAGCAGCTGGCAATTTCCTCCATATGAGCTTTTCCTAACTATTTTTACTACTGCCAGGAAAACGCGCAATATAACCGTAATTTTTAAAAACGCAATTTATTTCTAATCACTTGGCAACTCCGCTGTTGTCGACCGCTTCTGGGGCGAACACAATTTCTCCGCGGTGTTGTCGATGTTTTGAGCTAATATTCCTGGGTCAATCCCTTTGTCGCTAATAAAAATTCTATTGTGTAGTTCTCGATTGATTTTTGTAAAGAAATTAATTATTCCTCTCAAAACTTTCTGGTCTTTGCGTTTAGTTTCATCTTAAATATGAATTGAGAGTAACGTTAAGACGATTTCGGCTGATGAGTGGCATGCGATTGATACTCAAAATCGGTATTTTTATTCTTACTTAAATCCATAAATCAAATAAAGACAGAACATATCTAGCAATTTGATGTACCAGGTACCTTTCCAATCGTGGGTCGAGAACGCTTTGATAAAGAATACTTTTTTGCCAATTTGGCAACGTGGACTCTCGCCTTTCGTCGTCGTTCCGTCTCTTTGCATCCACTGCGTGTCGGCGCTACCTAAACTACGCACTTAGAACGGGGAACGGTAAGCAAATATCTTGACTTTAAGTCCTTTTATTTCGCTTTTAAGTTAACTTTGACATACATATTTTTTATTATTAGTGAAATTTAAGTTTTATTTGCAAATTTTAATTTTGAACGTAGAAAATTTCGAGCAGGGAGCGAACTAATCCGCGAATTTAGTTGGCCGGTATATCGTTACCGGTTCTTTTGTTTCTATGCAGTGACCAGCGCCAACTGGGTTTGTAATAGGGGTCAATTTGTTGCGATGCACTTTTCAAGAATTTTAGGGTTTGTTTATTATCCTTTGGTTAATTTTACCTATTATAAAATTTATAGCACAAAATTATAGCATAAATTTATACTATTAAATTTGTAAAAAGAACAAGGAAACAATTGCAAACATAGCTACCCTATACCTACCTATATTATGCAGGGTGGCCTAAGTTTTACACCCCCTATATCCACATTTAATACCTGTGGCCCACAATCTAATTCATATTAAAAAAATATTGCAATATTAAACTTGCTGATGTGATAGAGATAGTTGGTTTAAATCACCCTGTATATGTAAAATAATTGATAGTAATATGAAAATGTTTCCTCTTCAAGTTTTAAGTTAATTTTTCATTTATATTATCACAATTTAGTCATTTAACTTTATATAGGATTACAGGATATTTCATATACATGATTTTGAAGCAAGTTTGCAACATTCTATGCTTGCAACTTTGTTCTACTTTCATTTAATTATTTATTGTAAATTTTTGGCAATCATTAATCTGCTACTTGAAAGTAAGATGTGTGTCATTATTTCTGTGTTGCTTGTTGGTTGTCAATTTATTCTTAATTGTTTGAACTAGTAAGGGCATTATATTATTATGTGTTATCTATATCATGAGCCCGTTATAAATCTGCGCCAATACGTAACTTTGTTTACAGCTTCTCTTCTAATCTGTTAATTTTGTTTTTGCTTTATTATTTCATTTCTCAATATATTCTTAATTTTGGTCATGGTTTTTTGTTGAGGAATTCCGCTCCTATAGCCCACAAATTGCCCTCCTAAACAATTTTTTTTTAAATCTAAAAGCAACAAAGCAAATCTTTGCCTTACAGAAAACCCTTAACCTATTTTTTATTTTTCTATCATTCTATAATTAGAATAAGTACTTATATCAGTTCTGGTAAAAACCAGTTAAAACCTAATTAATAAAATATTATTAGTCAAGCTTTTGTGTTGTTTATGCCTGACCTTACACACCAAATGCAGATTTGCACCAACGAAAACCCTGAAATCGTCCTTCAGTAAAGTACAGAATTAATGGTTTTGAATCATTTTTAAATGATCAAAAATGGAAAAAATATACGTAGAATCAAGAATTCCAGATATAGTCAAAACCAACTTATATCCCAATCACGATGGTAAAACGTTTTTTGTAACGCAGTGTGGTTCCAAAATAGGTGGGTCAAATTAGGGAATAGGTGCAAATTTGCTGGAGAAGAAAAAGAAGTTTACATTATTTGAGACACCCTATACAAATTTTTAACGAGTTTTCTTTGAAAGTGAGTAGTCTTTGAATCCGAAAAACATGAAATACTAACTGAAATGGCATGATGTTTCGAAAATAGATGAAGAAGAAAATATGAGTTTTTGCCATTTGTAAAAGAAAGGTTATTCGTCATTATACAGAATTTTCCAGGTCCAATACTCCTCCAGAAACTGCGCCAACCGATCATGCAGAATCTATAATTTACAAAAATTCGAAAAGTTGATAAAGTATAAATTCTCCTTTATTTTTTATGACGGGTTTTCCGGCTATACTGGAAGTACATTTCAACTTTCTTATTTTAAATAGACTACTCTACATATACAGGGTGTCTTTTTTAAATGCCATTTTATTCCAGTTAGTTAGTTAGGTGATTAAGGTTATAGGGCGCCGCCCTGTAACCTTAATATTTTAGAGTGAGGATTGTAAATTAAAGATAATTAAAAAATATGTACAGGGTGTACTGCAAAATTCTTTAGTTAACCCTAAATTACAAATGTTTTTCCAGTTAAGTATGTAGTACCAATTATTTTATTGAAAATATGAAAATGAGTTCCCTGTTAAATCTGCTATTGAATGCTATAGAGGTGTTGTTCACCCTGTTGCATAACAGAAAAACTTAATCCTTTTCTGACCTAGAGCAACGTTTTGGATGTTAGCCAAAACTTCCACGGAATGCACACATAGAGACAGTATTGAGTTGCACAAATTACACTTCAACCATTCATAACATGTTCTACTTCAAATTAATTGACGCAGTAGAATTTTAGAGACATTTTTTAAATATGCATAATCTATGAAGGATTTATACTTGCAGGAAGTATTTACATCATGTTATATGAAATTGCGCCCAATAAGTAATTATCAAAACATTGGTAAAGTGTTTATCTAGAAGAGATAAGATTTTTTTAGTTGGTGTTCAGAAGTTGCCATAGCTTGGAAAAATAGGAGACCTATATGATAAATGCCTAATACCCCTTTAATAATTCGGTAATCGCATGTAATACTTCCCATAACATAACGCGAATACTCTTGGTGTTCTAGTCTATTCTTATTAATCTCACCAAATGGTTTCTATATGAAAAAATTTACTGTTGTTTTTCAATGTTTGAAGGAGGGTCCACAGCGTAGGGAGTCAGGCAAGAGAGGTCGCAAGCCGGGCCGAAAATCCGCTGACAAAGTTGACATGAAAGCCAAACTAGGTGAGTTACTATAATCACAGATAGTGGTAAATAAAACATGACATTCTTTACAGAAACTACCAATGGACATTAAAGTTTTAAAAATCTAAAGTCCTAGATCTCTAAACCACGGAGATTTCTGGAACTCGTTTGTCCATTGTATTTTAAGTACTTGCAAACTTGTATTTCTAAAGCCCTTTTAGAGATTTTCTTATTTCATCTCGAAATTTTAAATAGCAACATATATGTTGATAGAATAATAATATTGAAGAGACGATATGGGTAATCTTCAGTGTTTACTTGCTCTTTATGTTTAATTTCTATTTAAACTAAAGCTTCTATAAATATTTTTAACTATTTGTTTCCTTTCAGAACGCAGTCGTCAAAGCGCTAGAGAATGTAGAGCCCGTAAGAAGCTTAGATACCAATATCTGGAAGAACTCGTAGCCGATAGAGAAAAGGCCGTTTTCGCTTTAAGGAAAGAACTCGAAAAGGTAAATGCTTTATTATAACATAAAGTATGTCATTATACTGTAACATGCGTTATAATTTCGAGTATTTTTAAGATTATCATTGAACGCAGAAGTTGTTTTGGTTTGTTAATTTATATTACAAAACGTTTTCCATAAATCTTTTTCATTATAAAATTTTTATAAATTTTAGTACGTTCAAATCGCCAGGGATTTAGACGAGGGAAAAATACCCGAAGGCCTCCACGAAATCCTTCAGGAGACATCAAACTTAAACCTGAAACAAGAACCTTAATTATCCCTCACTTCACATTGTGATATTATTAAGTTTTAATTTTGTTTATTACCGCACTTTTATTTAGTCCGTTTTTTCTGCGCACATTGTTTTTCATTTTGCTGTGTTATGATTGTAATTATTATTATTACCTTAGTTGAGTAATGGGAAGGTTATTGAATATCTTGTTTATATACTAAATGTTTTTCGTAACTGGAGGTTCAAGTTTTTGTTGAATCGAAGAATTTTGTAGTGCAACAAATTGCGATATATTTTTTACATTTTGAAATATATTTTAATATGGAGAAATATAATATGTTTATTATGACAGATTGAGTTCGTTTTTTTCCCGTTGGCTTGCTCTCTATTTTTCTCACAAAACTGTTGTATACTTGATACCAAGCAACAAAAAAATATAAATAAAAATAGTACATCATGACAAAATGCACTATTCGGGAATAGTGGAATTCGTTTCGAATTTTTTGTCATCACTTCGAAACCAGTTTGCACCGCAGTTAAAATTCTGTTAAAACGGCTGTCCTAAATTTAATCTAAAAATAAACAAACCGCATTGAAAATGACGTGCAATAATATATTTCTTATGCCATTCGAATGAGTATGCCTGTAAGTGAAATGCCTCCAACACCTACTGTGAATTAATGTAATCAACCCTGATGAGATCTACACATTTCATGTATTTAATATATCACTTATAGTTCAGTTTTCCAGTTTGTTGTCTTTAAATAAGTGTAGTGGAACTATTTTACACAGAAACTTTTTGACTTATTCATAAATCTAATGAATCAAAATCCGGATCCCGTCGTTGTGTGATGATTTACCTCGTCACGCACATAAGAAAATAAGCGATAAAGCGGTACTAATACATATTTGTTCTCTTTTTACTGCTCTACATTATCCTTCTTTTTAGGGATTTTTCATGTACAGTAAATGTTTTCTCTTCAGCACTATAAATTTCTAAATAAACATTTTTCTAGATGTTTTACTTCAATGCTGATAATATGGCGAACTCTAAAAATACCTACTTATTGTGACACCTACCAATTATTCTCATGACAAAAATTCTTAAATATACTTAACATTATGATGTAGATAATAATTATTATAATGAAATTTTACAATCACCAGGTAGCAGTAGTCTAAACAGTTAAAAAATAATTAAGTTTTCAAATTAAATTATCACAGCGGACAGTAGACACGCCATTTCAACAACCACACTTCCTGTTTTGAACAAACAATAAACATCTTCTTGAACTTTTAAACTAATGAGAATGTTCAGATTATGACGGTTTTTTGAATAACTATTATTTAAATGTAATTTGACACTCCAAAAAGTTTCAACAATCCTGAGAAAATTTTAATTAACGTTAAGGTTATTACATTGTATGGATAATTTGTAAGAATACAATATGATAGACGAGAGATGTTTAAGTGATTCAAGTGCCGAGTCAAAATCATTATTAAATATGTATAAAATGATTAAAAAGTCTGATTTTATTTTTCCGAAATTCAACACTTCTCTGTTGTGAGATATAATACCTACAGGACGTTAAACTTAAAAAAAGGTTTTGCTTTATCATAGTTAGTTGAGTTTTTGAGTTAAAACTTGATAGCTACTCATTATTTTAATCCATGCACTTATTTTTAAAACTTTTTATTCTACTCCTACGTGGCTTGTTCCATTGGTGCTTATCTCAACGTTCGTTTTAACATCAAATCATCATTGTTCTTGCAAATATTTATTAATCTACTCCTGTAAATATCCATGCAATCCTCTGCACTACTTTACTACAGTATTTTTCTCCTTAACTGAGATCAAAATTTAGTACCATAGAAGCAACAATTAACGATGCGATTGCGTATCCTATGGTATCTCACGCGTTATCGTAGATGTTATCTCCATGGTATCACCCACGCCCAGGGCACATATCCGGAGGTCAGCACGGTACCGCCTCGCGGTACTCTTCAGTTCTTCGCCGACACCGCTCACAACGGCGGTACTCAATGCCATGACCGCGAGTTCGCGATTTGCTACATACGTCTTCTTTTTGGGGTTGATGCAGGCCAAGCTGCTTATTGTTTATGGGGGTAAGTTATAGTCTTCCCCTAATGTTATTATATTTTCCCCCTCAAAATTTGATTTCTGGCGTTATAGCTGAATTTCCAGTAGATACTTTTCAATACCTACCTGGTTAAAATGTGAAAATTAGTTTTATACTGGATGTCTTGGAAAAATATAGACTAAAGAACAACACAAATTCTTCAAATGAAAATAAGCTCGCTTAGTCTAATTTATGTATATGCAAAAACGCTTCGTTTTTGCTCTAGGTGCCTTCAAAATCCATTAAAAATTCGTTTTTCCACTGATAAATTATATAGACTCTGTAGGATTTTATTCAAACTGGTTTGGAACCATTTTGGGGGTGTTATAAAATAATTTATACCACGAAGCTCCTCTTTGGGAACATGAAATGATGTGTAAAAATTTAATTTGAAGATATTTTTTACATACGTTTGACCTAATTTTTTATTTATGAATTCCGTTTCAATTTAGTTGCTTTTAAAATTCAAATTCGTAGGTCAATTAAACAATTTTATTCTTAAAGACAAAGAAATATTTATTTGTTTTGCGTCACTGAGAAGGAAAGCCAATATGGTACCCAACATCCCCCAAACAAGGTCGTATATAGTTATTCTCAAAGAGACTTTTTTGTTAACCAATTGAATTACAACTTGAAATCTAACTCTTCAAAATCTTTTTATTGGGTGCGTTTCCCGACTTTTACCCTTGAAGGCGTCATCAGATACAAAATAAATACACATTCACGTGCACTACATTAGTACATTACATTACGAGAATAGTAAGTAACGTGTTACGAGCGAGACGAAAACCCGAACCGCAGTCTCGGTTGGACGCACGGTTGGATTCTTCATTACATACACTTATCGGTAATTGCTGACTTTGGGTTATAGGTTATCGTTACGTTATTTGCAATTTACTGGTATAGGACCAGAAAAATAAAATTAATATGTAGCTTAGTGCATATGTATTTTAAACCTTTATTTTGAGTCGGATAATGCCCTTAGGGGCGAAACTTGGGTAACGCAGCCGATAAAAAGATTTTTGAAACTCAGACTTCCAGTTTCAGAAGTGTTGTTAGATTTATTAATTTTTGCATATGAGTAAATTAAAGTTCATTGATCTCTTTTCACTTCATGAATAAGTGTTATCTTTTTTATTTTTTTGCGACAAATTGTGTTAAAAAAATATTTTATTAAGGCGTCATTTCAGTAAATTAGTAATTTATATGTAATTTATTCCATTAATAAATTCCCAAGTACGAGGTTGGAATTGCCCATTTTCAGATTTTTATTTTTAATGATGAACTAATCTGTGAGTTTGTGTGAGTGTGTGTTTTGTGTGTAATCGTATTTTGTTCAACTAAAAAAAGGATGTTGGAAAGTTTGTACAAAATATTTATTGTTAAAGGATTAGGGCAGATAATGTTAAAAAATAGATTATAAAAGCAATACTTGTTCTGTAAGGGTTCCTATATGAACGAATTGTTTTAATTCCGCCCTCCTATTTCCTAGTTCTGTGCAAAAAGTAGGAAAGAACATTTAATCCACTACTCTACAGTGAGAGTAAAAAGTAGGGAATAAATTTTTTTAAATTCAGGGGCTTGTTTTTCGAAAAAACGCTCAGACGCGTCGATTTTTATTTTTGACTTCGGTCTGATGATAAACTTATGTACACAGGGTGATTCCAAAAATAAGCCACGATCACCAACTTCATTTTTTCACATGAAGACACCTATTTTTTATTTCATTTTTGGATTGTGCATCGAATTCTAAGCATATTTCATGTACCATGTCCTATACCTAGAAAACTATGTTAAACAATAAAAAATAGGTGTTTCCATTTGAAAAAATGAAGCTGGTGGTCGAACTTGTTTTTGGACCACCTTGTATACATAAGTTTACCATCAGAAAAACCGCAGTCAAAAATAAAAATCGACGCGTCCCAGTGTTTTTAAAAAAAACAAACCCCTGAATTTTAAATGAATTTATTCCATACTTTTTACTCTCACTGTATGCTTACGTAATGAGAATATCGTAAGCCTCCATATATGTATCTCGGGGTATGATAAAAACATGAAAGAAAAAGAGGTAGAAAAATTATTGGAATTAAAGCACATTAAACAGAAAGAAGCGTTACAAATTAAACACCTTTAGAATAAAGAATATCTAAATCAAAAGAAATAGTATAAAATAATGTATATGTAGTATGTATGTCATCGCATTCCTATTCCAAGTAATTTTAGGTTTGTAATTTTTAGGTTTTTGGTCTAAGGTCACCCTAGGTTCTGATTTTTAATTAAAGCACTCTATGTAATACTACGTTATTTATTTCAGTGAGATTCATCTTGGTCATTTTTCAAAAACATACAGGTTCATAGAGTTAGCTCAAACCACTCTCTCACATATACATAGAAAATACGATGTGCTATAAGAGTTGGCCATAGATTATCCTCTCACGCACTTGAACATTACGCGACGAAAGTGCTTTGTCAAAGAAGTTAAATTGTTAGCAAATAAACATGAAATCGGACATAAAACGTTTATGTAATGCGTACGCAAGAGGTTTTATCCACCTCATGCTTTTATGGACTCGCTTGCTTCGCCATAAACAAATTCGCCTCATAAAACGTTACGTACTTTTGCAAATTACATAAAATCCATTTCTTGTTAATATCGCTACATAAAAGACAAAAAAAAATGGCAACTTTTTCAAAGAAAATGTATTAATGATTTTTATTACATAAACCCAACGCGTAAAGTCAGATAAAGGCATTGCTAACAGTAAAGCACTGGCTTTTCATTGAAAACGAGGTGAATTTACATTTACCTGACTTTTTATTAATACGTTTTCCACGTGCATAGATTTCAGAGAGCATTTAAAATAGCACTTTAAAATCTAGGGTAGGTACCCATGTACCACCTATAGTGGTGTCCACCTAAACAGTCGACTACACCGTCAACAGTCTCAGCTTATCCAGTGATTCTACGATTCAAAAAAGTGCCTCGACTCGTTTTGGATTTTTTCAGCCGCTTCGCCGCAATTTTACGATTGTTTGTATGTAGATGACAGCGTCGTTGGTGGTAGTACCTACACCAGTGGTACCGATAGGATTTCGAAGAATGCCTTTAGCGGATACATTGTAAATCTTTCGAATCTACGCGGTCGGTGTGTGAACGAGCTACATATAGGTGTTGGAACCACACCTGGCAAAAACGAGACACAACACGTCCGACATTGACCTCATCAGTTTTGTAATGACCGATCTGACGGGAATAATTAAATTTATAATGTATTCAAAAAGCGATCTATCTGTTTTGGAGATTAATTGAAATGGGAGGCCGGAAAATGATTGGTTTGTTGGTACGAGTAGAAGAGCTTGGTTCAGCCACCATGGGTGGTACTTCATGCAGATACTGTTGCAGTTCATTAAAATGCATAGCGCGCATAATACTTTGTGGCATATAAATGAACTTGAGGTTTATTAATGGCTTAATTGCACGGGTCTTTTATTGTGGCTATTATTAACTAGTAAATTCCTGGTTTAAAGTAGTTGAGCTTCAGTGAAGACCATATGACTCTTGGAGCAGCTACTATAGGAACAGTTAGCTGATCAAGCTGCGCTTTACTGCATTTTGCTCTTTACAAGACATTCGTGGAAATCAGTGCTATAAAATACAGATACCATCAATAGAAAAAAAAATGCAAACTCTCATAAAAAAGCAAACTTTCATAGTTGTTCTAGCCAAGTGAAATAGCAATTTGCCTGTTTAACGGTATTGTTTAAAAGGGCTTCGACCTGGCCTCTAATTGTTTCGTGTTGCGTAGACGAGGAAAACGGCGTCACAAACACAAAAACAAAAGACGAAGAGCGGGATGACACATGTCATCGGCGGTCGATATGCATCCACCGTGTTTCGCAGACCTGAACCGCATTGACCGCTCATTTAAAACCGTGCGGTCCTCCTCATCAGTGGTTCCGCCTTTGATTTTTTCCCGTTTCAGGTTTTTTATTTGCCGATGCACTTCGGCAGTCATTTCTTTAGTTGCTACGCAGTTTTGGTTTTTTATTTATTCTGATCATTAGTATAGAAATTGTTTCGGAGTTTTCAGTATTCTGCGAGTTGAAATTTAAGTCCTTTTGTAATTCTTTTCTGGTTTTGTTTGCCTGTTTTTGTTGTCACTGCTAATCGCAACTAATAATTTCTTACTTAACTAGAAGCGCAGCAACAGTTCCTTACAAAATAGCTGAAGAAATATAGTATAAATAAAAATTTAGTGATATAAACACAGCATTGTCGTCATCTTATACAACATTTCAGTTTCTTGAATATTTTTTACATATCACCGCATCCATTACAGTCTCTCAGCATGTCTTTGATCGAAGCATATTTACAGAATTCAGTGATTGATTGAGTTTCTAAAGTGACCAGAGTTCAACCAAACAGGGCATGATTGATGTCCCTATACAGTGTATACACACATACATTTTGAACGTTCAAAGTCCATTGTAAAGGACATTTTCCTCTAGCAAAATTGCACTAAATCAGATTGACCAGGCATTTAAAGAAACCTGACCCATCAAGTACCGTAAGAATGTTACTGTTGATAGAGTGCATGCATTGATAACTTCGAACCTTCTCATGTCTATTACAAAGGACACTTCCCTGTTGCAACAATTCGCAATGGCAATTGATCGGGTATTCATAGTTACCCCAGTTCAACCAAACGTAGTACGAATGGTAACCCTGATAGAGTACATACACCTATATATTTTAAACTTCTCACGTCCATTCTAAAGGACACTAACTTCCCTCTAGCAACATTGCACCCAATCTGATGGATCGAGTCACTAGAGTGACCCGAATTCATCCAAGCATGGCACAAATGGCCTGATAGAGTACATACACTGATAGATGAAATGAAGACAGATTTCCCAGATTTTGAAATATCTCGGACTCTATCATAAATTCTGGAAATATGTAGACGGAAAATATGTGAGGACCATAAGTGTTAATATTTAAATATACAGGGTAACTCAAAAACGTTAGTTCTGAACAAACTTTTCTTCATTACTTTTCACCGCTCTCGGCTGCTCCGAAGGCTTCTCTAAAGATATTTCTCATTGACATGCTATTCCCCCTACTTGTCTGAACACTTAGTCTCGTTAAAATACCAAAATAATGAGCGTGAATAATGAGATAATGAAGTCGGTAATAATATTTCTAAAGTGCGGAATCTTGTGAATGGTCCAAAGAATGAATGAGCAAGAAACTCTCATTTCACGATCGGCGCAAAGATATAGGCAGTCACGAACGAGTTTAAGTAAATATACTGGGTGTAAACATTTTCTTACAAGAAGGGCCTGTCGATCTTATCTATGTAGAATTCGCTTCTCTAGATTTGACAAGTTGGTGTTTACCTATGGTAAAAGTAATTTATTATACAGGGTGGCGCTGTGAAAAGTTTCCATTCGGGTTTTTTTCTTCTAAACGAATAAATGAAAATGTATTCTGACATGTAAACCTTAGCTTTTAGGGGGACACATTTTTTACGTATTTGCGCCTCTGCTCCAAAATCCACGAAGGGGTGACTGCCACCCTTAAAATATCAAATGAAAGGGGGGGTCAATTGATATCTTATTTTAAAGGGAATTGAATTCCGTTTGTTATGGGACCGTTCTTGTATTACTTGATCGTTAAATAAAATGCACAAAAAAGGGTATTAATAATAGTATTTTGGAATTTCACTTGATCCTTCGAGAAACCTACTATTATCAGTTTGTTTCTCGCAAAGGCAGATAAATTGGGAGGTCACATTGAATGGCGCGGAAGATCTGATTTGTAGCCACTGGACTTTTCCTTGTGGGAGCTCTTGAAATCTAAAATTGCAACCAAACTCAATTCTTTAACAGACTTGCGGCTAAAGAATAGTGTACGAGTGTCAACAAGCAACTCCCGAAATACTCCATAATATTTGCAAACGTTTCGAGCGGTGTCTTTATTTGCATAGAGGTTGGAGGCGAACATTTTCAACGTTTACTTCATTGACACAAGTGGCAAGAAATGTTGCTACTTTTACATTTTTTTTCTTTATTTCTCACGAACTATTCAATCGATTCCAACGAGGAAGGTTCCATAACAAAGGGAATTCAATTCCCTTTAAAATAAGATATCACTCGCCCTCTTTTCCATTAAAATTTTAAGGACGACAGCCATCCCTTGGTAGGGGCTGGAGCAGAGGGGGTGCAAATAGGTACGAAACGTGTCCCCCCCAAAACTAAGGTTTGTGTCCGGGCATATTTCCATTTATTCGTTTACAAAAAGGAACCCGAGTGGAAATTTTTCGGTGCGCCATCCTGTACTGCTAGGACATGTAGTTAGTTTCGCGATGTGATTACTGCACCCTATATAGCATTCAATAACGTCTCGTTCCAGCAAAAGGCGAAGCAAGAAACCGAATGGAAGATAAGCAGCAGGTAACCGATAAATCGAAGATACTATCGCAGTTAAATTATCATGCACGTGAAACCTGGGCCTGGGAAAGCTCCATATCGTGTGAACCCCGGCCTATTTGAACTCTAAAGGGCTTCAAGACGAAATTTCAACTTCTTCGAGCGAAAGGAAACATCTAAGAAGAAACTCCCCTTTGAGAGGTGTATTTGCAGAATATTTCTGATTTTCAAGAAGCACAGGTTTGCTTCAAACCGCGAGAGTTTAATTACGGTGCTCAAAGAGGTGATCTTTCACGTTCGAGAAGAACTTCAGAGCTTGCATGACCTGTCACTTAAAAAGCCTGTTATCGCCTTTTAAGTTGTTTAGACGGCGCTAATAAGCGCCAGATGCTGCAATTTCAAGAGGACTTGAGAAATATTGGTGAAGACCAGTACGTAATTAGGCTGTTAGGCAGAGTACTCACATGCAAATCACTCGACTTCTAATTCAAGGTAATTTTACCAGACAAAGGATGGTTGGGAACAATCCTGAGGTGTGGCATAGTGATTTGCCTAATAGCTAATTTGGTTGCTGCTTCGGGGAGGTAGAGAAGTTAATTGGACTTTAATTTGACAAAAGAAAGCTAATTTGGAAAGGAACTTTGTCACGAAAGGGATCCTTGGTCTGAAAATAAGATTCAAAGACAACGAAGTGGGACTGATCTGTAGTTTTAGCCCAGAAGTCTTAGGAGGACGCGCTGAATTGTCGGATAATGCGCATCGCCTTATCTCGTTTTGCCGAAAAACTGAAGGACTGGTGCATTTTTGCTATTACGGTTTCAACGGTCTTCTTAGTAATCCTCACGAGGCACCACTTATGCGTTCTCTTCATGCAGAGCTCCGGAATCCCTTAGGAGCAGACCCTGCCTTTTTGCTTTCAAGCATTGGAAACATTCCTCTAAAATATTTTAAGCCCGAAACCAAAAATGCCACCACATCTTTTTTTAACAGAAAATCAAACTGACATCATCTAAATTAATTAGTAAAGCAAACGAGTTCCATAACGTGAATGGATTACGCAACGGCCGACTGTTTAGCATACATTACTTAAGCCAGACTATTAAACGGTACTTCGCGCGTAAATTGTTTGTAACTTTGACCATTCAAAACCCATTGGGATTTCACAGAAGAATATTGGTACTGAAATTGGTTCTGCCATTAATTTAGCATTCAACCGCGTCTGTGGACTGATGAGGCGGCGAAATTGCTGAACGCACAAATACGTACGAGTCATTCGGAAGGGTCACGATCCTAACGGGAATCTGCATGGGCTCAAGACCATTGCACCTTACTTATCGATGGGCAGTTTTGTTTTTATTTTGCACAATTTAAAACGTTTTTAAATCTCAAAGAGACTAATTTTCACAATTATCGCAGTTTGAAGAGAAACACTGTTTTGAAGTGTGAGTAGTTGCAGAGCTCTACAGAGCCTCTGTTCGAGCCACATTTTCGATATAACTTATATGTATATTGATTTGGGTATCCGATGTTAAGGGATACAGTGGTGGCCAAAAGTATGAAATATTCTAAATGTATGATAATTTCACGCCAAAATGCTAATTATTAAAAAATGAACATGTGATACAAAATTCAAGTATATTTTCAATAATATTATGAATAAAAAGTTCTTCGTGCAGGACTTTCCACAATTCATCTTTATCGGACACATTCTTGTTTCTAATTTTTCATTTTAGGTGTTCCCAGAGATGGTCAATCGGATTTAAATCCAGTGATTGAGACGGCCACTCAAAAACGGTAATTTGATATTCGATCAGCCAATTTTTAACTACACGGGATGAATGTTTTGGGTCGTTGTCGTGCTGAAAACGCCATATTAAAGGCATTTCCTGGTCTGCAAATGGTAACATATGTTGCTCTAGAATGTCTTTATATAGTAACCGATCCAAAATTCTGTCAATTTTGACTAGTGGTTCGCGGAAAATATCCTCACATTATTATACCACCACCATATTTAACTGTTGATTTTTGTTACTTAGGATCAAACCTAGCTCTTACCGGCGGCCAAACATAAACTTTCCCATCCAAATCAAAAAGTTTAATTTTAGAGTCATCACTAAAAAGAACAGTACTCCACTTTGGACGAGACCAAAATAAATGTTCCTGAGAAAATTTTATTCTTGTTTGCTTATTCTTTTTAAAAATGAATGGTTTCTTCACTGAAATCCTTCCCACCAAGCCCATTTCACACAACCTATGCCTTACAGTTCGATCATTTGTAATAATTTTGATATTGTTACAAATTTCCTTTTGAATAACCCTAAATGACTTTCGAGGATCTCCAGTTAATATTTTTTTATCTCTCTATCAGTAGTAATGTCCGTTTTCCTTAGATATTCAGGTTTTAAACAATTTTTTACATCTCTGAAAGTCTTATATTTCTTAAGAATTTTGGAAACAGCCCCTTGACTAATTTTCAAAGTCTTTGCAATTTCTTTTTGGTTGAAACCACGTCGGAACACTTCAACTATCGCACTTCAAAAATCTTCAGAAAAATACTTTTTCTTTGCCATATCACGTATAAAATTCACCACATCACCAAGCTGAATAACTAATAATGCTCTTATGGGTAACAGTACTACATAGAATTCCATACTTTTGTCCAGCAAAAAAATTGGTTTTAACAATAACTTTCTTGAACAGAACATTCCTAAGGCAAATATCGTATGATAAATTCAAAAACATTTAACTTTTTAATTAATAATTTAATTTTACTCATAAACTTTGAGGACAAAACATGAACGATCAACAAAAAAGCATTTTCCTTAAAATGATTCCACAATCTTGTCCACAACTGTATGTCAATCTTAATATTTTTGCTGGAAAACCTAAAAAAGCCTAAAAAATTCCTCTGTTTTCAACTTCTATTTTTACCATTTATATTTCAAGAGGTAGATGTTCTCTACTAAGAAAGAATCTAGAGAAGTTAATGTAACCATTTTACGATTCTTCTGATTTACTGATTATTCAGTTCTTACTTGAGAATTAGATCCCATAATGGGAAAGTCAATCTTCAGAAGTTCGAGTCACAATGTCTGAAGATAAAAGAGAACTTGACTTGAAGAAGGTTAAGCAACTCTCTTTCCGGAAGTCATCGTGAGTATCATAAGTAGACGCTGAACCGTTCCCATTGCGCAAAGAACATCTCAGATAGATTTTGTAACGTTTCACATAAGAAATCACGGAAACTTTTGTGTTTTGTGAAACGATGTTGTGATAACGTCTTTAAAATGTTTGCTGGTTTCATTCTCAGAAATTAACGGATCAAATATATGTAAAAATAACGTTCATATCACGTTTTTTCTTTTACGTACTAACGATGTTTAGATAATGTAGCAAACGTTTCTTCGGTTACTTCATATTTACAGCTTTGCGACTTTTCGAAAATAACGAATCTGCCACACCCTAAATAAACGTTTTTGCTTCGCAACCCTGAATGATTTTTCTAACTGCATTTCTAAGATCTTAATAAAGTAAATATTAATCATTAGAACTGCATTTCAGTGATAATAGATCGAGAAAGTACGTATCATTGCGAGGTACTACAGGTACACAGATTTTCTTATTATAATTTGTCCATTTGGTGACATTCTAATTTAAAATTATTTTTTTTACTATGGAGCTTAATTGCTACTTTCTTGTACGTATTTGCTTGTGAAAAATCGTGTTTTTTCATTCTTGTGCTGTATTTTTGGTAGCTATAAATTTCTCTATATTTTCATATTTTTTAATTTGCTCTTTTCTCTTTCTTTCATTGCTCTTCTCTTACTATTGCTGCACAGCTCTGTTATGTTCCTCATGCGAGGTTAAATAGGCAAACTAATTAGAACAAATAGTGGTTGTAATTTCTAATTAAAAATACGATGGAAATAAAAACGGTTTTTTCTTATCTTTTTATTATTTTTTTCTACTTGGATTCGTTCCCTCCTCCTTCATTTACCACTTCATCTTCGCGAATCCATTATGTATTTATTATCTTGTAATTTAATTATTAAGTCTGAAATTTCAGTGCTTAAGGCCGTGAGAAAAAATTAGCACTATCTAAACTCGATCTTATACTTAGATTTTACGGATTCATATTATCATATACAGTGCGGTTTAATTAGTGTTATTACTTGCAATACATATGTATGAATATAATATTTTTAATGGGCTAAGGTTCTGAGAAGTGAGAAAAAACAATATGAAATCAGGATGCTTGTAAAACAATGATCTTTCAGCCCTAAGAGCGGTGGACTTTAGCTAAGTCACAAGTTTAAGGTCACTTGGTCCAATCGACAGTTTTGCCCGCAGAAGCGTCTATTAAAACTACACTTAAATTTAAGTTTAGTTTATGTGCATAATGCTCAGTAGTCTATTCAGATAAGTTCTCATACCGATAGCTTCAAATTCTCTTATGAAAGCTATCTTTGAGGATTCGACAATTTTTCTTAGTTTTCATTCAAATAGGTCAATAATCAAAAATCAGTAATTAGCATTAAACATAACGACCGTGAAATGATCGATAATGCCGTCGAAATCATCGGTACCATTATCTTCTCGGTCAACACCCACCGCTTTGCAGATACCATCGCAGATGGTGTGGCCGACCACACCAACAGAGCGGCTTGTGCCTCGCAGGCAAAAGATTTATTATCTTGACGCAGCAGTCTTGCATGGGAATATACGCGAATAGAATAGTTGTCTTGCTTTACAAAAGAAGAACGCACAACCTATTTATGTAGGTACTTCTATGTTGCAGCTTGCTGGTACGACAACAAAAAGCACGAGGAAAATTCGGAGGTACCCACGGAGGAACCTTGCCTGAATTGCACCTGCAGCAGAAGCGCCCTTTTGTGCTACTTGAGGGTGTGTCCCAAACTGCCTAATCCACCCCCGCCTGGATGTATTTTATTGCATAGATATAGAAGTTGTTGTCCTGAGCTGATTTGTTCTGGTACGTTGAAAATGCAGGAAAACGAGAAGATTTTAATGCTTTAAGTGCAGATTTCTACGATGGGGGTAATAGTTTGGAAGCCAGAGCTGATTTCGAAGGCGAACTGGATATGCCCTCAGACGATCATTCAGTGTATGAAAACGGTAAGTCATTCTTACCAAAGGTGCAGTTTTAATGAGCTTTTTATCTCTTTCTAGCATGCATACTAAATGGCAGCATTTACGGTCCCGGTTCAGCAATGCACAGCTCGTCTCTTTGCGAGTACTGCTACTGTTTAGCAGGAAAGCAAATCTGCGTTAAACCGAAATGTTTGCTGCCCATTGAGGGGTGCTCTCCAGTTTTCCATCAAACGAGCTGTTGCCCTGTTAGGTCAGAAACACCTACTCAATTATTCCAACTAAAATATTATCAATTTTGAAAAGAAAGGTATTTTTTGCCATTGCGGGTAATAACTAAAGTCAAGAAAAAGTCCTCCACATTTGGCTGTGATTAGTGGTTGCTGACTGAACCCTAACCATAGGTGGTGGGCATAGTAACTTTGGTTACTAAACCAAAAAATACCTTTATCGTAGAGATGAATTTCGGACGCTAAAATACCTTTCGTGATTAATTATTATTTTTTTCTTCACAGCTACAACTGTACCCGCAAACCTGCCACATTTCAATTCACAACTGAACAACCAACTACAACCACCAAAAGCTATAAACTTAGACAAGAGGGTAAGTCTAAACTCAAAATAGCCATACATGTTTCACCAATCAACCCTCTTTCCAGGAGGCTGCATTGTTGATGGTACCCACTACACAGAGGGTTCTAAAGTAATCGGAGTGGGCCATTCAGTTTGCGATAACTGCTACTGCCTACGAAGCATCCTTCGATGTGAACCCCAGTCCTGTGCCCCACCTCTCTTAGGCTGCACCCCTGTAATCAAACCTGGGGAATGTTGTGCTGCAAGCTATAACTGTAGTAAGTAAGTTTACTTTTTAAATAATTACCCTTAATGCTATTCTTGACCGTAAAACCCCCATTTTATTTCTTTCTATTCTCTACAGATGGAACGCTTGAAATCGAACCAGAACCCAACTATGGCTTATTCCCCACAATTAGTAAGGAGTACTCAAAGTTGCGCAAAGAGGTGCAGCGCAAACCTCCGACTAAAAGCACCTTCAAGGATAATATGGTCACAGTAGCCCCATTTTATGTCCTGGCCGAGACCCTGCAGGAACCCACCACTAAACTCATTTATCAGCGCAGCCCAGAGACGTACGGGACTACAAGGCAGTTTTCTGGTACCAATTTCAAACCTAGCAGCACTCACAAACCTTTGGATACAACTAACACCAAGCAGCCCAACGAGGATCACTATTACTTGATTAGTAGCTCCAAACATCGAAGTAGTACCACTGAAAAGCCCATGACAATTACCATCAGCCCGGCAACTCCCAATGCTAACACAAAGAGGGTGTTTGGTGGAAAATTAGATTCTAGTAGTACTGAGATGCCTCTGGAGGTAAAAAATCAGGAAGAAGAGGATGGGGATTATTTGGGATTTGGAAATTTGAATATTTTAAGTATTGTGGATTCCTTGTTGGATGGAAAGATTTATAGGAATGTTGAGGAGAAAATTCCGAGTACCACCGTTGACTCTGACAGTTTGGAACTCGATACTACAGTATTTGAAACTACTGCTACTACCGATTTCCCTACAACGGCTCTCTTGAATGCTGCAGAAGAAGAAACAAATACTACCACAGAAGAGAGCTATCCAGTAACTGTAACTGAAATCTTAAATTCCACCGACTGCATTGAACAAAGTAAATAGATATATAAAGAATCTCTTTTTGTCTTAACTTAATTATTACAGACTCAGTACCGCCATTAGATCCTTCAGAGGTGAACAACTTAGCTGAAGGCAGGACAGAGTTTATAAGCACCACAGACTCTGGCACTGAAGAGTTTTCTTCCGAAAGTTTCAGCTCTTCGACTGAAGATACCCAGGAGGTGAAATTGAGGCATAAAGTGCAGGTGGGTACTAAGCTGCCTCCTGATATTGAGGCCATACTGAATATCAGCAAGCATAAGGAGAGGGAGGATTCGGAGTATGACTACGATGAACCCACTTTGCCTCCATCGTTACCAAACCTCAAGTAAACCTTCCGAAAAGTTTTGAAGAAATATTGTAGGTAATTTTCGTAGGATTATTCCGTTTGTGGCTGCAGATGCTTTAGTGTTAAAGAAAGAGTCTCCTAAAGATCCAACTCCAATTTTGGGAGAGAAAATAGATGGCAGTCTGCTTCCTTTGGAGTATAGTAGCAACATTTTTAAACCTCCTGTAGAGACTGAGGGTAAAAATGTCCCAAATTGCTTTTGATAGGTACCCAAATCCATAAACTTTTTTTCTTCAGGAGGCTTCATGCCCAAAGATCCATCTGCAATTGATAAATTCTACGATAACGTTGTTCCAGTAGTGTCAATAACCAGCGAAGCTAGTGAAAGTAGTAAGTTGCCACTCGTATTGTGAATTACTCCGCATAACATTGAAACTTCTAGTAATCAATTGCATTAAAGAAGGAGAAGACATCCAGCACGGAATGCCTGTTCCATCAGACTCACCATGCATGACCTGCACATGTCTTTACGGCAATATTGCTTGCCAGAAAATTGATTGCCCTCCGCCGAAATTGGGCTGTAAATTGGCAGTAGAGCAATTAGTAGCCAGTTTGTGTTGTCCCAATTACCTTTGCGGTAGAACCTCATTAAATCTGCACCTCGTTAATTTATTCAAAGAACATTTTCTTAGATGATTCGTTCAAATTGAGTCAGATTCCTCCTGAAATTGTCACAGTGGCCGAAGGAATAATTCCTCAAGACCCCTTTAAGGATGTGATCAGAACAAAACCAGCTCCAGATTTGCAGAGCTTGATTGGGGATAAGAAGACCCATTACCATCCAAACCACAATGGTAACTTACTATCTGAATTCCAAAAATTCACATTTAAACCAATTAATTCCAGACATTAAGAACTCAACCACAAAACCTGCTTATGAGGAAAATGATGGCTTCGACGAGCTAGTGAAGTTCATCTTTTCTGGAACCCCTAGCGTCATGGAAAAACCCATGAGTCATAACCCTGTAGCAGACAAAAACGAATCTAAACCTACTAACAAATTGACTAATACCACTAGCCCACCTCTACATCTTCCATTGTCTACAACCTCGGCATTTAAACCTACAACTCTAAGCATCGACTTAGCCCAACCACCCAGTACCCGTCCTCCACCAATACAAAACACCCTCAATTCCATAGGGGTGGGGTTGCTGAAGTTGGCGGGGTGCAACATCTACGGTAGAATGTACAGGGTGGGCAGGATAATTTCGGAATTATCAGGTCCCTGTGTGGAATGTAAGTGTACTGAAGTAGGGGTGCAGTGTAGACAGCTAAAGTGCTCGAATGCTGAAGATGGTAAGGAGTAGTTTCTGTTTGACTATGTATAGTTTGTTTGCCCTTGTTAAGGAATCAATTTCTTGCCAGTATTCTACAGGATAAAGCATTATTTGTGAAATTCTTACCTCTGGAAAACCACATATGTGCCATTTATTGTTGGGACAAGAGACGTTAAAGAGGTTTGGCAAATGGACAAATGCTGTTTCCATTGTTGCAATTCAAATTTATATCTATAATACGTTCAAGGTTTATTTTCTTCCAAGGAGGCGTTGACATTGTAGTGTATTGCTCCCCTGTAAATTATTAATATTCATATATATTGAGGTTGCACAGAATCACTTTTACATGAAATCTGTACCAATTACCTATATGGCACCCGTTTACCTTGGAACTTACCTTATCAGCGATGCTAATTTAGCTTTGATTTTGGCAAAAAAAACATAATATAACAAAATATCAATTAAGTAGGTAAAGTTACTGATTAAGTTTGCGGTAATGTTTTTTTAAGTACCCTAGCACCCAGATAAAAATAATCATAACGGAAGCCTTATGAGGGTGCCGGGCAATATGTCGGAATTCCATGGTCCTCTGCGGAGAAAATAAATATCGAATCTATACTACATAATAATATCCGAACCTCTGGAAGGTCCCTTGATTAGCCTGCCTTTATTACCTTAGCATTTTACCGGTTAAAGTAATGTAATTCAGATTAACTTTTAGGTTTAATACAATTTCTATAATTTCAATCCAAATGGTAGGTATACACACTCAGATATAATGTAGAATTAAGTAGAGTTAGAGTTGACAATTCAAATATCTAGGTACGGTACCTAATTAGGCAATAACACATCGGGTGTTCCATATTGAAGTTCGCTGAGCAATCAATTTATTCATTATCATTTATAATGGTATTTTGGTGTTCTATTTATTTATTAGCAATCCTTGTATCAAAATTTTCTCTAATCGTCTCCCACTTGACCTATATAAATCCAGAATGAATAAACGACATAGTTGACAAAAATAGGTTTATAATGTATATTTTTACAATGATTTCATGTCCTCACTAGACTCTTCATACCAGACTTTAATCGTAACATATAGTTAATGCTCGAAGCAAATACATATCTCAAAAACTAGAAAAGTTCCTAGTCATATTTGCAAAATTAAGTCAAATTTACTCGACCTATAACTCGAAAACTAAGATTCTGTACATTAACATTTCTTCTTATAATTAGTTTTCCTGTAACTGTAAGATACAAGTACATAATTCGCATGCCCTGTATACTGGACAGCTCAGAGATTCTTGCCCTTGGACGAATGCTACATTTTCGTAATCCACGTTGTTAAATTGTTTAATCTCGTTATAATAAGTTTTTTCAAGAGGTCTTAAGAGGCAACCTTATTTACCCCAGATTAATCACATATAGTGATTCTTTTAGGCCCGGGAGTAAAAGTAGATTCATAAATTCACCACTAGTGTCGTGTTAGACGTTCAGATTACAGTGTAGGCCTGTTGCTGTAGATTTCTGCTTCAAAATGCCTCCTCAGACTTTCAATCGATAATTCGAAACTAGCAAGATATGTAATGAAAGAAATTCTTTTTTTTTTTTATTTACTTTCAGTTTGGTATATACAATTATTATTTAGTTTACTGTGGGCTATTGTTACAGATTTCTTTACGTCATTTTGTAGATTGAAATATCTGCTTTAAAGATATTTCATTCGATGTTTATTCGAATATTTGGAAAATCATTTTTATCTCCGTCTTTTTATTTATGAAACTATATAGCTCGGTTTGTACCGTTTGTTCCAGGCCTCTGTGCGACATTTTTACAGCCTCGATTTTTTCTGCAAATTGTTTCATGAAATGTTACTATTTAATTTCAATCAGAATAGACCTTCTTAAAACCAAATCTCTATCAAATGAGTTCATTATCGCACACCTATTAATATATTTATTAATTCATGTGTTTTCTAGTATTAGACCAGAGAGGGGTATGCTAAGGTTGTAGATATCGAAACGTGATGAAAATTCGTTATCCTCCTATTAAGGCTTTATGGAACACTCAGTCAAGTTTTAGAATTAATTTAATTTATTTTTTTTTAGTTTTATTAGTTATAACAATTAAAATTAAGGCTAGAACAGTATTTTATAAATGTTTAAGTAAATATAAATTTAGTACAGAAATAAAATCGATAGGCAAATCGATTAAACAATTTGCTCTAATTTTGGTCCATAAGTATCAGATCTATTACTTTATTTCACATAGTAGTTATTAGGAAATTATAAATCTACATAAAATTTGTAAATATATAAGCATTTAAGTCAATAAGTTGATTTCGCTTTATCAATACCTACACCAATATGAGAATAAAATGTTCACTAGATTTATCAACTGTTTTTCATATATAAATCCCAGAAAAAGTACCCTCATTAAGATAGTCAAAATGCCCTTTGATCTAGATCGAAAACCTAACTGAATCGGCATATAAGTAGGTACATAAGTTTTTTTGGGCATTTGATGAATTGTTTATAATCCAATAGTATCTATTTATCGCATTTCATATATTTTATATAGCCGAAATGCTTAATTCGACATTGACAAAAATGCTAAAAAACTGAGTTTTTTGCATTTTTCAATATGGCGCAGCCTAAAAAGTGACAAATTTTATATACACATACATTTGCCGCTAAAATGCCCATCATTAGAAGAGAAAACCGAACCTGCGCCTCGTTCTGAAAAAAAATTATTCCATTTTGAAATTTTAAAAATTGTTTTTAGGTTAGAATTAGCAGGAAAAAAAACGAAAAAAATATGACGAATGCACAAGGGTTTTCTATATATGTGTGATTTTATCAAATTTTTCGAAAAACCAGTTTTCAAGTTAAAAATTATGATTGAGAAGATGGCGGTTTAAGTTTTTTTTTTTTGGTCTAAGGGATGGGGATGAGTATTTTGCACAACTGATTGGCATTTGAGAATTATAACTTATGTACTTATATGCCCATTCAGTTAGGTATTCGATCTAGATCAAAGGGCATTTTGACTATCTTAATGGAGGGTATTCTTTATTCCAGATAAGTAGCCTATAATTTTTCATCTCAAATTATTCCCATATTTTTACGCGAAAAAATAATTATTTATTAACGATTTTAAAGGGATCTCAATCCCCTCAAAGCCATAAAAAATGCATCATGTTTTTTCACACCTAACAAATTCCAAATCAATTTCTCGCTTACAGCACATTTTCATCGACCACGGCCAGGCCTGGATACATATTTCAATTTTCCAGCCTCTTTTTTTCCATCCAGCCAGAACCGATCATTGAACTTCCAGTTTCAACCAGCGTGTTCCAGTCTTTTGCCGCCTGCACCGCAGGCTCCCCATCCCCATCTCAGTCACCATATCCTTTCACTTTCTCTCCTTGTTTCTCATTTGTCCTTTTGGTAATGTCTATTTCCTTTTGTCTGGCTAAGAAAACTCAGCTGGAATAATGGATTGGAAGTTTTCGCATAATGAGAAAAATTTTCATCGTTTGGGGTCTCGTTTTATTTTAGTCCTTAATTAAAATTCATGTGATTCAATTCAGATTTACATCTGAATAATTTTTGCGGTTTATTCAGTTTGTTGAATATTATGTTTCCGAAGTTTTTAGATAAAAGCAAGTATTAGGGAGAGACCATTATTCCATCATCGGATTGTCGGTTTCCAGGGAACGTGCAATAACTCTCTTCGTAGTATTTCCAGCTGGATAATGGAAACCACGAGTCCTCTGTAGTAGTGGGTGTGTTGCGCGTCTAACAGGACGGACTTTTGTACATGTTTATAAACATAGCTGACACGAGGTCCGAGAAGGGTGAATATAAAGTGCAACATGCGATAATTTAATTAATTAGAATAGGTAAGAGGACAGGAGTGTATGAACGGTTAACTTTTCTGTTTACAAAGCCTGAGTAAACACATCTACATTTGATTTTTTTGCTTTTATTTTACCTCTGAATTTTAAAAACGGGCACAAGCGCTAAAGATACTAAATACGGGGTGTCCCAAGTAAAGTAGCCTCCATGGTGATTGCGGAAACGGTGAGAGATAAAAGGTGATTCAAATTAGAAAAAAGATGCGCATTTTTGTGTCCATTCGGGAAATGTTCTAAAATTAAAAATATAGACAGGGGTTGTCAAAATATGAGCAAAAAACTGATAACTGTGATTTTCGAAAATTATAAATTATGAGTAAATTGCTTGAACAAATTCTACGAAATTTGGCAGTTCTCTATTATCAACAAATACCAATTGACTGACGTTCTCAAAGTTTTTTCAGGCCTTTTAGATTTCGAGCAAGTATGTCCAACTTCGTTATTTCTTATGGACGCCATATTTGATTTTGATGGCGCCGAATAGATAATTAAAAAAGCTGCTAAGGTGAAACGTTGCTTTTGTTTATTTTTTTTACGATAGATCCAAGGGCAGCTTAGTCGTACATGGTTAAAAAGCTTTTTTTATTGCCTATTCGATGCCTCCAAAAGCCAGTATGACGACCATAAGAAATAACGAAGTTGGATGTAATTGCTCGGAATCTGGCAAGCCTGGAAAAATTCAGAGGACGCCCTTCGATTGGGAGTTGTCGATAATAGAGAACTGCCAAATTTCGCAGAATTTACTCAAGCAGTTTACTCATAACTTATAGTTTTCGAAAATTATAGATTTCAGTTTTTTTGCTCCTATTTTGACAACTCCTGCACATATTTGAAATTTTAGAACAGTTCCTGAACAGGCACAAAAATGCGCATATTCTTCTTAATTTGAGTCACCTTGTATCTTACTTTTCCCATAATCCCCATGGAAGTCACTTTTTTGAGACACCCTGTATGGCAATTAAAATAGTACAACTTTACTTTTCCTTGTTTAAACTTTGTTTGTAACACCTCATTAGCAGCACTTAGAAGAGTATTTAGAAGTACCACAGTTTTTTGATCATACTAAAACGATTTTAAATCTCAACTGGCCAGTGGCGTCCGCGTGTTTTGGTTACTAATAATGAAGCTTTTAAAAATAGCGTCTTCTTTAAAAACTAGGTTGCTCAAGTAAATGAGGTCCTCTCCATAATCTAATGATAGCAATAAGTATGATTTTGTTTCACTTTTGGTAAAACTCAAAACGTTCTCATAAACTTTTTAGCACACTACTGCGTACACCAATTACACTTCTCAGAGTGGCCTTTCCTCTCACTTATTCATCAGATCTTAAATCCCAGAATGACCCACTAAACACATAAATATCTCAATTTTTTCCCAACAGTCAGCGCCATTACGGACATAGCAATTGCAATTGATAGTAGGAGTTGCTAATTGCCAGGTATGACGATTATTACATGCGAATTGTGTCATTATATTGTTGTTTAGGTCTTGAACTTGAGTGAACTAATTCTCTACACAAAATGTAGTTTGTTTACGAGAAGAGAAATTCATTAGAAACATGGTTGTGATCGGTGCTGTTATATATAGGCTTGAGAGTCGGTTTATGTTATTATACAGTAGTTTATAATAGGGAAGAGTTATTTATTCTTAAAACTGAGTAAATTTATAAATAATATCTGTTTATTTTGACACTGCAAATTAGGTCCGCCGTACATCCAGAATTCCAGATTCGAAAATAGTCAGTCGAGAAATGGGTTATTTTTAGTTGGCCGAAGAGTTTAGATTATCATTTTAGCTTTATTTCCTGCTAGGATCTACAATTACTGGAAGACACAGCAGCAGCGGTCAGGTAACATTTATCCAGATCCATTTATAACCTAACGAATCGCGTTCAGATATCCGAAATCTAAATTAAAAGGTTTAAAAGTTGAAGTTTATTATTCTATCAAGTAGATAAGTTATGAACATTGAAGTGCACGTGAGCCTAAGACAAGTAAGTAGGAGTTATAAAAAATTATTTCCAGGGATAATGAATAAATCGAGAAGTAGAACTGAACAATCATAACTTCGTGCAGTAGGAGCTTCAATACCATGAACCCATGCCTTCCTGAAGAAGGTTACGTATCCAGCCCTGCGAGCACCCCAGACACTTCAGTGGACGAGGAAAAATTCCTGGTAAACCGCTTTATTCACAAAACAATCACTAAACAACCACACAACAAGTGGTACCACTACCAAAACCTTCCACTAGCCATATTTTCTGTTAGTATTTGTCAGGTAAGTCGCTTCGGTGATATTTCTCTTTGATGTTAGCACATGCTCTTCAGATAATTTTCCACATATTGTCGACACCTGCTCTCAATAAGTTCCTAAGATTCGAACCAAGTAAAAGATATGAAATTTGGAGGTATGTGACCTACATGTTGGTGCATGATGATTGGTCCCATTTAGCCCTAAATGTGGTCATTCAGTGCATTTTTGCTTCGCTCCTGGAATTAAATCAGGTAAGGAATATACAGGGTGTCCAAGATTAGGATGTCTAAAGCCGTCCACATCGAGTTTCTAAGATTTTGTAGGTTGCCATCACAGCAAACTCCCCAGAAAGTTTCTACTGTGCAATGTTTATTGACCTTCGAATTGTGCAACTTTTTTCTATTTGGACCAACTCTCTTTCCATTTACGAGATTCCCATGCTAGACATCATTATCTTGGACACATTAACTACAGGGTGACCATTATCTATCAAATTATATGGATGTATTTAATTCATAAAGGTAAAAAAGTTTACGTTGCGTCCCGGTTTGAATGTTTATTTTTCTTTTTTTACTAAATCACAGTTGATTTATGAATATGTGTACCAAGCTGTGAATAAATATTTTCACTCGAAGCTGCAAAGCTGTTGACTACATATCTGTAATTAAAGAATAAAGATCTATAGAAGGTTTAGGATGCCGGAACAAAAACTTGAAATTCCAAAGCTGATTATACCCCACAGAGGGGGTTATTTCAATAAATTTTAAATTGGTGCCATCGTGTGTCCCCCTCAAAAGCAGAATTGACATGTCTTGACTTTTCACGATATTTTTGCAATTATCTAAAATAACCATTGTGGAAAGTTTTCGTTGGAACATCCTGTAAATAAGTTTGCCTAAAACGCCTTAGTTTTGGTTAAGGAATTTTTGGTCAAGCATTGAACACTCATTTCAGAGATATTCTGTATACTCAAATATTCAAGAAAATTTGGAGTCTCGTAACTTCGAAATAAATAGCCTTGCAAAATTCATTGTTGGCAGAGATAAGCACTGAAGGTGCCGAAAATATGAGTTCAATTCGCAACTTTTGTTGACTGTTATGAACAGGAGTAGTAAGATATCACTGAGGCTGAAATTAGAATTGAAACTACGCCGTGAATAGCTCTAGTTGGGCTCTATTAATGATTAAATGTGCATTTATTAACGAGTCCCCCATATAACGAGGTGAATAATGGCCACTCAGATAATAGCTTTTTGATGAAAATTTATATTTTATTTTAAAATCTAGGGTCGTCTAAGAGTCCTGGCAATTTATGTCCTTGGAGGCATAACAGGCGTTTTAGGAGCTGCCTGCATTCATCCTGATTTAGTGGTAGGGGCTTCAGCTGGAGGTTATTCTTTGCTGCTTTCCAATGTTGCAGACTTAATGCTTGTAAGTGTAAAATCATTATTTGCGTATCCTGATTAATAGAGAGCATTAAATGATATAAATTTCAGAATTACGAAACAATCACCTATAAGCTATATCGGGCAGTATCTATTGGCACTTTAATTCTATTTGATGTGGTGTATGACATAGTCCACGTGTGTTCAAAAAGGGAACCTCGAGTATCTTGGCAGGCGCACTTCTTTGGAGGTCTCACCGGAATGTTTTTAGGTAGATTTTTGATCAAATTTTGATGGTTCCAAATATATATATATATGTATATGTTCTAGGACTAGTGCTATTTAGGTGCAAGAAACCAAACAAAACCAGAAAAGTGTTTTTTAGCATGGGACTTACATTCTACTTAATTTTTGTTATAAGTTTTATAGTTTTAACTGTTCAAATTGGAAGATGTACGTCAAGAACTGTCTCAACTTACCCTTTGCATCGCAATACTTATTTATGCTAACGGTTTATGTGTTATTTTGGTGGGCAGTGCTTTATTATATAACGCAATATACATATAATATACAGGGTGAGGCAGAAACAATGGGCCAACACTAAACTGAAAATACTAGTCATCAAAATATTGTGATTGGGCTCAACATGACTTATACCAATGTCGCTGATTTAAGAGTGTTCAAAGTTTACATTTTATTCAGAAGTTTCTCAATAATTAAGAAAGTTTTGATAGTGTAAATCTGAAAGTTGGTAGTTGTACGTATTTTAGTGTGAGAATTACAACTTTTAAGGTTATTTTGATGTTACTCCTAAAAGGCGCTAGTTTCACCGTATCATTTAAGTAATTTAAGACATTTTTTTATCTATTGAGCCATGTTTAAAACAAGTCAAGAATTTAAAAGAACACTCAATTCTACAGAGAAAATATCTCTAGTTTCGTGTTGGCCCAATCTTTCTGACTCACCCTGTATATGGCGTCTATGGTGATTTATTACTCGTGTATAAGTCAAAAGCCACTATGGCACATTAAAAGCAACCATTATCTCATCATTTATAAATAGATATGATTATAGTTTTCTCGATCAACTCAACCAGTACAAATGTGTTTCCTGTGGAATAACTTAGTTTTCGTGTAACTCCGTATGGTTGACCCATTACAATTGGAAATTGAGTAATGGTTAAAAAGGTTTTGTGCTTTGTCCTATAAACTTTTAGCTATAATCTTGAATTGCTATAATAATTGGTGAATTATTGTCAATCTGAATTGATAAGTTTTTTCACTGTAAAATCTGATAAATCATGTAATTTGAGATTAAATTTGAATTTTATTCATAGCTAGTACTTAGTTTAAAATTAAATCACTATCCTATGGAGATATTTCAATGTTTAAGTTCATTAATCATGTCCGCCATTTTGTCCATAAATAATGTAAGTGTTGGAATTATTGCAGCAGAGATTGGAATTTATCCCATTGATTTTTTTTATCTTTAAAAGTGAATTTGGCCCACTTGTTTAACTTGTTACAAGCTATTTAGGATCAGTGCTTATTATTATTGATAATTTTATAATTATAATTTCGTTTTTAATTAAATTCGCAAATTTGCATTAAGCACGAATCTCTAATGATTTAAATTGTTAATTAATATTCATAGATTTTCTGAGTAAACTCGAAGCATGAAAGTTTATCAGGTTTTTTGGCGTGCACATGTAAAGTCCGGGGTGACTCTATACCATACTGACGTTCAGATTAAAAGAAAAACTCTTAGTTCCTAAATTTTAGTTTTATTTCTTAAATTTATATCCCACTTTCTTTCTTCTTGTGCTAGGCACTCCAGGACTTAATTTAGGCTTTGGAAAAATAGCGTCATATAGAATTGCCGCAAGAGTCCTGGTCCCCACAGCTGAACGAACTCATTCTCTCCATACCCTGCCGTTATTTGCACCCTAACACCATCGCTGTTTTTCTTCCATTTTCCATTTGCTTACTGTACATTTTTGCACATATATTCCTTTCTTCTATTAAATTTATGCTCTTCAATATTTCCTTGTAAATCTTTCTGTCTTGTCAGAAAAAGACCGTGGCACACCTTCAAACAAATAGCGGAACCAATGTTCCTGAAAGATCCAAGTATGGTAGGTAAATCACACAATATATGCGATCACACGGTAGATAAACGAAATGGTTTTAAATATATTTCTGCCGACAAATCTAGCTCATCTTCGGCGCTCTGCTTATAAGGATTTTGGTGAAAGTTGCTATTTTGTTATTAACGTCACGATCAGAATCACAAATCCAAATATAAAGCCGTGTCAAGGATTGCCTGCAATTTCGTAAACTTTCACCTTGTATATACGATTATACCTATAAAAAACACAATGGTTTTTATGTTACCACGTTTAAAGATTTCGTATCATTCAATACGCCTATTAAATTAGTCTAAAGATTTTATAAAAAAACTTTATTATTTACAAAAACTAATAATAAATTCAACGAGGTGATATATGTGAAATAGAAAGGAAGGTAAAAATAGACTAACAATATTTTGTACTATAAAGACAGAATAAAAGAAAATTTGTGAGAAGAGGACAGAAATGTAAGAAAAATCTAGAAATCGAAGTTGAATGAAGTGAATGAAAATAAATTTCAAGGCTGCAAAAAAGGAAAGACTAGAGAACCACCTATACAACTAAACCAAAGCAAATCACATTATTTAGTTTTTCCCAATTTGATCGATTTGTCCTTGGAGGTTGTTGACGACCTCTGGAGGGAATTGGTCGCCCAAGATCTCAAAGAGGTTGATTTTTTGGTCCCCGGGTATGCTCTCATATGCGCCGATTTCGATGCCTTCCTGCACCTAAAAGTAGAAAATGAAAAGAAAACGTGACAACATCATCTTTTATAATTTACAAGATGTATGTCAGGGTGTTTATGTAACATCGTATTATTTTATTCACGCGAATATCTTCATCAACATCAAGGAATTACGTAATGAGACAACTTTCATTTTTAATGTTAATCATCTTGAGACGTCGGCTTATTGTGTCGGTTTGATTGCTGAGAGGAAAAGATAGGAAGAAGGTCGATTTGGTTGCCGAACTTCAACGTTTTAATTAAGCAGTTTAAGACATAAATATACATAGTTACAGAATGGTGAAGTAAAGAAGTTTGCCAATTAGTGTTTATTGTGCCTCTACGGTGCCATCAAAGGACACAAAGTCCGAGAACAACCTATAGATATTTTGGGTGGAAGTTCCTTAGGTGAAAATAAGTTCCTTTGAACATGTGTCTGGAAATACCTCCTAAGGGCGCTAAGAGCCCTTTAAATGCAATGATCAATAAGTGGGCTTTTTCTCAATATATCAGAACCTATTAAAGTTACACGGGTAATGTTAAAAAAATTCAGAATCGGTTGAATTTTTCAAGAAGTGTGTATTGAACAAGTAGTGTTACCAAGAAATTTGCAGACAAAAATTCGGGAATTTCTTTCTCTTTCTAATAGATCTACATTCTTTGAGAAATTTCGCATAAAAGGGGTAGTCTTGCTGGAAGCAACAATTTTGAATTCATCACCTTCGAGAAAAATGCTATTTTACAAGTCAATGCACGTTAAAAATATTTTCATTTTTCAGATTAAAGATCATAATTTTTAGGTCACCATTTTCAAAGTGACACGTGTTTATGGGGCCTTGTTTTTTATTTTGAACACCTAGTCTACCTACACGAACACTAAAATTTCAACTCTGACGCTACAGTATTTTCTTGCCCGTCACCTTTTGCGCTATACTTATACTCCCTATGGTCAAAGGAAGGAAATGAAATTTTAATATCTCTAATAAAAAAAAGGTCCTTACTTTCTGAATCTGAGCATCCTTGGGTATCAGAAACGTCTGCTGAGCCTGTCTGATAGCCTCATTTGTATAGGCACTACCTTCTTTTTGAGGCAGGGCTGACGCCAAGGCCACCAAAGCAAGAGAGATAAGGGCTAATTTCATTTTTCTATTTCTGAAAATTTTATGACCATTAACTCTCTAAAAAAAAGAAATCAATTCACCCACATAATATTTTACAAATTCGCGACACTTTCACTATCACAAATACGATTAAGCCTTACCTTATTAATAAATGATTGCCCGCCAAACAACGTAGACAGATACTGGGTATAAATGAATTCTCCAATGGTTCGTTTTGCTAATCTCTTATATAAGTGTGGTACCATCTCCATTTGACTTTCCCCCAGTACCTGCACGTTACAGTACTGCGGTTATGGTACCACTATTCCGACCTGACCTGAAGATGGACGAGCCTAGATTCCTTTTTTTGCTCATTCTTGTGCGTAGATCCGGATATTGAAGCATAATAATTATTGTTGTTGGCCAAATAGAACCATAAACTCTTTGAGAAATTGAAGAACAAGTAGTCTTTTTATTGTAACAAAGAATCTTGAATGGTAATTTCATGCCTATTATCAAGAATTAAAATTCAGTACGAGCATGTAACATTATTTATTTTATGGATTTAATATTTTAGGCTAAATCTATTGGTAAACTTAAAATCAGGCTATTGATAATAAATTTCATAGAAAATATATTTAGAAACCTAGTAAATCATTCAAACTGTGTTAAATCCGAACCACAACGAATCTACATTATTCAGTATCAAATTCTATATTCATATAATGCCAAAACAACAATTGACTCTTAATGTTATCCAACATTTAATAATAAGAGTTCAATGATAAACATATTCTATTATACAAAAAAGTTTAATTAAATTTATATAAAACACGTGGTAGTGGTTAATGCCGTTGATCATGATATAAAAAATTGACGCTTATATACAGAGTGTTCGGGTTAAGTACTTACCACCCTTGTAAAGTCTTTATTTCTTCGCCGATTTTGACTTTTTTTTTGATAATTAGATATTTAAAATTTGCATTTGTCTAGCGAGTACAATGATCTCTTCACGCATGATCATGGCTAACTGAGTGCATTTTTATGAGATCAAATTTCAGAAAGTACTATTAGGGCTTTTTTTAGAATAAAGGTGAAGGCAGATTTTCATTTAGAATGATCTAAAACCCACCTGTACCAATTTTTATTTTTCTGCTATACAGGGTGTTCGAGAAAATCAATAAAATATGCTTTTTATGTAGACAACTTTTAAAATTTGCAAAAAATCTATTTTAACAATCAAATTGATTGGCGGTCGCTCAAGAAAAAAACGTAGGGCTAATATTAAACAACTTTGAACCGTTTAAGTACTAAAAACTAACCTTTTTACAATAAATTAACATTAATCTCAATTTAAGATAGAATAATAAATTATTAACTGAAACAAAACAGTTTTTTGGGTTAAATATTAATATTTTCAATTAACCCCCCAAATTTTATTATAAATTTTTCAATGCATCGAGGATTACTTCTTAATACATCATTTAATTGATGTTGAGTTATGGTCCAACAAGCTTCTCTAATGCGTGCACAAAATTCTTCGTGGGTCCGGGATCTTGTGGCATAAACTTTATTTTTTATTGCTCCCCAAAAAGAAAGTCAATGGACGTAATATCCGCAGATCAAGGCGGCCAACAAATAAGAGGACTATTTTGTCCGATCCAGAGTTTGGGAAAACTATCATTTAACCAATTTCTCCCATTAATCGCATTATGAATGGACCAATGTTGGAAATGTAAGCTGTAGCGGAAAAATTCAGCCGAAGCTCAACAACTGGGTCACTGTACTTAGTTTGTACAAAATTTAGGAAACAAGTAGCATTCAAACTTTCGTTGAAAAAATGTGGCCCAATAATTTTTTAATTCACAATACCACAGAAAACATTTACTCTTGAGAAGCATTGTCGTTTACATTCGATTATCCAATTCGAGTTATGATCACTCCACGTTCTACTATTTTGTGCCAACACTACACTGATTGTCTTTAAGATAGCTTCATCGATATATAAAAAGTTTTTTAAAAATGTTAGGATCTGCTGGATCCCTACCCCCCTTCCCTGCAGCCACAAACAGAATTCCATTCTTAGATTTTGATCTCTAGCTTCAAGTGTAGGAAGAATTTTTGGTTTAAAAAGTTTCTTACCACTTTTTTTACAACATATTTTATTGATTTTCTCGAACATCTTCTATAGCAGAAAAATTAAAACTGGTACAGATGGATTTTAGGTCATTCTATATAAGAATCTGTCTTCATTTTTATCCTAAAAAAAACCCTAATACTTTTTGAAATCTGATCCCATAAAAATGCACTGAGTTGACCATTACTATAGGTAGTCATCGTACCTACTAAACAAATGCACATTTCAAATATCTAATTAATTTTAAAAAAATCAAAATCGGCCAAGAAATAAAGATTTTACAAGGGTGGTAAGTCCTTAACCCGGACGCACTGTAAATACTTTCAAACCCTATTGTAAGACTTAACTACGTTCAGTTTAAACTTTGATTAACTTTGAGTTCTCCCACAAGAAAATTCATAATAATACACTGTTTTAAACATAATTTATTAACTAGCCTCACTTGTACAATCGAACCTTAGTTGATTTAGATATGCCTTACTGCCAAATAAGGTCAACAATTTTAGGCTTATTGTTAGTCCAAGAGTCGGTGCTGCAAATTATGTTTGCGAGCAGAAATTAAAATCATTAAATAAGTAGTTAATCGTCACTTTTGACCTTAAAATGACCATGATAGTCTTTAAAGTTTGCTCGACATACTGCGAATAATTCAATAAGTTCAAATCTATAAATTAAAACAATTATTGTGGTTTTGTCACTTAAAAGGAATGTACGGCATTGATTATACAGTACCAAGTTAAAGTAAAGTAACTTTTATTATATGCCTTAAATTCATCTTTAATATACTGTATAAAATAAATGAAAAAATTCCGATTCGCAATTGACGAAATCATGGATGGATACTTGGGGATTTTAACTAACACTATGCTGCCGTATGCAAAATACGACATGCCTTTACGTTGGTGTTTCCAACACGACAATGATTCTAAACGTACGACAAAAATTGTAAACAAATTTTTGAAGATAAAAGCGTTACAGTCATGGAGTGGCCGGCACAGAGTCCCGATCTGAATCCCGTAGGAAACCTATGTGATTTAATTGATAAAAAAATCCCAACATCCTGAAAAATTCAAAAACAGTGCTGAACTCTTTAAGGCCATTAATATAGCCTGAAACGCTGTGCCCAAAGAAACTATTGAGAAACTTATTGGTTCTATGAGAAGATGTCTAGACGTTATCGAAAATAAAATACTAAATATTAACTTGTTTTATCATTAATCATTTTTCTTCACAACGTTTCTTTACTTTTGCTCGTCGTTCTTTTAAATATCACTCAGTGTAACGTTATTGTGAGCAGGAAAAATTCTTTTGTTTTACTTTTAAGTCGTATTTATCTAGTACTTATATAAAAAAATAAAATATGTTTTTATTTTTAATATTCATTTAAAATATTACAAAAACTTAAATATTTCTCCACTTTTGCTCGGAACTGTACATAACAAGTAATTTTTTTATTTTTCTCAAATATGTTCTGTACGCTTAAGGCGTATTATTCAGTTTTTTTAAATTTTGTTTGAGAATAACGCCTCACAAATAAATAAGAGTTGGTGGAACAATTCCAGGCACATCATTCTCAGTTAAAACTAGTTGAGAATAACATTCGTCCTTTGCTCAGAGCTCGGATGAAAATCTTTGACAAAAAATCTCACGATTTTAAATGGTTACTTTAAGGTAAGTTACGATCGTAACTGATTATTATAATCTATTTAAACCTTTTTCTCTTTTCTTCCATAAGTTTTTCAAACCTAATAGCAGCCAAGTGAGTATAATTTGAGTCTTGTCCCAATGAATAAAATTTGTAACAATGACGTAAACTGGGAATTTCTCAATAATTACTAATATCTACTGAACATCGATTTTATGACATTTAATCATTATCGCTGAAATATGAATGTTGGTAACTAACCGCTTAAAGTAATTTATAAAATTTACTTTTAAATGGATGCACAGACTTGTGGAGGCCATGAAATGAATCTTCTTACTAAGCGTACGGGTAGATACTGAAAGAGAATTTAGAATATATGGCTAATCTTAAAAGGTCAAAACTTGTTACCAATTACCAACTGCTTACGCCCCTGGTGATTTATAACATACCGAAGACGGTCATAATTACCTTGAACCTTCATTTCGAAGTCCATTAGACTTCTACCGACTAGAAACCGTAGTAAATAACATCGTAGAGGCAGAGACCTATTTATTACTAGTGAAGAAACTTTACACTCAAACACATGGATATGGAGAGCTATTAACTGCAAGAAGAAAATAAAGAATATGTCCAATTGAATGGGTATTTATATGCTTTCACATCATTCCTCAAGCGAAATTACTTTCTAAAGTTCATCAAATCCATCAAAATTTTCTTAATTGAGAAGCGCTCTGAAAATAAAACGAAGCGCACATAGACGTGTGTCAATCCAACTAACTCTTTGGAACTTCTGTAAATTTCTCAATTTTCATAAAATCAAGAAAACGGCAACGTTGCGCTTAGCTTTTATTTTCAAAAATGCACGTCAAAGATTGGCAGAATTGTCTATACCTGACAAAAATGTCTAATTGTCTATCACTGCCAACCGTTCGTAATGAGCAAAGAAAACCGCAAATCGGTTATCTTAACCGTTTTCAATATTTCGAAATTATTAATGAATCAGGGAATTTCTCTATCATTTTATTTTTAAAATTCAACGTCACGTATCGACAGGAATGTAAACGAGCTGATTTAAAATTGCCATTCGTAATTGCTCGGACAATTTAAGCACCCAATAGAATTTTGGAAAAAAAATCAAACACGTTCCTTTCTCTGTTTGATCTTTTCCAAGAAAACGCGTTGGTAAATGTTTAAATGCAAACAAACCCATACGCAATCGAATTTGAAAACATCATTCTTCGTCTATTTGCTTATTTATTTAAAGAAGGAATATTCAATGTTTCAGTACGTGTATTTGAAGGTTCTATTAGTTTTCAATTAACAATTACAAAAGAAAATAAAAGAGGTCATTGGGTGATGACAAATATGTTCAAATGGGTCATTAATTCGAAATGAAAGACCCAGGAATTATAGTGATGGTTAGGCAATTTCTAAAATTGAAAGAAATTATAAAATAGGCAGAGAAGAAAGAAACACGCAAGGCATTAATTTTGCAATGCATTAAATTATTTGCAATAGATAATTAAATTCATTAACTCTTAACATTTTATTTTACAATAATGACATGTAAATCGATTCAAGTCACAGGAGGCAGTAAATGTTATTTATAATCCAGAAATAGTATTTGAACAATTTTAAGATTTTTTTTAATCACCGCCAAAATTTGAAAATTTTCACTATTCTGAGACAATAATTAATTTTCTATGCGTTAAGATCCAGTTCAGAATTTTATGCTTAATATCATAAAATTCCTGTGTAAAAAATAAATGTGAAAATTACTGTATGCAAACAACTAAGTTTTGCATTACTGGCTAACGTAGCCAAATTAGAATATTTCGTTTAAGTTTTTAGTAAATATCTTTAAATACAGGTATCTTTTGTTCATTTTTCACTCATGGAGGTGGAATCGATTAACAACAGTAGTTTAGAAAGTTCCACTTTTAAAAGAATTTTCATTAATTGTGCAACCAAAGCTTTGCCTTACTTGAAATGCATTTTCAGAAACAAAAATACTGTTATAGTTTTTTATTTCCAAAAATTAAAAAATATTTTTTAATAATTTACTATATTTTAAAATGAGAAGAGGGTCTTAATATTGCAGTCAAAATAATAAAAATTCTTAAATTGATGATCGCTTATATGTACATTAAATAAAACTGTTAATAGTCAGCCCACAGAAAATATTTTAAAGTTATTAAATATACAGGGTGTTTCATAAATATACCGATAAACTTTCAGGAAATGTGGAGCTCCTAAAAACAAATATTTAAAACGAACAAAGTTAGGTCCGAAATAGCTTCGTTTCCAAGATACAGAGTGTTTAATTTCTTTTTTTTTATATCTTTTAAATATTTCCAAAACGGTTTGAGATACGGACATAAAACTAGAGGCACATTATGGCGGGATAAATGTGCGTGGTCTGGAATAGGCAGAATATTTCCACTTACACCAGTGGCATCACTGCGGCTATTTAATGGGATGTTTATAATTAAAAAAATGGTACTCCACTGACTTTTTTTAAATATAAATATATTTTTTTCAATATTTCATCAATTTTTTATAAAAAAAGGCCTCTTAGTATTTTGTTTGTGACGTAGCCGTTTTAAAGTTAAAAAATAATTTCTCATTCCTATACCTACCAAAAAACCGGATAAGTTTCCAAGTGCGATTTATTTTTAATTTGGGGATATATTTTATTAAATAAAAAAGGTTTGCCTTCATGTCCTTTACCTTTATTAAAAGAAAATTTAAATAATTTCTCCTAAAGAATTAAGTTAAGTTTATACAGTATGCATATCATTTTTTCCTATCATCCTTAATTCTAAGCTAGAATGCTATGATTCAATTAATTTTATATAACTAATTTTGTTCTTTAAGTGTATATGACTTATGTCACATAATAGCATTTTCTGGTATTTCCCTTTTCTATAGATGTATCTATCATATTCGCATTACACCTTAGAATTAGGGATGTACTATACTTTAATCAACTTACAAAACGAAATTACTCAAAAATGATGCAACTTTTCTATAGGTAATTAAATATTAACATAGGCTTTTTGTTCGACGCAATTTCAAAACACATCAAAATAATAGTAGGGTTCTGTTTAAAATTTTTAAGTTTTGACCATTTCTTGATGTCCAGATTGATCCTATTTTTATGGGCATCCTGTACAAAATATTAGACAAAGTTTGGCAGCATACTAAAATATGGGCCGTCTACAGTATTGTGACAAAAAAGAATTACAAAATACCTTTCCGTTTGTTAACAATTTGCAATTTTGCAGAAATTTGCATCAGTTACTTTCAACACTCAATTAAATATATTTTGAAAATTATTAGTTCTAAGATAGCCAACGTATTAATAAACTTGTATTAACATTGAACATAAAATCCAAAAGTGCAAGAATGTATAGGCTGTTCCATTTCAAATAAGTAAACAAGTATCGACTTCAGGTACAACCAGAAGCGTAACGTCATTGAAAATATTTTAAGTAAAGTCGTTCTAAAACTCTTACCGAACCACTCTTAACTTTGGTATTCAGTTTTCTCAAAACGTCTAATGGTGGTTCCCGGTATTAGGTCCTGAAGTTAAAAAAACACTTGTGATGGAAGAAATATATTATCAAAATTCAACTTGTATGCAATATGAATTTACTGAAATAATGCGAAAAACGAGTTAAAAAGTGAATAAGTATGTAAATAAAGTTTCGTTTTAAATTGTTTTTTTTTTTTTACTTCATGTCCATGGTACCATTGAAACTGCTTTCCGACGATATGTTGCAACCATGCCATATTTAAAAAACTGACCTAAGGTGGTTGGGGCGCATTTGGTAGAATATAGTAAATTCATCATACCCTCAATTATTTTTCCCCATCATCATGATAGACGTGTTTTTAGATTTTTCCGTTACCGGTAGAATTTCAAGATATTGGCATTTATATTTTTTTTAAATCCACACTATATAACTAAATCAAAACTTATTTCAATGCTTTTATAAATGAATTCTACACTGTCGTCGTGTGTTTTTCTATAATGGTGATAAACTCTCCAGAAATTCACTTTATTTGTCTGGTTATTATCTATATAAATTTACACCTATGTAATTTTGACTCACAGTTAAATTTTTTTATAAGTTATATGCATTTTCTTTGCTTGTGTCCCATATAGCCTTATATGTATAAGTGCAATAAGGAAAATTTTAATTACATTATATGAAGTATGCATTTTAGTTCTCTTGATCTTTTGATAACTGCTCTTTTTCACTAAATCATAATCTATCACAGTACATTGATTATAACTAAAACTTATAATGATCAGTTGCCACAATAAAATACAATTTATGTAGATATATATGTATATATTATTTTTGTTCCATTTTATGAGTTTTTTATTTCAATTGTAGAATAAGTTGCAATATACTGATCAGTTTTTAACGAAAGATGACTGGGAATCTGGCTCCTCCTGCAATCTAATTACTTCAAGTTAGCTTCAGTAGATGGCTTTGAGGTTAAAAGTCTAGTGAACGCATCTCACATTGAACGGGTGTCTCAATAACCATAGCATCAATATATGGATGCCCCAAGTACCTCAGAACGCCTAGGTTGACCAGGGAAAGGCGTACTGACCCAGAGGGAGAAAAGAATGGGAACCTTTTTTTGTTTTTGGAATGTGAATGTTTTTTATTCAAAATTTATTCATTCGGCTGTGGTTGCCTCCTTTTTATCTTTTCCATATTGTTTTTGTCCTACACTTGTATTGTTTAACCCAAGGCTATTTATAGATACTTATTAACAATAAGCCATGTTGTGATGATTTTTTATTTAATATTTAAAAATTATATCATGAAAATATGTCAGTCCAAATAAGAAAAAAATAAAGATAACCACAATGGCTTTCTATAATAATAATTCAATCAAAAAAATTTTAAAAAAACACTACCGCAAGCCATCCCTCATTACAAACAGAAGTTCTGAGATTTCCATAATTAAAAATCATACATAATTCTATGACTTTTGATAGAAAAAATACCAAACGGGTCTTATTAAATACTCCTCTGCAAAAGCTCGTATTCATCAATTAATTCGGCCACTGAAGGTCTCGCTTTTACATCGTATTGCAAACAACGTTTTATTGTACGTATTACAGAAGGAGGCACCCAATCAGCAGGAGGAAATGAAATTTTATGATTCGGGTCTACAATTGCCGTTAATTTACTCCATAACTGCTTCAGATCTTGAAACGGTGTTTTCCTATAGACCAACTGATAGAGAATGCAACCAAGCGACCAGACGTCCGACTTAAAATGGATCTAAATAAAAGAGTCGCTTCATAAAAAAAATAATATTGTGTATTTTTTTTACCTTATATTTAGCTTTTCCATAACTAGGACTGTCCATATTGGCATTGGTCTGCTGACTGAACGCTTCTGGACTCATGTAGTTGCATGATCCTTCTTGATTGGATTTAAAGACACAGGTCATGTCCCCTTGTACTTTGCTTGCTATCCCGAAATCTATCAGTTTAAGTACCTCTTCTGCTCTGATGAAATTTGCCGGTTTTAAGTCTGAGTGGATGACACCTAGATGCCGCAAATTCTATAAAGCTTGATAGACAGAATATTCAACAAATGAAATTGCGATTCAGGTTAATTTAATTATTGAAGTTGGAAGACATTGTATTAGAAGCTCACCATTATCATGTATTTGTTTGACTGCATATAACATTTCCATCCAATAAAACATCAACATATGGTTAGGTAAATTTGACTGATTTGAGGCTAATTGCTTTAATATTGCACTTAAGTCAGAGCTGCCTTTTTCTAGTACTACTGCTAGTTTTTCATCTCTGATTTCACTAGAAAATTTCACGTGACAACAAGGTCCTACTATTGAATTTATTACATTCTACTTTTTTATAAGGGCTTCTGACAGTCAACTTACTAATCAAACATTTTAATAATCCTATCACAAGTTTGCAGGGTTTCTAGTAACTTTACTTCATTGATATAACCACTTGACATTGAGCTATCTGATAAGCATACTACTTTGATTGCCACTTGGAATTGCTCATCTGGATGAACACAGCAGAAGACTTCAGAACTGCCCCCTTTTCCCAACAAACTTATCACTTTGTACTCAATATTATTTACAACAATTCGATTGTAACCATCTTCGGCAGTGTATATCATAGGTTGTACATATTGTACCTAAATAAAAGTAAATTTATGGTATTCATCCTTTATGCATGTATCTCATGTGTGCATTGGAAAAATAAATAATAATGACCCTTCCTTTTAACATCTTATCTATTAACAGGCATTTTCCAATAAGGAAATTGCAAAACATTTGTTCTTTTTACATTCATGAGGATCCATTTAATGTATCATAATTAAAGTAAATTCAAAAACTTACCATATGATTATCTGGAGCATCGACCATAGGAAACTGAAGAAAATTATGAGATTTGTCCATTGAAAATGGGGTTCCATGATTTTTCTTCACAGAATAAATAGTATTCATTGGCTTAGTAATTGGAGTTTTAAATAATGGCTGATTAAATTTCCTAGCACTCCCAAAACTTGGAGTTCTCATCACAGTTGGATGTTTAACTTCACTTTGGGGAATAATGTTTATTTTTGGGGTCACAAAGTTTCTCTCAATTTTCTTTAGAGGAGTTTGCAAGGCTAACATCGAAAAATCAACATTGAAACTGTCATGCTGGTTCTCTGCAGCCATTGGTAACTTCAATGGGACATTTGACGTTGAAATATTCTCTTTATTTTCAACTGCATGTTCTTGAAAAACTAAATTATTCCATGTTTCTTCAAAAATGGGGGTTAATGTTGAATTGTAAGAAATTGTTGATTTGGAGTTATTTAGGTTTATGGGCGTTAAAGGGTAGTGAGGAGGAGGAGGAGGAGGAGGAGGAGGAGGAGGTGGGTTTTCAAGTTCCTCTTTGTTTTGGTCACATAACGCAGAATTATTTAAAAGGCCTTCACAGAAACTGTCATTTAAAATTCTGGATAAGTCTTCAGAAACAACATTGCTTTCTTTCCCTATGTCCTCATCATATTGTTCAGATTCAGCTTCTTCAGTTGAAGAGGTTGAAGTATCTAATAGTTGTCTCTTAATGTCCTCAAGGTCTATGGGAGGCACATTGAAGGTTCTTCCTGGCACATATTTCCTATAAATAAAAATATTAGCAAATATAATAGAGAGTACTAGAATAGTACTTACCATTTGATAGTAGAAGTTAATGAGTTTTCTTCCTTGCTTTCCATATTTGCTTGGCGCTTTGTTTTGCTTTAACTGAAGACGAACTTATGAAAAGATACTAATGGCTAGAAGATCATCCTATTAAGTAAATATAGGTAAGTATTCAATAGTAACTCAGTTCAATCCTTCTCCAATATTTTTATTCAAATTTTTACCAAAAATTGAAGCGGCTTTTGGCAAGAAAGTCAAACACCAATGCCAAAACGTCCTAACGGTTCCGAACCAAGCCAGCTCGTATACAGCGTTGCCAAGTCTCCTAATTGTTATTTGTATGAATAAATATTAGAAATCTAATTATATTTAATACATAAACCATTACTTTTAAAAATATAAAGAAATTATTATCTTTTATTGGAAATAAAATATGTACGATAGAAAGGAACTTTATTTCGTGTGAATTTGCGATTACTATACAGGCGATGTTATCCACCACTGGCAGACTATTGGTGTTACCCGGCACTTGAAATATACTATGTGACATGACTAATTGGTTTAAAGAGGTTCACTTTTCACCTTTTTACTTATAGAACACCAAGTATAGCAGACAGAACTACCGAGTTAAATATCTTCAGAACGAAATACCGAAAATAAAAGTAATAAAAACAAATACTAAAAACCAAACCTAACAATATTGGTTTATAGGTTACGAACGTATTGGGGCAGTGTTGCCAAGCGTAGGATTATAATAATATTTGTATCACTTATTGCACCCTCAGTACTATCATAACTTTAATAGTACCATGCCTCATTTTCGTACTATTTTTCTAAACCTTGTAGCCATTTCACGTTATTTTTCGTAAGACGAAAACTACTAAAAATTCTCATTGAGATTGCGGCACGATTTTCGAAATTCCAGTTTGAGACAACAAACCGTAATAAATTTGTGTTTTGTTCGGCGTTTGGTTCATTGCACGATGTGTACGAAGTTTAAACACTATTTTAATTTTAATTTTATATATTTTTTAACACAATTTCGTCTTTTTTAAGGATATTGCAGACGTACTTTTAAATCTGGCTGACGTCACTCAGACATTCTTTAACTTTATAAAGGGCAGTAATCATGTGACGTGTATGTTTATTGTGTAAAAATCCCATAGTATTATTTAATTTAAAAACCTGACAACGCCGATTATCATCAATAATCAATCATCAATCAACAAATAAAAAATGAAAATATAATCGATTACTATCACCAAAAGAAAACAAATTATTTAAATTAAAGCAAAATCAATTGTATTTTATGTAAATAACGTGTTACATCGCGTTCCAAACCTTCCTTATTCTATTATTAGCTGTAATGGGATTTAACCAGAAAATAAACAATATTTATTTATCTTCTGGTTGATGCGTCAAGAGTTTAACGTGAACTGTGCCTATCCAGTGCTCCTTGGAAATGGCACCTTCCAAGCTATTTAAGTTTAAACATGAAGCCCAGAATCCAAATGGCAAGAAGAGCAAATTCAAGTCTAGTCAACCTGCAGACAATATAAGTTATGACTTTGCCTCGAAGTTATTGGGAAACTTGAACTTACTGAGACGAGACAAGAAGTTTTGTGATGTTGAAATCAAATTGGGCAACAAGGTTTTTAATGTAAGCATAAGCATGTGTGTTCCTATTGATTTACATGAAAGAGACTGTGATACTTACTAACTAATCAAATTACTCTTTAGTAAAAATATAAAAGTAAAAATTTCTTTTGATATCACATTTCATATTGAGTATTTATTGATAATTGTAAATAATTTGGTCAATTCTCTACTTTTGAGATCATTTATATGCATATAACTGTTCTAAACTTTCTTCTCATTTTTGATTAAAACATGTTATTTGTGATTATATAAAACACAATACTTGAAATAATGTAATTCGAATATCACTGGAGGTGTAGATATGAAAAAAACTTAAATTGTTGCTAATATTTAGTATATTTTCAATGATTGGTAAAACAATAATTTGAATTTTTAAAACTGATTGTTCTTATTTAGTCACCCAGTATGTGCAGGATGTTAATTTTACTTTGTCATGCTTTTAAGTAAGACTTTCATTTTTTTACATAGAAATATCATTCAGAACAGAATTTAAATGTTTTTTCTTGGGAAACTAGAGAAGACATTTTAATTAGTTTTAGAACGATCTTCCTATATCAAAAAATTAATATTTTGCAACTGTTTAAAAATATAGCAAAATTGAGTGGCTGAACACTGTACATAACATAACATTTCTAGGCTCACAGAGCAATTCTCGCAGCCAGTAGTCCTTACTTCCATGCCATGTTCACAGGAGAACTTTGTGAAAAAGATCAGAAGTGTATAGAACTACATGGAGTGCATCCTAGTACCTTTCAGATAATACTCGACTTTATGTATTCAGGAATTGTTACTGTTAACAAAGACAATGTTGAGGATTTAGTGATTGCGGCTGACATGTTTGAGATTGTGGAAATTATAACTGAATGCACATATTTTCTTATTGACCAACTACATGAAACTAATGCCATCGGAATTTTCTTGTAAGGAGCTCATTGAAGCTTTTAAATATGACTTACAATTGTCTTAATTTTTGCAGATTTGCCCGAGATCACAATATACTTGAATTAAAAGTCTCTGCAATTAGGTTTATTGAGGAGCACTTTCCTAAAGTAATAAAGGAGGATGAAATTTATGATATTGACAGGGAAACTTTTACTAATTTTTTATCATCTGAGTATTTAAAAATTGATTCTGAATGTGAAATTTTTCATGCTGCCATGAATTGGATCAACCATGATATTGCCAATCGCAAACAATATGTTTTTGATATTTTGCAGAAAGTCAGGCTGCCTTTAATCTCTTTTAGTAAGATATTTTAATCCATAAATTAACTATTTTTAATTATTTTAAATATCTTGTAGCATTCCTTGAAAGGGCCATCAACGAATGTCCAGACACAAGTCTGAAGGTTGCCCTTAAGTCCGTTCACAATGACATGGTGAGCCAAAAAGGGGCTCTAGTGCCCCTTAATGTTAAGCCAAGAAAATGTGCTAAGAAAGATATTTATGTTATTGGGGGATCGAAGAGGGAACTTCATAGTGTTTGGGACAGGGGTTTAGAGATGCATTATGTCTCTATTGAGAAATTCGATACGTTCACCAAGTAAGTCTTATTCTTGAGAATGCTTTGGTACTAACTGGGTTAACGTAGGAAATGGACGGAAGTACCTGATATGCGTGTGAACCGCTTAGTTCCAGGTGTAGCCTCTTTAAATGGCCATATATACGTGGTAGGCGGGGAAGAGGGTTCAAACATCCTTTCCAGTTGTGAACGATATGACCCTATAACCAAAATCTGGACTGATGTGGCCAGTATGTTGATTTCCAGATGCGAATTTGGATTGTGTGCTTTAGACGGGTATTTGTACGCCATGGGTGGGTGGGTGGACACAGACATCAGCGGTTCCATTGAGAGGTACAATCCTAGGATTGATACGTGGGAGTTGGTGGGGAACTTGTCTGAGCCGCGGTTCAGTATGGGACTAGTGTCTTATGAAGGTAATTGGATTTTTCTAAAATTTGTAAAAACGACCACGTAATTTTTAATTTAGGATTGATTTATATGGTGGGTGGTTGCTCCCTAAACCAAAGAAACATGCAAGATCTGATGAGTTACAATCCAGTCACTGGGGAGTGGCAGAAGTTACCTTCGATGACTGTTGCCAGGTTTCAAATGGGGGTTGCCGTCTTAGATGATTATTTGTATGTTGTGGGCGGCACTCATCGGCAACAAGTATTAAGTTCTGTAGAGAGATACTCGTTCAAGAAGGTAAGTAAACAAACTGCAAATATATTATACTTTTTTCATTTACTTCCAATAGTATTTCAGAAATAAAATCAATTGTACAAGGTATTGATATTCGTGAATTTTCCCGTAAGAAGTGTATATGCTTCATGTCGTGTTCCCACTTGCATTTCCAGATATATAACAAAATAAGTAGGTGCCTATCATATAAACTACAATCATTAAATTGCATAGTGTACAAATCTCAACATTTTAAAACCTGCAGGGGCTATAAGAAAAAAATTAAGATTGAAATTGAAGTTTGACACTTTATATATCTTAGAGCATTGAGAAATAAAAATGCGATTTGCTATCTTTAGTAAAATAATTTATCACTCTTAGTACGAAAAAAATTTCTGAAAAAAAGAAATATAGTATAATGGAGAATTCTGTACTTATGCCTCTAAAAAAGAAAATAAAATCATCTATTCTTCTTTAAAGTATTAATTGTGATAGTGCTTATTTTTTTAATCTTATATTTCAGAACAAATGGGAGATAGTCCCAAACATGAAATTGGAAAGAAGCGGTCCTGCAGTGTCGGCCATAGATGGGTTTCTTTATGTTATAGGTGAGTTTAGAATTGGGAATTTTAAATAAGAAAAGTCATTGAATGAAATTGGATTGATGATGAAATGTTAACATGGAAAAATGGAAGAATTTTTTCCTATAACTTTAACTGATTTGCATAAATTATAAAAACAAAATTTATTCGAGGTGGAGCCCAAATTCACGCTACTCCTTTTTATCGGGCTCAATGCACCATTTCCGCTGTGGAGTGTTTCGACCCTTACAAAAACACTTGGTCTGACTGTCCTCCATTGTCACAAACCAGGGCTGAGGCTGGAGCTGTGGTTATATGATCTCTAGATTACGTCGAGGGATCAGAGGCTCATTAAAACATTGAGATAATCATTATAGGGATCGTGGGTCTGATATATGCCAATTGGTGGACATAATTTTACCTAGAAATGTGTCGCTTGCTTGTTGTTTGACACCTCACATCGTGTATATTACTTTAAATGTAAATTTGGCTATTCAAGGTAAGCTAATGGCTGATTCAAGCAAGTTATACGGTGTGTATTAATGTACAAGGTGGTCCAAATTCGATGGGATTCTCCAAAAGATAAGTTTGTAATCTGAAGAGTTGTACAGAAACTGACATGCTTTTTCTATGCTCAATTTTAATAAAACAATTATTCGAGCCATTCACCTCCGTCTACTAACATTTCTTCAACTATTTTTCGTAACTTTTGATCCAGAAAACATATAATATTTATGTAACATAAAAAACTGGTATTATCAGCATAAATGGTAATGGGACACTAAATTAGGCAGTAGTCGATCTTGCATGTTACGTATGTATATTAAAAATAATTGTGGGCTTAACATACTGTCTTTGAAACCTCCCTTGCTCATACTTTCATATGACCGTTTCTGAGAAAACCTCAAATCCCATCGATTTTTGACCAGGCTCTATATAGAACGCTCGGTATATTTTGCAAACCGTTTATACGAATTTTATGAGATTATATATACAGTGTGTCGAAAATAAGGATGTCTAGTAAAATAATTTTGCAGATCGATTTGCACCATGAAGCTACTAGTTTGAACGCGCAAATTTTCTCCCTGTAACCAAGTCTGTATCTGTTACCGTTTAAGAGATGCTTATGCTGGACATCTGTATTGTGGAAACACCCTATATAAAGTTTTTGTAACATATCTGGTATCTTGTCCTGGACTTTACCAATAACAATTCTAGCGAAGAATTTCTAGCTACTTGGAAAACTTTTGGTGAAGTACAATTTATCGTCGTATATGTCGTCACCATCGGAATACATTATTGTTTTCGATATTTTATTTCACTTTAATTTTACATTTCATTAAATCGAAACGTTCAACATTTAACAGGTATGAACGCAAATCATTTGAAACTAAAGAATGCGCCAACACGGAAATTTGCCAAGCGCCACTGTTCTGCGGTTTAGCTGTCATGACCTGCTTCACCATATTTTGCATTCGGCGATAGGCAGAATTCTTTTGTACTCTGCATACATTATGGCCAGACAATTAATAAGAAGATTGATATATGGTACGTATAAAGATATCATGTATTTGGACTTATATCCTTATATACAGGGTTGCTCATTAGTGCGTCAAAGTGCGATATCGCAGTAAATATAAGTTTTGGAAGGAAATGTATCTTAGTAAAGTTTTTGGGGAATAAAAGGTACGTATTTTTAAATTATTTTCAAATGTACAGGGTCTGTCATAAAAGTGTGGTAGTACCAAATTATGTTTTTTTAAATGGAACCCCCCAATTTTTTTGCCATTTTCGGATTTATCGTCAAATTTTAAAGCCAGTTTATGAAATAGGTCTTATATAAAAAATTTACCATTTTCGAGTTATTTGTGAAAATTCGAAAATTTTGATGGCTGCAAGGTCTCACGGAAATCAATGCTGTTTCCTAACCGTTGCGAATTTTGGAATCGATCTTATGAGGCTCCAAGGCGACATAATAAGCTACGTTTTGACATGTTTTAGTTTAAAAAAAGTTTTCCATAACCCTCGAAATAGGCCTCCGAAGTTGCATGACTTCAATCCTCAATAACTTGCTTATTTCAAATGGAATGCCCTACTTTTCTCGACGGCATCGTGTTCAGAATCCAAAAACCTACAACTTTTGTTAACATCACCCTATCCCTAAACCCAACCGTTTCTGAGCTGCCGAAAATTGCCCCTTTTTTACATCTAAATTTGTATTTGAAGTCGCATCGGTTTTTTTTTTGTCAGTCGGGGTTAGAAATGGTAAGAACAACACCTAACTTTTTCCTAAAAGTATTATTCTCCGACGAATCAACATTCACTCAGAATGGTAGTCCAAACCGTCATAATCTCCATTATTATTCAATGGAAAATCCAAGAATAGTAAATCAGTGAATACGCAGCGGCAGTGGACTGTAAATGTTTGGGGTGGTATTATAGGCGATTTTATAATTGGGCCACATTTTTTTAACGGACATTTAAACGGTGTTAAATATTTGCGTTTTTTGCAAAATGATTTGCCCCAACTTTTGCAAAAAATTCCTCTAGTTTTGAGGGAAAATATGTGGCTATAACATGACGGTGCTCCAGCGCACTTTGCGGCAGATGTCAGAGAGTACCTAAATCAAGAATTTGAAGGTAGATGGATAGGCCGCGGCGGACCCGTTTTTTGGCCACCAAGATCGCCAGACTTAACAAAAATAAATTTTTTTCTATGGGGACACATAAAAAACGTTGTGTACCAAATTGCTCCGACGACTGCAGAAGATATGAAACAACGCATAATTCATGCGCTTAGAAATACCGTATCCATTGATATGTTACGAGAAGTAAATAGGTCTTTTCTGGCAAGACTTCAACTGGTTTCTGATCGAAATGGAGGACAATTTGACAATTTATTGTAGATATAAATAATGTTGTGAAAATAAATAATAATAATTAGTTGTAAATAATATAAAAATAATAATACAGTCATCGAAACTCATGGAAAACGTCAAAATGACACTGGACGTCACCGGACATCGCGTAAAATTTGCGTATGGTGACGTAACCGATGCGACTTCAAATACAAATTTAGATGTAAAAAAGGGGCAATTTTCGGCAGCTCAGAAACGGTTGGGTTTAGGGATAGGGTGATGTTAACAAAAGTTGTAGGTTTTTGGATTCTGAACACGATGCCGTCGAGAAAAGTAGGGCATTCCATTTGAAATAAGCAAGTTATTGAGGATTGAAGTCATGCAACTTCGGAGGCCTATTTCGAGGGTTATGGAAAACTTTTTTTAAACTAAAACATGTCAAAACGTAGCTTATTATGTCGCCTTGGAGCCTCATAAGATCGATTCCAAAATTCGCAACGGTTAGGAAACAGCATTGATTTCCGTGAGACCTTGCAGCCATCAAAATTTTCGAATTTTCACAAATAACTCGAAAATGGTAAATTTTTTATATAAGACCTATTTCATAAACTGGCTTTAAAATTTGACGATAAATCCGAAAATGGCAAAAAAATTGGGGGGTTCCATTTAAAAAAACATAATTTGGTACTACCACACTTTTATGACAGACCCTGTACATTTGAAAATAATTTAAAAATACGTACCTTTTATTCCCCAAAAACTTTACTAAGATACATTTCCTTCCAAAACTTATATTTACTGCGATATCGCACTTTGACGCACTAATGAGCAACCCTGTATATATTAACTTAGAAATTTCTCTATCATGTTTAAACTCGGTTTAAAACAATTCTTTTAGCCAGAGTAATTCGATGCGTTGTGTCTATTATTCATTTGTTTTTCCTGTTAGACACGTGTGTCAACGTTTGTTTTCGTACCTATTATATCTATAGTTATGTTTACTTGCGTGGAGATTTTGGGAAAATTTAATGACAATATGGTGTAAAGAAAAAATATTGATATTTTCGACTATATTTTTAAAGGCATTTAGCTGAAAGAGTTCCAAAATGAAAAAAAATTATCTAAAATTTAATATATTTTATAAAAAGTCCTGTTTATATTTAAAAAAAACGGCGAGAATGACAACAATCTATCTTCATTTTTTACTCACGTGTACAAAATCTCATAAAATATTGATAAACGACTTGGGAAAAATAGAAGAGTGCTATTTCCGTAGAAAATTCACCATTACTGATAAAAAATTTAATTATTTAAAGCAATTTTTATCGTAAGCAGCAAAGTTCTTGGTTGTTTACTTGCACTGAATCAGATAAAATAATAATTGCTTTCAGTAACTTAAACAATAAAAAGCAAATAATTTATTTACATCTCTTTGAATATTCATCGACAAAATTGTGTCTCCAGATACTGCTAACATAGGATTTTTTGATATCCTCTGTTGCATTTTAAAAAGTTGGTTTTATCTTTCCTTAACTAAAGATTGAACAATTTTGCCCGTGAATCCTAGAAATATGGCTTTCATGTTATTTTTTGGGAATATATTTTATTTAAGTTTTTTCTATTATGTATTACGGTTACCTCTGTTAATATAAGAATAATACATAAAATTTCGTTAAAATTCAAAATTAAATGTTTCATTATGATGTTGATTATCACATGTCATTGTGAAGAACCTCTTTAGATGCAATTGTGCTATAAACAGCAATTTTTCCTGATCACAAGTTTGTTCTTTTCGTAATTAAAATAAGAACATAAAAATTTCAAGTTACAACTCTATGTTATAGAACTTTATGGAACGTTAAATAGTCTTTCTACACTTTAACTTTCATCGATTCAGTTTATGCATTATGTATAATTTTTAAGCTCATTCTTCACTCAATCAAAATTCCTGTCCAATTAAAATTTCCAGTTCTCCAACGAAAAAAATAATTCTCATAAAATTAGTGTACAACAATCTTGTGATTACAAGCAAGATAACATTCCATCAATAATAAAATAAAGCTTCGTCAGTTTTACTCCATAATTAGCTAACCATATTCTCCGCCACTGTGTAAGTAATAAACGGATACTCCTTGATCATTCCTGTAGACTCCATGATCCTAAACAGTGTCAAAGGAAACGCGGGGAAATATGACAGAACGCAACTTTTCAATTCATGCATGCTCTCCTCATTGATCAACCCATGGCTTTCATAAATTTGTTTTATGAACTTCAAGAAGCCCGCGACAGTGTCGTCACCTTGAAACATGACTCTCTGAAATTTCCTACGGGCCACATTCACCCACTGTCCTTTAATTTGTTCTCTCCTGGCAGCTTCATCGATTAATTTATGCAACTTTGTCATGTTTACTACTATGGGAACGCCATTTGTGGATATGCCAGAACAGTTTAGAATGAAGTGCCACCGTCGTTCGTTGGACCAAAATAAGACATGGCTAAAAAAGGAACGTTCTAAGGTAAAAAGTTAATATTACAGTAAAGTCAACCTTGATGAAGTTAACCTTCATAAACCAAAAAAAGTAGAGAGAATATTTGTTTGAGTTTTTTTTTCATGTATTTTTTCACAAGTTTGTACTATGTATTTATAACGGATGTAAATAGTCTTTAAAAGAATTGTATTATACGCCAAAACGTCGAGATTTGACTAACTTCATAGTCGGTTTTACTGTTCTAGACCTCAGATATTGAAATCATTCAGTCAGGCACGAATTTTCTTTACTAAATAGAATAACTTACGATAGAACTTGCTTAATGTGAGGCCGATCATTTGGTTCATACATAAGCATCCAAGACACTAAATCGGCAAGTATTTGATTCTTTACATCTCTGGCTGGTGGTAGAGCAAATGAAGCCTTTTCTAGGTTTTTCAGGATGGTGGTTATATCGGTACCGAAAGGGTGTTCACCCCCAGATACAATGAAATAAATAAGCATTCCTAACACATTGATAAAAGTCATTCAAAGCTTTAAAGTATTTTTTACCAGCCACTTGAATATCTGAGCACAAAGAGCACTCCATACTAGAAGCAATTTTGTACTTTCTGTAGGTCTCTTGAGAGAACCAAATCAATGAAGTCTTGGGGGCAGCAATCAGCTTAAATAAAGCCTTAAAAAGTCTTTTATATTCACCATAAAAAACTTTAATCATGACTGACCCTATTGATTCCAAACTCGGCTAATCTGACAACTCCGTTTATATCCACGAAAATATTTGAAGGCTTTAGATTTCCATGCACTATGGCTTCAGCCCTTTGATGGAGAAAAGCCAGACCATTTAAAACCTGCTTGACAATGTCCATATGAGTCAAATGAAAAATGTTATTTTCAGAGCTTTCGTTCAGCATAAGAACGTATTGTCCAATGTTGTATTCGCAGAGAGGGGTGGCCAGTATTAGATCATTTTCGTCGTAGTCACAAATAAAGTAGTGCAGAATGTGCTTGTTCCTCAAGCCTATAAACCCAAGAAAAATTTAAAGTATTATTTAATGTAAGTTTGGCAATAAATACCCAGAAGTGGGTTTATCAAATTTTTTAAGGTTTTGCAAACACAGTACTCGCTGGGGATTTTCTTTATTGCTAGAGGATAATTGTTGCTGCTCAGGCCTAAGGTTACAAAGTTGAAGTTCCCTCCTTGAGAAACAACATAATTTTTTTCTGGATATTTGCATAGCCTCACATCACCACCTATAAATTTCCCTTTAAATAAAAATCATCATAAACGTTTGCAAAGCATTTACCTAAAAGTGATTGATTGAGTTTAACATCCTGCAACTGCTGCAACCTTTCAGTCCACCTGCTGTTTTTCACGACCTCCGAATACTTCGTGTCGTCAATAGTTTTTCTGGAATCTTCTTTGGCGAATATCGGAAACTTTGTGGAGGGTTTTAAGTCTTTTTCATCTTTTATGAGATTCTCGATTGAAGACACTAAATGGTAGGCGCCACTAATGGTTTTGAATCGACCCTCTAGTTCCTTCTTTTTATCTCTTGATTTAGCAGTGCTATACAATGATTAGTTATACTATATATGGTGCCCCAGGATTAATAGTACACAAATGTAATTAGTGGATAATCTATTTATCTATCAATAATTTATCTAATAATCTTTCAAAATCTGTATTCGAAAATAGGATAGATAATATACATTTCCAAAGGAACTTTTTTGAAAAAAAAAAATTAGAATTGACCATAATCGCGACAGATAATTCGAGATTCCTTCATTGACTATAAAAAATCGCATCCTGTACATACAAAAGTTGATGTTAAATTTTGACATTGTTCTCACCTTAACAAACTCATTTCTTTCTCAAATAAATCTAGGGGTTCGCTTTCAAGCACCGAAGGCAAAACATTCATCACAGGTATATTAATATCTTCCCTCAAATCCTCACACCCATTCAGCACCTTCTCCACATAGGATAACGACGACTCTGCCTCAGATGAAAACGTTGGGTACTGGATTTTGACGTTATTCGTAATACAGACATCTGGTAGAAGAGTTTTTCCATTGACTGGGAAATGTAGCAGTGTGGATTCGAGTTGGTAGATATTCTTGAGGGTCTCAGAGAGATTTGAATAAGCCAGCGAGCAGATCGAGGTGATTAATTGGTGGAAGGTGGCTTGTAGTTCTGATATAGCTTGCCGTTCTGAGCGATTATTAGTGTTACGTTGCTGGTAAAGAAATTGACGAATGAGCTGACCATTCTTACGATTTCTGGCCTCCTGTTTTAAACCCCAAAACGCTTTAGTTCTAGCTATGATAATTTCTAGCAGCTCCTTAAGGTAATCCACAACGACATTTAAAGCTGAATCTAGGATCATTGCATTGGGAGTATTTTCGTAGTTCAGAGATATTTTCAAGTATTGCATTGCAGCCTAAAGCATCTACATCATTAATTGCTCCAGATTTTGATAGAGTTCACCTTTAGTTTTCTTTTGTCTATTCTCATTTTCTCCCCAAAAAGAGACCAATTGTTTAAGGAAAACTTGCAATTTTTCGACTTCCATTCCGGAAATGTAGAAATAAAGCAGGGTTCTTCCCTTTCTGAATTCCGTTGCTGGTTTTGCAGGAATTGTTTGAGAGATGTAGTAATGGGGTTAAGGGTGTCTGAGTCGGTTGCAGTGTAGATAGAGCCAAAGAGATCGTTCGTCATAAATGTGTTTTCTTTCTAAGATAAAAAAAACGATAATAAACAACTATTAGAATCACTGAAGTATCGTGCTTTGGGGCGTTAGAAAAAGAGCCTGTGATAACTAATCAAAGTTTCAACTTCCTGTATTTGCAGAATATAATTTGTAGCGTGTTTTACGCCAAAAATTTGTGAGTAGTCATAAAAAAGATTTTTATACTTGTCCTAAGTTATGAAGTAAACACAACTAATAACGATAAATCTGCATAATACCAGTAAAGTTCCAAGCATTGACAAAAATAAAGGATTATTTTCAGTTACATCTAAGAAACATTGAAACCAAAAGTTATCGATGTTATTTTCGTACCATTTCCTCATTTGCTTCAATATCTGCTGGCAGGTGAATATCAAACAAACTATTTTTCACTTCAGACAATTGATCCTGGGGCTCTAAATCACTGCTGACAGATATAACAGACTTAGTATCTATCTCCTCTTTTGTCGTTTTCTTCTGTACTATCATTCCAACTTCCTCCTTATTTTTGCCATTTTGCAGGTAATTGGTTAAAGTGTTTGCATTAGCTGCCAACTCTTTATTAGTAATTATCGTCTGTTCTTTGATATTACCAGTAGAAGAATCGCACTGACTACAGTTCTTCGACGAAGGCGTCTCTGTTATCTCCATGTTCTTAATTTTAGTAATCTTGGCCTTCAAGACTGTGGTCCTACGTTTTGATTTCTTGATATTAAACAACGGCTCGTTCTTATCCAGGGAAGCTTTAGTATCCGATTCAATACCTTCCAGCAGATTAATAAAACGTCGCAACTTCTTCATTTTCTTCTTCATCTTCATCAAATTCAGTTCTTGTCTCAGCCAATCAATATACACTTACCAACTTCAATCTTCTCTCTTCAGGAAAATCCTTCTGGAAGTAAGTGGCAAAATCTGCAGGCAAAGACTTAAATGCCTGCTTAACCTGGATGTAATTATCTTTCATCCACTTCTGCCCAATATCGTTGAAGGTGCAGATAATTAAAACTATGTAAAAGGCCAAGTTGAAATATTTTTCTTTACTTTTGATGATACTCAGGCATAAGACTGCTATAGTAGTTGCCAAGAACTGACGAATCAGCTTCAATTGAACTTGAATATTGAAGCCTATGTCTTGCTCGTTGTAGCATACTATATCTAGAGCTATCAGAAGAAGAAGCTTCTGTTTGTCCTCGTTATGGGAATTTGTTAAGACCTAAAGATAGCGTTTTGGTTTTCTGTAACTACTTGATTAATATAGCTAACCTTCTGAATTAGTTCAAATATCTTAGACTCTAAAATGAGCTTCAGGCCGTTTTCGGTATACTGCACTAAGTAGTTTATAAGAGTGACTAACATTTCGGATTCAGAATCTGATACTTTTTCTTTATTGAGTATAAGTTCGATAATTTCTATTCTCCTCTAAAATCAGATAGGATATATATAGATCTCATACTTATATTGCACTCAATGGATCGTTTTGTGATAAATTAGAGCACATACAGGCCCTAGTAACCAATACCGCGATTCTGTAAATATTTGCATGTGATGTTAGGTAATGCACTTTGGTAAGAAATAACCAAAGTTAGAGCAATCTAGCTCTATAAATACACATCGAATATTACAGATCAATAATTTAAATACAGGAGTTTTCTATAGAATTGAAAAAGTTCCCCTTAACTTCGTAAATTTGCATGAAAAGTTTGTGAAAATTGAGAAACAATGCATATCTAAGAAGTTAAGGGCGAGTTCAATTTTATAGAAACCACCCTGTACACACTTTTATATACTCCTTAAAAGAAAGATCCTTTTTCAGCTCGAAAATTATCCTCTCTGATATCAGAAAAGGAGGTTTTGAAGTTTTAGCCCCAGTCACTGTGGCATAACAAAGGGCGGTTCTATAATGATTATCCTCTTTGGTGAAATCTGCCCCATGATTGATGAGAATGTTGACTATATTGAAGTTATTTCGGAAACATGCCGTCATCAACGGTGTAACTCCGTTGATATTTGTTATATCAATTTCAACCTAAAATATCCTAAAGTTCACAACTGAGCTCCTAATTCTTATAACAAACCTTCGCATCTAAAAGAATGGAAATGAACTTTTCCCACTCCCTTCGCACTGCAATATGCAGTATCGTGTGTCCATTTTTGTTAGTGGCATTGATCTCTACTTCAGACACTTTAGAGACCATTTGCCAGAACTCCATAAAAGTAATTTCATCCCAGAGTTTGTGTTCTAAGGCTGTAATAACAATGTTCTCTCCATTATCCACTCTTATCGTCGGATCGGCGCCCTTTTCCAAAAGTAACCTTATGAGTTCTAAATGCTTGTGTCTGATGGCCCAAATAAGGGCCGAGGTGTTGTTCTGTGAAGAATTAAGCATGAAAAAATTTGACGAAATATTAACGAACTTACAGGACCGAGTTCGTTTACATCTACGCCAGCCTCAATTGCGGTCTCCAAGGTGTCTATTTTGTTAAGAATGACGCAGCCTATGGCGATGGGTAGGGTCATCTGCAAAATTTTCATAGCAAAGCCTGAATTATACGAATTAAAATATGTACCACTTCTTTTAGTTTTAAAACATTTTTGATCTGTATTATTTCAGAAGCGCTGAAGAACGAGCAAGGGTTGTACTTTAGGGTTTTTTCGTCGTCTTCCACTTTGGGTTTAGATTTGTTGTTTTTTCGGGTTTTTCTTCGGGAAGCCATAGTAATAATTTCTGTTGTCAATGTCTGCCAATTTAACAGATTGTCAATGAGCATGTTTGGTGCAATGAGTACTCAAAAACCACAATTTAAAAACTTCCTTTTTATTATAAAACTCATTATTTTGTCGAGATAAATAAAAACGATTTACAAAATTAGTATTATAAATATTATAATACCCGTGAGGTCCTCACACTCTAAAATTAATATAGTTGATCAGTCGTAATATCACACAATGTTAATAAAGCTAAACCACTCCTTTTTTCACTTAAGAGTCCGTGTCTTGCTCTTGACTAGTGTTGTGACCACTATCACTACTATTATTAATTTCGACAGTCGTTTCCACCACAACCGAACCTGGCAGAACACTTAGATCACTACTACTTTGGTTCAAATCATCATCACCCTTTTCCTCAGTACTACTGGACGGACCTGCATTGGCTTCCTCCTCAGAAATCGACGTATACCGACCCTCTTCTCTAGGAAACAATGTGGTATACGAGGGAGGCAAGTCTTCCAAGTCCTCATATTGAGGAGGCATGGGGTTGGGCGCACCTCCAGGATCGCAATTCATAATCAAAACTGTAGTGGGTGTTCTGAGAGGTGGCGGGTCTCCTTCGGGTTTGGGTCTCTTGCAACAGCACTCCCACAAGCCGCAGAAAAAAAGAACGGTTCCACAGATGAGGAGGCCCATCATCAAGTAACCCCACGGGCCGTATTTGTTCAGCATGGCTGAGATTGATTCGGTAGCACTATGAGTCTCATTGACTACCTCTGGTTTTTTGGTTACTGCGAGAAAAATTTAAAAAAATGTCAATACTTTACGGTTATATGTAAAAAAACAAACAATTTGGAAGGCACTTTGCAAGGCTACTATCTTACCGTTTTTCGTGACCAGCTGCCATTCAAACCACTCCACTGGTATATCACTGCTATTCCCCTTAACTGGCAAATCCTCAGGCCTGTACTTCTTCACCCACCCCACTACCAGGTTCTCCCATATGTTTCTAGCAGTGTTACAGAGTTTAGGATCTTCGTCGTTGTTAGTGGAGCTCTTGGGGCAGTTTTGCACCCCATCGCAGACCAGATGGTCCGAAACACATAGCATAGGGATGCGTCCGATTCGCATGCAAGTGTGTTGAAAGGGATCCTTGCAGAAGGGTCCTAAATAAAGCTGTGTGCAATCGGGATTTCTTGAAGACTTTTGAGCTTTACCTGAGCCTACGGCTGTTAAGATTATGGTTTTTTGGTATATAGTGGTTGTGAGGTTTTCTGGAGGAGACCAAAGGATGTTGAATTCAGCGGTGAGTAGGTCTACATCGGGCATTTTCTCTCCTGAGCAGGGGTCGCCTTTCCAAAAGGGCGCTTTGGTATTGTCAGGGAGGTACTAAAGATGAAAATTTCTTGCATAAAATAAAATGCTAGTAGGCAAATGGCAAGTTCAGCTAGTGATTATGTATTTTTTGGTTATTTTCCTAGACGTCTGATAAGTAGTTTCTGTCTAGAAAACAGTAGGATGTTATTGGGTTTTGTGTACTCGTTAAACAAGGGATAAAACATTAGGAAAATTTCGTTTTAAATGTATTATTCCCAGACAAATTAAACAAGTAAAGGAATTTTTCGAAAAATTATTATTTAGGTCTCTTCAAAACTTTTCAGGATTGTCTTCATGCCAAACTTAAACTTCTTGATTGTTCACGCACATTCCTGTCTTTGGTACCTGTTGACGTTGGTGTCTTATGTAGATTTACACCGGTCACGTAATTCTGATTTCATCGATCTACTATGTATGTTCCGTATAAAAATTCCGAGCAGAATCGCACCTATTGAATTGCGAATTACGTATTTGTGTTAATGGTCCTTGAAAAGATTTGTTTCGAGATGTTCGTTTCAGAGAATCGTTAATGAACTTTGTTCCCCATCAGCCGATTTTACTTTGTCATTAAAGTACGTATAGTTATTAGATGCAGAAAAACACCAATCACCTAAACAGAAAGTCAATTAGTCGTCCAAGAAGCACCTTTGAAAACGTTTTTCGGTTTGTGGTTTGCTATTGTACGTTCGAGATGCAGAATTCTGCAAAATTAAATTACGAAAATTCGCAGGAACTTGAAATTTCATGCGAACACATTTGTCTTCGGCAAGAGCCATGGGTACTACCTTGAAGAATATCTTCACATTTTCGGTTTTACCGATTTCCGAAATACAAGCACACATACATGCCACTTACAATATTCATAACGCAACTGGGCCTCTTCTCTTTTTCACCCTTCTCGGTTTCGTTATTTTGGACCTGATCCATCACTTCCAGAAACTGAAGATTGACTACATGGGACTTGGGTGCGGTCACTTTGAGGCGACACAAGGACAAAGGTTTAATGGTGCTATTTGGATCTAGTACTACAGTTTGGGAAGCTGCACCTCCTTGTGATTGGAGAGCTATGTCTTCTACGGGGCTGCAAATACTTATAGGTTGGGAGAGTTCTGAAAGGAAGAGAAAAGATCGGCATTAACACAAGGAATCAAAGTACTGCTTTCTGCCAAAAGGCGCTTTCTTTCATAGTGTGTAACCATTCGTACCACCAATGTTTTGTTTTACGAAAAGAAGTAGGTACTAACCTCCTTGGTATTGTAAATAATGATATGAGTAAAATTTCTTCCCTTCTTGGAAGTAAGAAATGCTGGGCTCTTTCCACAAATAAGAGAAGAAAGTATTTTCTTAGCAGAGAATTATATTCTTTTCCCTTAGGAGGTTACATTAAGAGATCATCCCGCAAGGTGAAGACACATTTCTTATGTTTTCTTTATAGCAAAATCCCTGATCAAACAGGGAAGTATCCTTTAGTCAAATTTTATTATTGCAATGTAAATATGTAGAGATAAATATTGTTGTGTTGTACTTTTAAAATTTTCCAGTGATATTCTGATGAAGTGACTTGGGTATGTTATGCCACCGGTGACCTACAAGCCTAAATTATTGTTGTTATAAAAGTAAATGCATATATTTGTTTAAGTTAGGTACTAAAAATTGAAGCAAACATGTGATATTTTGGTGAAAAACTGGGCCATTCTTACATACTCATAGCAATCGCCTCACACCTACTAGGTACTGGTTTTGTAGACCTAATATCGTAGCGATTGTGGTAGATTATTGAAACCACAACCACGTCTCTATGAATATTAATATCGCATTTTATCAATAGCGTAATCGACCATAATTCGCTACTTTCTAAATTTTCACATCTACTCTCCAGGCACGCAATCGTGGTTAAATTCTATATTTAGCAGTCGACTCGTTAATTTTGTTCGAAAACGGAGAAGTTGATGAGTTCTTCATTAACTGGGACGCCATTCGGTTATATTTAGATCTTAACGGTTTTACGTGGGTATGTACGTATTTCTTTGATTTCCCCGCAGATGCAGACCAACTTTTTTTTTTAATAGAAATTTACCTATTTATTAAAAAATAAAAAATTCTGAAAATGGGGTTTTATTATTGCTATTAAATTGGAAATTCAGTACTCCAGGGGCGCCAGAAGCCCAAGCGGACTACAACTCATTGTATCATTCGAGGCATTCAGGTAACGTGAGTCGGTCTAGCTCTGCAGCGTTTGAAGCTCGAATTCGGTGACTGCTTTTTGTGTGACAAAATTTGAATTGACAAGCAATTTTATCAAGTGAAAATTACACTTTACTCCTTTAGGTCAACACGAGAATGAGATGCAAGTGTTGCTGTGAAGGAAACCATCCTGCATGCGCCCATCTGTACATTTTCACGCCCATACATTATGGTCCGAAATAACCATACATGAGACAACTTTTCTGAACAATGGGCATTGCCCTCCAAACCTTGACCAGTCCTCATATAAATCATAAAACCACTGACCATACAAATCTGTAGATCACATCTTACAAACGCACTTTACGCAACTGCATGTTTTTTTCAAAGCACCATACAAATGGAATTGTGGACCGTTATTTTTAGCATTTCGATCCTCAGATTGTGTGTTTATGGTCAACTGGGTCGGCAGACTGAAACCACACTATAGCAAAAACCAAATGCGCTTATTACAGTACTCTGGACTAAAAATAGCCGTTCGTCAGGTGAAGAACCGCTGAAGATGAAGACTTGTTTGACAAGAGAAGAGACCATTCACGACGAAGATGCTGCTGGTACGCTTTTACCAGCAAAACAATAAAGAAATTTATGAAGGTCTTATTGAACCTCGAAAGTCATCTGCTTCACCTAATTCAATTTGCGACCGTACACGATGTCCAAGTTGTAAACGTTATCAAAGATAGTTTCAACATCGAAAAGGTGATACTTTTCTGGGGGTCAAGTCTCCTTTCTTACCCCAAACTGTTTTGGATGGCAAACCTGCTGTGTCTTCAAATGCGATCCTCATACGCCACTCTTTCCTGACATATCTTTTAAGTCACAAATTGGACCAAATTTCGTGCATACACACTGAAATTCATTGGCGCAATGCGACTATTTTTTTGCCAGGCAAAGTTTTGTATCTTTCCTAAACGATCTTTAAGCAAAATTCTCATCAGAATTTGAATCATTCATACTAAAATACATTGGTGTAGCGGAGCCATTTTTCCGTTAGAAATTTTCAAAAATTTCCATTTTTAATGACGTTTTCTAATTACGTAAAACATCTTACCATCACACATGCCCCTGTTTCTTCATATATTAAGTTGCAAATTTAATTCATTATATGTAATACTTAGGGGATGATTCAGGCCGAAATCCATTGGTGTTGTAAAGCTATTTTTTGTCCTTCAAAATTTTCCAAAATCAGACTGTGGTTAAGGATGTTCTTCAAATGGTTTACATCACACTACATAGTACCTTTAAAATTACCACTTACACGTCACAGTTCCTTGACCAATTAAGTTACAAATATAATCACTTACATGTCATATTTATGGAATTATCCACCCTGAAATTGAGTGGCGCAGCAAGGATGTACAGGGTGTTTCATAAACATACCGACAAACTTTCAGAGGAGGTGGAGCTCATAAAACCAAATATTTAGAACGAACAAAGTTAGGACCGAGAACGCTTCGTTTCCAAGATACAGAGTGTTTAATACATTTTTTTAAAAATATTTTTTAAATATTTCAAAAACGGTTCGGGATACAGACATAAAATTCAGGACACGCCATGGCGGAATAAACGTGCATGTCCTGAAGAAGGCAGAATATTTCCACCTATACCAGTGGCGTCCTTATGCCCATTCAATGGGACGTTTTTGATGGAAAAAAAATGGTACGCCACCGACTCTTTTTAATACGATTTTTTTTTCTTAATATTCCATCAATTCCTAATAAAAAAGGCCTCTTAGTGTTTTGTTGCTCAAATAGCTGTTTTCAAAATAAAAAATAATTTCTCATTCATGGGCTTACCAAAACTCCAGTATAGGTTTCCAAGTGCGATTTATTCTAAGCTCCACATCCCCCGAAAATGTATGGGTATGTTTATGAAACACCTTGTATACTCCCTAAATATATATGGGTACGCCACTGTTTTTTACAAATTAATTTAACCAATTATATGTCATACCTAGGGTACCGTCCACACACAGAAAACCAGTGGTACAAGATGACTACTTTGTCGAATAGATTTATTCAAAATTTACTTTTCTTGAACGATATATTGTCAAATCAGACCTTTATACACAGTGGCGTTTACTGGCAGATGCAGTTCGCCAAATCTGTTATACTTTATAAGATTACATGCATACTGAAATTCATTGGCGCAGCAGCGCGATTTTCCCATGGGAATTTCACAATTTTTTTTATTAATGGCTTTTTATAGTTTTTCGAAAAAGCCATCAATTAGAAAACGGCCACAGATGTCATGATAGATACTACAATTATCTCGAAACCTGAGCTGTATAATGCTAGCTTGCAGAAATCGGAAATCTCAGCTTCTATATCTCGGTAACGAAGCGTTTGTTAACATTTACAATCAGTACGCCCTGTGTATCTACGAGCAAGGAAATTCTTTATTAATTTTATTATCACCATTGCCATAAAATACTCTTATCAATACACTATAATAAGTATGATAGAAATAAAACAAGGCTGGCTTTATTATGTTTTATTATCGTTTTTATATCGTAAAAGTAATGAGATTTTTGTACTAGCTAAGGCTGTATTTCTTTCAAATGAAACTACATTAAAAAGCGTACGTAATAAATAATGATGGACAATTTTGTTAATTATATCAGGCAAGTGGTAATGGCAAAGTTGCACAATAGAAATTATTTTTAATAATTACTTTTTTTGCATGAAACGATGCTAGGATGAGCAACGAAATCGTAAACTTGTTCAATTATTCATGAACTTTTAACTCTTGCTTAAAGAACCTGTATATAACTTCTATATAGTATAGTCCACGTGTAGCTTAGAAACTGGATTATAGTCGTACCTTTTTCATATGATTTTAATAAACCAGTAAAAAGACGTAACGCTAACAAGATTGAGTCGCAGGTACAACGTTTTATCTACTATTCTAGTGACTATTCAGTAGGGTATAGTTGTTTTGAAACGCTTGCCACCTATATGACTAAATTTGAATGGAACTTTTATTGATTTAAATGTTAACGATGTTGATCTTAATATGGAATGTATATATTTGGTGACAACCTACGCCGAAAGCAATAATTTACCTGCGCCATGATCCTAGTTTATTACTCAACGTGCACTTACTTAATTACAATTAAACGTTAAATGATTTGCCCTTTGAACTGCGGATTCCATTTAAGATATTGCAGTGGCTTTAGATTTTAAGTTGGTTAGCAAATCTTGACGATATTGTCCGCCAAATTATCATTAAGTAGAAACATGAACAATGTTTTAACTGGTACCTGGCCATGAAATCTAAATTAACTTTACGAATGGAAAAATTGCGTAACAATCCGAAAAACCTTGAACAGCTTCTATACCAATAAAAGTTATACTCGGTACCACCGGTAACATATACGAGTACATACACGCAGCACTGTATCTAATATTTACAAGAACCAGTAGCAATAACAAACCTAGTGAAACCTTCGATTCTTAGCAAAATTTAAGTTTGTTTACGTAAAAGAAAAGTGAAAACTTTCTTAACATGTAAGCAATTTAATTATACCCTATACAACCATTGGCGTGGCGTTGGTACTACCGTAGAAGGATTAGAGTTCAATTAAATTTCGTCAAGGCGCCAGAGCATTACGCTGTAAAACGGTTTTAATGTCTTCCTAGTTTAGCAATGAGAAGGGAGAAAGAAAGAGTACTTTAACGTTAACGTTATAAATCGTATAAGAATGGAAATTGTTGTTTTATTGCTACTCGAGATTGCAAGTTTCTCCTGTAAGCAATTAAAAATCTGTATAATCTAAATCCGGCAATCTGAACATTCGATGATTTGATTCGGTGATTTAGAAGTTCGGTAACGTTGTGTAGAGTTTCATCGGATCTTATGAGCCCTACAACTACGGATGCAAAAGTTCACCTTTATGGGTTTACGAGATTCGAACATTTCTCCGCGTCTTCGAGATTCGGAAGTACCTATTTCTTTACTACTGATACTGAAAATCTGGGGGAAATTGTCATGTCTGAAATAAGTTCTGCCCAGATACTTTTAGATGCACTTTTAACATAAAATTAAAGTTCTTGGAACCCCGTGGATAAGTACCACTAATCATGAATAACACCGTTGTTCCTCTATTGTCCATTAAAAGCCTGAAAGGTTTAATGGTATAATGAATAGATACAGTTCTAATTTTAATTTTGTATCCAACTTGTAGATATCATTAGAACCTCATTAATGCAAATTTATACGCAAATGACACATAACACAACATCTTTTTCAAGGAAGTCTGGGTCCGACTGAATAACACGTTCTATTGATGGAGCTGGGAAAATGTCATTGGTTTATGGTTGTTCATGCTAACATGAGGATCTTTCATTCTAATAATTATAATTCCAGTCATCCTTTATTGGGTGAATTTAAGTACCCAGTCCAGTTACAGCTTCAACCTTCCTGAATATGGAAATGGAATTTTTGTCTTCTTCTTAATATGTATATGCTTCAACTTCATGCAATCAAGGACTAGAAAACTCGTAACTCGTATTGAATGCATGAGTCTTAACCGAAGTTTTCTCGAGAGCGTGCTTGTATTTTCCTCTAAATATTCTGAAAATTTCACATGTTTTTGGTTAAGAACCAGTAACATGCGGAGCAGGAATGAAAAATACTAACCACGAGGCGCAAAATATGCTTTAATGCGAGCTACATACCGGATGTTTTCAAAAATGTGGGTAATATCCTAGCAATGAAAAGTTCTTGTGAAAAAATCGTACTTATGCTTATAAATCGTTTTCCAAAATCTTACACTTACGGAAATACAACTCTTCAAAATTTAATAGCGAAAATGGTCTTTTTTAAATAAATTTTCTTCCAGTTAATGAAATTGGATGAATTTACTTCAAAGTAATAAATTTATTTTTAACAATTTTAATGCAAAAATGTTGTTTATTTTAGTATCTAGGTGATAGAGTAAAAAATACATGCAAAATTCCATTACTTTTGTAAAATACGCCCTTTCACAAAATGGTGTTTTTCTGGAAAACGGTTCGGTTTACGTACATCAGCCAAGAGTGCCTGTTTTTTCTTAGACACGCCGCAAATCTAGTAAACTACATAACAGTTAAAAACACAAGACTAAAAGTTTAGGGATAAAGAAGTTAAAGGTAGCCTCCCCTTCGCCTCGTTGAAGATATGACGAAAGAAGTGTTTATCTTGGTATAATATGCAAGTAACCCGAAATTCATTAAATTTCATCAACTGGAAGAAAAGCTATTTAGAAAATGCTAGTTTCGCTATCAAATTTTGAAGAGCTGTATTTCCATAAGGGTAAATTTTTGGAAAACAATTTATAAGCATAAGTAAAATCTTTTGAAAAGAATTTTTCATTTCCGGGATATTGCTTGCACTTTTGGAAACAACCTGTATATTTTAAGTTTGGTACGAAACCAGAGGCCTGCAAATCTAAGATAGAAGGTGCTGGACTATGAGTTTAAACTATGTCGAAGTGTGAGCTCAATTTCACAAAAATTTGCTTATAATGAGTGTTTGACGCTTAATTAACTTAGATTTCGTAGAAAATGACTAATGAGCTTACTACCTACGTCCAACCCTCTGGAGAAACAATTTTCAAGTTCATTATAAATATGCAGGAGACCTGCAACAGATATCTGGCATAAAATTATATTTCATGTTATACACAAATTGAGGTGCTTCAGACCTCAATGTAGACCAATTTTGTTTCAATGAATGAAGCAAAGTACTCATCAACATCACATACTAACATGGAAAATTATCTTCTGCTTTAATACTAGTATTTTCCTCCTATTTCCGCTTACCATATTATTAAATGTTGGCTTAATACTCTGATAATTAACTCAAATATCATGCATATTTACTGAACGATTAGGGAACAAACCATCAATGAAAATTATACAATGTAGCCTGATAAAACCAGCGGAAAATGTTGATTTGTTTAATGAATGACACCATAGATCTGGTGATTTTACGCCGATTTTCGTAATTGCTGGTACTCTTCGTACGTCACTAACACCACTTCCAGGTAAGTACTTACGCGATGGAGTAGCGCCAGCTTGAGCGATCCTAGTCACCATCAAGGCACAAATTACCACTAGTCGTACCATGCTTCAACTTACACAAAACACCACGTGAATATAACAAAAAAGAAGTTTTTGTCCGCAAAATAAAAACGGAGCAGTTCAGCTCACTGAGCCCTTGAATCTGAGCTCGTCCCTGTGTTTCCTTATAACCTCCCCTACCGTGGGGGGTGGCAAAAATCCATGAAAGACGCACAACATATTGAAGTAAAAATCAGCACAAATGGCACTCGTTCGCAGTGATTCTGAAACGGACTACAGCGTGGTACTGCCGCAGTTAATCACCTGTTGGCCTGACCGGCTCCAGAGCGTACCATGAAGTCGTACTACGCGATCTCACATTCGTTGAAATGGGTAGGGTTCTATGTAGATGCAAAATACAGTGTAGAGTACTGGGTGGTCAAAAGTTTTTTTGGTGGTACCACCGATGGGTTCGTTTGCCTAGATTTGTCGGGCGTTAGAGGGAGAATTGAGTGCATTTGCAACAATATGTGCAGTGCGATTTTGTAAGAAATCACACTGAACATCAGTCACAATAAATAAAATAAAATTGTAACGTAAAAAAAATAAGAAAAGAAAAAAAGAGTGCATTTCTTCATTTATTTGCAGTCCCATGGACCATTTTCACTAAAAAATGTCACTTTAATAAATTATTTTAGCTATCCCCGAAAGGTTCCATTCCATTCCAGCTTTGGAAAATCAGTGTCGTACTAAACAGACTTCTAAATCGTGGTGTAACTTAGCAAAAATCTTTTATTAAAAATCAGTTGTAATCGCTCCTGAAAATTATTGTAGTTTAACTTATTCATGCATTTTTGATATATTTTTTTATTTCAGGTGGAAAATCTGCCGAAAAATATAATAAAAAAATGCAAATGAAGCAGGAATGATGGTGAAGAATGAAGATGTAGCGATTTCAGATTTAAAAAAAGTAAGAAACATTGAATAAATGAAACCACAAGTTTCTTCCAATTTCTCTTTAATAATGCATTTCTTCTTTGCATTTTTTAAAAGCGCCTATGCATTTCAATTATTTGTTTTTAACGGAAAACAAGTGTGATCATTTAACTCCATAGACCTTGGCTATTAGTGCCATGTTAACCAATAATAGCAACGTCATCACTATATTTAAAATCAAGGTATTAACAACGTTAATCTGTGACCGTTTTTTAACCGCAATAAGACATCTGTGATGGACATTGAACGATCTTTTACAGCAACAATATTTGATGAGATATCAAACTTCTTTGGGTTAAGATCATTCATCTGAACGAAGCACTAAAGAAAGATAACTACGAAAAAGAAGAAAGTAAGCATGAAAGAAATTGAAAAGTTCACGGTCGGAAAAGTAAACGGTCAAGTGACCGTTTAAATTGATTTTTTAGCAGGAACCTTGTTGCACATATCAAACAATAATTTTAATAACAATCTACCTTAAAAATCGTGCGAGAATGTAGGCCAATGTTATTAACAATAGCAGGAACTGATATGTGCTTTTTCCTCTACTATTCATATAACCCAACAACTGAGATTATTAGTGTGAAATTTTTGCTAGCTCTTGATATGACTGCTTATATCTCAATCATCTAAAACTACGTGACTTCCTAAGCGTAATAACTATTGGAAAGAGTTGAAAATAACCTATAACGAATCAATGCATTAATTAAGAAATAACAAAATGCGTGAACGTAATGGCTACTTATGGTTGGTGAGGTCATTTTGACCACCACTCCCTGTAGCACTATTGAACCCAAATTGGGGCATACGTTCAAATGCTCCAGTCACAACAGCATCGAAAATATGGTACCGCTGCTTCCTATAGTGATGGTGCTTCATTTTTGCCAGCAGATTATTCCGTTGAGTTTTGCATTTGCTCGTATCATTATCATCCATACAGACCATCGTTAACATAAATTTTTAAATAATATCTAATTTGCTAGTGTAAGAACGTCAGATGTGATAACAAGGTCCAAGGTTATCTGCATGGATTTTGTTATTCCTATAAATCGTAGTTTTGTAGAAATTTTGGTGACACTGAAGTCTTACTGTTATGGTTAAAAATAAAGAACTTTTCTCCAATGTAACATGTATAAATAATATCCTGTCTACTCGGCACATCAAAAGAAACATTGATATTAAATTTAGGTACATATACTTGGCTATAATATTGAGTATAATATAGGATATTGTAAGCTTAAGCAACTTCCCTAGGGGTGCCCATTAGGTTTTCCAATTCCTAATTGGAACCATAAAAGTGATGACTTCATGATTCCCACTGTATTAGTGGTACAAAGTACGTGGTGCAGAGGTGACTCGTCACACGTGTACCTATGACCTGTTTCTACCAGTTTTCAAAATCGTAATCACATTACTACGAATCAGTGAACGTTACTAAATAGTACCTATGTATTCATTAACAATATCCTTTTAGCATATATTGATACCTGGTACTTGTTTGACCGGTTTCTCTATAATAACGTAAATTCATCTTAATAAAAAGTACAGGAACTTTCGGTCACATGATAAATGATGTGGTCAAGGTACGTTTTCACAGCAAGAAAGCAGCCAATAAGGGTTTGCCTTTAGGTGGGTGTGTTGTTTACCATTCATTCTTGTTTGAGCAACTATGGTGAACAATCATCGTATTTCACGCGAAAGTTGTTTTATTTGCCATTTCGATGTATATTATGTCTATTTATTTTGTTATTAAAGGCTAAATTTAAAAATTACATACGTTATTTGTTCACACAAACAGATTTTTCTAATCTCGGCGGGTTGTTTTCCTGCAGAATGGAATAAGGAAAGACAACCTTGAGTGTTATACCATAATAAAATACTATAGTTCATTCCGAATCCTTCGTAAATCTATTTCAGTATTATTATCAAAAATTGTAAAATTTGCATCTGGCCTCGTATTAAAAATATTGAGTAATTATTTTTCTATGTTTAGAAGGGCACATCTCTATTTTTGTCACACTTTGCAATTTCTTAGTTTAGTTACTATGATCAAAATTAATTTAATTACAGCAGTCTCCTACATCATGCTTTTAGAGACATATTCGTATTTACTACTAATCTGCCAATCACAAAGAATAATTATTCCTTTGCACTTTCTTATCGATCTCTATTGGTTTCCAAGTAAATATATTCAAGATGTTATGGTCAATTATTAGCCTTTTGTACAGAATTTTATTAAGACGAAAAGGTATGCGTTTTCTTAAGAAATATAAAGGAAAAATATGAAATAAATTTAATAATGACATTCTTCCTATTTCTCAGGTGATTATCATTATGAGTCATTATCAGGCCATTATGAGTTCAATGTGATTTTAGACTTCCTGAGTAATTTTCAGTCACCATGCAGTCAAGATTGGCATCATTTATTGAGGTTTAATTTAATAAACACGCGTGTGGTAACTTAAGAGTGTTGAAATACTTTTATAACCCCGTGTAAAGAATAACCCTGAGCCTCCGTTCTTGTAAGGTTAACATTCGGATCAAAATGAGCGCAGGGTTAAAGAGCGAAAAAAACTTAAATCCAATCATATGAGTTTGTTTTTCTTTGACTGTAAGGATATTGCATTGTCACTGACTGAAAAATGATATCGAAAAACGCTGGATTTCCGTATACTTTCATTTTTTACGGGTTGTGCAGGCAACAATAAGGACAGCTGTATTTAGTAACATCTATAACCTGTATCAAATTTGGAGCTTTAAACAGAAAGTCCCTTTTATTATCTTCATAAATTATTGTAGTTATGGAAAAAATATTATGTATAACTTTTACAAAATAATTATTTCCTACTCACATGGCTTGCTGCACTCGTTGCGACTTCTGCGCATACATCATATATAAAATATAAAACTCCTTTATAAAGCCAGGCCTTATGAACCCATTGGGAAATTTATAAATTGTGATACCCACGTTGGTTATTGTTGTTTTTAACTGCTGATAACAATGAGTAAAGACAGCATGTGTGGATTAACGGTTTCCATCCGGTTATTCTGAATTAAATTTAATGTGCTTTCATACTGACCCTGGTTAATTTTCTGTCACCATTCAGTCGAGATTCTTATCATTTACCAAAAACAACATATATTGTATTTATAATACATTTTCTTTCTAGGAATTTATAGGATTCCAAATATTTTCTCCAAGATGTTAATCATCCCCAAAAGACGAAAGAACTAATAATTTGACTCTAATCCAAAAAATTTTGCCGAAAAATCCACAGCCAAGAGGTTTGACCAAAATGATAATTTACATGCAAACCTTCAAATAAACCGGAAGCATTAACCAGTTCTTTGTTTGATTTCTGTGAAAATTGTTTCTCAATTAAAACTTGGTGTCCATGGAAATGGAATTAATCCAGATAAGTTGTCAGCAATTGGCTCCTAAAAGTAATAGTCTTCTAAGTACTTGCAATTCTAGAGAAATAAGAAAAACGCATAAACATGAAATAAGGTAGGATCTTTTGATAAATTTGAATACCTGTGAAATCTATATTTAATACTTTGCTCCTTTCTTCTGTTTGGATAGAATGAGTCCTAGAAGTTAAGAGTTTGTAATTTCATGCACATAACGTCAGCTTTATGAATATAAGTGATAATTGTCACTAATGTTTGAGAAAGGGTTTGAAATTAGAGAAAAACATTCATCCGATTTTCATAGATGAAATCATTGGTGACTGTTGCCAAAAAATTAACAAGTTAACGTTTCATTACAGTGGACAAAAGTAAAAAAAGGATTTCAAAAAATATTTTCACATTAAATTATCCAAGATTTTCTAAGTAAGTCCTGCACCTTTTTTATATAACTATTAATCATTTTCAAAGAACTTAAACTAACCTAATGTAGGTATTAAACCCGGAAATCGAAATTCTAAAGTAAATCCTGCGCGTCACATCTCCATCATAAACAGAAAATTTTAAATGACTCATGTTTTTTCACGAACTCATCATATTCATCCTGTACATGTGCGAATTCGATGACCTCTCCGAGATATTTTCCTTCCGCCCTACTCGATAGGCATCCCTTTCTCGCCACTGAACCTTGATGGTGTTAAAATCGGTAGGCGTCGCAGAACCTGCTAAATAGAACAATAAGCAAACCGGTAAGATAACATGTCATCACAGAGCAGGTAATACACAAATAAGCGCACCTACTTAGCAAAATAATCATTCGCCAATCATTCGCAGGAACACGCGTGGCTGTAGCTCTGCTGACTTCGAACAGCTGACTCGAAGCTTAATTACTTTTTTCCTTGATATTAGAAATAGAACTCCTGCTATAATATACAAGTGCAGTAATAGGTCAAGCTTCTTGAGCCCGATTTATCGAGCACACGCGACTTTTGCCGGTACTATTTTTGGATTTTGTTTATAAATTTGAAAAATCTACTTGGTGACCATGAGGACGCAGTTGAGAACAGTATGTTTGGTGATGGTGATGTGGATGCAGTTTATGGAAATTCATGCCCATAATATTCAGCAAATATCAACAGGTGAGTTCAAGAGTGTTTACATTCCAAATTTGTCAAAAATAATACGTCTATTATTCTCGGCTTGCTAGTAAAAAACTCATTTTCCTTTATTGCTTTAAGTAGCAAAAAATGAATTCTTTGATGCAAAAAGTAATTTTCGTATACCATGACTAGCGCTTATCTTGACGAATACCGGATTTTAGACAAGTTGGATGATGGGTGGGAAATATAGCGAATTTCATAATCGTTGGTAACCTGTCTATAAATTGCCATCTAAATCGCCTTTTTGTGTTGTCGTAAATTTTCCCTAATTTTGAGTAATAATACGCATTTTCACCTTTGTTATTTACTTATTTTATCAGATCCTATGTTATGCCACGTTTTAAAAAATTGAAGATTCTTAATCAAACCGTTAATCAAAAACACTTTGGCACGGTCCCAATTTTAGTTTTGCAGCAGGGGAATAACCTTGTGAAGTGTTTCCGTTTTTTAAATTAAGATTGTTGCAAAATTATTATCAAAAATGTACTTGGAGATTCTGATAAATCGATTTTTAGGGTGTTTTTTAAAAAATGTGGAAATGAAAATTTGGAAGAGATTTATTGGGAGCTTTATTGTAATATGGGTTCAGCTGTTGAATTCTAATTGAACATTAGAGACGTTCTATTAAAAAACAGTAATTTTGTCCTCTCATCGGATTAAAGACAGTTCTACTAAATAGGTTCATTCACCTACATACATTAAATTCTACTGATATTTTTTGTTGGATAATTTAACTCAAATTTTGATATGGTCATTTGATTTCATGGGTCAGAAAGCATATCATTTTCGGGAATTTTATAGGTACATTTAAGTCTTGGAAAATTACCTTACTAATGAATTATTTATTTCAAAGTATCTATTTATCCAAAGCTCAATGACAATTCAAGATCATTCATAACTAACATTGACTGCCCCCTTTCTGGGAACGAAAAATTCTTAAGATCAGATTTACTTTCATTACTAAGCTCCTACGTTACATCCTGATAACGGGATTTTCGTTACAATTTAAAGCTACACAACGTCCATCCACACAAGTTCGTTTATTTTTAAACCCCTTGACTCAAATGTAAACCACTTTAAATAAATTTATCCTAAAATTGATGTTCCTTGTAAAGTTCGGTTTTTGGTAAGTCGTTGTTGGTTTTTGATATTAATAATAACAATAATAATTTAATTTAATCTCGATTAAAAATTTGGTAGGTAGTAGAGCAAAAATTAAAATTTTCTTTTTAACACAGAAAAAAATTAAGAAGTAAAGTTGCTGTTAATTAAATAATGTTCTTTTTTTATAATTAATGCAGGAATCTATGTTTTATCACTTAAATTAACAGCTGTTTTTTTTTAATTGGCTAATAACACATAAAAGTATTCAGTTATCAAGTGTTTTCGTACGTTATTCTCATTCTTCTCCACGTAAATACACAATTATCGCACTTTTCTGTATTCAAGATAAAATTACTAATGCAACGAGTGCTATTAGGATTAGTTTTTCTTAAGGCTTTAAAAGGGATTTGATGAGCAAATATTTTCAATTTTGATACCTGTTTCGTGTTTGCTACCAGTATACTTAGAAATATACAGTATGTCTCTGGATGGGGTTACCAAAAGGAGAAAGTTTGCTATTATTTATTTTACGAAAAAAATGTATTCTTCATGAAAGTTTAAGCTCATTCCAAAACGGCAGAATCAGTTCTCACCATTTCAATTTTCCCTTTTGTTGCAGAGAAATATCGAAAAATAGGTTCATTTAGTTGAAATTTTTTTTAAGTCCCAAATATGAATTCTCGTTTTCGTGGCAACCGTAAACAAGACTTACGATTAAATTAAACAATTTTGACGATATAATAACAAATTTACCTCTCACAATGCTGTGGCAAATGTGATCAAGTAATTCGTGGAGTTATCGAGGAACTTAATGAAAAGCTTCCGAATATTTACATCTCAAAATGTGATGCACAAAAATTGATCAAGAAATTCTTAATTATTGGTTCTGTATTAGATGTAAAGAAAACTAAGATAGCTCAAGATGAAGATGATGCTTCCACTCTTATTGCAATTAATTCGGTTCAAAATAATCCAAAATTTTCTGTGCAGCGAAAATCGCTTCAATTAGGATTTAATTAAGTAAAATGAATATTTTAAAACATCGGAAAATTCTTCCTCTTTCAATTTTTAATTACGGTTTAGAAACAGAAGATCAAGGCGTTTTAATTTCTGCTTATGGACGGACACTTAGGTCATGGATAATTAATACATTCATTGAAACTTTGTCAAAAACATTTTCTGATGAAGCCACATCCTCCAACAATGGTACTTTTTCATCTCTACATAGAAGGTGCTGGAGTCATCATTGTCTCTATTTACGAATCACTCGTAATGGGTACTATTCGGCTAAAGTAAACTTATGGTGTGCAATTTCTTACCTTGACATAATTGGACCATATTTTTTGCGTGTGTTAAATTTTTATATGTGGTTTGCTCTTTTTTGTTGAATTATTATAATAAAAACTTAATAATGAAAAGTCTTGATTACGGTCGCCATGAAAATGATAATTAATTTTTGAGACTTCGACAAAGAATACCTCCCGTTAAGATATTTAAAATGCCCTTTGATCTAAATTGAAAACCTAACTGAATGGGCATCTAAGTAAATGTATCACTTTTTAGGCTGCGCCTTATTGAAAAATGCAATAAATAGATACTATTGTATTATAAAAAATGCATTAAATGTCCAAAAAAAAGCCGAAATGCTTAATTTTGCATTGAAAAAAACTCCTAAAAATTGATTTTTTCTCATTTTTTAATATGGCGCAGCCTAAATAGTGACATATTTTACATACACTTAGATTTGCCATAAAAATACCCATCATTAGAAGAAAAAACTGAACTTACAGCCCATTCTGAAAAAAGTTATTCCATTTAAAAATTTTTAAAATCGTTTTTAGGTTAGAATTAGAAGGAAAAAAAACGGAAAAAATGTGGCGAATGCGCGAGGGTTTTTTTTGGTCTAGGGAGTGGGGGTAAAGGTATTTTGTACAACTGATTGGCTTTAGAGGGTTATAACTTATGTAGTTAAATGCCCATTCAGTTAGGTTCTCAATTTAGATCAAAGGACATTTTAGACTATCTTAATTGGAGCTACTCTTTCCAACTAAATGGACGTATTTTCCAAGATTTCTCTGTAACGAAATGGGAAATTGAAACTGCGAGAACTAATTCAATCGTTTTGTAACAAGCAAAAACCTTCATGACGAATACATTTTTTCCGTAAAATGAAAAATAAGAAAGTTTCTCTTCTTGGCAACCCCATCTGGAGACATACTGTATATTTTTTTAAATTTGAAACCATAGCATTGTAGAGTTATAGCACTTATAGAGAAAATTGTATTTAGTTCTTTGATGAGCCACGGGAAAGTGATACAGTGTATTGATAAATCTTCATTGAGGCTAATTCCCGAGTTTATGATTTAATGTTGTGTGTCACGTGGTACACATGTGTTGTATAATCACATGGTAGTACACCGAGTGATGCATAAAAATGCACTGGTAATTTATTTTACACATTAATTCGGTCTTTTCCCTTGGGTAAGGATATATTGGAGTTACCTTACCATTAATGGCCACGATTTTCGGTATATTATTTCAATTTTACGATTCATAAACTAAAGAACGTAAAACGTACAAATTCATCGTTTAGTTTCAACAATTATGAGAGAAACGCCAGAGTTGTTTTGACTTCAACCTCGGAAATTTTGTTTTCCGTTTCGTAAGTGAAATTAATTAGTTATAAATTCACATGCTATAAATAATGTACGTATTATAATACTGCAGCCAAGTGTGTGTATAAACGTTGATAATCATTGTAAAAAAGTTTGGGAATTGGGTGTGTCGATGACTCTTCGTAATTTGGCGATTTCGGCCCCTCAGAACAAGAAGTCTAAATGCACAATGAAATTTCCGAAAAATCATTATTGTGCATGTAACTAGGACAATTTCACTGTAATTTTTGCCTAGAAGTTCATTTTCAAGTCATGGCTAAATTTCTTCAAGGGTCGTCCTATAGTTCATATTTCAGACCCATAGCAGTCACGTAGCTTACCACCTTGTAACTAAACTGGGAGCAGGCGTAATTGGAGCCTTACCTTGCAATTATTGTATAATTTACGTCTGTTAACAAGGTTAGGCACTTTACCTTATTTGAAAATTAAAATATTATTACCGCCACTAAAAATCATCAGTTGTTTAAACACTTAATGTTCGTCTATTAACTGCAGGTTTATTAACATTAAAAAGTAATAAGATGGGTCCGTCAATGTGTGACTAGGGTGACCATCAACAATACTTTTCCAAACAAATTGCATAATGGATCATCATAGTTTATGCATAATCGATCCATTAATCATGGAACTTCATGTTTGGGGAATATGCAATAACACAAATTAAAGAGGACGAAATTAGGGAATAAGGTCGTGCCTAAGTTCACCAAACGCATTAACCTTTCGACATTATATTGGACAATTAAAGCGTGCAAACAATTATTTAATGATTGTAATTGTTCAGCTGCCGCTTCCATTAAAAAATAATTCGTTTGTCGCGAATTAAACAAAAACAGATTAATGCGTTTCAAGAACCTTTAAAATTTTAAACGCATTTTAGCGAAATTAAGGCGTTGTGTCTCCGCAGATTTCAACAACACCGACGTTATACTGCAAGCGATTTCCTTGGAGGACTATCCAGAAAAGGTGAGGCTGGATTCAGGAGCCCCGACAGCCTTGGAACCTGAAAGTGAGTTCTGTAGGCCTTAGTGTCGAAATATCACAGCTACGAACCTCGACCGTGCAAGAAGATAATTTCCACATAAACAATGAAATCAGGATACATCATTGCTTGCTTGCCATGGAAATTATCTTCTACATACAGTTGTCAGGACATTAGTATATAGTCCGTTAGATGTTTTATAAAAATTGGTCATTTTTAGCTTGTCATGCTGTCGAGTGTTCTAATTATACAACACCATTGTTCTATTGTTTGAAATTTCAAAATATATTATCACGAGGAAGAAGCTTATTTGAAATTGCGAAAAATTATTGATGGAGGTACTTCAGATGTCGCCGAGGCTATCCAGCCTAAGAAGTTATCTTAACCTTCCCAATTTTTCTTTTAATTGGAAGAACAAACACAAGTTCGTGTTCACGATTTTTATGGAAAAAAAGTGTAGTTATCAATAAATATGTAGCAAATCTGTGTCCGACACAGTATAAAGTATAAACTTACTAGCAACTACAATACATATTATAGTTGTTGCCTATCTCATTTAGTGATAAATGCCGGCACCACCTCCAGTGTCAATTTGATTAAAAGCATGGATTTTTGGTTCTCCATCAAAGCAAGTACTTTCCGGATACTCCAAATTTACCAAGTTTCGGTTTCGGTGTATTAAAAATACGAACTTTAATAAATCTTTTCGTCATGTAATTGCTATAAAAGCATCGCGTTTTATCTACTACACCTTCGTGACTTCATGATGCCAATCCAATGCTATCTCCACGCTAATCCCACAGCAACCTGAGTAAACTATTTCAATTTAACGCCTATTATACGCGAATAATAACAAATCACTGGTGATAGTGACGTATCTCGTAAAGTACTCAGAAATTCACTAAAAATAGATTTACGATAATTATAAATACTCATACTTTTCAGGCTAACAAAGGTGCAAAAATTGTGGTAGAAGTCATAAAATCGCTTAATAAGTTATTTTTGGCTTAAAATTATGTATGTGACGTCGTCGAGGTATCTTATTGTGAGCCAATTAACAGATATTTTGTTAATAATTGTCAATTAAATTAACACTGCGCACCTGGGTATGTATTGCTATTAATTATAAAATATTGCGAAATTTGTATCATGCCTCGAACAATCTTTTCAACTAAATTTTTCTAACAGAAAGTCAGATATTGAAGAAAAATTAATCGAAAATACGTTCGAATCGAAATAAGTTTTTAACGGAACGCGCTGTACAGGGTGTTTCAATTTGGAGTGTTTTGACAGGAAAAACCTATTTCCTGACTAGATAGAAGAAAACTGATTTAGGTGTCACGAGTTCGATTTTTGAGAAATGTTTAATGCTAAAAACCGTTTCTCGATATCATCTCAGCCCACTAAAATACAGGAGGTTTTTCGATTTTTGGCCATTGTGAAAATCGGCAATAACTTTCTTATTTATTAAAATATTGGTTTTGCGTAAAAACATTACTGTAGTGCTTTTTTAAGAGGAATCTGAACATTTGCTGAACATTCGCAATTACCATATTTTTCTGATTTAAAATATGTATATTTTTGTAGATTTCTGATCAGTCATTTAGCATTTACTGATCTACTACGTTCCGTTTTAAATCTCTTCTACCTTCTTCCAGATGCCCCCTCCCTAGACACCTGGTCCATAATATGGTACGTGGCCTCTTTCGGAGGTCTCATCCTCTTCTTCCTTATAGTCTCGTGCAGCGAGTGGTGCTGCAGACGAAACGCGCGCAGGCGCTGCCAGAGGAACAACGATAATCAAACAGTGCCTCAAATAATGTCGGAAACACCCCCACCCTCGTACGACCTCTTTGCACCCCCCGCTTACGAGGACTTGTGGGGTACCAGTAGCAGGGGGCGCAGCGGCGAAAAAAGGGAGTTCGATATTTATGTGGTACCTGTACACGCTTTGGGTTAGTTTCTGATAGTGATATTTTCTGAGCGATATACGAATTTTGTTTTTGATTAGATAATTTTATGGAGAATGTCCAAAGACACGATGCGCCGCCCTCGTATCAGTGCGCGAGCGCTGCACAGGCGCGTCTTGCTGAGTTACCTCTCACTAGTAATAGTACCGTAAGAGAAGCTAATAGGATCACGTGATTGTTGGGGATGATTGTGGTATTTGGAGGCTGTTATTTATTTCCAGTTGGAGAAAACAGGTACAAAGATGTAGGGACGATGATTATAGAGCATGTAGCTAAAACAAAGACCTGGTTGAATTGAAAAGACATTTTGTGTATAGTGAAAATCATATAATACTCGCTATCAGTTTTGTATAGTTGACAGGCAATTTTTGGGCCGAATTAGAGTTCTAAAATGACTAGAATCCTCTGGTTCAAACTGAAACAGATGGATATTGAAGACAGACGCGTTGAAATAAGTAGCTTAATAGGGAAATTTTCAATGCACAATAGTTGTGGTCTTTGTGCTCTTATCAATAAAACAATGGACGGTTAAGTGAATGTTTTTAGATATACCTACCTCCAATGTATATTTTTAGAATTTAAAATTTTATTGCAAGTGTGTGTATGTGTGCCAACCACGTGTGACTCTTGCAATTCAGAGTCGGGTAAATTATGGCAAAGCCAATTTTGTGACCTTTTAATTGCAGTCAACTGCAATTTAGTTCTTTTTTCGAATACTACTAGTCGAGCCTACCAAAGGTTATGGCCGAAAATTTTTACACCAAAAAAACTCTTTTTTTTATTGGGTAATAAATTTCAATAGTTCGTCAATTAGTGATGAATTTCTTGCCGATTTCAAGATTCAGTACATGTTGGAAATTAACCGAGGGACATTCCATGGAAGCAAGCATAGTAGTATTCGTTTTCTGGCAACAGCTAATCACCGAAATTGTTTATTTACTTGCACTCTGCGTGTGCTCGTGTGGATAAACATATATGTTGTTATTGAGTAGGTGTACTGATGCCTTTAATACGGCGTGTGCATATGATTTCCTCGTAATCACAGGAGAGAAAACAACTTTTCAAAAAACTCTTTGATTTAACAATAGTACTTCATGTCTTTGGTACACATTCCGTTATCTATTAAACATACGTGTACTTGTTATGCATATTTTCAACCAAAAGAGAAAAAATCGAGTGCATGTTATTAAAGTTATTGTTGTTCCTATTTAAAATGTATGCCACTCATTTGCTGCAGCAGTGACTTAATTAAAAAAATGAAATTTTGCAGAATCTAATATTAAAATTGTTGGTGTGTCATAACGTGATGCATTCAGTTTACAACACCTCTGCAGGGTGTTTGTTTAAGTCAATAGATCAAAGTTCTCGCAATAGTATTAAGAGGATTATTTTTTTCAAATCTCGTTTTTAAGCTAGTCAATACTGCTGCAAATGAACGATGTGTTTGATCAGGTAAGTACCTGGAAATAGTATTATTATTTATTAAAGTTACAATATACTTGAACTTGTAAGAGTTGGATTTTTAAAGATTACTTTCTAATGTGAGTATAACACTTTAGTTTTCTACTTAAATCAAATTAGAATTGACAAATGTGATATTAAAATATAAAGATTTTATATGAACTACATACATGTGTGTTTTTTATATATAAATTTTTGTATCTGTGCTAAAAAATCAACTATCCGAACGCAATGTGGGAAGATTAATAACTATAAGACATGGAAAAATGGGTAAGATTGAAGTGTTAAGCAACTCCGGTAAGGATTTTTCATGTTTTTCGATATCTTCGTATTGGAAGCGAATGTAGAATCCTATATGAATCATATCTCAAATATTATGTCATGGTGGCTAAGAGCTCGTTGAACACAGTTAATAGGAGTTTTTAATTAATTTCGTATTGTGCGTTTCTATTCGAATAGGTACTACATATTATCCAAGGGAACACATAAAACTCCTTCAACTATATGTATCGCATTACCAACGCTATAATTAAATTTTCTCTGCTTAGGTGTTGGAAGCCAATAATTAGATTGGTGTGAACGTTACGTATGAACAAATTGAGACAACACAGAGTCAATTTGAAGCTTGCACAATTTGACGTCATATATTGATAGTTCAATGGTGACTGGGAGACAAGTAATATCAGAGCTTTTCACTTCCCCAACAACGTCTCTTTAGGGAAGGGTCAGGAGTTTACGGTTGGCAGGAATTAATTCAAGTAATTTGATTGATTTAATGTACGTGAATTAAATCAAGTGACTTTTTTATAAAAATGTTGAATTAATTCATTACGTAACCGATTACATGATTAACTTAATAACACCACCTCACAAGTTTTATTCATCTGGAAAATATTAGAATTAGCATACAATTTTATTAATTAGCATCGATCTCAGACAGTAGGATAAATATTAAAACAAATTTATATGTCAATAATGTAGATACAAATATATTACTATCAAAATATTATACAAAAATACAATACAAAAACTTATTTCGTTATGCAGCTAGATATTAAGCACATTTACAATATTACTAGTTACACATTCAAACCCATCATATTGCCACCTTTTGAACTTTTCAAAGAAACTTGTTAAATGCAGTTTATTTTTTTCCTATAATATCAAAAAATGGTTATACGAGATGTTAATATTAAGTAGGCACAACGTTATGATCGAGTATTATATGAGATTTATTCGAATTAGAATGTGATGGAGTAGAACACCATCACTGTGTATTTTTTTTCTTCACACCGATGTTAAGCAGGGATACCTCCCAAAGAAAGACTAGAGACCATATTTAAGTTATATGAAATATTGTAAAATGTTGAAAAAAACAATACCTTTAAAACCATAATCTATACATCAGTCCAATTATGTAATAATATATCCTGACGGAACTATTATAATTCGAAGAATTCGAGAATATTAAATGCAGTTACAATACTTAACAAAGAGAAAATATACAAAACAGCCACCTAAACTTCCATCTTAAAACAAAAATATTATTATTGCACGGTAATAATAGCTTTTTGTTAAAATGTCTTTATTAGAAATCACCAATTGTGCACTAAAGTTAATTCACCTAGTGGGTACTCCTGCTGGAAAAAGACTTTCATAAGAAGGAGGTAGATCCTTTTCCTCTGCAGGAAGAGGGGCACTTGGATGAATGTTTGAAGTGTGAGTTTCTGCTAAACGGGCCCCAGTTTGTTCGTTCATTTCCATTATGCGTGACTATAGTAGTAAGGAAAACTATGATCACTCAATTTTTTCAAAGAGAATTTGTTACTTACATTGCGGTTAGTTTCTGAAGTTGTAGGATGAGCAAACTCTTCAGCCCAACAAAACATCTTGTGTTTTTTAAATGCCCAAATAATTAAAATAAAAACTGCAAATAGAATTGCCAACGTGGAAACTGAGCCTATGATCACTCTACTTCCTACTGAAATCTTTTCAGGTAAATGTATCTACAATTTTCAATAGTTACAACTTATTTTTTCAGGTTTGAATACATTAAATTAGGAACCTACATTAAGCTGGCAACCTCCTTCATCCACACATTTAAAATATGGACAATTAACATAGCCATCACCAAAGTAATTTTTGTTTATGCACAGCTTTTGGTTTTCCCAACAATCTTTTAAAATTACATGTTTAAGCCGGTGAGATGATGAGCAGTCTAAAAACGTATTTCAATACTTTATCTAAGTAAAATTACAGTAGTACTCGATTTGACTACAACAATAAACTTACAGCTTACCTTGATAAGAAGTAAATACTACTTCAAACTCTGTTTTTTCACTTGTCTCCAAAGGCTCCTTGGCAATATAAATAACCACGTTCAATTCTCCATCAATATCAAAAAATGCATTGCTATAGGATATTGGATAGAATTGTGGAACAACTGTAGCAGGAGCATTATCTTTATCATAATCCATGTTCATTCGACCATCAATAATACCGCAATATCTGGGACTGGCAACCCCACGCTTTGACCGAAATTGGATATAATCTATGCACTCCATGGTAGTGTAGTTCTTCCGTAATTGCAATTTTTGGATAACTGCTATTACACCTCCCCGGGTATAAACCGACTGAAACTCAAATTGGCACATATCAGGCAGCGCCCATTGCACCAAGTGGTCGCCTGCTCGGCCTTCGGTTACAAGAAGTGATTCATATTTTACTTTCCTCTCTACTGCCGGGGAACAGAGTTTGCCATTTCCTAAATCCACTAGAGAGATAACCATTAGGTTTAAGACTTGTTTTGATAGTTTTAATTTTATCAAAATAGTTACACTTACATTGTTTAGTTTCCTGTAAGGAATCCTTGACTACCACAACAATTAAAATGGTTATTGTTAGAAAAACATTTGTCAAATTAAGGAATATCTCCATTATGGTGTATTAAATGGTGCTGTGCAACAGGTGCAGCACATTTTAGAAGTATCAAGTACCGGTCTACTTGAACGGTTTAATGCTGGATATTTGTGTTGCTTTAATTGCTTGAATTAATAATAACTATTTGAACGAAATGATAAATGCAAAATTTCACTTTGGTTTGAAAATCACAAACACAACAAAACCACTGACAGAACTGACACTGACAATGAGCCTTTTCGGAAACAATGATCAGAATCAAATTGACGTCGCCGGTTTGTAGCTGCACGCTGTTGCCAATTTTTAGGCGAGTATGGCCGATTTTCCTTTGAAACGGATGAAATCGAATGTTCAGCAGTGTCGTGTTGCTCATTAGTTCATTTACTATTTGGTAGTTGTTCGTAAAATCTCAATGGAGTAGATCTAGATCGAATTCGTCTTGTGGTGCACCAATCGAGAGATCGTCCACTCCGAGAACCTGCACCGGCAAGTGACACTGTCAGGAAAGTCCTACTTGACGGGTGACAGTGGCGACAAATAAAAAGGGGTTGTTAACTTTTAAAAGGAAAAACAACCCCCTAAAAATCTATCGTTCTGCCCTGAGCTTTCTCGATCTGAGGACTAAAAGAAAGCTTAAGGGGGTTGTTTCTCTTTTAAAGGCCAACGACCCCTTTAGGTTCGTCCGTTACTGTTACCCGCCGGTTGAGACTTGCATGACAGTGTCACTTGTTAGTGCAGATTCTCGGAGCGGACTATCTCTCGAGTGCTGCACCAAAAGTTGTTTTTTTTTAAATTCAAATTTTGTTTTTACAGGTTAGATTGTTTTGTGTCGTAAAGTAGAAGTTTTAATTTAAGTTATTAAGTATTATTTGGAAGTGAAAAATGTGTGAAAACTATTTACTATTAAATCACAAACTTGATATTGTAAAAATCATAGAAAGCACTAATGCAGACACATGGTTTTCCATTAATATTGAGTAAGAAACCAGATCTAAATCAGAATTCTCTGAGATACTCTACTCTCACATAACTTTTTTAGTATTCTCGAATTATTTGAATCAGACATCAGCCTTGGAAACGACATTCTAACAAATCCAAAAGACTCATTAAAATGCTGGAACAAATCTGCAATAGATGTTCAAATACGTGTTCAACAAGAACTGAATCGAGGCAGTATTAAAAACAATGTAAATTGCAGAATTTACAACATACCTCCTTGGCCTCATATTAATAGAATTACTTTCCCAAGAAATGAAGATGCAGATAAATTTTTGCAAGTTACAGGTAAGTTCTCTTAATATTTATCACATAGTTACTTTTTATCTTTACTTTTCCTTTGTTGTTTCATTTTCAAGGGACAGTTGTGAGGATGTCTTCCAGAAAACTTTTAGAATTTCAAAGGCAATATATTTGCGCTAAATGTAAATTTCCTGTGATTGTTCAGGCTTTATATGACAGGAGAAATATTATCAAGAAACCAAATTCATGTCCAAATCCAAAAGGATGTAGAGGTATGTTTGGGCACCTTCTCATATTCATCAACATACTTTGATGGAATCTGTCACTCATATGAATGAATTTTTTACTTCAATGTCTATAAGAATTTTCTTGGCCATTTTACCAAGGTTTTAATCCATTTTCATTAAACTAGTAGTTTTGACTTTGGACTGTTATCTTTCAGGTAAAAATATGTTATGTTTCGATGAATTAGACCCAAAAAACTGTAAAGATTTCCAAGAAATAAAAATACAAGAAGATTTGTCGCAATTAGAAATTGGAGCTACTCCAAATTACATGCTAGTCACTTTAGAAGATGATCTGGTTAATATTTGCAAACCAGGAGAAAATGTAACAATAACGTAAATTCACTTTAAATTTTTTTAAACCTCCGTTACAACAGTTTTGTATTGCAGAGGAATTTTCACTCGAAGATGGTCTGAATTCTGCAAAGGAGCAAAAATTAATATAGACTTAGTTTTGAGAGCAAATCATATCCAAGTTAATAACAGTAATGGCTTGCATTTATCAATTTCTGATAGTGTCATAAGGTTTTTTGATGAATTTTGGACTAGTCATTTAAATAAACCTCTTGAAGGGAGAAATATAATTTTACAGTCAATTGCACCTGAGGTGAGAAAATTTCCGTTGTAAAAATAAATAAAAAAGAATTGAAATACTAAAAATTCCAGATTTATGGTCTAGATTTCCTAAAACTGGCTATAGCTATTGTTTTGGCAGGCGGCAGCCAATTTAATGATAATACCAGTGAAACAGGAGTTGAAACTAGGGCAGAATCCCATTTACTCCTTGTAGGAGATCCTGGGACAGGTAAAATGTACTTGTATAAGTAAATCTGAGAGAAATAGGTTAGTTGCTTTTAGGAAAGTCTGAAATGCTAAGATTTGCCTCGAAAATAATTCCTAGATCAATTTTAACTACGGGAATTGGTTCGACTACTGCAGGTCTTACTGTAGCTGCTTTTATGGTGGGATAAGTAATTAAAATTGATTGGATATAATGCAAGGCAAATTTAGGAGAATGGTGAATGGCAGTTAGAGGCTGGAGCCTTAGTAATGTCAGATGGGGGCATTTGCTGTATCGACGAATTTAATTCAATGAAAGAGCATGACAGAACTAGTATACATGAAGCGATGGAACAGCAAACCATAAGTGTTGCTAAGGTATAAACTTAGATGAATTAAAGACCGAATTAGAGTGTGAGTCGTAGACAGATTCTTGGTTTCTATGGAAACTAGCTTGATATTAAAGTTACCTGCACATAATAATTGGACCGTAAGTACAATTAAAGGGTATTGTTATTGTTAGGCAGGAATGGTGTGTAAATTAAAAACCAGATGTTCGATTCTCGCTGCTTGCAATCCTAAAGGGAATGTGGATCCTTTGAAACCGCTATGTCTGAACGTGGCAATGTCAAGCCCCCTACTTAGTCGGTTTGACCTTATATTGCTTTTGCGAGATATTGTGGACGAAAACAAAGATCGAGCATTAGCGGAGTATGTGTTAAACATGGGAGAGACCAAGAAACGCCAAGGAGAATTGTGGGATATTAAAAAGTTGCAGGTAAGTCTAAGAGCTGAATCGTGAAAGTCCTGGTAAAAAATTTAGTGGTAATGGATTTTTATCGCTATCAATACAATTTTTAATTTTATTATATGTATAAGTGCGCATTTTGATTTGATACATACACACACAAACAAATTATTTACTAAGTAATTCGTGATTTCATGGCCTGTAGTAGCAAGTTTTCACTTCATTTGCTTATGAAATTTGTAATGGCATTCGCTAAGCCTTCAGAGGGTACTAGTGGATGTGTCAGCCATTTCATCGGCCAGGAAGCATGCCCTTCTTCACGATAAACTACGCATTTCCTTCTCGTCAAACGCTTTCAAACTTTTTATATATAAAGACCTTTTTTTTCAACACATATAAAAGGTAAGTATTTTATTTAGTTTTGGTTTCTCTATAGGAGTATTATGCGATTATTCGAAAGAGGCAACCCAAATTAACAATCGAAGCTGAAACCATCCTTGGCAGCTATTACCGACTGCAAAGGAAGTGTGATACTAGAAATAAATCTAGGACCACTGTGCGTTTACTGGAAAGTTTAATTAGGTATTAAAAAAAAAAAGATAATATTTTTGACTCTAATTTTTCAGACTGCAAAACTTTTTATCATTACTTTCAGACTTTCACAAGGACATGCCAAACTAATTTATCATGATGAAGTAGAAGTTTTCGATGCGGTAATCGCAGTCGTCTTAGTAGACTCTGCCATGGGTTACGAATCATCCATTTTAAACCTTAATTTTGACAACGATTCATTTCTTGACAACTCTGAAGAAACATATGAAGAGTTGCTCCAAGGTGTGTTGGGAAAATTGAATTTGGCCCATATTTATCAGCGAGAAGTTCAAAACAGAGACGAGAGTTTTAATCCATCATTTACTTCGTCGCAATCTCTACCTCCCTGTAAAACATCAATTTTACGTCTAAAGAACGGTTTTAATCCCGGGATTTCTCCAAATGAAAAATCGCAGAAATGTGGAGATAACTCTTCATTGTCACAGCAACAGAAAAAACCGAAATTATTGTTTAAATTCCATAAAAATATGCAATCCCAGGCCTTCGAAAAACCCTTGGAGACGGTCGATACTGATAATGACAGTCTTCTAGAAAATATGAGATCTCCCGTTAATGATCGAACATTTATGCAAGGTATAAATCAGCCATTAGATAATATAGCTGGGCTAATTAACATTGATGTTAAATATTTCACAGAAATAGAGGAATACGACGATCCAAGAAAACCTGAAAATTTGAGCAAGGACAGCGGTTTTTCCAGCATTTTGCAGAGCCAACACTCACTCCTTGGCAATATTACTGCTTCGACTTCCGGACAGTCACAGCAAAATGATAAAAAAAGAATTGAAAAAAACTCCGGGAAAAATGTTACATTGTTAGATCTTGCTAAAAATAAGGTTGAGTGGGACTTTAATTTGGATTTTAACCTTGGATATTTAGGTACACTGAAGTCAAAAGAAAGGAAAAATGTACCTCTTCATCTAGAAGAGTCAAATGAAGGTGGAGTTTCTAGATTGATTTCCGTGGGAAACAAACCGGAGCTTACAGCAGACATTCGGTCAAACTTTGGAATGAAGGAAGGTAATAGAGAGCTTAAGAAGTGTGAAAGTAAACAGCAGCAAGTAAAAATGGATTTCATAAAATGCTTGCCCAGTGTAAATAATGATTTTTTCGATATTGATAAACTGATAAATTGGGATTTAAATGGAGCAAGCCAGATGCAACTGGAGAAGAATAATTTAACACAAAGTGTTTGGGAAAAGAAAAGTGATATTAAACAGCATTATAAATTTAATAAAGAAATATTTACCAAATTTGCCTTTGAACCTAGAAACCAATCTGCAATACCTGAAAAGTTGCCCAAGCCAGAAAAATTTGAGAAAGTAACAAATAAAAAGTGTTCTGCAAATATTAACAAATTCCAAAGTAACTTAGAACTTAACCTCGATCTGGAGCTAGAAAATATGGGTATTGATACGAATTTTAATCCTTTTACTGAAAAACTTTGTGATAAGAAATTGGTCCATAAGACCCCAAATTTGTCTACATCTAAGAATTTCAGTAAAAAAGTTGAAAATAATGGAAATAATGAAATAAAAGAATTTTAATGTGAAATCTGATTAATTTAATGGGTCTTGTAAAAGGAAGAAAGCAGATTTTAGTAAAAAATCAGAGATTTTTCGTATGATTCAGATTTCAAAAATGGATTTTGTTAGACAGAATTGTACGTTTCGGAACGCGAATATGGAGAAGTCGCAAAAGAGTGTTCCAGCTAATTAAGTATCAAGTGTGTTTCCGAGTAATATTTGTTTTTCTTTAATTAATTATTATTAATAAAATTAATTTAAATTTAAAAGTGGTTTTATTTTCAATACTACAAAAAAAGATGTGATTTGAGGGGTCTCATAGCTCTATACTAAGGAGTATTTTGTTTGTATGTATTTGAGGCATGCGAAAGAAAATACCGCAATTAATAATAATTTAAGGATTTATTCAAGTTAAAGTCAAAAACAAGCAAATCAATCGAAACGATAACAAATAGAAGTCCTAATTTTTATCAGAACTTAATTTTCCAGGCAATCACAGGTCTGTGAGTTAAAAAACGGTTAATATTTGATTATTTTTAGTCTTCCAATAGAAAGAAAACCCGGTTCCGGATAGTCAGAAATAGTTAGACACATACACAGTACACCTTCGCCTGCCATATATTTCTGCTAATATCCGAAATTTGTTTTCTTTCCTGTTGGAACAGAACTATAACTAAATACATTTTCTGGTCTATTTGCCATATATATAGGAGCCAATTCTCAAAGTTTAGTTACTAAAACCTCCGTACCAACAATGAAGATTTGATACGATTTTAACTGTATAATAATTTATTTTTGTAAATTATGCTACTCTTTAAAAGTTTACTTAAAAATTAATCATTGTTTAATACATATAAACATGACCTGCGGGCAACATAATACATAAATAAAAATCTGTACACTTTGTTTAATACTTCCAATTCACGCTTAGGGTTATTGCAAATTGGCTATGACTGCGTAAGTGAATTCCTGAGTACTGTTTTGACCTCCGATGTCTTTGGTGCGCACCTTTCCGTCTGCTAGTACCTTTTCAACGGCAGTTCTTACCATGTCGCTATAATAGTTCAAATTTACGTGTCTTAGCAGTTTGGAGGCGCAGAGCAACATAGCTGTGGGATTAGCCACGTTTTTGCCTACAGCCTCTGAGAAAGTATGTCTCGCTCCCTAAAAATATTCTATCAAAATGACGTTATTTAATAGAATTTAGGAAAAATTACAGGCTCAAATACGACACATTCGGCAGAATATGAAGAACCAGACACAACACCGGCTCCACCCACAAGCCCTGACGCCAAATTGTCCACAATATTTCCGTATAAATTAGGAGTCACCATTACATCGAACTGCTGCGGCTTGGAGACCATCTGCATAGTACAGTTATCAACAATCATTTTCTCAAACTCAATTTTTGGGTAGAGTTTGGCCATTTCCTCGCAACTTCTCAAGAATAGACCATCGCCCAATTTCATGATGTTCGCTTTGTGGACTGCAGTTACCTTTTTCCTGTTGTTTTTTACCGCGTAATCGAAGGCGAATTTGGCAATTCTTTGAGATTTTTTAGCTGTTACAATCTTCAGACACTCGACAACACCTTTAACACTTTCATGTTCTAAAGCGGAGTATTCGCCTTCGGTTTGCTCTCTGATGATGACACAATCAATATTGCTGTGACGAGATTTAACGCCTGGGAGGGACTTTACATGGACTACATTAGCATAAAGATCGAGAGCGTTACGAAGCTTCATGTTGAGAGTTTGGAGTTCGCCTATGAGTTAAATAATAATATGAAGGTACTATGAAAGTAAATATAATGCGTTTTTTTTTCATGCAATATAGAAATTTTTGTGTTAAACTTTTAACCTGATGTTGAGATTTGTTTCATTCATTTATATTTATGAGATTAAATACAAGTAAGACATCAATTAATCATTCAGGCCACAAAAACTAGTAAAAATATTTAAAATAAGCATTTGTAATAGATAAATGTAGTAAAGTTGGAACTGTAAATTTTACTTGTGTCAAGTTTTCTAGCTATAATCTTAACAAATCTTAAGAGGGGGTTAAAAATTTAATAAGTAAAATCTTATGTTACACCTTTAAAAAATGTACTATACATAATAAATTGTTTGAAATCAAACAAACCTGTATGGGAATAATCAGGAGTGGCCAGAATTCCCTTGAGTGCTACACGGTTTTTGCTGATGGACTTGGCAACCTAAAAATCCAAAAATATTCTCATCAAGCAAATACAGTTTAGCAAAAATGTCTTACATCTTCAAGAGGGGCACTTAAAGTGGGATTAACTTCAGAAAAAAAATATGACTCCCAGTCCACAGGTATCCCTGCAGCTTTGAAGACCTCTTGTACTGAGTACACTAACTCAGGACCCACACCATCTCCTGGAATCAAGGTGGCAGATACTCTAGTATCTGGTCTTTCTGCTAATCTCTGTAATTATTTTCTTGTAATTTAATGTGTTTCTTAATTATTAAGCTAATGGTATTGTATTGTATTTAAATGAGTGAGCTAGTGACAGTCATCCATTGCAGTCTGAAGTCAATTAAGGTCCACTTAATAAAAGCTGAGTATCAATTGTCATGGCTGTCTAAGCAGATTTTAATTAAGCTGCTGCTTTTACTAATAATACTTACTCCAGCTGAGTTATTGTTTGATGAACTGTGGATGTTACGTACAACAGCACATTGAGTAGCCTGCAAGAATTAATAATTTTTGAATTTTCCAAGTTGGTCCAATTGCTTTAATTTATAAATATTTTAACACGAAAAGACCAGTTTTTGGTTTATCATGTATTTGACTAGCCAAACAGATATGAATGGCACTAGAAGTATCTGCATTTGTTCCTTCCAAAGATAATAGGGTGGTATTTGATATCAAAGTTATTGATTTATTAAACGGAAACTAGATCATCTCTAATTTGTAAACACGATTTGGTTTATGATAACCAGTATTTAATACAATAATAGAAACAAATCTTGGAGGAGCGCTCCCAAAGGCTAGTTGTTATATCATCAGCCCTTCTAACCTAACAAACAGTAGAAAACGAATTTACCTGTAAAACGACCCTTGGCAGTTGTCTCGAAACTAGCGACATTGTGGGAAATTGTATTCTACGACTTTATGCAACAAGAATTTTGGTTATATTTGATGATTTTATTAAGAAATTCTTGAAAAATGATTGATTCCTAACAGGAACCCCACAAATGTGACATGAAGTGGTGGCGCCGCTCCTACTCAAATGACAGTGTTGACGTTTTGTACTAAAATTACAGCGTTGCCATAGTTAGAACTTGAAGACGATATCAAAACAAATAGTATGAAAGACAAATAAATCTCTATGTTATTTGACAAGACTGCATTAATTGTCAACTATTCAGGTACGATGTGAAGTGGAAGGGTTTTAAAAATGAACATTATACTTGCAATATTTTTTATTACAAGTGTATCAATAGCGCAACTAATTGGCGCTTTTAGGCGCAAAGAAGTATTATTAATTTGTTAAAGTGTTTAGACTTGTTCGAATTAAAATTTCTACCCTTATTTCTCTAGTAACGATATATGCATCAGAAACACCTTTCTACGCACAAAAAACGTCGATTAAGATGCATGTAAAATGACAAGGATTAAATTTTAGAATGAGATAGATCGCTTGCAAGAAAATTTAAAACGTTTCTATGTACTGTAAACACCGACAGTTATTACCAGTACAATACAGCTGTTTATTAATGAATGTTGTATATCCAACATCAGTATATAATTAGCTAAGAAAAGAGTAATACTTCGCATTTCCTACCCGAAGAATGCTACCGTTTGTCAATAAGATATTAATCCCCGAGACCATAATATTAATTACAGACCTCTCCACTCGTGTCATTAATATGCAAAAGGTGCACGGCGACTAATAAACTACAAAAATTAATTTATCGGCAGCAGAACCGAACCGCTTATTTAAAATTTTTATTTGCAGTAATCGCGCAAGCCTCGCCAACAAGACCAAATCGATTTTATTGCAGTAGTAGTCCTGTTAAATGCGCACCTGCCGATCTCACCTGCGGGCTACTGTCGGTACCTCCTAGTAACTCCCACCCCAGCGCCAATGGGAGCCATGCAGGACGCTCATTGGTCGGGAGAGGCGGCACTGTGTGAGGTACCGGAGTGCCCGACGAGTGGGACTTATTGGGAGTCGGTGGGTATGTCTCGGTATTCGACCGAACGGCCTTGGGCGAGATAATGAAAAAAACTGCCAGTGCCATGGTTTTACGCCATGAATTAATGAGGAGAAATATGGTCTTGGTCAGGGGCAGTCTTATGGTACCTATAGTAAATGCATATTTGGTTCTTTTGATAACTCAGAGAAACAGCTTTAAACACAATGAAAAATTCATGGCAGGTTCTATTATACCACCTTGCTTAGACCTTTTATGCCTATATTGTTGCATAGGATTCTTAGATTACTAAATGCCAGGATTAGGTCTGCTTAAGTCTCATAACAAAGCATCAGTACCGCCAGTTTCACCAAGTACCAAAAGCTCGCATGCATCCGTTCACTTTTTCATATTGACTCCACGCAAGAGAGATACCTTATAGGATCCACCTGTCAGTTGGCGGTGCACCAGTTTACCCACGTGGTTCTGAGTGGTGGGGCGGGTCCGCGGTACCACAGTAGCACCGCCGCGTACAGGGTCAATGCTAGAGCGGTTCAGTGCCATTCATATGAAGCTCATGGCTACTAACGGGTAGTTCACACTAAGCGGGATTCAGCGCATACGCGAAAAAAAGCCGGTATAGTACCGAATTTCGCGAGGACGTCCACGAGGACACGCGACAGTTCTCTTGTTTGATGAGATTAACTTGAGGGTGCCACAGAGGATTTTTTAGTACAAATTATTTTTTTTACCGAGGGTAGTTAGTGACTTGTGATGGAACCATTATACAGCTTTAATAAAATCTAGTGATACTTTTTATTTGATAGTTTATTCACTACTTATGTACAGTGACACAAAAATACTTTATTAATACACCTACATGCATGTTGTCGCTAAACAACTAAATAAGGACTGATAGTAATTTGATCTCATCATGGAAACCTGCGTATTGATCCCGCAGGAATTCAGCCTGTGCATCAGGACCCAGGACAAGAATCCCAATGGGGATCCAGAAGTGTCTGTTTGGAGCAATTCCTCCATTGCGCAGGGGTCACTTTGTTACCCCTTCCAGGGCACCATCAGGATTGACAAGCTGGAGGTGTACGGTACCTTAGATGAGGATGATGTAAGTAGTTATTTTGATAATTTTTGTACCGCTTATAGCATCGTTATAGCACAGTTCTGTTTTTAGTGTTTATAAAGGGTTACTATGCTACTTGGCTGTTGATGTCTCCATGATGGAGATTTGCCAGGTTCAGCAGATTCAACAGTTGTGCAACTGACTGTTGGGATTTCTGGAGAGTAGGTTGTCAATTATCGGATGGATAAATTACCGCAGAAATATTTAAGCAAGATGAACACGTGAAATTGAATTTATCCAGACATTTTGGAATTTGATCGACAATAAGACGAATGAGGAACACATATGACTCAAATGTTAGAGACGGTCATTTTGACCTCATAAAATGAAATTGACCGGTAATTTATCAAAAAAATATATGGATAAGAAAAATATTTTTTTATTGTTTAAAATTAATCAAAGTCGTCCGTTAATTTACAGGTCAAATATTTAAGCAAGTAAAATACATTTTTTTGACTGGATATTTTACAAGCGTAATTTTTGCTAAAAGACAAACTACCCTTCAAATAAAATTAAATGGGAGCTGATGTCATTTTTGCTCTGATTTTCGAGCAGTTGCAAAAACTGTTGCACAACTGTACATCTGTTGAATGCGGCCATTCTTTCTACGGATTTCTAACATTTAGTCGCTTACTTCTTTTATTCGGGTTTTATGTATTTAATTTTGCATATTTTTGAAGCCATTTCACCCCTGAATCTTAAAAGCTGCCAATCTTCATAAAAACAATAGATATTGGTTTTCAAGCTTCGCTGTATGTTTAAATTTATCGAGTGTACAAATGGCACTTGTGTGAGTTGCATTAGTAATTATGACGTTTTCTCACAAAGTACGAAATTTTGTTGTGGTTTTCTTTTCTTCGTTTTTTTTTCTATTTTGTTAACGCCTTGTTGATATCATAGAAGTAGAGAAGAACTTGCTGGGGTAGCTGCCACGCCTTTCTTCATTTCCATTCACTAGTGATTTAAAGAATGCACTGGCGATTTAAATGAATCATACATTATAACTTTCAGAATCAAATATCACAGAAATTTAATTCTTGCTTTTTTTCTCATAATACTTTCAAAATTGAATATTCCTCTTATAACTTTTTATAATTCTTATTACTCTACTATTTAACGTTTTCGGCATAGAGGCATTCAACGATTTGTGTGAACATTTAAATGAAGATTTCTTCACTTGCTCCTTCACTTGATACGGTCCTGTGTTAGGCAGTTCTCTGGTATCTTCACTATCGAAGACACCTGTTCGAAAGATTCACACGCTCAATGAATTTGAAACACTTATTGGCTTTGATGATCGTCGAGCAAAGCTCTGAGATGTTGACATGATGGAAAGAAATTTCACCGATAAAGGGAGATCTAGAGATGAGTTGGGAAGATAAATCAGATACTTATTTGTAAAGTTTATTTCGGGTATCAGTCTTTTTCAATTTAAAGAGAATGTAGAGAAGATGGCTTTTGAACTTCTTGAAAGCATCGGCACGACGTTAAAAGTAGCCACTTTTAATTTTTTTTCTCATTCATTCATCAAAGGTCTTTCAATCCAAAACAATAGAGCACCAAAACCTCTCAATCTTTATTGCGATAATGTTGCAATAAAAAAATATATCTTAAGTTGTTTAAAAATCGAAGGATATTTTCCTTCTAAATTTCGAAAAACTCAGGATCAGAAAATGACGCATTTTAGACTCTATAAACATTTTTTTTATTGCGGTAGTAAATAACTGCCCACCCTTTCTTTTTGAACCTCGTAATATAGAAAATAGAAACTTGGTGTACACAGAGAAAAAGCGCTTTTGTACATGTTAACCTCGCCCTATCGTGAGGAAATGTTTATTTTAGGGATTATTCTTATATTTTTTGATATCTTCTTCTATTGCCATGATAATAATCTCTCTCCGAAATTTAAAAGATTTAACATTTTTTTGTACCTATTGTTATTTTTTCTATGTTCATATTTCGAACAGGTGCTTAGTTTAAATGCAACTATCATTGAATAATATAGGTAACTTCCGTGTATTATGAGTCCCTTTACCACGGTTTTGTAATCACTCATTAAGGGCAAACAACAATCAGCGACCTTCGCTAATAATTGCAACAATGTGCAAACACCTCGTATTGGAAAATACAGAAGTGCAAAAAGTGAACTACACCTAATGCTTGCTTCTAAGTGAACAAGAAGATTATAATTATTAATATGCGTCAACAACAATGTAAAATGAAAAGGAAAATTTATTAGTAATAATATTGGGAATTCTTCAACACGTAGCGACAAAAAACAATAACTCGATCACATTATATTCAAACGATTTCAGAGTTAAAAACCTCCTCTCACTTTTTAATGATAAATAATATTATTGTTCATGAATAAACAAATGGATTAAACTGCAGTTTTCTATTATCTGGAATTATGATGTGTGAATTGTTGCATTATTTATCTGGGTCTATCTGCGTGTTAGAAACCGCTCAAGCCGCACAATGTTTCAATTAAGCGGCAACAGACGGAAATTTACCATTTTCAATTCAAGGAGAGTCTCTTGTACTTACAATACATTGAGAATCATGGAAAAACCCGCCAATAATGTGCAGGTATGTGTAAGTGTTTGAGCCACCTAGTACTTACCATAAAAGGCACATAACAATGATCTATTACTTTTAGTTATTGGCAATGCAAATTTAAAAAGAGGAAGGAGCACGGTAATTACCAGTTTACCAGTGAATATTAACACCTTTTCCCATTATCACATAAGTACTTCACTTTTAATTAATTTATGCTTGATCACTAATTCATAAGGCTTAAGTAAGCGCTGTATTCTCGGAAGAGGTGAAGGAGTGCTTTATTTTTATGTTTAATTATCCATATTCTAATAAACTAGTGTTTGAGATTTATAACGCATTTGTATCGAGCGTGATTAAGTTATAAAATGTTTAGGTTTATGTTTATGGATGGGCAAAAGTCATATGAATTTTTTAAAATTTTTATTCTACCTCCTTCTCATAAGTTGATTTAATCGATTATGATTCCATCGCTAGATTTACCACATATGAATCCTTCAAGAAAACTATTTTCCATCACTCGATATTCGTAGGGAAGGAAATATCGCATCACGACGGTCAGCACATGACGGATGTAATTTTTCATAATTAATTGCATCCATTTAGCTGCATGTTCATGTAAATAAATTTTTGTTAATCTAAAAACTTACTTTTTCTAGAATTTCCAAAAACGTCTTATTTGTTAGCCCTCCCTGTGCATTGAGCCCTGTAAAAATTCTCTTTAAATTGGATGCATTTGAAGCCAGCAGAAACAATGGCGTAGATACAATTTTCCAGCAAGAACAGAAGAATCAAAAGCAATGTACAGGGTGTTGTAAAAAAAGGGTTCAGGAATGAAGGGTGTGATTCCTTGACCTATTCTAAGAAAAACGTTCCTATTAACATGGATCCGCAAACACACCGTTTTCGAGATACAGGGTGTTTAAAAAAAGATTTGTCGAAAAAAACACGATCAAAAACAGGTTTAACTTTTTTCCTTACATAAAAAAGATGTTCTACATGTCCACCTGCCATTTGTACACAGAATTCACATCTTCGCGGAAAACAAATTCGTAATCTTTCGAAAAACCCTAGATTTTATCTAATTTTTTGGCATTCATTTTCTGATCGCTGCTGTAGTTCATCCGCATTATTAATTGGCCTGGAATATACCAGGTGTTTACCAGTTATTACCAGTTATTAAATAACATTTGCAACATTACGTTTCCGTGAACAGAAAGCAATAACTACAACAAAGACAGCAACACCAGTATTCTTTTTCTCGACATCCTGTATCTGGAAAATTGTGCGTTTGCGCACCTATGTTAGTAGGAACTTTTTTCCTTAGAATGGGCCAAGGAACCCTTAATTCCTGAACCCCCTTTTTAAAACACCCTGTATGATATGATGATGTATGTGATGATATGAGGTAAGGGTACCGAAAGGTGGAAACTGAACTAACCCACGGGTAATTTTACGATGATAACCAGGACCGAAAAAAGACTAAACAGTAGAAATAATTTTGTAAAATTGCCGTTTTTAAGACATCGCGATATGTGAATGACGTAGTGCATATCGGGCACGGTGAGCACATCCACACGAATTTGCATCTGTTGAGAATCCCATACCCTTAGATCCGCCCCTGATAAAATTCGTAACACGTGAATTTCTTATGTAAAAAATGCTACTTTTTGCATGTAGTGAATAACTGACTTAAATTATAGAGATACTAGTAGCGAACCACAAACTCATGTCGACACTGATCTAAAAACCCCTCCGAAGATTTGCATACTCTGAATACTAATTGGCCCGCCATTATTCAAAAAAATAGCACCAACACAATCAATTATCTCAACCTTACTGTTATTAATTGAACAGCGGCATACATTGAACCAACTACACTTGATGATCGATTGCCCCACTAAATAATTAATAATTCACTCACAGTCATAGACAAAAACCCTCGTAATTCTCCTTACGGTGACCTTGTTCGGGCTTCCTCATTACTAGTCATATCTCATATTTGCGGCTGAAAATGTGTAATAAACGCATCTTAAATCTGTGCCGGCATAGATCTGAAAGACCGTGGGCGATCATCCTCCCTCCTCCTCCTCCTCTTCGAGTTACCGCCTCGATATTTTGCCCTAGTAAATTTCAATCTCGTTCCGCATGGTCGACTCATATCGAGGGCCTCGTTAACAACTTATAGGTGAATGTGCTAGTATGTAGCCTCTTACCGATATAGGATAATGTGTGTTGCTGACAATCAGAATATGAAGATATTGGATAATGGAAGCGTCTCAAGCGCCAAATATACCATGAGAGCTACCAATTATGCAACTGTACATTACACGATGAGACGGCTTGTGAACTATAGGTCCTGAACAATGCTGCTGTTATTCAATAATTACGCATTTAATTTGTAAGTTCAGCTGATGAAGAAAGGTTACCTTGAAGGTGGGTTTCTAAATGCTATCAGTTGGTAGAACAAGAAAAATTACTAATAGTTCACTTCAAGTGACCATTGCAGTTAAAAAAATGTTTTGCGACCTTTACCAATCAATAGAGTACGAGAGATTGCCAAGAATAATTGCTTCTTACAATACGCCTCTCTGTTACTTTTGATTTTTAATAAGACGGCACTCTCAACTGCAATTTTCGCTTTTGCAGCACAAATGAATATTTATTTGTTTAATAACGTTAATCAACGGGATGATGAAGTACTCCTTCAAGATTTGTTTACTCGCAAGCACCTCATCGTTTCTCTCAATGAATCTGCGTATTTGGGACTTAACAAGGGTAAAATTAACTGCCTTTCTGTTCTAGAAGATGCCTGGCACCATTAGAGAAAAACATACCAAAAAAATTGTTATGCGATCAATTCACTCACATAAATCACCTACTGTTTCCTCCATTGAGGTTCTGATTTTAGAAAGACCTCTGGAAGATCTGATTTTGGGCGTCTTATCCATTAGCTGATTGATGTGTTTTCGCCTACAAAGCCAGTAAATTACAAATCATCATCAACATTAAAAAAATGTATGGAACACATAATTAAAAAGTTTACACTCCTTAATACCGAGGAAGATACAATCTCAGAACCCTGAAGGGATAAATTTATTTGCATATTATTGCCATAGCACGCTCCAGCGACTATACGACAACCGTGCTATAATTACTAGACAGATACCACACCTTAATATCTCTTAATTAGTTCTTTGCAAAAAATATAAAAAAAACACTCATCTATGTAATAAAATGTTAGATACTGTTGGGTGCAATCTGAACTAATTTCACTAGGTGATGGGCATTCTCCTTTGGAACAGAAGTGAAGGTGATGTTTGAGGATTTTTTTGTGGCCGGTAGTAGCTGAAAACAGATATCCCTAGGGGGCACATGAAAGCATAGATAGTGACAATGAAAATTTCGCTTTGTTATATCAAATTGTTATTTGTCATTCCCTAAAGTGATAAAGTATTATTAATGGATGCCGGCCATTAAGGATTCTTAACGGACGTCAGCTGTTCGACGTGGTTTTTAGTTAAAATTGTTGTTTTTAGGTAAGTTAAGGCCTGGTTAATGCGGATCAGTGCAGGTTTTCAAAACACGACGATTTACTGGGCCGTGTGACCCACGGGAAAGGCCATGGAAACGCTACTAAAGAATCGATCAGTGAAAGAAGCAGAAAAGCAACATCTAACTCACGACGGGCAATTTGGTTTTAAGAACCGAAGATTGACTCTGGAAATCATAAATTTTGTTCAAGAGATAGCACAAGAAAATAACCAAAAGGGATCGAGAAACATGCATCGCGATTTTGCCGAAGAATGTGCTAAATTAATTCTCCCGGGACTTAACAGTCAAAGCTCTAAAAAGAATTAATGAAGAGTGTTAAATCATACCTGTCAAAGGGAAAAATGTACTCGAGGAACATATCGAATTGGTAAACAATCTGACACCGATGGCCGGACCTTGAAGCATCGAAGATCTGAAAGATAAGGCAGATTATGAAATGGTATGAGTGGCAAATTCGACAAATTGACAAAATGGAACGAATTGAACGAAATGGATATAAAATCAGCTGGGCATAAGACAGAGATTGTGGCCATATTAAGAGGGAGGAAGCTGAAGAGCGTCCATCTGGAAATCGGCGACATGGAGGTTTTAGCAGTAAAATATCTGGGAGTATACTTAGACGATAACTCCAGGATGAGGATAGCTGAGTACGCCAATAGGAGTCGATCACTCAGTAGGCTCATAAGGCCATTTCCGCGCTGATATGGGGAAAATTGATAGTTTTTTGCATTATTTGCTCCAGACTTTTATTTTTCTATCTTTCATTTCGCGGTTCTGAAATTTAAAAATCTGATATCTATGCCGGATAAAATAATTCTTCAAATTTTGATTCCAGTTCCTGTAGGGAAAAGAATGCCATCCGCGAGATTCTATCGCCCAAACGAGGCCTCTTTCTATCAAAGTCTCCTTTGGTTTTGTAACAACTTTAAAGCGAGGTTCAACACAGCCTCTACCCCCAAAAAAAGGTCCTCATAACCTGTTGTTGGTTAATTATTTATCAACTGCCTCCGGGTCACGGTTAATTAGCCTTCCCATTCAGCACAAAACAATTTCAATTTTCCTTATCTCTCCTGGCAAACCAAGTGAAAATTAGTTTGAGACGAGTAAACCCTGAGTTATACCTACCTCCACTGATTGCATCGCCATATTCGTTATAGAATTTGTAAATTGCCTCTCGTCTGAATATTAATGTTCCCATGCACAGTAGGACGTTTTCGAGCTGCTCTAGATAGATTGGATACATATTTTATTAGTGGTCTTTTAAGCTTGCCCGACTTGCAACTCATTTGTCATATATTTCGGCTCGAGATGAAATTCCAACTATTTCCGAAGCCGTTAGGGGCATTAGTGGAGCCCAATAACTCACTTCCTCGCATATTCATATCCATGGAAATTGCGCACAATAAAATCCATAACTAAAGCAAATGTCTGTCCATAATGGACCGAAGACTTCCTTAACAGTTCGTATTTCCATTTAAAGTAAACTATTTCGCATTTACCGGTATTACTGCTACTTTATCGCCTGCTGCGGGTTCATATTATTCAGATGGTTTCGCGAAAAAGTTGCGTGATATGTGGAGATCACGGTATGCGCACGGTAGAGTAAATCGGTGTAATTTTAGTGTCGTTTAATTTCCTGATGGCGTTTCAGCCTCCTATGGACCATAAGGAAAAATCTCAGACCCTCCAGGTATTTTCTTCGATAAACAACAGGCACCATTTACATATTCCTATTTTTCTTTGCTACCGCTCTGATATTGCCCCTGATTGTCGGTTACTCGCATGCTGCGCATATTGGTAATTGCTCTTCACTTGCGGCTACACTACCTACTCCAATAGTTCCTTAATTTTATTATTATACGAGGTCTAATAAACCGTCCAGTAGGCAGTACTTACGTTAAATAAAATGCTGACTGTGACACACAAAACCTTGCTCCAGGGACGCAATCTCACACTTCGAATAAGGCCTTATAGATCCGAGATTGTGCTTATTCAAATATAGGTTAATGCATCTTTGACTACCTCATAGATAAGACTTTAGGACGTCCCTATTAATAACTCCTTTATCTAGTAGCCATAATGTAAATATTCTTGAATTCCCGAAGGTGAAAGACTGAAATTACAGACCAGCCGTTCGGAATGCGTCTTTCACGCCGGGTATTGTTGCATTTTACAGTATAATTACATTATCATCAGAATCTTTATTGCCACTTAGTTTGTTAGAGCCGCGAAAAACTCTACAGTGGCTTGGTGGGGGGGGGGGGGGGGGGGGGGGGCGGTGCCGGTAATGCAAAAAAATTGCAAAAAAGGTAATTGCTTCCCACGTGGATGTAATTATGTCGATTTTCTGTATTTCGACACAATGGAATTAGCTGATGGTGGGTATTGTTCGCATGATTTGCCTGATCCTGAAGTCCGAAAGCATGTAGGTTGAATCAATTGATTTGAGAAGAGCGAGTGGAAAAGAGACGTTAACATCTAAGAAAGATTTTTTTTTTTATTAGGGGGTGAAATTGATATGAGGGCTAAGTAGTAAAATACTTGCGTCTAAAGTCTAAGTGTCTAAAGCTACCTAGAGACCTGCATACCATCGTGAAAACAGTGTGAACCGTGTATCTTCTTCTTCTTACAGTCCACCCGTTCGATTCCGCCAATTTAAAAATATGGATGTATCCCTCGTGTAAAAAGAAAACTCGTTCAACAATATCGATCTGATAAAAAGTGCGAAAATATAATAAACGTACTGAATTCAGTTAATATACAGGGCGTATCAGAAATAAGTACCTAAACAATGACCAGTCACGATAGAAAATAAAGAATGCTCCCTATTAAGATAGTCAAAATACCCTTTGATCTAAATTGGAAATCTAACTGAACGGTTATATGAGTACATAAGTTATAACTCTCTAATGTCAAGCAGTTGTGCAAAATACCCTTATCCCCACCCCCTAGACCAAAAAAACCTTTAAATCGCCATCTTCTCAATTACAAATTTTAACTTGAAAACTGGTTTTTCGAAAAATCTGAAAAAATCCCTCATATATAGAAAACCCTCGTGCATTCGCCACATTTTTTTTCTTTTTTTCCTATTAATTCGAATCTAAAAACGATTTTTAAGATTTCAAAATGAAATAACTTTTTTTCGGATTGAGCTGCAAGTCCGGTTGTTTCTTCTAATGATGGGCATTTTTATGGCAAATTTAAGTGTATATAAAATGTGCCACTTTTTAGGCTGCGCCATATTGAAAAATGCAAAAAACTAAATTTTTTGGCATTTTTTTCAATATCGAATTAAGCATTTCGGCATAAAATGCGATACATAGATTGGATTACAAAAAATGCATCAAATGCCCAAAAAAGCTGAAATTTTAAGAAGGAAACTTAAACTGTAAGGAGGAAAATGTAAAAATAAAAAAGCTGTTTTCGAAAAAAATAGTACATAGAAAAATGTTGCCCTTAATAAGGTTTCTAACTGGTTCAATTTAATGTAGTTATTTCTAATATGCTCTGCAGAGACGGCTATTTTGATATATCGCCGCAAAAATGTGAAAATAAAATATGGACGTCTTTTTTGCCCATGGAATATTTCGGTTTTATATATAACTACTTCATTTTCTTCTACTTCTTGATATGATAGAAAAATTTTTGCAGATTTCAACAAGACACTTCCACATCTTCTTATCAGCTTCTCATAATCTTCAACTCTTAATTGACTTATTAACCACCTACAACTATCCCTGAATTTTTTGCGTTCTCAAAAAACGGATTAAAACAGGTTTCCTAAAACAACACGTCTTTAGTGTCGCAAAAAATCGTCTGTTCACCTAAATGGCCATCTAAATTACTTCGATTCATTTTTAATCGGTCGTTAGTGTCATCGACCAACAAACTACCGCAAATCAATTAATCTATTCCTCTTGTGGATGTCTTTCGATACCACAGAAGTTAATTGTAGGAGTCTGAAAATTGAGATTCTTGGAGTTATTACTTACCTGTATTTCCCCGCGTGTGTTGTAGCTATGACAAATTATTACTTCAAACACATGAATAACACAAAGAATTCTGAATTCTATGATTTATTACTGAACTTTGTACGAATCTACTACACGAGCAAGTTTTTCCTAGAAATCATGACTTTATGGATATTACGTTTATGTAAATAATAGTTCTGGTAATTAAGAAACAGTTTAAACTTAAACACACTGATTATTAACGAGCATAAGCAAAGGGAAACAATAATTATACCGTTTAATGAGAATTTCAACCGAGTTCCGCATCCAATGGCAAAGTTTTCCGGCTCCAATACAACCAAGTATTTATAAAACAATTAATATTTCTAAAAAATAAATAAATAAATAAATAAAAACAGCATCGTCAATTGCACTGTAAAATCCACTCAGGCACTTCGTGGAACTAATTTTAAGGCACTTTTAAACAAGATTAATAGCAAACAATTACATCTCATTTATCTCGGATATGATCGGAATCTGACTTAGCAAGAAAAGGCTCGATTATGCCATGAGGATTAGGATTCAGTTTTTGTGGCTCCGATACACTTTCCTCGAAGGTATTTTTTAGCAGTAATGGAAATGAAAGGCACTCGTTAGTGTGGACGATTTAGGAGCAAAAACTAATTTAAAATAAAACGATTTATGAAGGCAGGAACTGTCCACGTTGAAAGTAAACGGATTAGGTGCAAAGCTGAGGGGTTTTCCACAACTTTGTAGATATGCAAATGATCGCTAAATCTTCTGATTAATTTAAGTTTTTGCCGATTACTCAAGAACGAGAGGCAGAGTGGAACGCCTTCAAGAACGAGAATGTAAAGTTGGTGAAAAAAAAAATCATAAGTGGAATCTAAGAAAATCTCGAAACAGGAAATCGATTTTAGGGAAAAATGTGCACAGAACTGGGAAAACAATTAACACCTATATATTCAACAATTATTATAAACAATCGTAAAATCAATCAGATCGAAGTCTGTGACTATAAATCGCATGCATTTCCTGCCGCACAACTGGCTCGGAGCGATCTATTCTTGTGTCGCCTTAATCACGCTGCATTATAATCAATAATGCTTACAACAATTTTGTGCAAACCACAAACAATTAGCTATTAATTATGCTTTATTCTCGTGTTACATAAATCAAAAACGCGTTTCATTGAGGTCGTAAAAATTGTGGCCTACAATGAACGGGAACTGAAGCGAAATATGGAGAAACAATGTCGATACTTGTTGCTTTGTGATTCACATTGCTGCTGCGCGATAATTGACTATTTTAGAGGCCCTTTTAATCTTAGTATCTACAAACTGTCTTCTCCTTTCTCTAGAATTTAAAAGTACTCTTCACTGCGCAAAAACCACCACCCACACTGCCAGCTGTTACTACCAACACCAAGAAAAATACTCCTCGGGGTACGACGTACCTACTTATTTAGAAACAGTCTTAAGATTGTTAACAATATTCAATTTGCTTTGCCGATAGGCTGACAACTGCGGGTTCGTGCTGTAGGCTTCTTGAAGAACCCGACCGGAATACGTTCCGGATTCGAACCCATCAGACAAGACGTGATAGATCGTGAACGCAGGCGGTATAGTCACGATTTTAGTTTACATTTTATTGACCGCTCGTAAATACGTGCCGCTACTAAATTAATTTTTTCGGTACCGAAGCCGAAGAGTGGGTTTCGGAGGTACTCGCCATTGGGAATTGGTTGCAGTGAAGACAATTCATGTCATAGATGATAGATGGTAGTCAGGTTTGCGGGGCATTTGTGCCATTTTGTGAAGACAATCGTAACTTTCATTATTTACAAAAATGATTACTGTCGCCAAATAATTGCGATCGTTTTGATTAATCTAACTCAGTTTTAATTAACATGGTAATTAACGGTCACTGTGATACCACCAAACACATATTAAGGAGCAACTTTGTTTACTAAGGCGTGCTCTCGGATGATAAAAGTGTGCCAAATAAGCGACAGAATTGTAAATACCTGGCCCCTTCGGCATTGCTCTTTGATCTGACTAGATCAAAGTGCCGCAGTTGAATGAACTTTCTATGAGTATATACATGTGGCGTTAGTACCTTTTCTCCTGGATAGTGTTAATCGGATAACTTAATGGAAGATTGGTAGCAGTTTTCCTGCAACGTCTCAGTTCCCTCTATAGTCGAAGCAATTGTTTTCTTTTGTTTTTGATCACCCTCTTATCTCGTCTCGTTTTTGAGATCCCTACACCTCACCATCCCTATTTCGAACACGTTGCGTTGCAAGTTAAATTTAAACGCTCTCGAGTGATGAAGGGACTTGCACAATCCCATAAGATTCACATTTAATCCATGATGTCTATAAACTTACGACTTGCAATAATAAGTGCCTCCAGATTTTTTATAGACTGAAGCTATTCTCGCAACATAAAGTTCCTTTTTATGGTCAACAGGCGAACAAGTGAATTGTATAGTGTTCGTTAACCGAAGACCTCTATTCTTAACCAGACAGTGGTATAAATTTCACGCCGATATGGTATCGACAGCTCCAGGTGATGACAGATGGAAATCCGTAGGATGGCACGTTGAGTTAGGTGTACTTGACACGATCTCATTCCAGTGCAGCCGAAGAAACTACAACTATAATATCTACTATCTTTTCATGATGTATCACCCTAGACTACCTTACCTATTAGAGATGGGCTAACAAAGAAATGCAGGTATATCTACGCGAGATGGCGCTTCCCTCTCTCCTCCCCTGATCCGTGTAATCAGTCTTATCGTTAATTAAATCCGTGAGACGACCGTGGCGACATCTAGATAGTTGTTTACGAGTTCTCCATTCAAATGAGGTCGGCCATTTTATTGGCATGGCGGACTTAAAACTACCGCAATGAAATTTGTCTCGTGCAGGTTTTTATTGATCCAGCTGAATGAATATGTTAATGATTTTTATGAGTTGTAATTAGGGCTTCACATAACTCCGGTGTCGTTTGCATTAATGCGACGTCTTCGAACCGCTTTTGCTTCATTCTGGATTGGCGATTCTGCCTAATTTAATTTCAGTTTGAAGTCGCCTCGTGATTCTCACACCCAAGATAGAGATATAATCAAGAAAACAAGGCAAGCAAGTCTTCTGGATATCTCGCGGAATGAGTGCGAAATTTATGGGTTGGCTCACCTGGTTTTACACACTTCCATTGGGCATAACTCATCGCCCGTCCGACTTACAACGTTTAGCTCCTGATTTATGTCTTCCATTAAGGCCGCTCTCGCAAAACGCATATTTAATACTCTGAATACTAAATGATCCCCTATTTTGTCTTATTATTCTTTTTCAACGACCTTTTTGCTACTAAAGATTAGCCACACCATCAGGAGTGTTAATTCAATGTATTCATTTAGAGATGTATTTGTCACACATGTCTCATACTCATGTAGTGAATCAATAACATTCATTCGTGATAAATTGACTACATCTGTAGTTTGAAGTTCAACGTGGGATAGATATAATAAATAAAATTATGGCCAAAATTGATTGCTCTCCCATACCAGACTCTCCAGAGATCCCATTTCTTTTTCACTGGTACCAGTTCTTGTAGAGTCAGGGCCCAAGACATCCAGAACTTTAATGCTCAGAAGGCTTTTGTTTCTAATGTTTTTCGCTACTATTCAATGTAGAAGAGCTATTCTGTTTTGATCTGGTCAGCTCAAGATCATTGATGAAATCCGTTGAAAAACCCGCTATTTTGATTTTGGATTTTTTAGGAAAATCATAATTCCTTTCAATTTTTCCAAAATTTCTAATCGCGTTGGACCCATCTTTCTCATTAAGTTTAATGGTAAAATTTCCAGGAGGTTTTCAGCTTTGTTTTCTGAAAAGAATTAATGATGAAATGAATTAGAATCTTCCTCAAGTTGAGACTTGTGTCGAGATTTTTCCCGTTAGGTTTAATGCTAAAGATTTTCAGGAAGTTTAGTGATCGTCTAATTGATCCCTCGAAACTGCGCATGCAAGTCGTACTGATGAAAAGTACCTGGAACGTTAATGTACAACGAGATCATCGAACCTTCAAAGGACTTTACGACGAACTGAGTGAGGCTGGCCCATTTCGTTCAAAACCGGACGATGGAAGACCAAAAATCCGCATTGTGGATCAAGAAAAAAGAAATCTCCGTTCGAATACTGGAGAGTCCAGAGACTAGACACTAGAAAGAAAGACATTGTTCCTAGGACATCCTGTATATCGCAACCCGGCATCGCATTTGCACTACCGGCGCCTCCTGCAGTGCCACCGAAACAGCAATTATTCCAATTATTGTTCTGGCCGAAGTAGATCGCCTGATTACACGTTGCAAATGATCAAATCAATCCGATTAAGAATGCATATTCAACTCGGTAGTCCAAGAACTTCGAGAAGGTCCTTAAGGTCCGCACGTTCATTAGCGCTTAACAGACGAGTGAGCACGCTGCATCCCGGATGCAGGCGTCTAAATCGAAGATCTTCAAACCGAAGAGGAAAATTACCATGCATCATGTAGCACGCTTAAGCCATTATTGAGCGAAAGAAGTGAATATTGCTCATCTTAGATCCTGGCCGCGATTAGTGTCAAAGCGCAGGTATAATTTGCTATTGGACGATAACGATTTGTGGGTTTCTGTGGAGGATTTTTCAAGGTAATTGCAAGAAGTAGGGAGAGAAGAGAGAGAAAATTAGCTTCTGAACACTAGCAGCTTTCATTTTGTGCTCGGAGAAGAATCTAAAGTAATGCATGTTCCCGTAATTATAATTACAAAGACGTAATATTATTAATAGTAATTACAATTTAATTTCATTTTTTAAAACCTTCAATAACAAGCACTTAATGAACGTTAACTGGGAACATACAAACATTAGAATTGCTATTTTTTCCTTTTAAATTCCCTTATTTCATGCTACGCCGAGTTGTTTAATTCCGGCTTTTGTCCTACGATTTTCAAGAAACGGAAAATCACTTCATTTGCATATTGTTTACTTAAAACGCCTTAATTAGGTAAATTATTAATTATCCCATTCATATGTTTATGTGGTGTACATAATCTAATCGTTTTTTACTTACATTAATAGGCGTCGAATGTGAAAACATGTTAGATGTTGCATAAGGTGCTTCCATGGGCTACTTCAGAAGGAAATTTTTCTGAAGCTCAGTAATGACCATGACGACACTTTTACCAAAAGTTCGCTTTCCAGTTAAGGAGCACCTTCTGAGGTGGACTTAAGTCAGGGCAGATAGTTAGCAACGACCTAATTTTTTGTTGATTAAGTTTTGATCTTTGTCCAGGTGTTCCTTCTCACCGTACCAAATTAAAGTGTTTATGTGTTTTTTGACATTCACCGTTTGTGTAGGACATCGACCTTGTTCCAATTGTTGCGTATGAATGATACATTGGTTCTTGCAGTATGCCCCAGGAAATATTATGCAGTTGATGAAGGTCGGTCTCGACGTCTGCAACTTTTCCTTCGGGGTTTATTAATGGTGAGGAAAATTTGCTCAGAAAAGCTCATAGTAGAGTCTAAAATCATATTCATAGACGAGTTTGATATTTTTATGAAATAGTTGAGTTAACTTGAAAATGAGATTTACTTCAAAATTAAATGCTTGACCTGATGGCAAGCCTTTTCAAACGGCTTGAAGCTCTATAGAAATTCAAGAGAAGTGCTCTCTTAAACTCTAATGGCGCTTTAAGGAGTGCCTCTCGTCGTTACTTGAAGTAGCGAATGAGTTTGCTTATAAACGTATTCTCAGAAAACTGCAATATTCTTCGTTCTGGTTGGTAGATTACAAGAAAAAATCACCATTAACATTATTGCTCGGCTAGCTCAGATTACTTATGTTATTTTTTAGTCAGTTCAGGCTAGTTCAGGTTCGAAACGTTGGAATTCCCAAAAATTCTCAGTAGTATTTAAGCAGAGTCATTAAAATTCATTTATATTACTCAAATTCTGAGATTGCACCCAAAATTCTTATGAATTTCCCATGTTTAAGGAAGAATTTGGCCTCTCTCTCTCTCTCTCTCTACTCTACTATCCTAGGTTCTAAGAGCAAGTTTAGAGATATCTTGTGTTGGTTCGCGCACTCGGAACTAAGTATCTTCAGTTTATGCTGTCATAGAAGAATGACTGAAATTTCCTGGAAAGTTCCCACATTTCAAGGAGTAGCTATTCAGTTTTCGAAATTTCAGGGCGGAGTTCCTTGTTATCTAAAATTTCCTAAATTTTATCAATTTCTGACCCTCTTTTGGGAACTATGCGGGACCCCTTGAGTTGGCACGGGCAAGGCTGTGCTCCCACGGCCGCTTCCCGGCTCTTCTGCTTATGATGCTGAATCTGAATTCTGAAAATGTATATTCTATTTCTCCTACTCAACGACAATTTATTGAAACAGCTTTAATTTGCAAATGATGCAACATGGAAATTTTCGGTGGTTGGTTCTTCGTAACCGACAGACTAGCAAATAACCATAAGAAAACTTTTTGCTTCCGAGAAATTTCGTTGCTCATCATTGCCTTCATGGCGATAAATCAAAAAGATGCTTAATCCAGTAGTGATGTATGATACCCAATGCATGATGGATTAATACTGATTTAAATATACCGATATCATGGCCGTTCTTATTAGGAAATGCCCACGTTTCGGATTGTGTTTATTGCTTTGGAGCTGGATTTGACATAATTGAAAATCTCATCTACTGATGAAAGGCCTCATGTTAAATCACTCGGGATTCCCTGCCAGACGTTTCATATTAATAATTCTATAATGACTTTCTCTTGTACTGCTTTTTTGTTATCTACGTATTACTTGAGTGAATCAAAACCGACTTTTTCCGGCAATGGAAACGCGCTTAAAGGCGGCAAGCCCATCTAACAAAAATCGAAAATTAAATTTATACGAAAACCTGACCAGTGACACGTGTAAACCGAAAAAACGACCATTCGAAACCCATTTCCAGCAAAGTACCCACTTCTGTCCGACGCAAACCGAATTAAGGTCCAGTAATTTGGATGTTTCGTGACGCTTGTAATCTGACTAGAGCACGCATTCCTCCTCGTCATTAACAGGCATTTTTCGTGATGACCTTCACATACGGGTGCGGTACCATTACCGCCGGTACCATCAGCGGAAGAAGTGAAGCAAATCGAGATCATGCGGCACCTACTTCTTTCACCTCATCTTAAGACATGTCCTTATGGATGATGATGATGATGGTGAAAGAAATTTGAGAAGCTCGATGCCGGTCGTGATGCAGGATATGACAGAGGAATCGTGCCATTTCAAATAATGTTGTGCAGCTTAGTAAATGATAAATGTTACTTAATATTCGGACTAGATTTTGTTTTAATAATCCATGATGAATATTTGATAGTTTTAGTATAAACTTGGTCAAATGTTGCAATGCAAGAAATCGTCTTCAGATATCCATAGATGTACAGAGGACTATCAAGTTCGTCTTTTCATTTAAAAGGGCAAATTTTTTTATATTTTTGGAGCTAGCAATTTGACGAAAAAACGTTTTTTCCATTCTTTGCTCTTCTATGCTTTCTTGTATACGTTTCTAGTATGCTTCTACTATCCTTTTCATTATTAATAACTTTTTTATTTCCTAGTTTTGACAATTAATGTTCTTCTTATGCAGTTTCGCGATCCAATATTGTTATGTAACATAATTTATCTAAATGTTGCTTTCATTAATCCTATAATGAACAGAGGAAATGTACTGGGTAGCCAATTAAGAACAGCCGTCGACCAATCGCGAAAACAGAGTATTGGAAAGAATATATACTAAATCGACCATGCTGAATTGATTGAAGACATGTTCCAGTTATTGATATGAAAGGCCCTTTCTATTTTAAGTCTTCAAGAAAGAATCTTTCAAGTCAGTAATTTATCAGTGTCTAATCCGATATCTATCTCTTTCGGTTTTTCGAAATTTTAAATGTATTAAAGAAAATCAAAATCTACTTTTCATTGGGTTCATGGGCTTTAGGGCCCCATTATTAAGTGTGTGAGTGACTGTAACGTGCGTTTTTTAACCTGGTCCCTAAAGCAGTTTAATAGTGACACGTATAAGTAAGTTTGTTGCAGTTATTTAATATCATGTAGAGGAGGAAATTGTACACAGGGTGATCTGAAATTCTTTTGCCAAGCTTTAGCGATTGCTTAAGTCATTTTATGGGGAACTATTTATATGGCTATAGGTTTGCAAAACGCTTCCCTTCCTAGATACAGGGTGTTAAAATTCAATATTTTTTTGAAGATTTCACTTCAGAACTTCTTTACTTTTTGACACGCTGAGAAGTTCAAAAATATCTTGATGGACCACCCAGTAAGATTTAATGTGAAATTGCTTACTTTTGCTCAGATGCTCAGATTGCTCGGATGTCCTTCTAGACACCACAGTTTCCATGGATAAAAATTTTGGAAGGCTAGATACCTACATACCTTCTTAATGTCCTGAATTCTCCTCGCTACCAGCCTTTTGATCTGACCTCCAACACTTAATCAATGCCGTATATGTTAATAACCGTCCTTAAATTCATTTTGAGTCATATTCGACGCCATAAATAAGACCTTTGACACCATGCAGAAGCTGCGAAGAGTCATATATCATTAAAACCCGCTCGCAGAGGGTATAAATAACGTACCTTATTGACAGTTTCTCTATAAGTACATGCTCCAGAACAGTTCGGGATGATAAATGAACGTTTTAGCAATAATTGTTTCACATCATATTGGAAGAGTACTTTCATGTTGTGTTCAGGTCGGTTCAGTGGTTATAGGAAATGGTGATAGTACCTTGTAGGCAGCCCCTTTCTAATTTGAACGAAATGTTTGCTCTTAATAATAACTAATTATTGTAAAACATTGCAAAACACACATAGCATAAGAAAACCTAATAACGTTACGCTTCACAAACTAATCTAATTATTGGGTACATGCAAATAGAGTTTTTTTGTGCGGAGTCTCAATGTGCATTGTCTAGGCAGCTTGACCGTGATTTTTTTCTCGGCCAAGGCTACGCCATAAAGAAATTTTGACTCATAACTGAGGAAGGAAATGACCACTGAAGCGTTACAAAGCAAGATTTATGTCAAAAGCTTTTATTACCTTAATAACACAAATCATTGGGTCGCTAATACGGTCCAAACGGCCGTACTACACTTCGGACATTAATCCGGTTGATTGCTCCAAATTCTTCCTTAGCACAGCCGAAGGCCACTGAAGGTTGTTCGACTTTACTCGATACTTTGGTTTACCGTTCGCCATTTTTGTTTTATTTATTGGACTCGATCTGCATATCCTAGCAAAAAACTATTTGCCTATATTATAACGGTCTTAGAGACTTCGTACGACGGTGTGCTCACCGTGCAGGTGGTTCCGTATTAAAACCAATTAGTCTGCTTATCAATCTTTGGCGGCCTCACTTAACAGTACCATCGTGTTTTTTTAACGAACAGAGCTAGTGAGGTAATAGTAGGAAGTGACAAACCTTTAAGATACCGACTACTTTCTACTAACCATCGCTGTTGTTGGATCACAAGAGCGACCTTTTTTCTAGCTGAGATTAAAATACTTTCGAGGCGGCCTATATTGAAACTACTTTCGGACTAAGGTGGTACTTTCCCTGATGCAAGGTGCACCAACGGAAATTAATTGAAGACGCTTAATAACTTGCACGGAAAGGGAACAAATAATGATGTTGCCTTTGCTTAATATGGATTGAAGCTGATTAATGCGACTTTACCTTATACTTTGCAAAAGCTTTTAGAGTAGTCTGGCAGGTATTTGCACCCATATTTCAATCAACTACTACTATATGCAATCAAAGTTCTACAGCTGAATTCCATTATATTCTCAAATCAGCCGTATCGTATCGTTCTAGTTATCGAGTCTATTCTCTTCAAAATAAGATTAATTCTCCGCTTTGTTTATGAGTTTCTATCGGATAGTAAAATCAATTTTAGATAAAATCCGGACATGGGTCTTAAAACAGTCGAGCTCGTTGAAGAACGGGCTGCTTCTGGGCGTTTTTTGATGATGGAAGATTCGCTTAAAATTCAATGGGTTGTGATGAGATTGAGATTTATTTCAATTATATCAGAATTAAATGCGAGTTGATCATAGGAAATATATATAGGAAATAGTGACGCAGTCGTTATTCCTTGTAGAGGACAACCCTGCGGACCCTTCGCAGGACGAAGGAAACATACAAAGTTTCTAAATTAGGGAAAGTTTCTTCTCCCGAGGAGCATAGAATTATTTTCCATAGATATGAATAAACGATTGCTTGTGAAGCTTAATCAGACACTACTCTTAATGGGCAAATAAACCTTCTTGAAGCACCTTCACGGGAATGTCTTTCTCCATGTGCAGTATTAGTTCAGACTAATGGCAAGACTTTTCTAGGACAATCATCTCAAAGATTAAGAGTTGCAATCTGTCCCAAACCAGCTATACCAAACGAAATGTATTTTCAAGTATTCCATTCAATCTTTCTCCTCTATAATTTTCGTCCTTTGTACAGGCTCGAATCTCGATCAAAACAGACAAATAGTCGCGCAAGTACCACCTCCCCATTAAGAACACCACGCTCAGTACCCGGGTTTTCAATTAAAATTGTCTTGTTTACATCCTGCTCAATTAAAAAACCAATTAAACCATATTTATGATTTATGGTTTCACTGGTCCTTGAACAAACAGAATACACGAAATGGGGAATTTTATTTCTTTCCGATTTTAACGCCATTGTTCAAGTACCTGTACCATTTTTCTACTGCTGAAACACTTAATTAGTGACAAATCAACTGTTTTTGTTATTTCAGAGAAAGGAAACATGATCGCAAATATTCAGCTTAATGACGCGCACCACTGATATTTCAATAAACCATTACTAATAGGTTTTCATTAGAGCACGTGCACATGAAATTGCGGCAGCGGCAGAAGGAAGAAAACTATTAAGTTCCTAAGAAAATTAGTCGCTTGATTCGCTAACTATCATAATTGCGCCCAAAAGAATTTACCATCAACAACACTTTCGGACCACTCTTCAACCGCAGTCCACTTACGTGACTCCGAATTCCCGCCACAAGCACAATAATTAATACGAAATCTAGTTAATGGCACTGAAAAAACTACTGACAATGTGGTACTGGTACTTATATGTCTTGTGTAGAGGTTTATATTCTGCTAGAATGCTCATCAGTCGTGACACGCATCCGAAGACGCATTCTTGTCTAACGAATTAAGTGACCGGCAAGAATGCGATAATTGATTTTCATTATCCTTTTTCAGTTTAGTAATTGTTTTATTACTGGAGGAGATATCTTTTTGTGGCTTTATTATTGGCAGGTGACATGTGGACCGCCGGAGTCCAAAAACGTGAGGCCACATAAAATCTCAATTTTAAGATAGCGACAGATATAAGAATAAGAAATCCACCACATCAAAAAGTTCATGTGTAAATTGAATAACAAAACTATAATAACTGGGTAATTTTGGGTTAATGTTACTAACACTATATGATGATAGCACTCTTCTGATAACATTTTCCTTAAACTTGCAAATAGATAATCAACAACAAAAGTCGCGGCATTTCCCGTATAAAATCTCCTAAGAAAATCAAATTGGAAGAAGCATTCCACACACCTACAAACTGCCTCCCTTCCAACCTTCATTCCCAGCGGCAACATGCCAAACCAAAGCATAGCTTGTTATGTCAATACCTGTTATGTTATCTAACCTATAACCTGTTATTCCCTGACTTGATAACAGGTCTCAGGCTATGGCATAACAGGCAATGACGCAACAAGCTATGCATAGGCACTGACGTTTGAGATGTTGTTGCCTTTGTTGTTATTTTTCTTGTTGGGGGAGTTCATTAGGGATTGACGGTGAAAATGGTTAGAGGTATAGTATGATGTGCCCTACTTGATTTTCTTATGGAACACCTATGATATGAGGAAATGTACCACTTCAGTTGTTGCTTATCTACATTTTTAAGAATTCTAACAAACGAAAAAAACTATTTTGTTTTGATTTTGTTCTTGCATGGATTCACATTAAAATCGGCAGTTTGCATGTCTTTTAAGACACGATGGACATTGACGGGGTAGGAAGTGTGTGAGGTAGGTGGAAGAATGTGGGGATGAGACAAAAACTAAAAGAAATCCAAACGGTCAGCAACTGAATAAGGTAAAAAGACTTCTCCGAAAAATGAAGATAAATGAATGACGATGAAGAAGAAGAATGGAGAAAAGGAAATAAAATAAGATTCCAGAAGTTTTCAAAAAGAGAGGAGGGTAGGGTGAACATGAAAAGATGTGGAGGTGAGTGGTGGGAGATGAGTGACAGAACCGATACCTATGACAAGTTACCAAATTTATTGAAAACTAGTGTTTTTTTTTAATGCAATACCACAAGAGCTTACTTGAATTTACGCCCTTTTTAGTTTCAAAACCTTCAAGAATATTCCATTCGTTCACATTAAATACAATAACTCATTCAACCTGATAAACTAATCTAACTGATTTCATTTTACAGTAATTTCTCTGTACCTGACTGGTAAATACCTTCATTTGCAATTTGCAATACTGATCTTGCCTGTTATTGTGCACGGTACCTGACGCTTTTTTGACAAAGTTGCGTAACGTTCTTCAAGGTTCCCGAACAATGGCGGATATGCACCATTCAAGCTGAAACTAATGATTTACGTAAAAACCCTGATTTACTGTAAGGTGTAAAGGAAATTAATATCTTTACTACAACGTTGTTTGTTCGTTCCGGCTTATAGAATTTAAATATAAACATTGTTGTTCTTTTTGAAAAAAGTTATTCAAGTTCAAGTTCAGCGGAGGTGTCCAGGAAATGTCTAAATTAAAAAAATATATTAATACATCCATAAAAGCTTGGAAACATCAATAGGAAGTGATTAAATTATGAAATATATGTATACAGGGTATTTCAAAGCATATATCGAAAGATGAAGGGTGTGATCCCTCAGCTCATTTTAAGGAAAAAACTTCCTATTAACATGGGTCCGCAAACGCACTGTTTTCAAGATACAGGGTGTTAAAAAAAACAGTTTTTTTTCAGTTTTTCGACGATATCTCAGGAATCGTTTGAGATACAGAAGTCACATTTTGTACACCTATTATCATTAATATTAGTTACGTTTTGAGCGCTACTTCAATTTTTCCCCATATGCTATGGGCGGAGATTTTAGGATTGCGTGAGATTTTTTGCCCCTAATTTTTACGCCACTGGGAAAATTAGCATTTTAGAGACATATTTTATACCGTCAGTGTGTTCTACACAAAAAAGGTATTCATGGTTAAAAGCTCTAATGCGAAATATTGTCGAGAAAAATTAAATTTTGTGATGAAAAACATGTAAAAAATCAGTAACATGATAAAAAAAATATATTTATAAAAAACTAAGAAATTAAACAAGAATCACAACAATTGTTGAAAATGGGCTCCTTCTATGGTAATGTAGGCCTCCAATCTACGTCTTAACGATTGACGTACCCTACTGATTCCTGAGATATTGTCAAAAAACTGAAAAAAATTTGTTTTTTGACATTCCGTATCTCGAAAACGATGCGTTTGCGGACCCATATTAATAGGAACTTTTTTTCGTAAAATGAGCCAAAAAATCGCTCCCTTCATTTTCCGACACATGTTTTGAAATAACCTGTATAAATATCAGGGGGTTCATTTGAATGCATTTAAGAATGTATTAGGTATTATCAGATCTTATACTATATTTTCCCATATTCTTGTTTTCCGTTACTTTGTTTATGCTGTTAAAAAAATATTTTAAAAAATCCATGAAAACCGGGGAAGCAAATCTACGACGAACTTGCAAATGCGGAATTAGTAAAAGACATTTCTACTGAAACGGTTAGGAGTAGATTAGTGGAGGTTTGGTTGTTTGAACGGCGTCTTGTAAAGAAACCACTCATTTCCTTCAAACAATCGCAAGAAGCGAATCGCATTTGCACGCCACCATTTATCGTGGACAAGTCAAAAATTGACACCATATTATTCAGTGATGAGAGCAAGTTCCTACTCTTTGGCACTGATGGAATTAAGTTCGTAAGGCGTCTTGTAGGAAAGAGGTTTGATCCTGAATACCAACTACTTACAGTTAAATATGATGGCGGTGGGATAATGGTGTGGGGATGCTTTTCAAGATCAGGTCCAAGTCCAATTGTTAGAATTAAAGGTGTAATGGATCAGAACGTGTATATGGACATACTATCCAACCATATGTTACCCTTTGCCGAGGAAAATATGCCGTTGTTGTGGACATGCCAACAAGGTAATGATCCTAAACATACGGCTCCAACTGTTAAAAAGTGGTTTGAGGATCATAATGTTAACGTAATGAAGTGGCCGGCGCGGTCACCTGATCTCAACCCCATTGAGAACTTGTGGAATGGAATTGATAGGAAGATCAGGTCCCACAACACTCACAAATAAAGACAACCTATTTGAAGCTATTGAATTAAAGTGGGAAAAATTGTCACCGGAAACATATGTGAAATACGTTGATTCCCTGACAAATCAATGCAGACTTGTATTGAAAATAAAACAAAGCAACAAAAAACAAAACAAAGGATTTTCTATAAAATATTAACACAAATGACTTGTTTTCAAACTTATATGGTTGTAATTTATGACTTGGTTTGCTAATACATCTATTACTTCTCTGCTATGTATTTAACTTCAAAGCAATTACTCTTGAAAGACGACAGATCCGATTTAACGTTTATCAAAAATTTGCAATGCCAATCAAAAATGAATTACGCTCATAATTCATGTTTTTGTATTTTTCTCTTACATGCTTCCAAACTTTTGTAGAGTTCTGTAAATACCACCTTATTTCTGTGGGAATCATAATGTTGCGTAGGAAATGAGGTAAAGTTGTATAAGCGTATGTTTTTATTTTTTTATGGAGTTAAAAGTACCTTCGACAACATTGTAAATCACAGCATTTTTAAGGGCAGCAAAAAATGCAATTATAGTGAATTTTTGCCTTAGAAAAACACTGTATTTACTATGGGAAAACCATAATTTAGAACGATAATTTCTAATATTTTGTGAAATTGTGGTACTTTGCACATTACTAATTAAAAGTATGCTTAATTGTAACAAGCCTCATACGTAACTTTTGCAGCAAAAACGTCAATTTTACCTTTAAGTATGCTCATAAATGAATTCCATAGGTTACCCTATACAGGAAGCGAGCTGGTAACTAATAAAAAAGAAGATAATTATCAACATCGTAATTAATATTCAGCCATAAAGAACCTGTGAATAATGATTATCACAAGACTGGTATACTAATGGGACATAGTAACGTCGTTAAAGTTGAGAGATAAGAGATCTATCATCTTGGTTATTATATGAATTAGGACTTCCTTAGGACATTTTGAAAACAGTGTGTAGAAAAAACTTACCTACGGCATATTATTATTTTTTAATCAAAAGACCACATGAATACAATGAACCGAAAAATAATGAGTCTTAATTAGTATGACGTTAAAGATTAATTTGGTGACTTTTCCCCAGATATAACATTTTATGGTTTTCGCTCCTTAGTGTTTCATATGTATGGATGTTGAGCATGCGATAGTTGAGCCCCTGCCATAAATTATTATTATTAAAGGTTAGAGCGGATCTTCATCAGATTAATTAAGATGATATAGTGTGACTCTTTCGTGATTTATAGTCCGGTAAAAGATTAAACTATTTTAATCTTGTTTATAGAAGGCATGTGTTAAGGATTTACCCTGATGCGTGATCAAATGCGGTGTTTTCTCAAAAGAAAGCGAAACAAGAGACGCTTTCACTCACCATCCACCATTGTTACACATTTTATAATATTAATTCCATACGTCCAATAATATTTTTCTCATGGTTAATTATAAATAATAAGTGTGATATTATTCAGAAATGTATGAATAATCGACCATTAAGCAGTGTAATATGAACAACCACTGTATTTATTGACATTTCATAGCAATTAAAGCACAGCGAAGTTATTGGAATATTTCAACTTGAAAAACACCGATGTGGGTGGTTAAATAAAATCAGTTTATAAGAAACTTACTACTTCTTATTACTTACCAGGTATGTGGGCTTTAATCGCTAAACGAAGCATAAACTAATTAATTTATTAATTATGAACAAACCCTATATTTACCGTATTTCAGGTAAGTATTACTCGATAAGATGAAATGAGGTTTATTAGTCCTCTAAGTAAATACATACATACAGGGTTTCCCATTTAAAGCTGCGATTAAAAATTACTCAAAAACAGTATGTTGTATGAAAAAATTTCAAACAAAAGTTGTCCGGTAAAGAGGGGGATATGTCACGAAGACAGTGACTTTTATAGCCGAAATGTCATTTTAAGGTCATTTCAAGGGTAACCTTTTTTTTCAAATGGCAACCCCATATTTTTTTACAGATCCTTGTAGACCTTCAAAAAAATGAATATCTTTTATTTGAACCATTTTTATATTAGACGTTTTGCTGCAGAGTTATCCTTGATTTTTGTCCAGCTTTTTTAGACAGTCGAAATTATTGCATTTTTTTTCTAGAAAAATTTTACAATGCATATTCTGTTTAAAACTTATAACAATCCTTCTATCTAATTATAAAAAAAAAACGCTTGTCTTTGATATTCCTGAGTTAGTAGCAATTTAACGACCACTTACATGGGGATCGAAGGCAACAGTTACAAGAACTGTTATGTGATTGTCTTCATGTGTTGTACTTCGGGAGTGAGTGCATTTTCTGTTTCCAACGTTTTCGTTTCTTTGAAAATTTGAATGACACTGTTGAAAGTTGTCCAACGGGGAACTTTTTCATCTGGAAATCTTTCAGCATAAAGTTCTATTTTCCAACTAACATTTCTTCCAGCCTCTCCATAAATAAAAACCACTTCTAATTTTTTCATCCAAAGGGTAGCGATTCATTTCAATTATTGAATTCTGAGATGAAAATAATAATTTTTGAATAATTTTACACAATGCAATTAGATTGATTGTCGAAAAACTAATATCGATTTCCTGTAGACCTTGTTATAAGGTAGACTCTAACAAGAGGAAATTTAAGAAAAAAAAATATCATAGAAATATTGTTTTTTTGATTAGATAGAAGGATTGTTTTGAGTTTTAAACAGAATATGAATTGCAAAACTTTTCTAGAAAAAAATGCAATCATTTCGATTGTCTCAAAAATTGGACAAAAATCGAGGATAACTCTGCAGCAAAACGTCTAATAAAAAATTGTTCAAATAAAAGATATTGGTTTTTTGAAGGTCTACAAGGATTTGTAAAAAATACGGGGTCACCATTTGAAAAAAAAATTGCCCTTGAAATTACCTTAAAATGACCTTAAAATGACGTTTTGGCTAAAAGTCACCATCTTCATGACGTGTCCTCTTTTTTACCGGACAACTTTTATTTGAAACTTTTTTCATACAACGTACCGTTTTTGAGTAATCTTCAATCACAGTTTTAAATAGAACACCCTGTATAATGACTTGACATTTTAGTAGGGGAAATTAACAGTTTTAAAGTCGCAATTTCAACAGCTTCTCTGCTGTAATTAAAAGGTTGTAAATGGGATTAACCCGCACCAAAGAACCAAGTTTAGTAATTACTTTAAGTATTCTGTTCCATGACGTTTCTGATCCCTGGTACCTAGCGATGGATGTGGACACGGAAGTGTGGTACCCTTTGTAGTGTTGTCCTACGCTTAGATCGGAGGTTTACTCAAGTTAGCCGTTTTTTCCGTGCAGTTGAACATACTTTCGAACAGTATTTCTCCTGCATTTACTCGCCATATCATCCGCACACAGTTTCTTTAAGTTTATAACATTCCTGGCAAGTCCAAATTTCGACGACTCTTTCAAATTACTTTAAGAATCAATTCGAATTCTAAATAGGCCGAAGTCGCACCTCATAAGATATTTCATCGTGAATCAAACAAGAGTTTGCACGTGCTTACAGGCGGCACGTGAGAGTCGTGATCGCGGCTTTGTGCTTCACTTGTTCTTCCCTTCTTCAAGCGTGCAGCTCTTCTTTTTACCTTTCATTCAATCAAGTTCAGATGATATATCCGGGATGTATGTCGATCGAGACCCGTCATACGAGCATATCGAAGGATGTTCTCCTTTGTTTTTCTGAAGAATTCCTCTGGTCGTGCTTTATTAGGTGGTGGTATAACTATCTTCGTTTTTTCTTCGCGAAGCTGGATTAAGATGAAGATGAAGTGTATGTCAATCAGTGGCCCGAACGAACAACGACCATTTAATGCAGATCATGTAGCAAAATGGATTTTTCACGCGGTGTTACCCCCTAGGTGGCAAAGCACCGTACCATGACCTCGCAGCATAAAAACCCACCCAGATGGGATTACTATGCTTAGCGGCCCATGTAAACGGCTGTGATATACCTGCACGCCGTGTTCAGCTGGTAGAACGGATTGTTTTAGATTACTTTTGATTTATTAAACGTCGCGTAATAACAGCTTTATGGACCAATCCAAGAAAGGGCCCATGGAGACATATTGCCAGAACTATCAATAAATAGTGCGGTTGCGAGCAAAACTCCATCGTTTATGGTATACATGGAAGAGATTTTCCAGAGTAAAAGTATTCATTAATCAACGTCTTATAATATATTATCTTATTCTAAATTGAAGCTGTTCCACTTCAGAGTGATAATTAGCTAAGCTGCCAAGCAAAAACCTTAGAAACGCGTTTCGTAAACGAGAGAGGCACTACAAATAAACGAAACCAACAGCCCACACGAGATATGCAAAAAATCTTAACATTCCATGTAAATGGATTTATTAACGCGTTCGAATTTTTCAAAACGACCGCGTTATCAACTTCAGATATGGAAGCTTTCGGAAAAAAGACGATTAACATTCATGGAACGCAGTTGAAGGAGATATATGTGGTGTTTAATTTATTCCGTATCTTATCCAACTTTGACGCAAATTGTGAAAGATGGTATCGAACTCATAAATAGGCCACATCTTTTATGCAAATCGACCTGGTTAGTCCGTAAACACAGGATACAAGGTGTGCCAAGAGATGGATAAATCATAGACGCGTTATATGTTACCATGAGTACTTTAAGATTTCTGTGGTTTCCAAAGGTACCCACTCTAGTTTAATTTATTTTATTTCGAATTTTTGGAAAGAAAACCGAAACCAAACGGAAACTAAAAAGAATTGCAGATACCTTCTGTGACCTCATTAGCTCTCAACAGGAATGCGCGTAAGAAAGTCTGAGGCCTGAATTTCAGCACCTTCCAAAATGGATATACAGGGTGATCTACCCACGACGAGTGGAAAATTTATTATATAGCCCATTTCCAAGAAAAAAGGTCTTATGAATGTAGGTCGGTAAATGTCTCGTTACAGGGTGTGAAAAATTTTTTGGAACGGTTCACAATTTTTTCCTTACACTTCCTAGAGCTTATAACACATTTACTTCAAATCTGGAGCGAATGCCACACTTAAGGATATGTGTGCATGATATATATAAAATCGCAGTTGGAGTTGACAATCTACAGGGTGATAGTTGTTTTTGACTACGACTTGATTTATGACTAGACTAACACGTCAACAAAACTGTGGCATTTGCTGAAGACATAGAAAGAACTACGTGACAGAAGATGTTCCTTCATGTCAGAAATATCTTGATTATACAACATCAGACTGCATTCGTGTCGTGCATTTCAATATGTCAAGTTGTGTGGTTACATTCTTGAACTGGTCCGATGCCCTAAAAAAACTAGATTTAGGACTGGTTTTCTTCTCAGTTTGGACCCCCTTTTTGGCAAATAAGCCACTAATCCATGGCGGTGACAACGGAGAAAGTGACGTCATACTGATTTTTTTCGCCTTATATGCGCCGGCGTTTGATCCATCGTTGTCTTGGAAATGATGTCATAGGGACACTAACGTATGGCGGCCTTGGCGCCAAAAAAAATTAGGCCATTTTTAGTGAAACATCAGAAATTTTTTGTTAAGTCCGTTCCTTCTAGATGGTTAAACTCGTCTAACAAATTATTGCCAAAATTTCCATTCAAATTTTGAAGTGGAGCATAGTAGGCCCGCACCGAAACAATCTCCTCTCGAACCAATTCTCCTTTCTTCTGCTCTTAATCTTCGTTCAGAAGCACCAGCATCTTCGACTCAACTCGAATGGCCTCAGGCGCAATTGTATTGCTTCAGTAACCGCGCGGATGGTGCTCTGTTTTATTTTGTAATGATCGCGACCGGTTGGGTGTGGCCCCGGGCCCTCAGGGCTCACATGCAGGGCTACCGAAGAGTTAACTTATGGACAGGACAGGACTATATATTTTCGTTACTCTATTGAAAATGCATATCGCTCTCACCAAGCAACTACAATACAACTTAATAACAAAACACTTCCATGATGTTAATGCAAAGAGAGAAAAAACATTTTGGTTTCCCTCTTTCTTGAAATTTGTTTAAGAATTTCGTATAAAATTTGTTTTTCGGTAAATTTGAAACAACGAAATGGATAGAAAAAATGGGAAAGTGGTAAATTTTTATCGCTTTTGTGATGTACAGGGTGGTCCCTAAGGGTGTCCCGAAATTTAAGGATCTGATTCTCTGGATTATTTTAAGACAAAAATGATATATAAAAGTATGTCCTAAAATTAGTGGTTTCGGAGATACAGGGTAATAAATATTAAGAAAAATAAAATATTTTCTTCGTATTTTCAAAATGGCGCAAGATATTTTATTCAAACTCAGTATACCTACACAGTAGTCTAAACAGTACATTTCTTTTCTATTTAAAGAAAAATGCCGTAACCATAGATATGCGTAGGGGTTGCCATGTTAATTCTTATAGGGGAAGGGGGGTACGCCATTGGTATTTTTCAAATTGGATACATTACAACAGTTGTTGAAAATGACCACCATTCGTTATAATACATGCGTCTATCCTTTTTCTCATGAACTTTCGAACACGTTCAAAAATACCTATTACATACTATTATTTTATGCTAAAGTATTATTTTCAACACAGATTTTCAACGGGGTATATTTGATTTTTTTTCTCAAAAAATCACTAATAGTATCAAAAAAATACAAGAGACATTTTTTGTGTATTTTGGATCGGTTATTTAAAAAAATTTATCTAATTTGAAAAATACCAGCGGCGTACCCTTTATTTCTCTGTAAGAATTAACATGATAACCCCTACGCATCTCTATGGTTACAGCATTTTTCTTTAAATAGAAGGGAAATGTACTGTTTGGACTACCGTGTAAGTATACCAAGTTTGAATAAAATATCTTGCGCCATTTTGAAAATACGAAGAAAATATTTTATTTTTCTTAATATTTAATACCTTGTATCTCGAAAACCACTAATTTTAGCACATATATTTATATAACATTTTCATCTTAGAACAATTCAGAGAATCAGCTCCTTAAACTTCAGGACACCCTTAGAGACCACCCTGTATAGAAGTAAATTTTACTGAAGTATATTTCTTTGTGTTTTTTTTACTACGTACACCATCTTATTACATAAACCTCAAGTTTTCTCTTCTTTTCAGTTTTTGAAATTTTGGCCATTTCAACAGAAATTTAAATAATATATGCAATCATGCGTATGTATCATATTGCTTTAGGCTCCATCTAATGGAAATCTAGTGAACGGTATAAGAATTTTGTATGCTTTTAATGGAAGGCAACGAACAGAAAGTTTTTTGATTGAATTGAAATGTGACAGTATAATCATAGTACCACTATGTACAAGATGGTGCCGTTGTCTATGTTTTAGGTAACATTGAAGGTCTGCACAAAAATTGTCTTTAGCCTAAAATCTCCTCAGGTTTCAAATCTTTGGCGTATGTTACTCGCATGTGGTAATTATGTAAACCGTCAGCCGCTTTGCTTTGATGGGATGTGCGTGTAAGTATGATGCGGTAGCCGAATGGTCGCCCCGGGCCAGATTGAATGAATGCCTACTCGGTCCATCGTGGCTGACCATCGACCAGGAACTTTTATGTACTGAATCGGCCGAAGAATTGCGGAAATACAACTCATGTCAATCTATTCCAAAACAATTAATGTCAATCTTGGAGCCGCAAACTAACATCAACTTCGGCAAACCACAAGGTGCAGAGCTATAGCTGCCAATGTTTGCTCGTAAGATTACCTATGTTAATAACGGCTCGTAAATTGTAAAACTATGGTAATGCCGGTTGTTACATGTGGATCAATCACCGTTGTGATTTTTGTTCAATTTCTCGCATATTGGCTACACAATGTGTTCTGATTGTTGCGGCTCAAATTGGTACTCACTACAGATGATTGCTTGTGGTTTTAGGTAATCAGATTTTTTGCGGCCCCCAATTCAGAAGGTGTTTATTCGTAATTCACGGGCTAAAAAGGTAAACTTTACTAGGTCTAATAAGATTCTTGTATTGTGGAGAAAAAGTCCGAGACTTGATTCAAAGGAAGCGAAAAATGGTTTTCAACAACGTTGTTTTGCAACAACTGTACTTCGCAGATGGCGCGGAACTTAAGCGCATTTAGCATAAAGGAAACACGTGCCGTTACAATTTATATCGGCGATATTTTATTAATTTATATATCGCATTTTATGGTAATTAAGAGTAAAGTTATCATCACTCAACATTCTGCAGCGCGAGTCCGTTATGATCTTTCCATATGGGGGAAATTGTGTCCAACATAGTCAGGTGGAATTTTAATCATTGCATGTAGATTTATTACAGTTTGATTTATGTTAGTTTTTCCTTACGACAAAGAAATAAATATTTGGAGGAATGTTATATTGTTAAAGATTTCTATAGATGCAGTATCGTGAAATACCTCGAACACCATTGAGAATGCGAGGCAACTGTCTAGTACCATGTAGCAACTCTGATCTCATTTCTGGTTTTTCAGAGCTCTTTAAGGAATTTTTCCAAGAATTTTTAGGGATGTATATGATTTCTCGTCAAACCCCGTTGGTTTCGCCCTAGATTTTGCCAGTAACTTTTTTCATTTTCTCAATTTTTTTAAAACGATGTTTTTGTCAAAATTTGCTTCTCCTTTTCGTGACATCTTCCTCTTCCTCATCATCTCATCTCCATCGCTTCTTTTCCTCCTTCTTTCCTCGCACCACTTCTTATTCTTTCTCCCGTCACGTCTCGAACTTGTTCAAAAAAATGTTTTTCTTCAGCAACGCCACTGCTGGATTCCCAAATCATCAGACAATAAACCAACCGAATTCCCCAGACATTTTTTAACGACCATAAGGGAGCTGCAGGTATATCAACCGACATCCAATTCCCCGATAATGATTTCTTTCTCACGTCATAAAATACACATTATGCCACACATAACCCTACATCCATCCCGTTCTGGCCCCAAGAAAGCCTTCAGTTCCTTCTTTGTTCGCGTTACGCCCATATTGTCTTTAATACTTTAATGATGCACCTGTAGCTTTTGTTTGAGCCAGGTAAAGTCATTATAAATTTTCTTTAAGGGTCTAATTTTTTTATCACTTCAATAAGGGCATATTTGGGTTAACTGAACTAACTTAAAATTTACCAGAGCTGGAATTTCTCTAGATCAATGCATTTAACTCTAATGATCGCGACAAGTGCCACCTTTTTATAGGTTTATAAGGTTTACACCATTAAGAAGAGATCAGATAAGCGGGCGAACATCGGAATAGTACTTATATTACACACAGAAAACAGGAATCCATACAATTCCAGTGCGAGATATGGGCCGTAAGATATGGGGAAGATAAGCGGTGCTTTGAGAGCGCGGTACCGCCCGCTAAGAATGGTTCAAAGTCGGTTCGGATCAGGCGTTTTGATCAAAAACCGGTAAAGCATGGAAACGTGATATCAATGCAGAGTTTGAGATGAACGGCTTTGTTTTTGTTCTATCCTCAGATGAATTTATACATGACTCTATGGAAGTCACGCCCTTAGAGCTGTTACAGAGCTTTTGTTTTCTTTTGAAGCATTATCTGTAAATATCTCTCCTGT